>NW_028324148.1:3425000-4099583 GCF_054372755.1 Phalangium opilio | reverse complement strand
CCTCACCTTGCACGTGGCAGTTAAGAACAAAATTTTCCGTTCGTCCTCCATAGAGAGCGCTACGGGCTGATATTTGAGGTCGAAAAGTTAAACTTTTGCAAAAAGCCTTTGCTTCGGCGTTTTCTTTTAAAAGCTTAGCAAATTGACACTCAAAGATCGAGGTATATTCATACCCGACCATCTTCTCTTTAATAAACAGCTCTCTATCTAGAGTCCGCTCGTACAGAAATCTGTTGCTGGCTTTGAGTTGGGTATTGTAGGCATTAAGTTTTTGGCATGGACAACCGTGAAAGTAGCAACCATGGAAATCGTAGATTTTAGGCGGAGTTTCGCTATAGCCGTCGACTAAATAGCGCCCCACCCGATATTCACCCCCATAGCTTAAAGCCGTTCGCAATTTTATATTTTCCGTTTTCTCCACCCAAGCGAGATATTTTAAGCTAATCTGACTGTGATTAAATTTTGCGTTATAGCCGTTAGAAGGAACAATACCCATGCTGTAAGGTTTATAGTAATTGTTAAGATAAATAGTGGTTAAAGCACCCGCCAAAGTAATATTTTTCAAGCAAAAAGGGTCTAATTTTGTTAGATCTACGTAAATTTTTCTAAAAGCTTCGACGCCTTGTCTTAGGACTTTGACGTCTTGAATGCAATATTTAATAAGCTCCTCTTTGATGTTGTAAATAGATCCTTCCATTGACGCGTACCAAGTTTGAAAATCTCGATAATCATTGGCTTTCATTTGAGCTACGTTAAAGCACGAAGCTTCAGGGATGACGCCAATGTAATTAAGATTTTCTTCGGTATGAAAATCAAATGGAAAGAATCCTTTCACCACATCGCCGAGGCTAAACATGCTGGTGAAATTACGCAGAGGTTGACTAATGTAATTAAAGCTATCGAGGAATCTAATTTGTGGTCCCTCGAGATGAATCATTAAAATTTTACTACCGTCAAAAATAACGGCAGGGGTGACGTGTCTATGGACTAAAGCGTTAAGAATTAAGAAGTTATCAAAAGCTTTCGCGTAATGAGCTACGACTTGAGTGTTAGTAAAGCGCGGTTGGTACGTTTTACGTTTCTGTCCAGTCAAAACTACCTGCTCTACGCTAAATAAATAATTTAAAAATTGCTCGACGCAATTGGCGCCGTAAAAAATTTTGGTTTCAAAGCCAGCTTCAGTCTCTACGTCGCAAACTAGTAAAATGGGGACGTGGATATTATTTCTATGAATAGTCTCAATGTCGTAATAAATAAACCGCGAGGCTTTCATTTTGGTTTCCAAAGGCATAACAAAATGTTCACCTGGCGGATGAGCTATTTTACACTGAGAGCATTCGGGATTGCAGTCGTGGTCGTCACCCATCAGTCGCCCACATTCTAAACATCGTTTTTGGATTGCGCAGGTGCCATTAAGTAAATGAGTTTCGTAGCAGGGGCCCGGGAAAAAGTAGCGGTGGCATTCGTCGCAACGTTTTAAAACGTCCTCGTTGGTTAAATGAAAAGCTTCTCCTTGACACCGAAAACATATATAGGGTTTTGTATCCTCGGGGCATTTATGCTCTTTTAACAATTCACGTTTGTAAAACGATTTCAAGCATAAATCGCAAGAGGTACAACCCCCCATCATGCCGTGCCAAGTTTTCGCGGGGTGGATATGGTCGCCAATTTTTAATAAATAGATAAATTTAGGAGCTTGGGGTCCTTTGAAAAATATGGTAAAATTATTCGCCGCATCAACTATCACTATTCTATAATGGGGAGCTAAATAATTTTGAAATTTTTGAATATCTTCTAGAGTAATAAAACCTTCGGGGACTCCGGCTTTTCGGTGCAAGATTTTTGCAATATTACCTTGAAGGTCGCTATTGCGTCTCAGTTTGTCAAAATTGTTCCGGTTAAAGGGCGGGCTTTGCTTATTTTGTCGATAAAAATTGCGATCGGCCAACTCTTTACCCAAAACTAAACTCCGAGCAAAACAAAGGTTATCATTATTCTCCATAAAAATAAATTGGTTATTTTGTTTAACGAAATAATCCAAATTAACCAAAGTTCTATTTTTTATGGACTTATAATAAACTCCTATATTCGCATCGAGGTTTAAAAAAATAATGTCAAACTGAAAATCTTCACCATTAAAGACAAAGTCCCGGCTGGATTGCGTTACTCTATAGATGGTGCGCATGATTCGCTTACTGGTGAATTTGTCAATTTTTATAAATTTAATATTAACGGGAGTCGTCAATCCGGGGGAGCTTAAAACAAATCGAACCCGATTATACCCGGGGTTCTCGGTTACTAATTTACGTATAACTTCGTCGAGAATTTTCCGAAAAATTCGAAAAAAATCTCGCGTTGGAATGTCTTCCAGATTTTTGAAAGCTATACGCAAATCGATTTGTTTACAGTGCCATTTGCGACTCGTTTTGTCAATCTGCCGCTCAATTGTGTAGTACCGGTTTACCTGTGCGTGTTCTTCTCCCTCACTACCCTCCGAGTCACTCCCGCTGCTGCCGCTGCTCGAACTCATTTTTTGAATCTCTATCAGAAATAAAAAAAATTGGAACAAAATTTTGGTTTGTAAATTTAATGTTGATAAGATACTTACTTTGCTTGGCGGCTGCTGAGTGGCCTGAGCGTCACCCTTTATGTCCTCCACCAACCGGTGGAAGGCGTTGAGGAGTTTGACCGTCTCCTTATCTTTCCCGTCAACGACTCGTTTCAGCCGCTTGTGGCTGCACTCCCAAAGCTTGTCGGCTTGGGAGTCCTTTATATCTTTAAATTTGTAGACACTTATGTCTACAAAATAGTCCCCTTTTCGCGGGGGGAATCGCGTCTCGAAGTATTGACCGTCGCTCCTCAACCGGTAAGACCCTTCAATGCCGTGAATGCCCACGACGTGTTTTTGTAGTACGTCTTGGACGAACGTCTCGTCGTCCGAGTCGATTAACACCTCGACAGGGTCGGGCTTCAAAAATTGATTTATGTTGCGCTTACCGCTGCTGGTTCCGGCTCGATCCCCAGGAGAAGACGGTGGAGAGTCAAACATAGACTGTGATTCTTGAGGATATTTGCTACTCATGGCTGGATTGATTGTGAAAACCCTATGCCCATGCTCGAGCTTTTATACCCAAAATCTCAGGGCCATTTTTTTTTAGAATACAGGCCCAGACATAGTTTTTTTATAACACAACCTTATTCTATTCGTATTAAGAGTTTAAAAAAATATATAATTATGTCTGATACGCTATTTTTTAATTTAACCTTAAATGCATTTTTTATTTACGAGTTGATACTAGAGATTATGAAGTATGTTACCATAAATACCCATATAAAAAAGACCTCTCTAGTTTAATATTCATATACATTTATTTAGATTTAAATCATGTTAAAAAACAATTTCCGTCCCTCCCAAAGTAATTACTTTTAACCTTCACTGATAAATTGTTTTTCTTATATAAAGCGATCTCGTGAGAATTATTCTAATTATTCGAAACACGCCTAAACAAGCTTTTGCATACGAATAATATTTGTCCCCTTAGGCAGCTATCAAAGTAACTTCTTTTTAACCTTCGCTAAAGGGTTTTTTTATATAACATGATCTCGTTTGAATTATTTAAAACACGCCTAGACAACTTTTTTGCATACGAAAAAAAAAACTTAGACCTCGGAGAGATTTTGTAATTTTATACCTATATATCTAATTAACTTTTTGCTATTTATTGAATTTTAAGAATCTTGAAAGTATTGGCTAGACACTATTAGATTTGACCTCGCTAATTTTGTATATAAGCCCCGTGTTTCAAAATGAAAGTTATCAGTTGTTTAACTTCTGTTTCTACACATCAGTCCCAAAAAATTTAAGATATCTTTTTCGACCGCTCCTCGTTTGCCCTGCCTGCCCGTGATCAAAATCCATCCGGCAGCGCTTACTCCCCGTCGTGCCACCCCCCAGTCGGCCGGACTGGACTTATATTGTCCAGTGGATACCATAATCGACCCTCACGGTATCAAAATTGTGTCGACTGGGTTAGGCGTGATGCTGCCCGAGAACAGCTACGGCCGCATTGTTGGCCGTAGCAGCTTAACAGCCCAAGGGCTGTTTGTTGCCGAGGGGACGATAGGTATGTTTATTAGTTATTTTATAGTGCGTAAAAGTATAATAATTCTTAACAATAATAGACGCCGACTATCGGGGACCCCTAAAAGTCGTCGTCGCAAATGTCGGGGAAACCCCCTACGTTGTCAAGCGGGGTGATCGTTTCGCCCAATTGATAGTGACCCCGGTTATATTGCTAAGACCGGTGGAAACGGCGGTAAATATTTTCAAGTTTTTTAATTTAGAATTCAACTTGTAACATGTTTTTATGTTGTTTCTAGACTTTGACCCCGACGGCACGCGGCAGTGGGGGGTTTGGGTCGACCGGTGTTTAATCTTTTTAAATGGTGGTGGGTTTTTCATATAAATATTTGTTATTGTATATATTATATTGTTTGTTATTAAAAATTTTTATTTCTATATTTGTTATTCTTGTCAGACTTATAATTATAGGCTTATTTTCTAACTCCACCTTAATTAGCCTATCCAATGATATTATCTCTTTACTTACGCTCCGCCTAATGTGACAAATAGGATCCAATTAAAACTGCCTCTTAACTCTCTAGTATGTTACATATAGCACGTACTAGCAATTTAAATATCATTTGTTATCATAGCCCTCGCAATATGTTGTGCCTCATTTTCTTTTTTGTTTACGGGTTAATAGTCAACGTTTTGTTAACTCTTTACGAAATTGAACGGCGAAGCAGAAAACAATTAGAAAATAAACCCAAACGTCCCTCCGCCGATTGCACTTCCGAGCCAAATAACGATACAGGGTCAACGTGAAAAAATGAACTCTTTAAAACATGTTTGTTTATCCTTGTTGGTTGTTGATTCTTTTGTAATATATATTCTGTATTTATTTATCACCCATATTTGTACATCTTATAAAAAGTAAATATTTGATGTCTTAAAATCTGTGCTTTTATTAACTTTAGGCCTACAGAAAGCTGGAGTGGTTAAAGGGTAACACCCAATGTTAGCAAGCCAGGGATGACGTCAAGGTTGACTATATTTTTAGTTTTAGTTTAAGTTAAGAAGATAATGTCATGGGGGTTGAAACTAACAGCTCGGGCTAGTCCAGACTTGTCTGAAAAGTTTGGTTTGAGTTTGCTGGATGAGGAGAGGGCGGCCATCTTGGGGTGGCGGCCATCTTGGATCCATGCGTATTTGGGTAGTCCCTACTACTGCTATGCCCTGGCACCCAGTACAACAGAACCCTGTTGCAGGACGCCAGTCGCGCTAGCAGATCAAGGCAGCTGCGCACCAGTTGAGAGGTAATCTGACACTGGTTCAGCGCGTTCAGGGCGGCCTGACTGTCAGAATAAATTCCCACAGTCCGTCCGGTATACCCTTTGTTAATGCCGTGTTCTGCGCAATAACAGATCGCGGCAATTTCCGCCTGGAACACGCTAGCAAAGGTGCCCAGCCAAGCAGAAAAACCGACCCTTGTGGTTTGACAGTAATAGCCGGCGCCAGCGCCGGAATCAGTCTTGGATCCATCGGTGAATCAAATAGTTTCACCCCCAGTGCCAAGAGGCAGCAGGTTAGCCCACTCTGCCCGACTGGGAAAGTGGATGCTGAATGGCTTAGTGAAATCAAAACTGGTAACGGTTTTGTCAGAGCACATCGTTAACGACGGCTCAAGTGCGGCGTACCCCCAGGTATTTCACCTCGGAGGACTTTGTCAGGACCTGGCCAAAAAAGAGATATCATTGAACAGATCCTTAGTATTCTTCCTCGTAAAAGGAACAAGGACAGTTTTATCAGGATTAACAGTGAGGTTACCCGCCTGACACCATTGCTCCACACTAGAGAGAGCAGATCTCATAAGTGCGGTAACAGTATCCGGGAACTTCCCGGTAAAGACTATCGCTACATCGTCCGCATACCCGAAGCAGCTACAGCCCCCAGCACCCCCGAGCCTCCCCAAGAGTTCGTCCACCACCAGGCACCACAACAGGGGGAGAGCACTCCACCCTGAGGGCAGCCCCTGCTGGTAGTCACCCCTAGAGAGTCCCCAAGGAGGGACGCCGACACCTCGCGGTCGGTCAGCATGGAATTGATCCAGCGGCCAGAGTGTCGCTGATGCCAAATCTCTTATCAGCTTCAGTAATAACCGAGCTAGAGACCTTATCAAAGGCCCCCTCAATATCGAGGAGGACGGCCAGTGAAATTTCCTGAAACTCGAATGCCCTATCCAGGCAATTCGTAAGGCCGTGAAGGGCCGTCTCAGTGGATTTGTCTTTTTGGTAAGCGAATTGTGAAGAAGAGAGAGGAGTTACCGAAAGTAACTCGTCTCTAATGTACCTGTCCACCAGCTTATCCAGAATTTTGAGGAAGAAGGAGGTCAGGGATATGGGCCTAAATGCCTTCGCCTCGAGATAGGAAGCCTTCCCGCGCTTGGGAATAAAGATGACCCTAGAGCGCTTCCAGTCACGAGGTATGTGACCGAGAGCATTGCAAAGTCTATAGATCTTGCATAGCGGAGAGGCGATTTGGCCTAAGCCCTCCTGCAAAACTAGAGGGAAGACCCCGTAGGGTCCCGGAGACTTGTAGGGCTCGAAACAGTTGACAGGCCACCGAAGCTTGGGAATCGTGACAACCTGTCTGGCTACAAGCCAGTCTTCCCTCTTAGCCCTGTGCAGGACAGGGTAGAGAGAGTCAGGGTTTGTTGGATTGATTAAAGTAGAGTCAGGAAAATGGACCTCCAGCATGTGCTTGAGAGTCTCAGCCCCAGACTTAGTGTACACACCCTCCAGCAGCTTAAAAGTATTAAGTAGATGTGTGCTGTCGTGCGCTAGAATCTTCATGACCCTAGCCGTAGCAGGGACATTGGAGACTTTCTCGCAGAAGGTCCGCCAGGAGTCCTTCTTAGTAGCTCTAATGGCCCTGTTGAAGGTGTTAAGGGACTGCCTGTATCCAGCCCAGTCACTCGTGCGCTTGGCTTTGTTAAAGAGCCTGCGCATGTATTTCCGAAGCCGGCTGAGATCCGCGTTCCACCAAGGGACAAGCCTCGAGTGGTTGACGGTCTTAAGAGGGCAGTTCCGGTGGAACGACTCCATGATGGAGCACTGTAAATCAATAGCAGCCCTATCAAGATCCTTAGGTGAAGTAAGTTTAGGAGTGTGACCCCCTCCGTAGCGTAGGATTAGGTCTTCCCTATAGCCGGCCCAATTGTGTAGCCATTTTCTTCACACATCTATATAGGCTGACTTTGTGTGAAGAGGCTAGACTAATCATTATGCATGACGAATTTTATCTCTCTACACCTTGCACTTTGACCACGCCTAGGAACTCGCGCTGCTGCCAATCAATGAAATGACAAAAAGACTACAGAATTATTAGGCGTGACGGGGTACTTAATCCTGGCCCACAAAACCCGTATAGAAAATAAATTGGGAGATATGGGGGCTAAATAATGTCACGGATTGCGAAAACAAGGTTTTTAATTACTTTGACAGTAACGAAGGAACCATTAACCCCTCTGTTGCATTTTATTAAAGGAAAGTTCAGCTAACATAACATTGTACTTAAAAAGAACGGCCTTTTTCTAAATATCAATGGCAAAATATTTAAAATAAGTAAATGGTCTCTTATTTCATAATAATTAGCATTAAATTAGTCTTATAAATGAGGATACTACGTCGGCATTGGTTTAGTGGCATATGCTAAATCGAACCTATTACCTAGGGTATTACTAGGGTATTGGTTTAATTCTCACAGGCTAAGAGGTGTAAGGGTAAGATAGCCCTCTCGATCACGCGCGTAAGAGGCATAATGTTATGTTACCTGAACTTTTCTTTAAAACATTAACATCTTGGAATAATTTCAATTTAAGTAATGCTCTCCAGAACAACAAATTATGGATATCTAATGAATACTTTTAGATGCTTATAGTTATCTGGTGTTACAGTATACAACTTAAACATTTAAGGAAATCTTTAAAAAGTTCTGATCAGGAATAAAACATTTTGTAAAACACCGGAGAAGACATTAAAATTTTCATCAATTATCAGTATAAGTGACCACTACTCAGAGTGCTAATGTTCAATGGAACATGCTCTGGAAGGGACTCGTAACGAATAACCACTGAAGATAAAATCATGGAATTCAGATTCTCGTTCTTAACTGTAAGACCTTAAATAATTTACTAACCAAGGGCTCAATTAGCTGAATTTCAATAATTTTTTGGCTTAGAGTAACTATAGGTTCGTTCCGTTAATGTGGAAAGGAGATATGATAGTGAACTTTCGGATAATGAACATTTTCCGATTTCATTACATAATATGTAACTTGCGAAACGTAACGTACGTCAAGTTTTATATTGAAGCTATTAAATATTTTTTGTGATGAGGTAAACAGTGTTTCATCAATTTCCCATAATTTAATAGCAATAATCTTAGTTTTGTAATATTCCTTTATATTCTGTCATCAAAATGAGAAACATACGCTTCGAGGGAAAGAAGATTCGTTGAATATCGTAATTAATATCCATTTCTATAATTGTTTATTTTTCAAATAGGCTGAAATGGGTATTTAACGAAAAGATTCAATGTAACAAAACCAATTTTCAATTTGAGTTACAATTTTGGGACTATGCCATAAATCATGGGGTATGAATACTGAACGTTGCTTATTTAAATTCAACCCGAGATAAAATACAAAATACTTTTACAATTCATTCCTGTAACGTAATTTACGTTTAATAGTTTACAGACGTTGTCGCTCTAACATATAATCCAAGCCATTACGGATTGGAGCTTTATCACTTGTCACCAGCTGTGCAAACTCAGTCCAATTGTATCTTAACGTGTGTCAAAGATAAAGGAAATCAAGCTGAAAGTCGTCTGTCGATAAAAGGCTTCAATGAAACTACCTGGTTGACGATGTTTTTCTGTTTGGTCCTAATGGCGCTAGCAACATCCTTTCTCAAATACATCAAATCAACTAGGACGCAATCTCCACTCCACCTCATTTATGATACAGTTTGGAAATACGTCTCCGGTCTCCTCGAAAACTGTAAGTTCATACGCATTTGTTTTTGTTGGAAAATAACATAAATGTTATCGTTTGCGCGGAATAATTTTTGGATTGGAAAATGTTTTACGACTTTGTTTTTGTAAATGTGATTTCCAATTCCGACTCAGATTGCGATGATTCTGTTGAAGGAACTGCGGCGAGAATTCTGTTGCTGGGCTGGTTACTTGGCGCAATGTTTTTTTGTCAAATGTTATTCAGGATTATTGAGCGGCGAACTATTAATTTCCAAGGATTTACACATCGACAGTAAAGCATCCTTTACAGTAAAGCAGATGTGCCTGTGATCCGACAGAGACGGCTCATTAGACACATGCCAGTCAGACACGGAAGACACGAGGTTTTCCGTGGCTAGCGTGAGGTCAATTACCTCCCTTCAATTAGAAGTAACAAAAGTAGGTTCATTGTTTTGATTAAGAATATAGAGTTTACAGCCAACTTAATATTCTAATAAATCATCACCTCTCCTGTTGCAGTCAGAACTGCCCCACGTGATGTGATGAGCATTGGCGTCTCAGCCAATGATTAGTTTGTCCCCTCTCTTTTCACATTGATTGACCAAATTGATCACCTCAATTCTCGGGAGAGAGTCCACGTCGTGGGCAAAGTATGCAGAGGCAGCCGTGATAGTCATCTTGGCGTGCCCAGTGGCCAGGACTAGCTTCACGGCCGCCGTGTCCTGGGACGTATACAGCGGTAGAGAGATACAGCAAAGATCCCTCCGAACCAGAATACACGCCCTAGGTCTAGCAGCAGTTTGGTCATAAAATAGTGACCCCGCCGCGTCAAGACCGAGGATTTTGCCATGGCAAATCCACGGTTCTTTTATGAGGGCCAGATCAAGACCCTCTATAGCAAACCTCCTGCAGAGTACCGCAGAGGCCGCCTTACTATGGTGGAGATTTATTTGAATCGCACGCAGCATCCCCATGGTCCTTAAGAGAAGGGTTCAGAAGGGACCTAGCTACACATCATCAGTCCCGAGAGGGCTAGTGGCACCTCCCCCCCGACAGGCATGCTCCCAGTCCCAAGATCCTCCCCCTCACCAGGACAACTAGAACGCACATCGGCTGGATCCCGAAGGGTCCATCCGATGGGTGGACTCATCAATGGAAGAACAAAATTCCGAATGAGCCCCCCTCCCCCTCTGTGCCTAGAGCGACACCAGCGAGCGCCACAGCGAGATCCCCATCTCGCTAGTCCCACCCCCTGCCGTAGACTCGGCTGCAGTGGTTTTGGTGGTCTCCGTGTGCTCTAGGAGTTTGAAGGAACCCTTGTCCACTACAACCATTAATACAACACTGTTTTATAAAAATAAACTCGATGCCTAACTAACTAGTAAGGTAAAAGCAATGGTTACATAAATACGACTGGCAACAAACATTCTTTCTGCGCATGCTCACCTCTCGAGAATTTTACCCCCTTTTCACCCTCGCTCTAAGTGTGAAAAGGTCTATTGCCGAGGAAAATTAACTTGCAACAAAAGCGATGTGCTTTATGTATGAACAGTAGATATAATGCATATATATATATATTCTGTTTTAACAACTTGGAATTCAAAACAGCCCTTTTCTAAAGTTTCTTTAGTTGAAAGAAATGCATGAAAGCAATTACGATGCCGGTTATATGCTTTCAGATGTTCTTTACTGTTGGATTTGAACATAACGCCAGCAGTATGCCATTTTGCCAACGGTCTACCAACCAAGGCGACCATGCTCAACCTTATTCCAACAGCTCAGTGCTACCAGGAATACATAGATTTACAATCTATGTATTCCTGGTGCTACTTTAGGGCAGCTTTTTAGTCGAGTTTGGAATCCTTAATATGTTAGTATTATCAATGCTCACACGCTTGCAGTTTTCCAGATAAATTGCAACTTCGCAAGCATGTCAAAACTTCAAGTTCTTAAGTGTTGAAATATTCTGAGGTCGATTTAACATTAGAGTTATAAAGCAATTAAAATATAAATAAATTTCTATTCCAATGTACTGTGAAATGAAATAAATGAATTTGGCTCCAGTTCCCTTGCTCTATTGCCACGATTTTCTATCCAATCTATGGTTTATGGATCCACGCCACAACCGTGATTTTATTCTACATAAAATGATCAACATCGTATCGTAAACCCTATAAACCGATCGACCTCGCTTTTAATGCCGACTCCTTAGTTATCTTCTATCTAGTACCTACTAAGGTATTTTACTATGCTTCGCAAACGTACTTTTAAAGGTACTACGAAATACCTTTGTTTAAAGGCACTACGAAATACCTTTGTTTAAAGGCACTACGAAATACCTTTGTTTAAAGGCACTACGAAATACCTTTGTTTAAAGGCACTACGAAATACCTTTGTTTAAAGACACTCTAAACTACTTCTTAAAGAAGGTATTTTTGAGTAGAACAAGGTATTTTGTGGTACCAAATTGGTATCATTTAAACCCCAACATAGGTCAGAATTATACCATCAAATTTGTAAAGGTACTACTTATTACCGAGGGGGTACCTGTAACACTCAAAAAAAGATTCGAAAATATACTTTTAAAGCTATGAAAGGTATTTTGTGCTACCGAATTAGGTATTATGTAAAACCCCAAAAGGGTCCGAATTATACCTTCAAATTTAAAAGGTACTCCTTATGACCGTAGTGGGTACCTGTTCAATCCCAAAAAGGTTGGAAAATATACTTTCACAGCTCAGCACACTTGGCTGTAGTGCTCCCACTCGTTCCAAGGCTACCCCTATTTTTAAGCTTTGTTTTAATTTTAATCTCAAGAAAATTATTGCTCCTCTAGATACTGGTAATCTGCTGGATTTGTGTTTAACGAATATTAATAATTTGGGTATTGATGGCCTTGATGATCCTCTGATCGACGCCTATCATCCCCCATTTTTGCTAGCTTTATCGGTTGTAACTTGCGCACCACGTCCACCACCTGACTCTACTTGCGTTTACCGAAAAGGAGATTATGATCTCCTTTACACCACACTTAGGGATGTTGATTGGGCTATATTCCTTGAATCGGGTGATGTTGATTATTGCGTAGCTATTCTTACGGATCACGTTAGGGCTGCAATGGACTTAGCTATTCCTCGTAAGGTTCGTCGCGGCTTTCCTCGATTTCCATTATGGTATTCTCAGGATCTCCGCACTGCCGTAAAACATAAAAAGTGTGTCTTTCGGAATAAGAAACGTACGGGGGCTTTAGCTGATATTATTGAATTTAGACGCCTTCGCGCGGTTGTTAAACGGTTAATTGTACGCGATAAAACGGCTCTTGTTGCCAGTGTTTGTTAGGATGCTTCTTCTCACCCTAAAAAGTTCAGGAACGTTATGGTTTCTGATCCTAAGCTTTTGGCTGGCAGCTTTGCTAAACATTTTTCTCGTGTCTCCGTTGACAATACAAACCCTGTTGAGAGCTATTATTTTGAAGCTCCTACTTGTGTCAATATGCCCTATTTCTCTCAAGTTGTTTCAAGCTCAGACATTCATAATGCCATTACTAGGCTTCCTAATAAGTTCTTGACGGGAGTTGATTACATACCAGCCTTTATTTTAAAGGGCTGGGAGGCCATTCTTTCACTATTGTTGGAACTAATCTTGTTGCTATTATGCACTACGTAGCACCGGTTGTGGAGACTCGTGGTCAAGTAGATGTCGTTTACTTGGACCTAGCAAAGGCATTTGACCGAGTTTCTGGTAAATTTTTAAGAGACAAACTTTGCGTTACGGGCGTTAACATCATATTTCTTGATTGGATTACTGATTACCTGAAGGAACGTATTGATGTCCTCAAATGCAATGGGTCGCTCAGCTCGGTCGAGTACTATCTTTATTGTGGCGTTCCGCAAGATTCTTCTCTAGAACCTTTGCTCTTCAAAATCTATATATAAGACCTACAGTTTAAAATTAAAAATTCTAGCTTACTTCAATTTGCTGATGACAACAAATTATGCAAAATTATTAATTCGGACCTTGATCGCTCACTTTTGAAGGAGGACATAAACACAGTGGTTCACGGGTAGTTGAGCGGTTTTCAAAAGAGCGTTTTGGAATAAGGCGGTGCAAAAAAGGCGGTTTGCAAAACCGCGTGGAAGCAAAACCGCGGTTGCTGTTTCCGTGTTTCTCAATACAGCGCTATTTCCCAAAACAGCGGTTGCTGTTTCCGCGTTTCTCAATATAGCGCTATTTTACCAACCAGCGGTTTAGCACTACAGCGTTTCATAACCGTTTGTGATCCTCAGGTTATGGACTGGTTCGCGGAATATATTTTGGAAAAGGTGGCAGCAAATTAATAAGAGTATATTTTGGAAAAGGTGGCAGCAAATTAATAAGAGTATATTTTGGAAAGGGTGGCAGCTAATTAATAGGAAAATATTTTGGAAAAGGTGGCAGCTAATTTTTAGGAGAATATTTTGGAAAAGGTGGCAGCTAATTAATAGGAGAATATTTTGGAAAAAGTGGCAGCTAATTAATAGGAGAATATTTTGGAAAAGGTGCCAGCTAATTATTAGGAGGATATTTTTGAAAAGGTGGAAGCTAATTAATAGGAAAATATTTTGAAAAAGTTGGTAGGTAATTAATAGGAGAATATTTTGGAAAAGGTGGCAGCAAATTAATAGGAGAATATTTTGGAAAAGGTGGCAGCTAATTAATGGGAGAATATTTTGCAAAAGGTGGCAGCTAATTAATAGGAGAATATTTGGGAAAAGGTGGCAGCTAATAGGAGAATATTTTGGAAAAGGTGGCAGCTAATCAATATCAGAATATTTTGGAAAAGGTGGCAGCTAATTAATAGGAGGATATTTTGGATAAGGTGGAAGGTAATTTATAGGAGTTCAAAAAACCCATCCCAACCAAACATTAAAACGCATTAACACACTAGACCACGAAACCGTTTGTTTGGCAACCATTAAAATTCAAACCTAAAGCTGAAATCAATACTAATTAGAGCTCGGAATTATCCATCTGTTATCCGTAAATTAGTGAATAATCGATTATTTATAGATAAATATTTTGGACATAATTCGATTTAATATACAACTTCTGTTGATAATTCTGGATAATGGATAAAATAACGTGGATAATGGATAGATAATGCCGAGCTCTAATACTTATACCTTCAACAATACGAAACAACGCTCAAGATATAAACGCTGTAATCAAAATGCGCTGAAACGAGAAATGGCTATAATGGCAAACGCGTTTATGAAAAAGCCGTTTTGGACAATGCGGTTTTGATAACACGCCCAATCGATAACATACCAAACAACGGTCTCCGCTTGGTGTTTAAAAATTCATATTCCAAATAACCCTACCAAGTCTATTCACGTAAGTTTACTATGCGAGTTTGTCGAATGTTGATTAACTCTTACTTAATTGACTCTAAGCCCATCCACACAGCAACTGAGACCAAAGATTTAGGTATTATTTTCGACGCTAAATTACATTTTTCTAGTCACGTCACCAAGACTGTTAGCATATGTCGTCGTTCCTTAGCCGTCACCGTCAGCAACGTCATCAAAACGTAGTTTAAGAGAGCCAATAAGATAATTTAAATCTGTTTCGTTAAATGTTGGAGGGAGGGGCTCTTTACTGGGCTATGAGTCGGACTGAAGCTAATACTAACCGTTCTCCATTCCTACTTCTAAAATTATCTCTATCCCTGGTGTTATAAATAATAAGCAGACCGTAGTTAAAAACATCCCTCTAAAGGGATCTGTTAAGTACTTTTCTTCTTCTAAGGTACCCTTATATACAACCTTAAGCGCTGAAACTCTAAAAGGTTTCATTATATACCTTATATTTCCATAATACCTTTTTCGAAATCATTTAATACCCGCACTGTGAGAGAACTGATTGAATATGTTCATGGTAACTAAATATATAGTGGGGGTATTTTGAATTACGTCTTCAAAGTATCTTTTGTTTTTAGACAGGGTATATACCATAGAAATAATTGTGTAGCCATTTTCTTCACACATCTATATAGGCTGACTTTGTGTGAAGAGGCTAGACTAATCATTATGCATGACGAATTTTATCTCTCTACACCTTGCACTTTGACCACGCCTAGGAACTCGCGCTGCTGCCAATCAATGAAATGACAAAAAGACTACAGAATTATTAGGCGTGACGGGGTACTTAATCCTGGCCCACAAAACCCGTATAGAAAATAAATTGGGAGATATGGGGGCTAAATAATGTCACGGATTGCGAAAACAAGGTTTTTAATTACTTTGACAGTAACGAAGGAACCATTAACCCCTCTGTTGCATTTTATTAAAGGAAAGTTCAGCTAACATAACATTGTACTTAAAAAGAACGGCCTTTTTCTAAATATCAATGGCAAAATATTTAAAATAAGTAAATGGTCTCTTATTTCATAATAATTAGCATTAAATTAGTCTTATAAATGAGGATACTACGTCGGCATTGGTTTAGTGGCATATGCTAAATCGAACCTATTACCTAGGGTATTACTAGGGTATTGGTTTAATTCTCACAGGCTAAGAGGTGTAAGGGTAAGATAGCCCTCTCGATCACGCGCGTAAGAGGCATAATGTTATGTTACCTGAACTTTTCTTTAAAACATTAACATCTTGGAATAATTTCAATTTAAGTAATGCTCTCCAGAACAACAAATTATGGATATCTAATGAATACTTTTAGATGCTTATAGTTATCTGGTGTTACAGTATACAACTTAAACATTTAAGGAAATCTTTAAAAAGTTCTGATCAGGAATAAAACATTTTGTAAAACACCGGAGAAGACATTAAAATTTTCATCAATTATCAGTATAAGTGACCACTACTCAGAGTGCTAATGTTCAATGGAACATGCTCTGGAAGGGACTCGTAACGAATAACCACTGAAGATAAAATCATGGAATTCAGATTCTCGTTCTTAACTGTAAGACCTTAAATAATTTACTAACCAAGGGCTCAATTAGCTGAATTTCAATAATTTTTTGGCTTAGAGTAACTATAGGTTCGTTCCGTTAATGTGGAAAGGAGATATGATAGTGAACTTTCGGATAATGAACATTTTCCGATTTCATTACATAATATGTAACTTGCGAAACGTAACGTACGTCAAGTTTTATATTGAAGCTATTAAATATTTTTTGTGATGAGGTAAACAGTGTTTCATCAATTTCCCATAATTTAATAGCAATAATCTTAGTTTTGTAATATTCCTTTATATTCTGTCATCAAAATGAGAAACATACGCTTCGAGGGAAAGAAGATTCGTTGAATATCGTAATTAATATCCATTTCTATAATTGTTTATTTTTCAAATAGGCTGAAATGGGTATTTAACGAAAAGATTCAATGTAACAAAACCAATTTTCAATTTGAGTTACAATTTTGGGACTATGCCATAAATCATGGGGTATGAATACTGAACGTTGCTTATTTAAATTCAACCCGAGATAAAATACAAAATACTTTTACAATTCATTCCTGTAACGTAATTTACGTTTAATAGTTTACAGACGTTGTCGCTCTAACATATAATCCAAGCCATTACGGATTGGAGCTTTATCACTTGTCACCAGCTGTGCAAACTCAGTCCAATTGTATCTTAACGTGTGTCAAAGATAAAGGAAATCAAGCTGAAAGTCGTCTGTCGATAAAAGGCTTCAATGAAACTACCTGGTTGACGATGTTTTTCTGTTTGGTCCTAATGGCGCTAGCAACATCCTTTCTCAAATACATCAAATCAACTAGGACGCAATCTCCACTCCACCTCATTTATGATACAGTTTGGAAATACGTCTCCGGTCTCCTCGAAAACTGTAAGTTCATACGCATTTGTTTTTGTTGGAAAATAACATAAATGTTATCGTTTGCGCGGAATAATTTTTGGATTGGAAAATGTTTTACGACTTTGTTTTTGTAAATGTGATTTCCAATTCCGACTCAGATTGCGATGATTCTGTTGAAGGAACTGCGGCGAGAATTCTGTTGCTGGGCTGGTTACTTGGCGCAATGTTTTTTTGTCAAATGTTATTCAGGATTATTGAGCGGCGAACTATTAATTTCCAAGGATTTACACATCGACAGTAAAGCATCCTTTACAGTAAAGCAGATGTGCCTGTGATCCGACAGAGACGGCTCATTAGACACATGCCAGTCAGACACGGAAGACACGAGGTTTTCCGTGGCTAGCGTGAGGTCAATTACCTCCCTTCAATTAGAAGTAACAAAAGTAGGTTCATTGTTTTGATTAAGAATATAGAGTTTACAGCCAACTTAATATTCTAATAAATCATCACCTCTCCTGTTGCAGTCAGAACTGCCCCACGTGATGTGATGAGCATTGGCGTCTCAGCCAATGATTAGTTTGTCCCCTCTCTTTTCACATTGATTGACCAAATTGATCACCTCAATTCTCGGGAGAGAGTCCACGTCGTGGGCAAAGTATGCAGAGGCAGCCGTGATAGTCATCTTGGCGTGCCCAGTGGCCAGGACTAGCTTCACGGCCGCCGTGTCCTGGGACGTATACAGCGGTAGAGAGATACAGCAAAGATCCCTCCGAACCAGAATACACGCCCTAGGTCTAGCAGCAGTTTGGTCATAAAATAGTGACCCCGCCGCGTCAAGACCGAGGATTTTGCCATGGCAAATCCACGGTTCTTTTATGAGGGCCAGATCAAGACCCTCTATAGCAAACCTCCTGCAGAGTACCGCAGAGGCCGCCTTACTATGGTGGAGATTTATTTGAATCGCACGCAGCATCCCCATGGTCCTTAAGAGAAGGGTTCAGAAGGGACCTAGCTACACATCATCAGTCCCGAGAGGGCTAGTGGCACCTCCCCCCCGACAGGCATGCTCCCAGTCCCAAGATCCTCCCCCTCACCAGGACAACTAGAACGCACATCGGCTGGATCCCGAAGGGTCCATCCGATGGGTGGACTCATCAATGGAAGAACAAAATTCCGAATGAGCCCCCCTCCCCCTCTGTGCCTAGAGCGACACCAGCGAGCGCCACAGCGAGATCCCCATCTCGCTAGTCCCACCCCCTGCCGTAGACTCGGCTGCAGTGGTTTTGGTGGTCTCCGTGTGCTCTAGGAGTTTGAAGGAACCCTTGTCCACTACAACCATTAATACAACACTGTTTTATAAAAATAAACTCGATGCCTAACTAACTAGTAAGGTAAAAGCAATGGTTACATAAATACGACTGGCAACAAACATTCTTTCTGCGCATGCTCACCTCTCGAGAATTTTACCCCCTTTTCACCCTCGCTCTAAGTGTGAAAAGGTCTATTGCCGAGGAAAATTAACTTGCAACAAAAGCGATGTGCTTTATGTATGAACAGTAGATATAATGCATATATATATATATTCTGTTTTAACAACTTGGAATTCAAAACAGCCCTTTTCTAAAGTTTCTTTAGTTGAAAGAAATGCATGAAAGCAATTACGATGCCGGTTATATGCTTTCAGATGTTCTTTACTGTTGGATTTGAACATAACGCCAGCAGTATGCCATTTTGCCAACGGTCTACCAACCAAGGCGACCATGCTCAACCTTATTCCAACAGCTCAGTGCTACCAGGAATACATAGATTTACAATCTATGTATTCCTGGTGCTACTTTAGGGCAGCTTTTTAGTCGAGTTTGGAATCCTTAATATGTTAGTATTATCAATGCTCACACGCTTGCAGTTTTCCAGATAAATTGCAACTTCGCAAGCATGTCAAAACTTCAAGTTCTTAAGTGTTGAAATATTCTGAGGTCGATTTAACATTAGAGTTATAAAGCAATTAAAATATAAATAAATTTCTATTCCAATGTACTGTGAAATGAAATAAATGAATTTGGCTCCAGTTCCCTTGCTCTATTGCCACGATTTTCTATCCAATCTATGGTTTATGGATCCACGCCACAACCGTGATTTTATTCTACATAAAATGATCAACATCGTATCGTAAACCCTATAAACCGATCGACCTCGCTTTTAATGCCGACTCCTTAGTTATCTTCTATCTAGTACCTACTAAGGTATTTTACTATGCTTCGCAAACGTACTTTTAAAGGTACTACGAAATACCTTTGTTTAAAGGCACTACGAAATACCTTTGTTTAAAGGCACTACGAAATACCTTTGTTTAAAGGCACTACGAAATACCTTTGTTTAAAGGCACTACGAAATACCTTTGTTTAAAGGCACTACGAAATACCTTTGTTTAAAGGCACTACGAAATACCTTTGTTTAAAGGCACTACGAAATACCTTTGTTTAAAGACACTCTAAACTACTTCTTAAAGAAGGTATTTTTGAGTAGAACAAGGTATTTTGTGGTACCAAATTGGTATCATTTAAACCCCAACATAGGTCAGAATTATACCATCAAATTTGTAAAGGTACTACTTATTACCGAGGGGGTACCTGTAACACTCAAAAAAAGATTCGAAAATATACTTTTAAAGCTATGAAAGGTATTTTGTGCTACCGAATTAGGTATTATGTAAAACCCCAAAAGGGTCCGAATTATACCTTCAAATTTAAAAGGTACTCCTTATGACCGTAGTGGGTACCTGTTCAATCCCAAAAAGGTTGGAAAATATACTTTCACAGCTCAGCACACTTGGCTGTAGTGCTCCCACTCGTTCCAAGGCTACCCCTATTTTTAAGCTTTGTTTTAATTTTAATCTCAAGAAAATTATTGCTCCTCTAGATACTGGTAATCTGCTGGATTTGTGTTTAACGAATATTAATAATTTGGGTATTGATGGCCTTGATGATCCTCTGATCGACGCCTATCATCCCCCATTTTTGCTAGCTTTATCGGTTGTAACTTGCGCACCACGTCCACCACCTGACTCTACTTGCGTTTACCGAAAAGGAGATTATGATCTCCTTTACACCACACTTAGGGATGTTGATTGGGCTATATTCCTTGAATCGGGTGATGTTGATTATTGCGTAGCTATTCTTACGGATCACGTTAGGGCTGCAATGGACTTAGCTATTCCTCGTAAGGTTCGTCGCGGCTTTCCTCGATTTCCATTATGGTATTCTCAGGATCTCCGCACTGCCGTAAAACATAAAAAGTGTGTCTTTCGGAATAAGAAACGTACGGGGGCTTTAGCTGATATTATTGAATTTAGACGCCTTCGCGCGGTTGTTAAACGGTTAATTGTACGCGATAAAACGGCTCTTGTTGCCAGTGTTTGTTAGGATGCTTCTTCTCACCCTAAAAAGTTCAGGAACGTTATGGTTTCTGATCCTAAGCTTTTGGCTGGCAGCTTTGCTAAACATTTTTCTCGTGTCTCCGTTGACAATACAAACCCTGTTGAGAGCTATTATTTTGAAGCTCCTACTTGTGTCAATATGCCCTATTTCTCTCAAGTTGTTTCAAGCTCAGACATTCATAATGCCATTACTAGGCTTCCTAATAAGTTCTTGACGGGAGTTGATTACATACCAGCCTTTATTTTAAAGGGCTGGGAGGCCATTCTTTCACTATTGTTGGAACTAATCTTGTTGCTATTATGCACTACGTAGCACCGGTTGTGGAGACTCGTGGTCAAGTAGATGTCGTTTACTTGGACCTAGCAAAGGCATTTGACCGAGTTTCTGGTAAATTTTTAAGAGACAAACTTTGCGTTACGGGCGTTAACATCATATTTCTTGATTGGATTACTGATTACCTGAAGGAACGTATTGATGTCCTCAAATGCAATGGGTCGCTCAGCTCGGTCGAGTACTATCTTTATTGTGGCGTTCCGCAAGATTCTTCTCTAGAACCTTTGCTCTTCAAAATCTATATATAAGACCTACAGTTTAAAATTAAAAATTCTAGCTTACTTCAATTTGCTGATGACAACAAATTATGCAAAATTATTAATTCGGACCTTGATCGCTCACTTTTGAAGGAGGACATAAACACAGTGGTTCACGGGTAGTTGAGCGGTTTTCAAAAGAGCGTTTTGGAATAAAGCGGTGCAAAAAAAGGCGGTTTGCAAAACCGCGTGGAAGCAAAACCGCGGTTGCTGTTTCCGTGTTTCTCAATACAGCGCTATTTCCCAAAACAGCGGTTGCTGTTTCCGCGTTTCTCAATATAGCGCTATTTTACCAACCAGCGGTTTAGCACTACAGCGTTTCATAACCGTTTGTGATCCTCAGGTTATGGACTGGTTCGCGGAATATATTTTGGAAAAGGTGGCAGCAAATTAATAAGAGTATATTTTGGAAAAGGTGGCAGCAAATTAATAAGAGTATATTTTGGAAAGGGTGGCAGCTAATTAATAGGAAAATATTTTGGAAAAGGTGGCAGCTAATTTTTAGGAGAATATTTTGGAAAAGGTGGCAGCTAATTAATAGGAGAATATTTTGGAAAAAGTGGCAGCTAATTAATAGGAGAATATTTTGGAAAAGGTGCCAGCTAATTATTAGGAGGATATTTTTGAAAAGGTGGAAGCTAATTAATAGGAAAATATTTTGAAAAAGTTGGTAGGTAATTAATAGGAGAATATTTTGGAAAAGGTGGCAGCAAATTAATAGGAGAATATTTTGGAAAAGGTGGCAGCTAATTAATGGGAGAATATTTTGCAAAAGGTGGCAGCTAATTAATAGGAGAATATTTGGGAAAAGGTGGCAGCTAATAGGAGAATATTTTGGAAAAGGTGGCAGCTAATCAATATCAGAATATTTTGGAAAAGGTGGCAGCTAATTAATAGGAGGATATTTTGGATAAGGTGGAAGGTAATTTATAGGAGTTCAAAAAACCCATCCCAACCAAACATTAAAACGCATTAACACACTAGACCACGAAACCGTTTGTTTGGCAACCATTAAAATTCAAACCTAAAGCTGAAATCAATACTAATTAGAGCTCGGAATTATCCATCTGTTATCCGTAAATTAGTGAATAATCGATTATTTATAGATAAATATTTTGGACATAATTCGATTTAATATACAACTTCTGTTGATAATTCTGGATAATGGATAAAATAACGTGGATAATGGATAGATAATGCCGAGCTCTAATACTTATACCTTCAACAATACGAAACAACGCTCAAGATATAAACGCTGTAATCAAAATGCGCTGAAACGAGAAATGGCTATAATGGCAAACGCGTTTATGAAAAAGCCGTTTTGGACAATGCGGTTTTGATAACACGCCCAATCGATAACATACCAAACAACGGTCTCCGCTTGGTGTTTAAAAATTCATATTCCAAATAACCCTACCAAGTCTATTCACGTAAGTTTACTATGCGAGTTTGTCGAATGTTGATTAACTCTTACTTAATTGACTCTAAGCCCATCCACACAGCAACTGAGACCAAAGATTTAGGTATTATTTTCGACGCTAAATTACATTTTTCTAGTCACGTCACCAAGACTGTTAGCATATGTCGTCGTTCCTTAGCCGTCACCGTCAGCAACGTCATCAAAACGTAGTTTAAGAGAGCCAATAAGATAATTTAAATCTGTTTCGTTAAATGTTGGAGGGAGGGGCTCTTTACTGGGCTATGAGTCGGACTGAAGCTAATACTAACCGTTCTCCATTCCTACTTCTAAAATTATCTCTATCCCTGGTGTTATAAATAATAAGCAGACCGTAGTTAAAAACATCCCTCTAAAGGGATCTGTTAAGTACTTTTCTTCTTCTAAGGTACCCTTATATACAACCTTAAGCGCTGAAACTCTAAAAGGTTTCATTATATACCTTATATTTCCATAATACCTTTTTCGAAATCATTTAATACCCGCACTGTGAGAGAACTGATTGAATATGTTCATGGTAACTAAATATATAGTGGGGGTATTTTGAATTACGTCTTCAAAGTATCTTTTGTTTTTAGACAGGGTATATACCATAGAAATAATTGTGTAGCCATTTTCTTCACACATCTATATAGGCTGACTTTGTGTGAAGAGGCTAGACTAATCATTATGCATGACGAATTTTATCTCTCTACACCTTGCACTTTGACCACGCCTAGGAACTCGCGCTGCTGCCAATCAATGAAATGACAAAAAGACTACAGAATTATTAGGCGTGACGGGGTACTTAATCCTGGCCCACAAAACCCGTATAGAAAATAAATTGGGAGATATGGGGGCTAAATAATGTCACGGATTGCGAAAACAAGGTTTTTAATTACTTTGACAGTAACGAAGGAACCATTAACCCCTCTGTTGCATTTTATTAAAGGAAAGTTCAGCTAACATAACATTGTACTTAAAAAGAACGGCCTTTTTCTAAATATCAATGGCAAAATATTTAAAATAAGTAAATGGTCTCTTATTTCATAATAATTAGCATTAAATTAGTCTTATAAATGAGGATACTACGTCGGCATTGGTTTAGTGGCATATGCTAAATCGAACCTATTACCTAGGGTATTACTAGGGTATTGGTTTAATTCTCACAGGCTAAGAGGTGTAAGGGTAAGATAGCCCTCTCGATCGCGCGCGTAAGAGGCATAATGTTATGTTACCTGAACTTTTCTTTAAAACATTAACATCTTGGAATAATTTCAATTTAAGTAATGCTCTCCAGAACAACAAATTATGGATATCTAATGAATACTTTTAGATGCTTATAGTTATCTGGTGTTACAGTATACAACTTAAACATTTAAGGAAATCTTTAAAAAGTTCTGATCAGGAATAAAACATTTTGTAAAACACCGGAGAAGACATTAAAATTTTCATCAATTATCAGTATAAGTGACCACTACTCAGAGTGCTAATGTTCAATGGAACATGCTCTGGAAGGGACTCGTAACGAATAACCACTGAAGATAAAATCATGGAATTCAGATTCTCGTTCTTAACTGTAAGACCTTAAATAATTTACTAACCAAGGGCTCAATTAGCTGAATTTCAATAATTTTTTGGCTTAGAGTAACTATAGGTTCGTTCCGTTAATGTGGAAAGGAGATATGATAGTGAACTTTCGGATAATGAACATTTTCCGATTTCATTACATAATATGTAACTTGCGAAACGTAACGTACGTCAAGTTTTATATTGAAGCTATTAAATATTTTTTGTGATGAGGTAAACAGTGTTTCATCAATTTCCCATAATTTAATAGCAATAATCTTAGTTTTGTAATATTCCTTTATATTCTGTCATCAAAATGAGAAACATACGCTTCGAGGGAAAGAAGATTCGTTGAATATCGTAATTAATATCCATTTCTATAATTGTTTATTTTTCAAATAGGCTGAAATGGGTATTTAACGAAAAGATTCAATGTAACAAAACCAATTTTCAATTTGAGTTACAATTTTGGGACTATGCCATAAATCATGGGGTATGAATACTGAACGTTGCTTATTTAAATTCAACCCGAGATAAAATACAAAATACTTTTACAATTCATTCCTGTAACGTAATTTACGTTTAATAGTTTACAGACGTTGTCGCTCTAACATATAATCCAAGCCATTACGGATTGGAGCTTTATCACTTGTCACCAGCTGTGCAAACTCAGTCCAATTGTATCTTAACGTGTGTCAAAGATAAAGGAAATCAAGCTGAAAGTCGTCTGTCGATAAAAGGCTTCAATGAAACTACCTGGTTGACGATGTTTTTCTGTTTGGTCCTAATGGCGCTAGCAACATCCTTTCTCAAATACATCAAATCAACTAGGACGCAATCTCCACTCCACCTCATTTATGATACAGTTTGGAAATACGTCTCCGGTCTCCTCGAAAACTGTAAGTTCATACGCATTTGTTTTTGTTGGAAAATAACATAAATGTTATCGTTTGCGCGGAATAATTTTTGGATTGGAAAATGTTTTACGACTTTGTTTTTGTAAATGTGATTTCCAATTCCGACTCAGATTGCGATGATTCTGTTGAAGGAACTGCGGCGAGAATTCTGTTGCTGGGCTGGTTACTTGGCGCAATGTTTTTTTGTCAAATGTTATTCAGGATTATTGAGCGGCGAACTATTAATTTCCAAGGATTTACACATCGACAGTATCGACGATCTCTTAAGACAAACTCGAATAACACCAATGATGTTACAAGACTCAGTTATTAATCGGATAATAAATTATGGGGTAATATTATGACAGAAATAGCTGTAATTTTAGAATTATAACAGTAAAGGGAGAAAAAATTACGCGCTCGAAATTAGGGATAAGTTGATACTTAAAATATCAACCCGTACAAAAATTTTAAGCTGTAACTCATCTGCATACGCTCTTTTTTATCGCTACCACGCTGTAATATGTATACATTAAGGCTACATTTTCTGCAGCTCGAAAAACGCGAAAATTTCACAGCAATTTCAGAACTGCAAATTGTCTGCCGTTTCTACATTTTCTTTTTATTAACTGTTAATTGTCTGTACTGGCAGAAATATGCAGCGCGATTCTGCAAACGCGATGCAAAACTAGAAATAACAGATGTTAGTTAAAAACTGTAATTTGACCACAGTTATAGACATGTTACAGATCTGCAAAAGTGATGGAAAAGTAGAAATCCAGCTGCCAATTTAAAACTGCAATTTGACTATATTTATTGACATGTTACAGGTCTGCAAAAGTGATGAAAAAGTAGAATTACCAGCTGCTAGTTTAAAACTGCAACTTGACCACATTTATAGACATGTTACAGGCCTGCAAATGTGATGGAAAAGTAGAAATCCACTGCCAATTTAAAACTGTAATTTGACCATATTTATTGACATGTTACAAGTCTGAAAAAGTGATGGAAAAGTAGAAATCCAGCTGCCAATTTAAAACTGTAATTTGACCATTTTTATAGACATGTTACAGGTCTGCAAAAGTGATGGAAAAGTTGAAATCTATCTTAAAATTTAAAACTGTAACTATTCCACATTTATAGACATATTGCAGGTATTCAATTCAAGTAACATGTCCCACTTTTGAATACCTGCAGTATGGCTCTAAATGTGGTCAAATTACAGTTTTAAATTGGCAGCTGAATTTATACTTTTCCATCACTTTTGCAGACCTGTAACATATCCATAAATGTAGTCAAAATGCTTTTAAATTAGCAGCTGGATTTCTACTTTTCCATCACTCTTTCAGACCTGTAACATGTCTTTAAATGTAGTCAAATTACAGTTTTAAATTGGCAGCTGAATTTCTACTTTTCCATCATTTTTGCAGACCTGTAACATATCTATAAATGTAGTCAAATTGCAGTTTTAAATTAGCAGCTGGATTTCTACTTTTCCATCACTTTTTCAGACCTGTAACATGTCTATAAATGTGGTCAAATTGCAGTTTTAAATTAGCAGCTGGATTTCTACTTTTCTATCACTTTTGCAGACCTGTAACATGTCTATTAAAATGGTCAAATTACAGTTCTAAATTAGCAGCTGGATTTCTACATTTCCATCACTTTTGCAGACCTGTAACATGTCTATAAAAACGGACAAATTACAGTTTTAAAATAGCAGCTGGTATTTGAACTTTTGCATAGCGTTTGCAGAATTTCGCTGCATATTTCTGCCAGGCTAGACAGTTAACAGTTAACAAACAGAAAGAAATGCTGTGAATTTTTCCCGTTTTTTGAGCTGCAGAGAAATGTAGCCTTAATGTATACATGTTACAGCGTGGTAGCGATAAAAAACCGTGTATGCAGATGAATTACAGCTTAATATTTTTGTAAGGGATGAGTACAAGTTGGGAATCCAAAATAAACCTCTCCAAGTCGAGACGCAATTTACAGGCTATTTTTAAATATTTAAATAAATATAATTGATATTTATTAATTTAATCGTCATTAATTTACATTAGTCCTAGTTAAATCGTTTTAAGAAACTATATTCCTAAAATCATTTTAAACATAGCTATTGTTGACGTATGAACTCAAGCGTAATCCTCTTTAACAATTTTTGGAAATTTAGGGTATATAAGGCGACTGATTCACAATAATTGATAAGAAAACCCACAATGACCCTGCAAAGCATGTGAAACGCGCCAGCAATGACCCTGCAAAGTATCTGAAACGCGCCTGCAATTATCCAACAAGGTATCTGAAACGCACCTGCAATTATCCTACAAAGTATCTGAAACGCACCTGCAATTATCCTACAAAGTATCTGAAACGCGCCTGCAATTATCCTACAAAGTATCTGAAACGCGCCTGCAATGACCCTGCAAAGTATCTGAAACGCGGCTGCAATGACCCTGAAAAGTATCTTAACGCGCCTGCAATTATCTGAAACGCACCTGCAATTATCCTACAAAGTATCTGAAACGCGCCCGCAATGACCCTGCAAAGTATCTGAAACGCGCCTGCAATGACCCTGCAAAGTATCTGAAACGCGGCTGCAATGACCCTGAAAAGTATCTGAATCGCGCTTGCAATGATCCTGCAAAGTATCTGAAACGCACCTGCAATTATCCTACAAAGTATCTGAAAAGCGCCTGCAATTATCCTACAAAGTAGCTGAAACGCACCTGCAATTATCCTACAAAGTATCTGAAAAGCGCCTGCAATTATCCTACAAAGTAGCTGAAACGCGCCTGCAATGACCCTGCAAAGTGACTGAAACGCGTCTTTTATGACCCTGCAAAGTATCTGAATCGCGCCTGCAATGATCCTGCAAAGTATCTGAAACGCGGCTGCAATTACAATGCAAAGTATCTGAAACGCGCCTGCAATTATCCTACAAAGTATCTCAAATGCACCTGCAATGATCCTACAAACTTAGCTATTTCTGACTGCAACAGGCATACAATATAACTGGAAGATACCTGTAATGAGCCACGAACAACTTGATTTCTAACGGGAATTGCTGTCTCACCTCTGTTTTCCAGCTGTAAGGTAGCTTATTATGACTCTAGAGTAGTTAAATTTTGTAATTTTGTATGTATATTAGCTGTACTGAGTTAGCTAGCTATTTTTTCTGCAAAACTTCTAAAATGTTCTGCAGTGCTCCCTGGAATTCATCTAAATTTTGTCTGAGGTTGAACCTTTTTCAGGTATATTCCAGAATATTCCAGTATATTTGCAATATTTTGCAAATTCTGAATAAGCTAAATAAAAGCAAAATGCAGCCATAAATTTTTGTACGGGAAAGACCGACAGTAAACAACTTGATAATTAACTAGAGTAGTAATTTTCCGTTTAAGTTTTCTTAATGGCTTCTCTTGATCCAAATAAAAAACGGCAAATCGATGACGTTCACACTTTCTGTATACATACAACCAGAAATATCTGTTAGAACTAGCTTTTCTCTAGAGAATGACATACGTTTTTAATGTTTATGAGCATTATTATTATAGAAAAACGACAATGGGGAGTATTCTCGTCTTCAGAAGCGTATCCGAGCGGATAGTCGATTCTTGAAAAGCATTATTGGATTAAGCCGTATCCCCATAGACGTTTTTGCCAGTGGCGCTGGTGCATTTTTTTACGAGAGGGATCTTTCGCCATCCTTTCTGTTTGCATTGCGAAGTACACTCAAAAATATGATAATAAGTATTACTTTGGGAAAACAAATTACGAGGCTGTTTCTGCACACTACAAATTCAACAAGAGACTGCCAAAAAGCATTCTAAACCAACTTGTTTATTTGTAAGATACTAAAAAACCCAAGTTATGAATGATCATCATTTATTGTAGCAGTTACGCCCCTTATTTGTACAGGTGTTTGCGATTTGTGGAGACGCGACAAGCTACACCTAATGAACGAATGTACACCATGAAAACCGCAAAGTACATGTTGCCTGAGTCATCGCAGATTGAAGACTTTTCGCCCTTGTCAGTAGACTATCTGTTACGAGCCTTCATCGTCTACTTGAGCGGCATTTCGATTGCAACAGTTGTCGCCATTTGCGAAGCCTTGACCACTATATTATATTTATTACGCTAAGAGATCTGACTCTCTTTCACGTTAGACGAAAGTGTTTCAAGAAAATAACCCGTAAATAACCTCGTAGGAAATGATTAAAAGGATAATCATTTCATATTCAAGGAACATTTAAGTTCATTTAAGCGTAAAAAAAATTAACATTAGAGATATAAAGTCGTTCTATTTGAACATATACAAATTTGTATTCCAATGCATTAAGTAATGAAATAAATAAATTGGCTCCAGTCTCCTTGCTCTAGCGCCACAATTTCCTATCCAATCAATGGTTTATGGATCCACGGCACAACGTTTCTGCCTCCATGTTTATTGACTACCATATGTTAAACAACATGATGTCAAAATGCAGTAATTAGGTGATACAACCTAAATTTTCAGCTTCAGTACTTCGTTCAACATTTCTTAGTTACGGGTGCTTTGAGTTATTATTCGATATGGATTGGTTTCAGTTTTAAGTTACATAGTCTGGTTCTAGAGGGCGCATCCTAAACGTCATGTGATTTCGGAATACACGAGGAAGAGCGTCATTTTAATATAAGAGGAGGAGCAAAAAAGCATTTCACTACAAGTTGGGAAAACCAAAATATTACCTCTCCGTGTCGAGAAGATTATATAAACTTAAGTATCCAATGAAAACGTCGACCTTTTTGTCCTCATCCTTTCCCGCGCTTTGCGCTTCCGCATTTCATCCTTACTCTCAACATTATCTTCCTCCATTTTACATACAAAAATCAAATAATCACAAAAAGAAGCGGCAAAAACCTGCTGGCTCTTTACAACCACTTAATTTCAACTTAATATCCAACTTCCAAACACAAATATTTACGGATAGATAAATTGACAACCTACAAACAAAGAACAATTCTCAAGAACGGCTCCCGCAAATTTAAAGTCCTATTTTCAACTAGGTGGGCGTATCTGATTAGATTTAAAATATATATTTTTGAAATTTTTGGTCTGACTGTTATCTATACCTAGATGGTTTTGAGTCAAACAAACAAGGAGCATAAACACAATAGTGGAAGCTTCAGTCTTATTTAAAACATGTAAAACAATTATCATCGCTTCAAATAGCTTACACATGTCTTTTTTACCAATGCCTAACCGTTTGGATTTTTCTAAAGCAATCCCAGCACCAAAAAATATTTTTTGATACAAAATAAATGTTTTATATTCTTACTAAGAATAAAACGAGAGGATAAAAAAGGTCTGTCCTCTCGTAATTTTTTAAAGCTTATATCATGATTACTCTATAAAACAATAACAAGGAGTATAAACCCATTAGTTGAAGCAGTATTTTTTTCCCGAAACAATCTCGCTTATGTTTATCCTCTCTAGACTTCGCTAAAAACGTATTACTCCTACGTAAAATATTAATAGACAGGCAAGGATTTATACCATTAAAGAAGGAGCGCAATATTATCCATATTTTCATTTCATATACAGAGCAAAGAAATTATTATGTTTCTGAGAGGAGCTTCCCATTTTTGTTGTTGTTTTGAAAAATATATCGCAATGCACGGGCCTTGATAGATATAGGAGGCAATGAATGAAATATATCACAACGCACGGGCCTTGATATATAGGAGGCAATGAATGAAATATATCACAATGCACGGGCCTTGATAGATATAGGAGGCAATGAAAATCTCTCTCTTTGCACGAGAGGTTTATCTTTAATATTTAAATAAATATAATTATTTCTAATTATTTTAATGTTTAATAATTATCATTAATAATAGTTAAATCGTTTAAAATAAAGTTATACCTATTATCATCTCAAACTTTGCTAATATTGACGTTTAAAGTGAAGGGTACCCCTCTTGCCCGCTTTCTTCAAATTTTGGGATATATATTCGATTCGTTTCCATTATGATAGTAAGGAAAAAGCGCAATTGCGAAAACCTTTGGTGGCCGATCCCACCTTAGGGAGGCTAGACGTTTCTCGTAACCCTAGCTGATCGCCGCGTATATCCTAAAACCAAACTATGATAATGGAGTAGAAGCCAAATGATACAGATTTGGTGTCTATGTGGAATAGACGGAAGACCAGAGGATGGTGGTGTTAGAAGCCACGTGTACAGACTGGTGTCCATGTGGAATGGACAAAGAATAGCAGATGGTGGTGTTTAGAAGCCAGTAAGTACAGACTGGTGTCCATGTGGGGTGAACAAATGAGCAGAGTTGTTAGACAGGCAATGGAGTAATAGCCTGTAAGTGGAATACAATTTCCGGAAACTGCAAATGCGGTCCGGAAATTGAAAATACGTTTGCTCCGATTTGCAAACTGCGAACGCGGTCACGTGGGTGTAACAACGGACAGACAGACACACAGACACACAGACACGGCCGTTACAGAACCTCTCCGATCAAGAATCCGTAATAGTTTTAGTGAACCAAAGAGTTAATAATTGAGGCCTGAGTTGAAGTAAGGTATGGGTTTTTATTTTCGTGTCTGAAATGAAGAGACATTAACGGTTCAAAAGTTACGCGGCGGTCGGCTAGGGTTACGAGGAAGTCTAGCCTCCCAATGGCGCGGCTTCCACTAAAGCTTCACGAGAATGCGCTTTTTCTTATCACTTAATTACCGAGAATAGGTGGCCTTATAAACCCCCAAATTCCAAACAATTGCAAAAGAGGCATTAAGGTTCACGATAAAATAAGTATCTCACGATAAAATAAATTCATTAAATTATGTGGGAAAAACCTTTCTCAACGGAAACTTCTATAGGCAACGTCAACGTTTATATAGGACGAATAACGAAGATGGCGTATTAAGTCGATACACTGTACACATTTCACAGTTAATATAAGACGAGTAATTAAGACCGCTTATATAAAATCCCCACTTTAACAATGTAATTCACCACTAGATTTTACTACCATTAAAATAATGTGATCTCCCGGTTTTCATAGCAACCACTTTAAAAATTTAACTATCCCTTAACGTGGGCATTCACCAAAAAAATTAAGTCACCTTTTAACCAAAAACATTTCTAATTTTTATTCAAAATAATCACACCACTTTTACTTACTGGCGAATAAGGGCTTTCTTCGTCCTTTCAGGCCGGCCTCTTTTACGTTTTTGGCCAATTGGTACTTGCTTAGCAGTGTCAGGAAAGATACAAAGTTTTCGCATTACAGAAAGTCCGTAGATATGCTTGCACGCAAAATTCTTTAAAAAAAAGGCACAAGTACACGATGAATGTTCTCATCAGGTCAACAAATATAACTTGATAAGATAAATATTCAAATAATTTTCCTTAAACGCATCGAAGCTACGGAATCGTCTTGAGCGTAATTTAACAACTTCTGCTGTCACAGAAGCTCGATCACTTGCAGCGACATAAAAATCAATTGTGTCAGTTCCTTCGTCTTCAAACAAGACGAGAGCCGTACGAGCCCACTGGTACGCTCTGGTCATTATGTGCAAGTTATACGTAGGCATTGTTTTGAAGATTTTACCGTTAATATATGATGGGTCTCGGTCAGTTGACCAGGAGTTCACAATCATCATCATATTTTCCAGAAATGTGCGTGTAAAAAGATAATCGATTTATCATGCATTAAAAATAACCCATAACTTAACTATGTACCTAATGGAAATTTTTGCCTCGTCCTTGATGACACGATTGATTGACTTTAGCCCATTGTTTGTTGACGGATAACCTAAACAATGTCCTTCGTACCAAAAGCGATGCTCCGTAAACCATGTCTGCTTAAAATAGGCTAAAAAGGTTTCAACATCACCATCTTCGGACGCCCACGTTTTCAGGAACAGTGCTGCCCCTAAATCAAATGACTCATCTGTTGGGCAGATTTGAAGTAAATGAATATCATCGTTTATTTCCTTCTGAAACTTCTTGTCCTTTATTGCACTCAAGTGCTTTTCATATGCCCTGTTTGTATGAGCCCAGCAATAAACTCTCCGGATATTGTGCCCAAAACATACTTTGAATCCATTTGTATTTGCCTCCAAAGCGTCAGCAATTATAGTGTCCGGTTCATACTTGCAATCGGGAATTGTAGATTCCACACCCTTTTTCAAAGATTGAAAGCAGAATTAGAAGTCCTCAGTTCTTTCGTGACTAGAAAGCATTATGGCTATTGGATGAAAATGCTTCGTCAGTTCCGCCTGGAAACAGGCTTTCGGCTTCACACCATTTCATTAATTGGCTTAAATAAATAACTGGCATACCATTCTTTCTTTTTCCGTAACTTAAAAAGCTAATTATCCGATGTTTTTTTGGAATCATTTCTCCTTTCTCTGCAAGTGCACGAAGAATTGCATTTGGTTTAGTTACACCAACATTCACAAGTGAAATAATTTCTTTCTTCAACAATTTCTCTAAACCACTTTTGTCAGATTTTGCATTGAGATGAGTAGATTCGGACTCATAAAAGTCAAATTTACAATCGATATTACTTGGAATTACCAATTTAGATTTAGCAGGATACGCTTCACCATGATTCTTGCTGTAGTAGTACACTGTCACAGAATTGATGCAATTGTTCGTGTGATGTTTCGCCCAGTCGGCAGACACATGGGCATCTGCATCGGCTCTTGCAGTGAAAGTTTTAACTAGCCGCCATTTTGCACACTTTCGTTTTGCTATTCCGGTTTTTCGTGGAGTACTATCTTCCTGCACCGATTCATCTTCTGATTCAGAGACATATCGAAGCTTCATCAGTTGCGAAGACATTTTGATTATGAGCTGGCTGTTGGCATTAGAAAATGTGATGAGAATTGGGTTAAAGGTCGGTTTAATTTTTTTTAAAGTCTTATTCCATTTTTTTAGTGATTGAGCAAATTAATGTTTTTAAGTGGTTGCTATGCCAACCGGGAGATAAAATTGTATTAGTGGTTTCAAAACCTAGTGGTTATTTACATTGTTTTAGTGGTCATTTAAATCATATCCAATTAAGACTACTCCCCTCTATTACAAATCCTGAAACTCTTTTCAAAGTTAATGTAGAACGAGGATTGATACCGTTAATTTTTAAAAACGGAATAGTAAATTAGATTTGCGATAAAGGATAAAATGAAGTTTTTAGTGTGACTCTCTGAAATACGGTAGGGGTAGAGACGAGTGTTTTTTTATTGATATCGTTAGTTACTAAATCCAATGCAGCGAAGCTATTTTTGGGATAAATGACAAGCGCAGGTTCTGGTGTGACACTATGTTATGAAAGACCAACCATTTCCACTCTTATGAGCGGAAACGGTTGTTTTTTCATAATATAGGAAATCAACAACAAAATGTATAATGCAGCACAATTCATAAAGGGTAAAGCTTATATTCCTAGTCCATACTCCGTGATTGTTTTAACTTGTGTTTGTATTTAATGTGCCTTATCTCCAAATAATAGCGACATATGCCTTTTTCTGTTGCTATTTTCTTTGAAGTAATGTCACTGGAGTGAGAACGTAAATCTCATTAGAAATCTTATTTATTTTATTAATAACTCCTTTAATATTGCTCCATAGTGGTAGATTGCTAGCATACAATGGGAAACCGAATAATTATAATCGTTTGTGTATGAATGTAAAAAGTAAGGCTGTTTCTTTTTTCCCTGTTTCTCGGGCCAAAATAGACTTTCTTTATTAAAAAATTATATGAATTTTAGTTCCAAGATTGCTTTAGGAAACTGTGCAAACTGTTAGTCAGCGTTAATAAAGACATTTTGAAGCTATTTGTAGACATTATATTGTAAGCAATTGTTTTATATGTAGTAAATAATAGTATAACATCCACTGATGGGTTTATGCTTCTTGTCTGTTTGACTTAAAAGTCATCTAGCTGTATATGACAGTCAGATCAAAAATAATAAAAATATTTTTTAAACATAACGAGACGGCAGGGTTGATACGCCCACCTAGTTGCAAATAGATCATTTTAATCTGGCGGAGCTATTCTTAACAAGAATTTCTATGCCAGTAGGTTGTCAATAAAACTAGTAGTAAATTATTGTTGTTGAAAGTTGGAATTATTTTTTTTTTGAAAGTTTAGTTTTTTGAACGTTTAGTTTATAGAATGGAGGGAGATAATGTTGAGAGTAATATTCGAAAGCGTAAAGCGAGGGAAAGGATGAGGGCAAAAAGGTCAGATCCTGAGTTTAAGAAGAGAGAAAACGAAAGGAGGAGAGTTTTAGCAGCTCAGAAAAAAGCTAAGGCTGAAAGTGCAGCTTCTAGTACTTCTAGTCCTAATTTGTTTGTTAGTTCTATTGAGTCGCCTGTTGGCCACGGTAGTACTAAGGATAATGTATTAGACGAAGTGAAAGCGCTGTAAGAGTCGGGGTAATTACTACCGATGAACCGATGAATTTAGTTAATAATGAATCGGTTAGTTCTATAATGGTAGCGAACGATGAACAATTACCTTCTACGTCTCATGGTAATGTGTATCCGTTAGAGAGAATGAGAATTTTGAGACAATATGAAGAGTATAGAATGAAGGAGGCGCTATCTATGGCAAAGAAGCGAGAGAATGAGTAATCGTGAAAGGGAAAATCAGTATGGGGTACTTAACAAGCGAATGAAAAGGCTTGATGAATGGTATAGAGCAAGCGAAAGAGTTAAGAACCAATTAAGTAAGGCTAGTAAACGCCAAGATTATGAGTACGTTGAAGCAGAACGTGTTAATAATCAGATGAGTAAGGCTAGTAAACGCCAAGATTTAGAGTATAGAAACACTGAAGTAGCTAAAACCCAGTCGGCTAAGGCTGAAAGTCGTGCAAATGTTGAGTTTTGGAACTCTGAACGTTCCAGAAACAGATTGTATGTGGCAGAAAGGAGGGCAGATCCTTTAGTTATAGAGCAGACGTATTTTGATACCATAAAAGAAGGTCCAACGTTGCCATGTGAAGGATGTTCAAATCGTTTTTTAAAGCATCTGATAGCTTCGTTAAATCTGCGGTGTTTTTGGCTGTCCCTGGTATTCACCGTTGTGAGCTAAATGACAGTATTTTTATGCGGTGCTTGTAATAAAGCTGTGAAGAAAAACGAAATCCCAAAGTTTTCCAGAGAAAATGGTTTTGAGTTTCCTGAAATTCCGGTTGAACTAGTTAATTTGTCTAATTTAGAGGAAAGAATAATCTCACCACGAATACCTTTTATGCAAATAAGAAGGTTGGGCTGTGATCAACAGAGAGGAATTAAAGGAAACGTGGTCAACGTTCCTATAAATGTCGAGTCTACCGTTTTAGTGTTACCTAGGTTTTTGAAAACGCCGTTGTATATTAAGCATGATATAACCGTTACGAGCAATATATTAGATCCAATTCCAGAAGAACTTGAATTTATTGTTGACGAAAATGTCCGCCAGTTAAATCATGGTGATGCTTTAAGTGAAAACCCACTAGAGTCAATGAATGTAGAGAATGATGGCGATGAAAATTGGAATGAACCTAACGAAGTTAATTCATTCCCAGTTGGGAATCAAGACACTTTGTTAGTGTCATTGTCTGATTTCCTACCCACTAATACCATGCATGTTAAGTTTGCTCCTGGTTAAGGTCTTTACTCTATGACGAGGACGCAGAGGAATTGTCATTCCCCAGTATTTATGTGGTTCAGAAGAGAAACCTTAAGGTTAAAGGTAGTTTTAGGGACATTGCTAAGTGGGAGCTTCGTAATATTGATAGGCGTTGTGCTAAAAATCAGTCTAAATTGTTTTACACTTTTGTTAAGTTGGAAACTATGAAAGTTAGAGATTCCATACAAGTTTGTAGGAGAAAAACCAAGAGAAAAGATGGCTCAAACTACACTGCTGGATTTTTATCGTCTGCTGGTGCACTCGATTCAATTGTTAAGCAGGATGATGGTTTTAGAGTATTAGAAAATTTGCAGTCCTCGCCTTCATATTGGCAGCAAAGGCAGAAAGAGTTCATGGCTATGATTAGGCAGCTTGGCACGGCTACCTTTTTTATAACATTTTCAGCTGCGGAGCATACTGAGGGTGACTTCGGGTCAGCATCGCTTAGCGAATGATGATATTGGCAATTTAAGTTTTTCGGAAAAGGCAAAGTTGATTCAGGATGATCCTGTTACTTGTGCTTGATATTTTGACCACCGTTTTCGGGCTCTTCTTAAAGCTCTGCAAAAGCTAGGCCCTCTTGGTGTTATTGAAGATTATTACTTTAGGGTTGAAATAGAGCAAAGAGGCTCTCCTCATCAACATGGGTTGATTTGGATTAAAGATGCGCCGAAGCTTAAAGGTGACTTGTCAAATGTTAAAGAGGTAGAGGAATATATTGGTAAAGTTATTTCTTGCGCTGGGAAATGAAACGATGATAATGGGGATTTGTTAACGTCATTGCAAATTCTTAAACACACGACAACGTATAGGAAGAAGGTTAATAATAGTTCAGTTTGTCGTTTTGGAATTCCATTTCCTCCCATGCCTAGAACTATTATTTATGATCCGAGTTTATGAGAAAGTGTAAGAAAAATTCCAGTAAATTGCGTGAGCTTTTACAATCGAAAGAAAAAGAATTATGAGTAGATAGTTTTGAGGAGTTGTTGGAAAAGTTGCGTATAACTGAAGACGAGTATATTAAAGCCGTTACGTATGACCTCAAATGGAAAGTGGTTTTATTGAAAAGACAACCTAAAGATACTAGGGTTAATCCGTACAACCCGTGCACTCTGCGCCTCTGGCAAGCGAATATGGACATTCAGTTTGTACTTGATCCATACTCTCTGGTAATGTATATCGTGTCTTATATAGGAAAATCTCAGCGTAGTATGTCAATGCTTCTGCGTGAAGCTGCTAAACGAGCGCAGTCAGATAAATGCACGATGGAGCAAAAGTTGAAGGTGATCACTAATCAGTTTTTGAACGAGCACGAGGTAAGCGCGCAGGAAGCGGCTTACAGTGCTTTACAAATTCCAGTCTCCAGGTGTAGTCGGGCTTGCATTTATGTTAATACAAATGTGCCCGAAAATCGTGTTCATATATTCTCAAAAGCAAAGTTTAGCTTGAACAATTGTCCAAAGATAGTATATGGATGTTTTCGCTTCTGGAGTGTTAGACCATTATGTTCAAAGGCCAGATGATTTAGAGGCATTAACGTTAGCTCAATTTGCGGCTTGGTATGAATTTTCCAAAAGTCGTAGAGTTTCGAAAACTCAAAGTCAAATTGTTGACGGTGGGAACGATGAAGTTCAATGTGGTAAATGGTTAAAACTGAAAAATAATTCAGGGTTCATTAGAAAACGTGGTCGTTCTAAAATTATACGGTATCGTAGATTCAATTTAGTGAAAGATCCCGAGCAGTTTTATCGTGAACAAGTCATGTTATTCTCGCCTTGGCGTGATGAGAGTAGAGATATTTTGACAAAGGATGTAAAATCTGAGTATGAGCTTAGACTTGAGATTATAACGGAATCTAGAAAAGAATTTCATAATGAAATTGACGAAGCAGCTATTGAACAGGCTGATCTTACTAATATCCAACCTGAATTGGAACATAAAAATGAAATAGATAGGTCTTTAATTGTTGAAGATTCTGAATTTCTAAATAATACAGTGGAAGAGGCAATAGGAAATATTAACAGAGATATTCTTGATGGTAATGCGGAAAAAACTGTTGCTCCATCAGTCACGTTAGTTAATGATTCAGAATACAATGCCCTTGTTAGAAAGCTGAATTTGAAATAGAAATAAATATTTTATGAAGTTCTACACCGTTTTAAAGTGCAAAGAAACGCCTATACGGCTATTTGTTACAGGAGGCGCTGGTGTTGGAAAAAGCGTTTTGATAAGTGCCATATTTGAATCTGTTACTAGATTTTACAATAAGCAAACAGAGTCTAATCCCTCGGAGGTTAAAGTTCTGCGATGCGCACCTACGGGCAAGGCTGCCTTTAATATAGTTGGCGCTACTTTGCATAGTACCTTTTGTCTACCCGTTAGTCAATTTGCCGGAAGCATTTCCAGATTAGAAAGTGAAACTCTTCACAATTGTAGGTTGATGTATGGTCAAGTGAAAACTTGTTAATTATTGACGAAATATCAATGGTTGGTGCGAAGTTTTTTAACCGAGTGAACTCGAGAGTGGAAGAGATAATGGGTTGCCCAGATTATTTTGGCGGTGTGTCTGTACTTTTAGTTGGAGATTTTAACCAACTTAGACCCGTCTGGGATCATTTCGCATTTCAAAGTCAAAGTGTTAGTGACAACCCATATGCGTCTTTAATTGGTAACCCAATATGGGAGGAATTCCAATTTAGTGAGCTTGAAGAAATTATGAGGCAAAAAGATGATAAGAGGTTTGCGGAAGCTTTGAATAGAATGGCTGTCGGAACTATGAATCAGGATGATATTGACTTATTCGTAAATTTAGAAGTAAACAGAGAGCGTGTACCGCCAAAAGAAGCGATACATCTTTTCCCTACTAACGTTGAAGTCAACCAATTTAACCAAGAGACTCTATTAAAAATGAGTACGGAAAAGTGTATTTCATTTTCAGTAGATGTTTGTAAATGGTGATCTTAGTAGCGAAGTTAAAAGTAACATTCTTTCCCAAGTTCAAACGTTAGCAACGTCTGATACGTATGGTCTTCCTAAAGAACTAACACTCGCTTGCGGTGCGAGATATATGATGACTAACAATGTAGATACGTCTGATGGACTTACGAATGGTACGACAGGTTGGTTAAGAAAGATAGAGTACGGTACTAATAGGCTCGGGGAACAAATTCCATTCAGAGTTTGGATTGAGTTTGCTGATGCTAATGTTGGGAAGTTGTTGAGAAAAAAGTGTCTTGGATTGTACGAGCAGAATAACTATAACAGGACTTGGACTCCTGTCGAAAAAGTTATTAAGGCATTTAGTAGAAAATGGAGGCAAAATAATGTTTCAGTCTCTAGGAGACAGTTTCCTTTGGTCATTTCTGAGGCTATTACGATACACAAGAGTCAAGGCGATACATACTCGTCCGTAGTAGTGCATTGTAATCCCAGAAAGAAATTAGAGATAACTCATTTATATGTTGCTTGTAGCATGGGCGAAGAATAGTAAGAGGACTAGGCAGGGTCGCGAAAAGGCGTCCAACGGTAAAAACGACCACTAGTAGCGCGATCTATCGGCTCAATTTATCGGAAAGCGGAACTTCGTCACTCTTTGGGGTCAAATCACGTGGCTCAAAAATCCGGAAATTATACTTCCAACTTTTGCGCATGCGCGAGTATGACAAAGCCTAAGAGCAGCTGAGCTGACTTCAGTCACTCTGTCACTCTCAGCCGAGAAGTATCATGCTAATTTAATTAAAAATAAAGTGAGTATTAACTTTTAATTTAAGATACTAAACGCTTGCAAACAAAAAAAATTGTTTATTTTAGAATGTTTAGTCTTAATACCGTTTCAACTTTGGGGATTAAACATCATCCCCGTGTGATTGACGCAGGTGAGGTTCACATTTTAATTGGATTATCTCATCACAAAGCTTATTATCTAATTAGAAACCGCTTGTTTTCAACAGATTCAGAATCAGATAGCGCCTGTGATGATTTAATAGCAGCTTGTGATAAATTTTTTGATGAGAATTTTATGGATGAAGACAATATGAAACCAGGGCCTAGTCAATGTAATGAAATTACCCCACCGAAACAAACAAAACCAAAGAAGAAAGCAGTGAAAAAAATTAAATGTGATAAAGAAGAAGCTGCCTCACCGAAACAAACAAAACCAAAGAAGAAAACGGTGAAAAAAATTAAATGTGATAAAGAAGAAGAAGCTGCCTCACCGAAACAAACAAAACCAAAGAAGAAAACAGTGAAAAAAATTAAATGTGATAAAGAAGAAGCTGCCTCACCGAAACAAACAAAACCAAAGAAGAAGACAGTGAAGAAAATTAAATGTGATAAAGGAGAAGCTGCTATCAAAGTACCGAAGAGATTGAACGCCACAATCGTTCGTTTAGAGGACTATGATCTAATGTTTGATTATGTTGCTAATTATGCAATCGGAGCAGTACAAACGGCTATTGATGAAATGGAAGTGGAAGATCATAGTTCTACAGTTTTACTATGGGCGTTAAAATTAAAAAACAATGAAACTATATTTACACTAAAGTCGCATCTAAAGGAGCTATTCACCAAGACACCGGAAGAGCGATATGTTCAAAAAAGTGAAGACATAAAATCATCTCTAAGATTCATGAATTATATTTTGTCCACAATGTCAAGTGTAACTGTAAGTCTAGCGGGTACTTTATTTTAATACGTCTAGACGAACCCCCAGAGATCTAATAGTAATAACTTCTTTTGCAAATTTAAACAGGAACCGCAAATATCTGATTTTCTAAAGACCAGAGCAGTCCATTTTTTCCTTATACACATCTTAGAAAATGGTTTGAGGTTTGGTGAGGCTGCTCCTCAAGTTCCGCTGCACGATAAAAAAGGAAATGACGGAGCCTTATTCTACGTTGTGGGAACACTTTTGAGGTCCTTTCAAAAACACAAGAAGGCTGTGCAATATTCAAAGCATTGTCCTGTGATAAAGATGATAAGGATTGTGTAGTATGCCCAATTAAGAAATGGACTGAGATGCAAGGTCGGGGAGCCCTAATCTACGCAAGGAAAGATAACTTCGAATTCTTTTCGAAAATTCATAATATTATTACGGATCTGTTTTGTAAGAAAAATAAGCAGCAGTTAGATAGGACAAGAAAAGTGAAAGATCTGATCATAAGGGACGAAGCTATTCAGTCACATTGGAAACAAATTTGTGATTCTTTTCAAATGAGCTTCAAACAAAGTTGTTTGACAAAATGCTTTCTAAATTTATAAATACGGTGGCCAATGGACAAGTAAAAAATGAAAAAGATGACCTGAAGGAGGAACAACGTCATAAAAATGCTGAAGCTAGATCAAGAAAGCTTTACGGCAACAACTTTCCGATATTAGCAACTGCGCCTCTAATAAAATGTGATTCCCCTCCCCCACTCTGTATTATTTATTATGTTCTGTTTGTTGTTAAGTGAAAGTTCCTAAGTTAGGAGTGACAAAATGAAATTGCTTTTATTTTAAGCAGATTAAAAAATAAAATTTCATACAATGCCTAATATTCATCCATATAAAAACACATCTATTTACAATTCCTTCCCAAAGCTTTAATTTTTATATTCCCACTCTTGATTGCTACTAGTTTAGGACCATTAGTGCAACCAATATGATTATTTTTCATTAATAATATTAGGCAGGGTTGCCACAGGTCAGGCTATACCTAAAAAGTCTGGCATTAGGCCAAAAATGTCAGGGAATTTGAATCTTAAAATTCCGTGGCAACCCTGTTCGGTTTTTAGTTTTAAACCCTCACTTGTCTGTTTTAATCCTGATAATGTCTCCTGACTCAGTAACATTTTCTTTCTTGCCTCATTTGAGAAAGGTTTTCCTTCAAATGTTTTTCTTTGACGCACATCCTCTTCTCAGTCAGTGAGGTATTGCATGAAGTCTTCTCTGAGCCACTGTAAGAAATTAAAATGCTCAACTATGATTTCATTTCATATCAGTATTTTCTAAAATTACCTTCAGCCTAAAATCATTTGGGGTTCGGTAAGAGTTCACCCAATTATTTCTTGTAAAGTATCCTTCTTTAAAATTTGTAACATTCATGCAGTCAAACCACTGGTTGAATGTTCTAAGGAATAGCGTTGTTTCGGACACAGATGCACCGAACTCCTCCTCAACTGCATTCGCAACTGAACCACTAAGTACTTGAGTAGCAAGTTTTACTTTCATCTTAGCCTGAGGCGTAGGGTACACATGATCATCAGTTAATTTGTAAGCTTTTCGTAACGTTGACCTACTCCGTTCCACTTCAAACAATTTGATAATAGTAGTCCAAACCAAATCCTGGCCATTTTTATACATTAACCTAAAGCGATAACCATCTCGGCTGTTTAGAAGGCAGTTTCGCACCGTATTTATTAAATGCGGAGGATCAAAAATGAAATATATGTAGCGCTCCTCATCCATAGCATGTACATTAATGCAGCGATGAGAACCATCTGCACCTTGGTGTTTGGTAAACACCTTTCTATTTGTAGAAGCACCATCTCCAATAACTGATATCATTCTAAATCCTTTTAGCTCCAAAAGAGCTATACATCGCCAAACTAGGAAATGTAGTTCATCACCACATAAGCAGTGAGTAGGTAAATGTGCCAAAGCAAATTTCAGATTCGTTGTAGTACCCCTAACCATGAAAACCAACGCATGAGTTGCTACAGGTTTAACTTTAGTATGAAATAAATCGTTTTCAATTGCTGCCATTTTATCGAAGGGATCCGTAACATTTGTATAGCCGATTAAATCACCCGTCTTCTTACTATATATTAAATCTTCTTTAATTTTCATCTTATCAATGAGCAAAGAGAAGTATTTTTGATAATCCGCAAATGACGTGATGTTGGCGTGTTGTGCTAGTTTAATAAACATTGCTAGTTGAAAACTTGGCTTTCGACCTTCATCACCTGTGTTCCGCAACAAAGTTTTATAGCTAGGTAAGTGGAGGATTCCAGAAGATTCGAGGGATTTATAGAGACCTGGTGATTTATGGTACATAAAAAGACACCACTGAATCACCAGTGAATGCCATCTCCTCATTTTTTTGCTATTCAACTGGCTCATTTTCAATTGAGTACATAAAAAAAAGTTTAGGGAACTCAACTTGTTCTTCGTCTAATCCTTTGTGGATGACATCTTTGAGCCATTCTTCTCCTTTAGGGCTGACATTCTCTCCAATCTTCATGATCAATTTACTAATTTTTTTCTCCCTCCGATTAAGTTTTCTTTTCAGCTTTATTTCCTTTGATTTACTATTTTTAAGTTCGCGGATAATTTCAGACTGGCTCAGGCTTTCGAAAGAAGAAATTCTATCTTTCTGCTTTTTTCTCCTAAAAATCTCGCCACGGAAATAGCTTCTTAATTTCACACAGTTTCCACATATTTTCATTTGCGAAAGTAGGCAGCATTTTTTATGACGGATCGCATCCGTAAACCAACAAAATTTGCCATTAGGAACAGCTTTTTCCTTGAAAATAATTTTGTATACTTCATCACGACTTCCTTGGCAGACTTTTAGAGAAGAAAGTTTTTCCAATAATTTGGTGAAATCATCTAGACACGATAATTTGATTACTAAGCTTGGTAGTAAAGTGCGTTCTTTTATAGTTTCATTCAGAATTTGAAGAGATAAGTCAAACTCTTGACTAATAGTTATTAAAATTATAACCCCGCCGGTATTATAATTGATTTTTGATATTTTCAAACTTGTCAATTTCCGCAATGGACCACACTCTTAAAACCAAAGGTGTGATTAAGCACCTTTTATCTTAATTTTGACGGGTCCAAAAACAGCACCATCAAAGTGGTTAAATAACGCCTCTGAAGGTTTTAAATGGCCCATTTTCAACACTTTGCGTCTTAAAAATATTTTCCCCCGACACATTTATTACACCTTACAAAGCTTTATCTTACACCTTTTAAAAACCATATATTTAAATTGTGTTCTCAAAGTGTCTATATATTCTTCTAATATTCTTCAAAAGGCGTCAATTTTGGCTTGAAGTGTGAAATAGTGCAGAAAAGGAATATTACACTCTTAAAACAAAAGGTGTGATTTAGCACCTTTCGTCTTAATTTAAAGATGTTAAACAACACCTCTGAAAGTGTTAAATAGACCATTTTTAACACTGCATCTTAAAAATATTTCCCACATTTATTACACCTCATCGAGCTATTTCTTACACATTTTAAAAATAATATTTTTAAAAGATGTTCTGTAAGTGTTTGTATGTTCTTCCAATATTCTTCAAATGGCGTGAATTTGAACTACTGAAGTGGGAAAAACTGCAGAAAAGGCGTGAAATATTGTAGGAAGGCTGTATTACACAGCGTGATTTTAACACAGTTTGCCACTTTTACCACATAGTGCTACACTCAATAAAGGTGCTACATATACTTTTCACTGTACACTCAAAAATATTTACTGTGTTTTAACACCTTTAAAAATAGTTTTTATTGGTTCACATTTCACACAGACCGAAACCATAGTTTGAAGGTCCCATTTGACCAAACTCCCGCAATTTAGGCGGTTTTCGAACAGTGGTAAATAGCCTCAAATGACTACACTTAAGTGTTCATTGCTAAAATTTCTCTGATAATAACAGAGTTGCAAGGTGATACATTATCTAACGATTTGAAGGCTTATCTAAATATAAGGGAAAGGTGAAATAAGCCATAATCCATAACATAACCCTTGTTATTATTGTAAGATGATGCTTAAAAAGATAAATTGATATTTAAATTATGGTAAATAAACATGTTCCAGTAAATTGTTGAGATATTTATGGATTTTTAATGAAAGGTTTGTCTGTAGTTCAAATTTACATCCGCAGAATCACGAAATTTTAGTGCAGAAGAAATTTTGTTATTATGTGGATTTTCTAAACTATTAATTCAACCGATAACCGATACTTTGGGCCGTATACACAGAGTGTGGGCGTCGTGAGCACTTAACGATAAATTAACCTTGTTTGATTGGATTAAAAATGTTAAACCCGGGACGCAATGTGCCAAAACAATGATTATAAAACTTTATTTGGAATGTCAAATAAGGTAGACTTCGAAACTGTTCTTTAGATATTAAGCTGAAAGGATTTAAACACACATATTTGAACAATGGGTGTCGAAAATAAGAATGGAAATTGTTCAACAGAGGTGCAGTTTAACACCTTTTCAACTCGTCTTTCGTACTAAAAGATAATTGTTACTCTTTTATGTGTGTTGTGCCATTCCTTACAGGATGTGTCTCAGCACCTTTGCGAGCTTAAATTAACACTTTTAAGCTTGTCGCATAACGCCCTTAAGAGTGTCGCGTAACGCCATTAAGAGTGTCGCGTAACGCCATTAAGAGTGTCGCGTAACGCCTATAAGAGTGTCGCGTAACGCTTTTAAGAATGCCGTGTAACGCTTTTTAAAGTGTCACATAACACATTTAGCAGGTTTTATAAAGCTACCATACCACCTGATCACCAATTTCTTATAGCTACGTTTTACTCAGGGATAAAAATATTTTCTTAAGAAAATATCATCTTTAAAAATGCTGTTATATTTAATTTAATACGCACAATTAAGTCTTTTTCCTTGACTTTATAATCTTTTGATTGACTTCAAAATTAAAACATTTATAGAAACGGAAGACCTCATTTAAGAAACAAGTTATTGATTTTCTATCCCGCAGTATTATTATTTAATCTCCGTGTTTAATTTCAAACGGTGTTTCAAAGGTTTTTATTACCGAATTTACACCATAAATTGTCCGGAAAACTCAAGGTGACGAAACTCTATTTTGGGTGTTTTTAATTTGCAAAAAAGTGTTTTCTTGAATTACACTCTTTGAAACTTCCATTTCGCTAAATATTAATTGTCCACAAAACTATTTCATATTAATATTAATAATAATCATAAATCAGTGAAAAAATGCGAAATTGTTCTCTCGCCGCTCTCGCGTTATTGCATGAGACAGTTTAACTATATATAGAAATTAAAAATTTACAGAATTGCGCTAAAAAATATCAGTTTATAAAATTTAAAGTCTGAGATCTACCATTATAACACCCTTTTAGAAAAAAAGGAGTAATTCCAGATACATTTTACACCTATATTAGCTTAGCGTTTTTTCGTAGATAATGGTCACCTTTAAAATACCAATATAACACCGTTTTTGTTATTCATGTGAAAATGTTAGGTGTTATATAGGTGTATTTAAAAAGTACACCATTTTCACTCCAAAGAAACACTCAATTTTTTTTGTGTGCACTCTCTGGGAAAATCGTATAAGGAAAACAGATCCCTGAGTTTTTGGTTTAATAAATATGAACCCGAAATCTTCAGAATTTGCCTTGGATTAGCTGTAATATCAACTGGTGACGATGAGTTAGGTTTAGAGCCTTCAATTCCTTCATCGATCAAACCGCTTGTTGATGTTGTTACATTATCATGATTGAGAAGAGATTGTGGTTTGGGTAAAGGGCTGGCCACAGAGTGTGTTTTCTTTACAGCACGGCTTATTTCCAATTCCTTTTGTCCATCAACATTGGAATTCTCAATTAAATCAGAATTGTTTGAGAGTGTATCTTCATAATTCACTGCTAATACTGTTCTATCGCAAAGAAAATCTGAAGCCTGCGTGTTCAATGTTTGACTTGAAACTGGAGTCATGAATATTGATTTTCTGGGTAGAGATTTTCTTTCAGTTGCAACAGGTGTTTTATTTAAAATATTTGAACTGTTAGCTGGACATGCTACCGAAGTCATGAGCAGAGAATCTGGGGTCCCCGTGTCCATAATAGGTGTTTTAGTGACTGATGACGATCTCAATGGGGTTGTCAAGATAGAAACTGAAGGTTTCATAATTGTCAAAGCTTTTAAAATGTTATAAAGACATATCAGTAACAAATTATGTTGAGAGTCAATAAAATATTTAATACTCACCGTGAGCCTGAGTTCTTGGATTTAGCCAGTCTTGGGTTTTAAAAAATCCATCCCTCAAATGCTTGGAGCAGATGAATGTATGATACTTCACATCATTAACATTAAACCCTGGCCTAAATTTGGCCAGCCAATCCGCCCATTGTTTGCATAGCAAAGGCTTAGTTTTTAGTTTAGGAAACGCTATGAACTCAACACCTTTCATGTACGGTTTATGAAAGTAGCGACTTTTTTTTTTTTTTTTTTGCTCCGTTTATTTGACGAGCTAGAACCTTATCAGAAGGCCATACAGCTCCATAGAGATAAAAATAAATTATACAGAAATATACTAAATTATACAAAATACAAAAAAAAAAGAAAAATGCAAATTTACAGGTTAAGGTACAGTTTTAGTTTATGTTTAAATTCTGGGACTGACGTGACTGAGACCACGTCCTCGGGTAGAGCATTCCACAATTTAATGTTCCTGCGAAAAAAGGAATCTCGCAGTATATTGGTACGAGATGGGTGGGAAAATAGTCGACGACTGTGGCCCCTTGTGCCCTTACAATTATCGTGCCAGGTAAAGTAGGATTGATTGGGCTGACTTAAGATTTTGAAAACGCTAATAAGGTCCAGATAAGTACGACGAAGGGAGAGAGGCTTCCAGCCTAGGGTGGATAACCGGGTATCGCGGGGTTTGTTGCGTAGTGAGGTAGGGATTCGACTTGCACGGCCTAGAACGTTCTCAACCATGTCAATATCCCCAAGTGTGTGTGGACTCCAAAGCTGAGTACCAAATTCTAAAACAGGACGGACATAACATTGGAACAGGCGTGTTAATAAGGAGAGAGAGATGCCCGGGAAGTTTGCCTTAATCACGGAGATGAGACCATTGGCGCGCTTGCAAGACCGCTTAACATGTGCTTTTGAGGATAAGTTATGAGTCACGATCAGGCCTAGATCCCGACATTCATGAGCACGATCAGGCCTAGATCCCGACATTCATTAACCCGTCGAATGTTAAGACTATTAAGGTGATATGGAGACGGAGTCCGAGTGTCGATCGGACGGCGTTGTAAAGTCAGGACAAGAGATTTTTCGCTATTAAAAGTCAAGCCATTAACACTGGCCCAGGATTCAAGGGTGTTGAGGTCCCGCTGTAGGATAGCTACATCATCATAAGAGGTGATAACACGGAAAATTTTTAAATCATCCGCGTATAGGCGTGGATGGGAAGACAAGCATTGAGGTAGGTCATTAATATATAAAATAAACAACAAGGGACCCAGAACACTGTTACGTAATTTACTCTATTTTATTGTTTAGTTTTTTATCTCATTTAGTTCTATGTAAATGTATCACCACATGCGGGGACTCTGATAAGATAAGAGTTTACTTGATTCCAAAATGTACAAGACTAATGGCAGTTAACTAGTCGCACTCAATAAAGGAAGTTAATAAACAATTCTTCTCTAGTTAGTGATTCTGACTTAACATAGTGTCAGAAGTGGCAAAGTTCCCCGCGTTTCTCAGTTAGAACTTTTAACATTCTTGGCTCCCATTGTCGAGCCACGGTCATTTTTCCGTTCAGTCGCGATATCGCAGGTCATTTTTCCGTTCAGTCGCGATATCGCAGGTCATTTTTCCGTTCAGTCGCGATATCGCAGGTCATTTTTCCGTTCAGTCGTGTTATCGCCGGTCAGTTTTCCGTTTCGTCGCGTTATCGCCGGTCAGTTTTCCGTTTCGTCGCGTTATCTTCGGTCAGTTTTCCGTTTCGTCGCGTTATCGCCGGTCAGTTTTCCGTTTCGTCGCGTTATCGCCGGTCAAGTTTCCGTTCCGTTGCGTTATCGCCGGTCAGTTTTCTGTTCCATCACGTTCTTGCCGTTTAAAATTTTTTTTTCCCGTCGCGTTGTGTTTTCGGTCAGTATTCCGTCAAATCGCAACGCTTTCTATGACTACGTTTCGCGCACCTTCCGAGTTCTCACCGGGTGATACGCCCGCTGACTCATGGGAATCGTGGAAGGATGAGTTTGAAATCCAGTGATGGGCATTTTTGATATTTTTCTTCCCTCTCCCACTCACACCTTTTTTTAAATATTGACCAAAGTGCCGCTCTCCTCTCCCATCTCATAAGATGGTGAAATATTTTTAAACCTCTCCTCTCCTTATTTTATCAAATTAAAATACAATTCCATCTCATCTCACGTGAACAAAATGGCTCTTTTCTATAGAAACCTCTCCTCTATGGCTCACCTCTTTTATTTTATAAAATGAAACCAAATATCAAGCGCACTACTGTTCGTCAGTATTATTGAAAGCTCATTTTTGAGTCCTCTCCTTTCAGTTATATACATTTTCTCTCATTTCATGGCAGCCCTCAAATCAGAGCCTTAGTTTGGCTCTCCTCTCCTCCTCTCCTTTCAGTTTTTTTTTTCTAGTAGGTATATCTCTCGGTGAGTTTATCCCGGGTTTTGTATATCATCTCATTTTAAGCACCTGCAATGTCATCTGGTATTTTTCACTCGTCTCATTTAACACTCATGAAGTCTTAGTTTTGAACTCAAAACTATTTCTTCAATCTCACATCATTTTATTTTTAGCGCTCATCTCATTTTTAAATTAGCACTTATCTCATTGTAAAAGGGTGTTTTATTATATTACATGGCTCGAGCAAGCTTCAATGAAGTGTACTTTTTGTTTTTATATATGAGAATTTGGGGTTCGTTTATGCACCAATGCTATAAAATAAGGCGCAAAGTACTTGTTCTCAGTGAGTATCTAATAGAGTTTAATCAAAGCTAATCAGATAAAAAATAATGAAAGGCAAAATTAAAAGAGGTGAAGTCAAACATTATTAATAAAAAATGTCATTTTTGACAAAGACGGGAAAGTGTAAAAGATAAGTGTAGAAAATTAATTGCCTGGAGTAACAGATATTCAAATTTTCCATTTTGAAAACATGATTATAAACATCAATTATTTGATAAAATTCTTATCTTAATTTTTTTCACCAAATTTACTTCAGTAAATATAATTTAACATGAAAGATATGCATAATTTTAAAAAAGAAGCACGCTTGCATTTTATTTTCTCTCAAACATTTACAATTAGGTTGAAAATTCGGCCTCTCAAACATTTAAAATTAGGTTGAAAATTCGGCCCAATAAGGGGAATAAAATGGGCAGAAAAACGTTTTCGTTAATTGTAAAGTTTTCGAAGTTTTAAAACTTTACGTGTTGTGTAGCTCTCAAGATATCACGATCAATCTACAGATTTTTTCGACACTAATAGTGAAATCACAATGAAAATGCCTATGTTATTTTCCGCTTAATAATATTTCCAATTTTAAAATATAAAATTTAAACTGATATATATACCATATCAATATTTCCAATTTTATAATATAAAACTTTAAAAAAGCTACATTTTTTCAGATATCTGAGTATTTGAATCTTCCATAAGCAAAGTATAAAGTAGAACATTGTATCCCTTTAAAATTCTTGAAGGTGACTTATTTTCTAGAACTACTAGAAAAATACTGTGTTTAAATTTTTTGGGCAAATGAAATTTAGGGGAAAAAAAGTAGGATAAGAACTTTTTCAGATAATTGAAGATTTATAATCATTTCCTCAAAAAGAAAAATTTGAATATCTGTACTTCAGGCAATTAATTTTCTATACTTATCTTTTACACTTTCCCTTTTTTGTCTACAAAGGCAGTTTTTATTAATATCTTCTAATTCAGTCTTAATATTATTTAAAATTGTTTAGAATCATTGGAAAGAAAACGTATTAGGGCGTTGCGCGTCCATCGGTAATCTAGCTTCATTACCAGTAGTCTTTAATCTACCGCTCTCTTAGAATACTAAAGCTTATCTTATTAACGCGTGTTTTAAATGCTTCGAACCCCTATAAATAACATAAGTTGCTTCAAAGATAATCTCAAAATTTATCAAAAGTACAAACTCAAAACACGTTATCCCGTAATTTCCGTTTAGCTGAAAAAAAAAACTGACAGCCACAACATAATTAAATAAACCTTTATTATGGTTGAGATAGTAGGGTTTCGCCTTTGAAAGTAACTCATTTAAATTTCAGGCGGTGCAAAGTTTCTCTTTTCTATTTTTCAGTTGTAGTATTTTTTACCTACTGCCCAAAATATGTCTCCCATCAACCACTACTTTCATCCAGTATCTCACCATGCACTTCTATCATCAAGTATAACGACATCTCGTCAACCACTCCTTTCATCGAGTATAAGAACTTCTCATCAACCACTCATTTCATATCACATTAAAAAACCTATTTCATATCAACCACTCATTCCATGGAAAACCAAAAACTTACATCATACACTCACTTCAAGAAAAAAAATGCCCAAACACAGCCTCTCACCTATCACTCCACTCATGGACTACCGAAAAATCATATCTCACATCCAACTACTTTCCTCATGATCCAAAAAATTGCTCTCAATACTAGGTTATCTATCCGAGTTTGGAAAATAAAATATCTCACCACAAAAGTTACTCGTGGAGGTTGAAAAACCACCTCTCATCTCAAACTCACCTCCAATTTCAAATTTTACTACCTCTCCTCTCCTGCTCATATCACAAGCTCAAAAAAGCCCTCTCCTTTACTCAGAAATTACTCAAAATTATGAGTAGGAGATGAGAGCGCCCATCACTGTTGAAATCTTCGCGACGGAACTCTCGAAGAAACCTGTTGAAACCCAAATCAATACCTTCCTTCATATCATTGGTGCCGACGGTCGTAAGTTATATAAAATCCTAGAGTTTCCCGAACTACCGCTTCCTGTTGCGCACGAGCCACCTCCGGTACGGACGCTGGACGATGTATACACAGCGTACTCAACTTACTATAAACCATATAAACACCTAACTTTATCTCGGCACTTATTCTTCGCGTCGCGGCAGGGCCCCACTCAATCCTTCGATTCATTTGTCGCCGAACTAAAAACTCTCGTGAAAAACTGCGATCTCGAACCCCTCAATGATTCTTTAATGTGCACGCAGATAGTAGAAGGCATTCGCGATCCTCAACTTCGAACCAGGCTCTTAGAAATCCGCAACCTTACTCTCACAGAAGCCATTAGAATCTGTCGTGGTAATGAATTAGCCGGATCCCACGCTCGGCGCATTTCGGCTGGATCTTCTCATACGATGCTTGCACCGTCGGGTCCACCAGTAGCAGTCGATTATATGGGCACTCGCGCTCGCCATTCTTCATCCCGACCACTCGATCGTCGTTCCCAATCTTGGTCTCACCGATCGTCGGTCCAAGCTCCACGTCATCAAAGCTCGTACGGCCATTCACGCATGCGAGCTGCGCCAAACAACTTATCCAACCCCTCCGTATATCCGAACAACATCAGCATGCGCACACAGTCTCGATCATCTTGCGCGAGATGCGGTCTCACTCATCCCCGTCGCACGTGTCCAGCAAATGCATCAACCTGCGCCAAATGCGGACGACTCAATCACTGGGCTAGAGTCTGCGTATCGACATTTGCATTACAAGAATTCCTACCAGATAACTCAGACCACTCACATCATCAGACTCAGCACCTCTACCCTAGTGACATGGAAGACGATCCGTACCATGCTCAATACGAAGATACATACCATGCACAATATTTTGCGTCCGTGCCATCTGACCTCGCACATCACTTCGACCACGACCAGGAAGAATGTCCTGACGAGGACCCCTTCTACGTGACTCTTATAACAATCGACGCTACGACCCTAGATAATACCCGCCACGATTGGATGACTAGCATTGACATACACCACACACCCACACTAGTGAAAATGGATACCGGGTCTCAGGTCAATGTCCTTCCGAAAAGCGCATACAATAAACTGTTGGATCCGCCACCCATCCATCCTACACGCCGAAGAGTGATGTCATACTCAGGACACAACGTGCCAATGCTGGGCTTCATTCATGCCGAGACGGCCTCAGAAAATGCCATCAAAGACTGCATCTACTACATCACGCAACAAAACACAATACATATACTGGGTGCTACGTCACTTACCGACCTAGGTCTAATCCAACGACTGGACTTAAACCACGAATCGGCAGTAACCTCTGACAGCAGTCCGCCACAGTATCAAGGACAACCTTCACAAGTACACCTCAATTCAATACAACCAACGCCTGACCAGAGTCCATTACAACTTATCGACCAGTTCAAAGACGTCTTCGGCCCTATGGGGTGTCTACCAGGAGTACACCACATTACACTCAAAGAAGACGCACAACCAAAGGTTGTACCAGCTCGGAGCATACGACATGCATTTCGCGAACCACTTCGAACGGAGCTTAGTCGCATGCAGGAGTTGAACGTCATAGTACCAGTCTCGGAACCTACAGAAGAGCATGACTATCAAATTGGGACCTCTGTACGAAATAAGTTTCATCTTCGTCCTATGAGAGATGACGACGAAGCAAGACTGACAAACATCAAAGATACTAGGAATAATCAACTTAGTATTGGTAACATCCCGAAGATCCACACTCGATTCACAAGCCTGGAAGACAGACCCGCTTGTGATGTGAGGATTCCGATTAATTATGAACAGAACGAAGATAATCAGACCCGAAGTAAACAAACAACACTTGGACGAACCTCTTCAGTTCAACAAATGGAACAACATGATTCGCAACTAGTGCTGTCCCCCAACCACAAAAGTCTTTTTCAAGGGCAGTCCAGAAGTAACTCGGGACTTGACCGAACATCTCATGCAGCAGACCCGAAAAGAGGATCCCAAGCCACATCTCAAGATTCAACCACCAGTACTTGCTCGAGACCGCGTCGAATTATCACCAAACCAAAACGTTATGTCGAAAAAAAAAGAAACATGTTACGTAATTTACTCTATTATATTGTTTAGTTTTTTATCTCAATTAGTTCTATGTAAATGTATCACCACATGCGGGGACTCTGATAAGATAAGAGTTTACTTGATTCCAAAATGTACAAGACTAATGGCAGTTAACTAGTCGCACTCAATAAAGGAAGTTAATAAACAATTCTTCTCTAGTTAGTTATTCTGACTTAACAAACACTTCCTTGAGGCACCCCACTTAAAACTGGGAGAAAGTCGCTTAATGCGTGACCAATCCTGACAGCCTGGGTTCGTTGCGTCAGATAACTGGCAATCCAGCCAAGCACTGATTGTGAAAGACATATTTAGCTTGGTTAGGAGGCGAGAATGGGGAACCGAGTCAAAAGCCTTAGCTATGTCGAGATAAATAATATCCACTCGCTTACCGGAATCGAGGGCATGGATCCACGAATGGAAGGCCGACAAAAGGTTAGTTTCTACTGATCGACTATGTAAAAAACCATGTTGATAGGAACTAAGATATGGGGTGACATGGCGAGTGATAGCTGTTCGAAGACATTTTTCAAGAACCTTGCAAACCGTGCAGGTCAAGCTGATGGGCCCAAAATTCCTGGGATCAGACTTAGCACCCTTACCCTTATAAATTGGAGTAACATGTGCTAGTTTCCATTTACTGGGGACCGATCGTTCCCTTAGCGATAGTGTAAATAATTTAAGTAAAGATAAAGGTAAAGAGGAGCTACAGATCTTAAGTAAGCGGTTCGGAATGCCATCTGGACCTGATGCACTTTTGATATCTAATGATTTTAGCGTAGTCTTAATTTCAAGATATGAGGGGTAATACTCTTCCATTGCAGGTGTTCTGGGGACGGAAGTGGTCTCAGTTACTTCAACCCGATTGCCATTAAAGTTTTTGACTAAAGTTTCGTTAAGGCATTGGGCCATTTCATGGTCAGATTCAGTGGGTTGACCATTTGGAAGTCGGATATTAAGACGCGTAGGTAAAGACCGAATACGCGAAACGTACGAAACGATAGAAAGCACGAGGGTTCGTTTTGATACTGGAGAGTTGACGTTTATTCATTTTGTACCGGAAGTGGGAGATAATCTGTCGAACATGCTTAATTTGTGTTTTGTATATGGCACGTAGACGTGAATGAGCATCCAGATCGCCCGTTAAGGAGGCTTTCACTATCACTATTGCAGTTAGGTAAAGCGCAGAGCTTGTTTTTAACCATCTTGAAGATTTTAAATACGAAGCTTTACCCTTTCCTGTACCGTTTAACTATTTTTGGTTTGGGATTAAACAAGATAAATTCGGGATTCGGAAAACCGCCATATTTAAAAGGCAATACTCTGAAATACGGCCAACCGAGATCGCGCAAAGTTGGCCGTAGCCGGAAATGCTTGACCCCAATTCCGGTTTCTCCCCTATTTTAACCCCCACTGATATAGGAAGGCTGTTTTTTTAGAAAGACGAAATCGTTTGCGCGTAGAAGCTTGCGACTGCCTCGTCCTCTTACTATTCTTCGCCCATGCTTGTAGTAGGGCTAGAAACGACTCCGGTTTGTATATTGAGGGTAAATTTCAAGTTCCAAATGCGCCTAAAAACAATCAAGTAGAATTGGAACTTCAAAGATTACGAGAAACTAAGTGTATTGTATTACCGTTTTTGAACGAACGGGTTGCTGGTTGGATGTTTCCATTGAAAATGAACCGATGACTGTTGTTTAGTTGTATAAATCGCCCGGAGCGAGTTTGAGATCAGTTTTTGAGGATTTTAATCCTTTATTCGATATTAGATATGATGCCTCTGTTCCAACAGTTGTAGTCGGAGATTTTAATATAATGTTTTTAAAAAGTAAAACGGCACTGAAAATGTTCTCTGATTTTTTAACATGTCTCTTCTGCCGGGTGTTGAAGAGAAAATTTCAACTGTCTATCATTGCCAGTTAGATTTAGCGTTCGGAAACAAACTCTTCCGAGACAGATTCGAAGCCTGTTACAGAGAATCGTACTATTCGTATTATAAAGGCATATGTTTTGTTAAAAAGACGTAGCTGTAGCTGCAGAAGTTTCGTAAGAGCAACCGTAACGGTTGTTGAGCATTCTAGCTGTCGAAGCTTTGTATTATAACCCGAAAGGGTTGGTGATAGTCGTAGCTCCCGAAGCTTTGTATTATAACCCGAAAGGGTTAGTGGTAGTCCTAGCTCTCGAAGCTTTGTATAATCAGCCGTAATCAATGGTTGGTGGAAATACTAGCTCTAGGAGCTTTGTAAAATGAGCTTGTAACCCAGAAGGGCTAGAAGCTTTATCTTTTAGAGTTGTTGAAAACCCAAGCTGTAGAAGCTTTGTGTTATAACACGAAAGGGTTGGTGAAAGTCCTAGCTCTCGAAGCTTTGTGTTATAACCCGAAAGGGTTGGTGAAAGTCCTAGAACTTGTCATCTCCGACAACGAGAACATCGTCAACGTAGATAAATACATAGTACCATGCGTCTCCATTCTGCTTTGCATACAGACATATATCCGCTTTCCCTCTCTGAAACCCGTCAGATATAAGCAAATCGTTGAGACGTTCGTTCCAGACGCGAGTCGACTGTTTTAGCCCGTAGAGGCTTCGGTGGAGCTTGCATACGAGATTTTCTTGACTTGCGAATCCCGGAGGTTGTTTCAAATAAATTTCTTCATTCAATACGCCGTTTAGAAAAGAATTCTTGATGTCAAAATGTTGCGTTTTTAGGTTCTTGCGACCTGCCAGCGCAAGTAAAACGCGAAAAGTCGCCAGCTTTCCGACCGGAGCGAAAACTTCGTCGTAGTCCGAGCCGTACTTCTGTGAAAACCCTTGTGCCACAAGACGAGCTCTGTACTTTGAGACATTCCCATGCGCATCAAGCTTCGTTTTAAATACCCATTTACAGTCAATGGCCTCTTTATGTTTCGGTAGATCAGTTAAAGTCCATGTGTTCAATTCTTTAAGTGAGTGTAGTTCTTCTGCCATCGCCATCTGCCAGTCGACACGCTGAGGGCTTGAGAGAGCTTCTTCGACAGTCCGAGGATCGTCTGGTATGTCCTGCTTCAAATTCATTACGGTTACGAAACGCTCGGGTGGAACTCCTTTATTTGGCCGGGTTGATAGTTTGATATTCTACGTTCAATGAGCTCCTTGCCGGTGACTTCTGCATCGCCCATCCCTTTCGTTTCGTCAATGGTCCCCCGTCCAATCTGTAAGTATGACTCGTCTGCATCTACAGATTGATGTGAGCATGGCGATTCCAAGAACTTTACGTCTCTGCTGACAATTAAACGATCTGTCGACGCATCAAGGAGCCTGTACGCTTTTGACCCTTCTTCGTAGCCGAGAAAAATTAGCTTCCTAGCCTTGGCGTCTAACTTGCGACGTTTCTCGTCAGGTATAAAAGCAAATGCCGGACATCCAAAGTGACGAATATGACGTAGGTCGGGAATTGTTCCGTACCAGTATTCATACGGTGTCCTTTCGAGCGACTGACTTGGTAGCCTATTTTGCAAGTAACATGCAGTTCTTACAGCTTCGTCCCAAAACCGTTTATCCAACTTCGCGTCTGTTAGCATACTCCGTGCCATCTCGAGCAACGTTCTGTTTTTCCGCTCTGCGATTCCGTTTTGCTGCGGTGTGTACGGTGCCGTGAGTTCCCATTCAATACCCTCCTTGAGAAGGAACTCTTGTAGCTCGTGGTTAATATACTCTCCTCCTCTGTCCGAGCGAAATTTCTTCGGCTTCTTATTATATTTTGTCTCGCAGAGCCGTACGAAATCGCGGGTATGATCAGTGACTGCACTTTTATGCTTGAGCAGGGCAATAATACAGAATCTGCTATAATCGTCGATCAGCGTCAGAACATATTTCTTCCCGCCGGGTGTTGCTGTCTGCATTGGTCCGCAAAGATCGGTGTGGATTAGATCTAACGTCTTCTTCGCTCGTGTACTTGACGTCGGAAATGGAAGTTTCGCCATTTTCCCTACAATGCAGCTTTCGCAAATTTCCAAGTTACCACAATCGGATATACTGATTCCTGCTCCTAGCTGCTTATTAACAAGTAGCTTGATAGCGTTCGGATCTCGATGACCCATACGACGATGCCAAATGTTTATGCATCCCTTCAAGTCGTCTTGCTTGGCAAATAGCGCTTCATTCTTCATATTGAGCTTGTAGAGCTCTCCAGTTGAGGACGCAGTAGCAACGACGTGGTCTTCGCCTTTTATAATGGAGCAACTGTCTCCAGAAAACCTGACTTGTAATCCGTTCATGACCAGCTTCCGTACGGATATTAAACTTCCTTTAAGCATTGGTACGTACAACACGTCTTGGAAAACAGCAATTTTTACGGAATCATTCACTAGACAGCGTAGTTCCCCAGAACCTCGTCCAGAGACTTCCAACGTAGTTCCATCAGCTAAGTATACCTTGTCATTATAGGAGGAATCGAATTTCCCGAAGAATCGTTTGTCGGTGGTCATATGGCAAGATGCGCCTGAATCGATGTACCATGAGTTAGCGTAAGGCTTGCTACTAAGTTGGAACAGCGTGTATTCTTCAACTTGTTTTTCCTCTTGCGATAGCTGTGCTACATTCGCTCTAGGTTTTTCTCCGCCGTTACCGCCATGTTTAAGTTAATTGGCCAATACCCAACAGTCTTTTCTCAGGTGACCCTTTTTACCGCATCCAAAACACGTAGGCTTCCTTGGGCCCTTGTGTTTCTTCCTTTCGACAGATGACAAAGCAGTTTGTTTATCTTCAAAAGAATTCCCTTTACTGGAACTTTCCTGTCGCCTTCGGTACTCGTCGATCAACTTTCCTTTGACTAATTCCAATGTCAAATCCGAATCGGGCCGTGATTCCAGAGCCATAACCATAGTCTCGTAACTCCCAGGAAGACTGCATAGTAATAAAGCCACAATCAAAGTTTCCTTTAAAGCTTCGCCTAAACTTGCGAGACGGGAAACGACGTCCAACATTGCGTCCAGGTGATCCTCCATATTACCGGATTCACTGAGTTGACTGCGACAGAGTCGTTTGAATAAAAATACCTTGCTGCAGAGCGTTCTCTTTTCGTGATAATTCTTTAGTGCCGTCCAAGCGTCAAGGGCCGTAGTTTTAGACCGAATATGGATCAGCTGATTATCTTCCACCAGAAGACCAATTGTTGCTCTTGCTTTGCAATCCTTCTTTCTCCAATCATCCGTGATGGGAGATGGTGCAGGCGTGGATACTACATCCCAGATGTCTTCCCGTATGAGAAGCATCTCCATACGAAATTTCCATACTTGGTAATCCGTACCGTTTAACTTGCTAAACTTCACTGTAGTTCCGTCTGCCATATCGTCCCACTTGCAATAGCTAACCTCAAACTAAAACGGTTTACTCATAAAATCCGCACTAACCGCGTACTTATGACCTACTGCTACCCCAGTAGCACAAGCCTTCCGCATAACAGTCGGTTAAAGGTCGAATAGTCGGTTTACGGTCCAGTCGGCTGTACCATGCTTATTCCGACACTTTTCCGACTCATGAAGCCGACTACTTCTTTTAGTTGGCAATGCCGACATCTATCTGACAGTTGGAACTGAGATAGTTTATAGTAGGCTTGCCTACCGTTTAGAAAATTACAAACTTATTTTTTGCCAATTGATTACCGACTCTCTCTAGTCGGTATTGTGACGTATATGAAGAGTAAAATTAAAAGCAAAGTTATTCTTAGCCGTTTAGTAACCGACATTTATCCGACAGTTGGAACTGTGGTGTTTTGAAGTAGGCTTGCCTACCGTCCTAAACATGTAAACCATTTTTGCCAATTGATTCGGTATTGTCACGTTTAAAAAGAGTAAAATGAAAAACGAAGTTGTTTGTAGGCCTTCTTTTTCCGTGGGACGGTTTTTTTGACTTCTACTATTCCGCATATTCCACCAAATTGTTTTTTGTTATATATTTAACTTATACTATATTTCGACCCACAAGCAGAAGTTGATAATACTATATTTTTGGCAACACTGGAAACATAACGTTACAAAAACTGCAAAGCAAGAAAACACATCTGATTTTCTAGTTTAATATTCCTTCCTGTAATTTCTCGGGTCAGGTGACATGCCTCTGTTCTATTGGCGTAACTAAGGTAACGCATTGCACGTCATCATCGAAGAGGGCGCTGCTAGTGCGAAAGCAAGTCAGCCTTTCCAGTATCTCTGGGTCGTTAGAATGTTTGAACGAGATTTTTGTGGTCGAAAATGATTAGTTCTAGGCTTGCTTACTTTTAATTTCATCGCTAAGGTTCTTTGTCACACTATATAAACTATAAACGTCTTCGTTTGTCACGTAAGGTTTGAATTTTGTTATTGAATTGTCAATTTATCTACCTCTTAGAGCCAGTTTTATGAATTAGCCTTTGCTTTTTACCTAGCTTCTCATCTGCTGGGAACCACACCCCTATAAAGTGAAGCCAAAACTCAAACGTTTATGTATACCTTCAGTTTCTTTGTTTGAATATAAGAGAAGCAAGTGCTTTGGGGCGCTTGGAGTTCAAAAACCTAATATATTAAGTATTTTAAAGATTTTTGGCTGTAAAAATAATACTGAATTCCAAAATAGATCTCAATTTGTTTTAGTTACAGAATTTTTATGCGGTTTCAAACATTTTAAGAGAAAAATGTGTGAAATAATACCCTTTAGAATTGTATGTTTTTCTTTTTCCATAAAAGAATTCGTAAGTGTATATCAGGGTTGCCACAGTACCTGGAAATCCTGGAAAAGTCAGGGAATTTAAAAATGGGCCAAAAGGTCGGAAAAGTCTGGGAATTTTAAAAATTTTAGCAAATTCTGGGAATTTGATTTTAGTGGGTAAATGTATTTATTGAAAGAGTAATGAAAGTTTCTCCTTATCCTCTCTTAACACAGAAAACTCCATGAGCAATCCTTAAAAATGTCAAGAATTGTTTTTATAAAGTAAATGCCTTCATAAAAGCTCTTAAGACTGTTATTTATAGTTAAAATGATTGTTATTCATTTTGGTTCAACAAATACATTGGAAAACGTAATGTAGAGAGTTTATTTAATTATAAGCACTTAAAACGTACTGTAACCTTTTACCCTTCCGCCCTAAAAGGTCAGGGGAAATCTGAGAGAAAGGTCAGGGAAAACCTGGAAAAGTCCGGGAATTTTGTTCTGAAAATTCCGTGGCAACCCAGTATATTTTTCATTAAGATTTTTGTAATTTAAGAGATAGTAACTGGCCACATCGAAGATATTAACAATTAATATTAATAAATGCTTTAATTGACGTAAATATTATACTCGCCCTGAAAAATTTTACTTTTTGTTAAAACCAATTAGCTAGGCAGCTAATATTTCCATTCGACTAGTCGTGTAATATCGAATACATTGTTTAATATTTGACATTGTTATAATTGATGCTCAACGTGTATGTTACTTGAAATATTCAAAGTACAAAAAAAGTGATTTTCATTGAAAATTTATTAAAGAAATTTCAATACTATGTATCAGTATCCTTTACTATAAGCGAATGAAGCCTTGAGTTAAGGCTTGATCGTCGCAAAAGCGTCGGACCTCTTGCTGACAGGCGGTTAAGTCGACTATCAAACGTGTTGGATGAGGGTCGTATTTCATTCGTGTCGTAACAGTCGGTGAACCAGTGGGCCGTCGTCCCACCGGGCGGACATTTCGATTCTCAAACCCTTACTCTACCTGCCCTTTACCGACGATTTACCGTTCCTATACTAAAAAGCCGCGAAATCGTCGGATTGAGCTCGGCTTTTGGTAGCCATAATGACGCCGACATATAGTCGGCCAACAGTCGTTTTATAGTCGCCTCATAACAGTCGGAAAACCGGCGGGCCGTCGTCCCGCCGGGCGGACATTTCGACTCTCAAACCCTTACTCTACCAGCCCTTTACCAACGATTTACCGTTCCTATACTAAAAAGGCGCGAAATTGTCGGATTGAGCGCGGCTTTAGGTAGGCATAATGACGCCGACATAAAGTCGGCCAACAGTCGTTTTATAGTAGCCTCAAAACAGTAGGAAAACCGGCGGGCCGTCGTCCCTCCAGGCGGACATTTCGACTTTCAAACCATTACTCTCCCGACTTATTAGTGACTTTTTACCAACTCGTCGGTAACACACAAAGCCGACCATGTAGGCCCTACGTCGGCAGTGCTACTAGGGTATAAACTAAAATAGACTCGGATAAAATGCAAGCATGTTGCTACTCTGTTTATTTTAGAACGACTGATTAAATTGTTTACAATGCTCTAACAAGAAACCTTTGATTAGTATATTAAAAAACTTTATTGTCTATTTATTTAATTGATAACTTTGCTGGTTTTTTAACAACTATAAGCAATACACATTAATATATACGCAAAAGTAGGTAATATTTACTCTTTGGTTTTCCATTGCCTAAAGAGACCAGAAACCTTTAACCTGAGGTTGAACAGAATTGCGCGATTTCAAATGAGATTTCGCACAGCACATTTTTATAACTAAATCAAAAATAAGAACGACAATTGATGGAATCAACGTTGTGACGTAAATGGTCATCAAGAGACGCGCTTCGTTTTCATTGCGGTCGTAATCCTTGGGATCGAACAGGTTTTCGGTCGTGACGCATTTCGTGTGGATCTTCCAGAAGGCCCTGTAGACAGCCGAGTCACACAAACAGGCAGAAGCAGCCCTTCGCAAGCTGAAATGAAATCAAGAGAGTTTTCGTAAATAGGCCAATTACATCATGTTGCATCAGGTTAAAAAATTTGATCCTTTGGACATTTTTAAAATGCTAATTAACAAGCTAGGAAACCAAAATAAAGCGCTCCGGGTTGAGACCCAATTAAGAGGTTTTTGTTAAATAATTAAATAAATTTAATTGATATTAAATATTATAATCATCAGTACTTTACCTTAATTCTATTTAAGTCGTTTTTAGGAACGTTATTCCTAAAGCCATTTTATACATAGCTATTGTTAACGTCTGACTTCTTTTTTTTCCCTAATATTTTTTTGGTAAGTTTAGGGTACATAAGGCGATTTATTTACAGTAAATTGTAAGAAAAGCCCCAATTGCCCTGCCATTGGGAGGCTAGACGTTTCTCGTAACCTTAGCCGATCGCCGCGTATATCTTAATCCTAACGATGATAGTGGAGTATAAGCCAAAATTGCCTTCTGTGAACTGTGAACGCGATCCGGATATTACTAAATAAAGAAATGATAACATGTTGTAAAAACTAAGTAAAGAAATGATAACATGCTGTAAAAACTAAGTAAAGAAATGATAACATGTTGTAAAAACTAAGTAAAGAAATGATAACATGTTGTAAAAACTAAGTAAAGAAATGATAACATGTTGTAAAAACTAAGTAAAGAAATGATAACAGGTTGTAAAAACTAAATTAGGAAAGGTTGTAACAAGGCACTTTTGCCACTTGTTATTTACTTCTGATAAAACTTTGATTTCTTCCATGACTCATCACTGAGTTTAGAAAACTCTTGGGTTTTCGTATTTTGTAAAAATCTTCCGATATTTGTAAGATTCACGTTTCCTCCCCTGTAACAAAATCGACATTGGACCGACGTAGTCGGTTCGAGGTACAACCAACACTGACGTAAAAGCGTCGGTAAACTTTCATTTCGACCGTCGAAATGTCCTATCCGTTTAAGCGTCGGCCCGACTTCCGGGGCCGAATTCTGCAGAAAAAGTATGCTCCTCCCCCAGACTTAAGCTCGCTGATTGGTCGGTCAGGATCGAACTTAGGGCTTTTCATTGGCGGTGGCGGTTTTGGGGCAAAACTCACTTAAGACTTGTGAGAGGTTGTAATTTTCGAGCAGACGACATTGGCACGTGTCAAAATATACACCAAATTCAAAGTAGTAATTTTAGAACTCGGCAAACCGTTCAGCATCATGAATCGGTTAATTGACCGGTTTATTTGCTTTCTTTTTCCACCGGAACTTAGCAGACTACACTTCGTCGTTCCTAATGGCGGTAATGGCAGGTAATGGACTATATTGTTCTTGGTGTTGTTGACTTTAGAAAGAAAGACAACTAAATTATTGTTTTAAATACTGTTTGTTTACAAAATATAAGGGTTTGCGTTGTTTTGTGGGAAAATGAAGTCGAACTCTACCCGAAGTCGAAAAGGATTTACACCGAGGCTTATGACGAAGAAAGTCCTCTGTAGACTGTAGTAAGTAGTAATGAAAGATTTTATTGTTTCTGTTATTGACTTATTGTTTGGTTCTGTAAGATAAGTTTCAAGCAACAGAGGCACGCTAGTAAATGATTGGAAAATGAAATGAGGCACCATCCCATAGCGAAGGTATTTCGTCATTCATTGACCATGACCAAGATAATTGTGTTTTGATACAAATATGATTGCCTAATCCTTATGGGTCATGAAAGCCTGATTCGTTATACTTATAATATATATTCCATGACTGTCACAGCCATCTTCCCTGGCACTTGGCACCATGAACTGTACCTATTTTATAATCAAAGCACCAACAGCGAAAGAAATGCTTCTACCTTTTATTAAGCAACTATTGCATTAATGTTCAACTGGTAAATAATGTTGCACACATGTCTAACAAATAGAAATATTCATATGCTTTTCTTTTATTATAGATTTGTGGTAATGACATTTCTATCATTGACACTGGCAATGGCAATGGCAATGGCAATGGAGAATTATCTAGGGTGGGCACTTCCTTTAAGGATATCTGCCAACATTGAAGTGTTGTAATCAACTTGCATATTAAGGTATTAACACATTTATTAGTTGAGCATGCTTTACTCTAAGGTATCTCTTTAAAGAAAAGGCTGGCATAGTTGTTGCAAGTATAAACTACCAACGAGTACGTGATTTTCTCCTATACAAATATGAGGTGAGCTCTTTAAAGGTTTGTATAAGATAAACAAATCAAACTTAACTAATTATTATTATGGTAATAAAGAATCAATTATAGGAAAATAAGTAACGGAGAGGAACCAATGTCGAGACTGAATGATGATCTGTTACTAAAAACAGTTAAGCAACATTATTTAAATAAAAATGAGTTTATTTTGACTTTATCACATAGGATTCTCGATGTAAATTATTTTCTTATTTTCAATATCTATAAGACCATTTTATTAGACGGCCACTAAATGCACATCTATGGTATTATTATCTGATGTAGGCAAATGTATGCGTCTGTTGGAATGGTATTAGGAAGAAGGAGAACTGGCATTCATGTGCATATGTTATTGAGCATTGTTGTTTATCAATTATCATTATAAGATTGTATTAATATAGGACCAATTGAAATTATGTATCGAACATAAAATCTTATATATGGAAAAAAGGCTTTTATTGATCATCTTTGTTGCAGTTTTAAAAGAAGATTCCCCATATTTGTATTTCCATTTGCACATTACAACAAGTCACGAAGCATTATTGAAACAAAATATTTAAAATGACCTTCATTTTGCATATTCTATTCTAAAAACGTACGTGTTTCAATTTAAACTTTAGTTATTGATTTATTCGCAACTACTACCCCTTTATTGTTAAATCACAATTAAAAGTAGTAAAATGTGTTATGTCCTCCGCATCATTTAACGAAGAGTCAATTAAAAAATGTGCCACTATAGGAACTAGTAAGCCTATTGGTGATTTTATGGTTATATTTTATCTCAATGATCCGTCTTTAATGTTTCGAGCACCCCTATGTATTTAAGGGAAGATGCCACCCAAAAATAAATTAAGACAATAAAACTGTAACATTTTAATGGGTAGGAAATAGGGGGTCAACATATTCTTGTGTTTCATTATTATTTCTCCAACAGTTCCATAAAAGTTGGACATTTACCAACTACATATTTACATACATTGCTGGAGAATATCCGAATTCGAGTATAAGATAGCTAACAATTTACGGCATACTGACAAATGTCAAGTTCAAAACTGGGAATAAAGGTACATTTTACGAGTTCATGGACGTAACTGGTTCGGCCTCCAGTTTTACCGCTCTCCATTGTCGAAGCAGTCTTCTTTCGTATATCGCCTTTCAAGATGCTCAATATCTTCTTGATCTCTTCCAACCAACAATCTTCCTCATCTATCTGTGATCCCCGATGTTTTATCCAGTTATCTTTCCTCGGTTGTGTGGTGTTTTGACAGTGAATGAAGTTATTAAAGTACATTGTCCCTGTATTGCTATCTTTAATTTGCTAAAATAATCCTGTTAGTAACAGTAGAAAATAAAGAGAAATTCCCACTATAGAGGTCAAAAATAGTTCCCATTCGGGTTCATGTCAAACACGTCATTACCACAAATCTATAATAAAAGAAAAGCATATGAATATTTCTATTTGTTAGACATGTGTGCAACATTATTTACCAGTTGAACATTAGTGCAATAGTTGCTTAATAAAAGGTAGAAGTATTTCTTTCGCTGTTGGTGCTTTGATTAAAAAATAGGTACAGTTCATGGTGCCAAGTGCCAGGGAAGATGGCTGTGACAGTCATGGAATATATATTATAAGTATAACGAATCAGGCTTTCATGACCCATAAGGATTAGGCAATCATATTTGTATCAAAACACAATTATCTTGGTCATTGCCAATGAATGACGAAATACCTTCGCTATGGGATGGTGCCTCATTTCATGTTCCAATCATTTACTAGCGTGCCTCTGTTGCTTGAAACTTATCTTACAGAACCAAACAATAAGTCAATAACAGAAACAATAAAATCTTTCTTTACTACTTACTACAGTCTACAGAGGACCTTCTTCGTCATAAGCCTCGGTGTAAATTCTTTTCGACTTCGGGTAGAGTTCGACTTAATTTTCCCACAAAACAAAGGCATATTTTTTAAATTATAACAACGCAAACCCTTATATTTTGTAAACTAACAGTATTTAAAACAATAATTTAGTTGTCTTTCTTTCTAAAGTCAACAACACCAAGAACAATATAGTCCATTACCTGCCATTACCGCCATTAGCAACGACGAAGTGTAGTCTGCTAAGTTCCGGTGGAAAAAGAAAGCAAAAAAAACCGGTCAATTAACCGATTCATGATGCTGAACGGTTTGCCGAGTTCTAAAATTACTACTTTGAATTTGGTGTATATTTTGACACGTGCCAATGTCGTCTGCTCGAAAATTTCAACCTCTCACAAGTCTTAAGTGAGTTTTGCCCCAAAACCGCCACCGCCAATGAAAAGCCCTAAGTTCGATCCTGACCGACCAATCAGCGATCTTAAGTCTGGGGGAGGAGCATACTTTTTCTGCAGAATACGGCCCCCGGTCATAGAAATTTTGCCAGCACTTTAACCAACTCTAAAAAGTAAGCGTGTCTAGCTCTTACCTTATCAAACAAGAAGTCGGCTTTGTTATCTGGTTATGGTCGGATTATTAATCAAATTACGGTCGGCTTTATCGACTGTTATTTGTCGGATTTATGGCATGTTTGTGGTCGGCTTTATGGCTTGTTTGTGGTCGGCTTTATGGCTTGTTTGTGGTCGGCTTCATGGCTTGTTTGTGGCCGGCTTTATGGCTTGTTTGTGGTCGGCTTTATGGCTCTTTTATGGTCGGCTTTACGACTTGTTTATGGTCGACTTTACGACTTGTTTATGGTCGGCTTAACGACGTCTTTATGGTCGGCTTTACGACTTGTTTATGGTCAGCTTTACGACTTGTTTATGGTCGGCTTTATGGATTGTTTATGGTCGGCTTTAGGCTTGTTTATGGTCGGATTTAAAGCTTATTTATGGTCGGCTATAAGGGTTGTAGTTACTGTCTTCTAAACACCACTTTCATCTGGTCTTTTGTCCATACCACATGGACACCAGTGTGTACTTACTGGCTTCTACTCCTTCATCATCGTTAAGGTTAGCGATCGGCTAGGGTTACAAGAAACTTCCAGCCTCCCAATGGTGCAGTTTCCACCAAAGGTTCACGCAATTGTGCTGTTCTTATCCATTACTAAGATTCGAAACCTTATGTACCGATTTGAGTAAGACAACAATGGGCGTATTCTTCATTTCAAACGTCAATATTAGTCTAGTCTCTCAAGAATGTTCAATAGTTATTTTTTAAACGATGTAACGCGCAATAAGGTTAATAATTATCGAAGAAAATATATAAGATTAATTATATTTATTTTAATGTTTAAGATAATCTTAAAAAGTTAATACACTAGTGCACTTTGATAAAAACGCATTTTAGTTGGTAAGGAGTCGAGCAGCCAACATAATCCTTCATTACATTAACCGACTTAAAATGTAACTATCAGACTACTCTATTCTATTGTTCTCAAGGCCGACTTCAAAGCGGAGTTAGCAACTGAAGTTGGATAAGAGTCTGATTTCCGTTGTAAGTGCAAACTAGACCATAAACCGACGAATCTACCTCGAACCGACTCAAACGCGGAAGCTTCATTATATCGAAATTTGAAATGTTTAGTATTGATCGGTAGGTAGTCGGATATGCCGACCTCTCTACCCATGTTGTTAAATTGATAAAAACCCATGTTAGTTGGTAAGGAGTTGAGCAGCCGACCTAATCCTTCCTTACACCAACAGACTTAAAATGTAACTATCAGCCAACTCTATTTGTTTGTTCTCACCGCCGACTTCAAAGCGGAGCTAGTAACTGAAGTTGGATAAGAGTCAGACTTCAGTTGTAAGTGCCGACAAGACCATAAACCGACGAATCTACCTCGAACCGACTCAAACGCGGAAGAAGCTTCATTATAACTATTCTTTAGTATGATCGGTAGGTAGTCGGATATGCCGACCTCTTGTCCCTTGTTGTTATTTTGATAAAAACACATGTTAGTTGGTAAGGAGTTGAGCAGCCGACCTAATCCTTTCTTACACCAACCGACATAAAATGTAACTATCAGCCAACTCTATTTGTTTGTTCTCACGGCCAACTTCAAAGCGGAGCTGGTATCTGAAGTTGGATAAGAGGCGGACTTTAGTCGTAAGTGCTGACTAGGCCATAAAGCGAAGAATCTACCTCGAACCGACTGAAACGCGGAAGAAGCTTCATTACAACTAAATCTGAAATTTTCAGTGTGATCGGTAGGCCGTCGGATATGTCGACCTCTAGACCCATATTGTTATCTTTTATTTGATAGAAACGCGTGTTAGTTGGTAAGGAGTCAAGCAGCCGACCTAATCCTTCATTACATTAACCGACTTAAAATACAACTATCAGCCAACTCTATTTTATTGTTCTCACGACCGACTGCAAAGCGGAGTTGGCAACTGAAGTTGGATAAGAGTCGGATTTTAGTCGTAACTACCGACTAGACCATAAACCGACGAATCTACCTCGAACCGACTCGAACCCGGAACACTAGTGTTACTGGGCCTATTTCCCCGGGTTTTAACACGGTAAAACACCGCCGAGGTCCCTCTCATCTTAGACCAAGCGAAAGGGTATAAAAGGAAACGTGAATTATAGGAAGATAAGTTTCCTTTTTTGTATATAAAAAGAGAGACACCTCTCTCCACGCTGGACCATGAAATAAAGTTCTTTTGGAATATTTTACCCCCACGGCTTTTCATTTTTAAATCTGTTTGTATCCGGTCGACGACGGCATAGCCAACCGTCCCGGGGCCTATCAACCCCAACGCCCGCTACAAGGTTAACATATTATAAAACTAAATTCAAGAAAGTGAACATATTACATAAACTAATTTAAGAAATTTTAACATATTATAGAAACTGATTAAAGATATGTTAAGGGTTTGACTAGATTAGCCCTTCGAAATAAGTTTGACAAAGTAAACTCTCCTGTGCTTGATTTTATAAAAATGACTAGCGGTTGCTATAAGTCCCTGCTGTCATAAAGAAGTGGAAATTTTCCCATAACTCCATAATGTTCTTTTTAGAAACTTTCTATGGCTAATGGTTTGATGATTCCACTTAGAGTAGCACAACCAATTAACTTCTAAAACTTTCGCGTTACTGCTCTTAACAATTGGCTAATGGTTTGATGATTCCACTTAGAGTAGCACAACCAATTAACTTCTAAAACTTTCGCGTTACTGCTCTTAACAATTCAACGAAGTTTCATCGCTATTGGTTGAATGGTATTGGTACGCATAAAAGACAAACAAAGAAACCTTCATTCAAACATAGATTTAATTCGAACTTGGGCCATAAAGTTTAAGACACTCGGAATACCGAATAAAGTAGATTTTTTTGCGGTTATTATATGATAAAGAAGCGTTCATATTTATTGCCAATAGTAAAAATAATGATAATAACCGTTCTTTTTCCTTACATTCTGTTCATGGCCTCAATGGTTTCCTAATTTCCTTGTCGATAGTGTGGTTCTTTTTCATAAGCAGGACAATGGGGTCAATTTTCAGAATGAACGGCGTTTGGTAAAAGATGGGAGTACCGTCCCAAGTTTTCTTTCTCATTCTCCATCTGCAATAGTTGTCAAGATCCTTCAGTTCTTCATGCCATTCGATGTAAACGAGCTCTCCTTTGGCCACGCGCGGCAAGAGGACGCTGTTTCGTTCTTTACCGGTGTGTTGTCGTTTCCGGATTCTCTTTCCTAGTTCTCCCGGTATATCCTGCAATAAAATATTCGTAAATAACTTTATTACAACAATCATACAATCATTAACCCTTTCTTTAATCAGCCCTAGGCCTTACGAAAATACCTTGATCAAATATTGGGAATTTGATGAAAAAAATCCCAAAAGATATAATAATTGATCAAATAAAAATTTGGTAAGGCTTGTTGGATCTAATTTTGATCCACCTTATCAAATAAAATTTTGATCTATATTTGATTATATCCCGCCCTATCAAACACAATTTGATCAATGTTTGATAGTATCTCTCCCTATCAAATCAAATTTGATCTGTTTTTAATAAAATCTCTCCATATCAAATTAAATTTGATCCATGTTTGATAAAATCTCTCCCAATCAAATTAAATATGATCCCTATTTGATAATATCTCTCCCTACCAAATGAAACTTTATCCGTGTTTGATAATATCACAATACCTCAAACAAAATTTGACAATGACTAAATACTAATTTATTTCTCAGAGGTTCCGAATTTTAAAAGATTGATAATTTTAAATGAAGAATTACTAATTGATAATTTTTTGATGCTAATCTTATTATTATACATTATAACGTAATTATATTATTTTACTTGATTTTGCAGAATTAATAAGAACATTTTCAAATTCAGTTTGATTTCTATCAAAATAATTCAGCCCCATTTAGTAATTGTTTATAATTGCCTCTTCACACCGAGACACTGCTTTCTCTAATATTAGAGAAGGCAGTGACCCAGATAAGCAAAGAGAAGAAACCCTATCGTACACGCGATTTCAGCTGAAATGTTCTACAATTATAATATTTTGAGCCTTTATGAAACGGTGTCACAGAAAATGATTTAATAACATAATGAACCTCGTTGTTGTTATTGATCAAAACACAGTATAAATTGATTAAAATTTGACCGAAAGACGGTGTAAACAGTGATTAAAATTTGATCAAAACACGGTGTAAACGGATTAAAATTTTGTCAAAGAAAGTTATAAACTGATTGTGGTAAAAACACGGTATAAACTGATTACAATTTGATCAAAACACGGTGTAAGCAGTGATTAAAATTTGGTCAAATTTCATCCAAACACTGTGTAAACAGTGAGTAAATAGATTCAGTGTTTCATATGCAATCAAACCTTCACAAAACCAAAATCAAAATTTGACAGAAACATGAGAATTTCGATTAAAATTTGGTGAAGCTATAATTTGAATTTTTTCAAATTTATGATGGAAGCGGAATTAGAATTTGATCAGACCTATGATAGAACCGGGATTAAAATTTGATAAAACCAGGTTTCAAATAAGACCAAAGGAATTACTAATGAGTTAATCCATTTGATTATACCGGAATTGTAATTAGTTTAAAGTTGCGACAGAACCGGGATTAAAGTTTGATGAGAGCTATGTCATTAACGGCTTCAAAATTTTATCAAAGCTATGTCAGAATCTGGATCAAAATTTGAGGAAAATAATGAAAAAAATTAGTAAAATTGATCAAATGGAAATCAGGACTTGATAAAGGTGAAATAAAATTTGTAAGGGCTGAGATAACGTTGCTCTGAAATGTTTCAGACTTTGAACAAATTTTGATTGGATTTTCTGTAATCAAATTTCTGTCAATATTTGACCGGCCCAATTTAAGATTAACTTCATTTGATCAATATTTGATCATACATTTTCTTAAGGGAAAATATTTATTGGAACTTCTAAACCTTTGGTTTCGAGTTAGCTTTATAGAAAAATTGCTTTTCCTTCATTTGAACAAGATATTCTCACTTAATGTACTTTTACTCACTCCGAAGAAGTCTTGCATAGCATCGGAACCTGAATGGGTAGCGAATTTGAGGTTTTTCACATTCAAAATGTCCTCCAGATGATTCAAGACGACTTTCTGTCCGATGAGGACTTCCGCAGTGATGTATGATGTGACTACGCTGTTCAAAATGATCATGGTGGCAAACCAGATGTTCAGAAGATGAGCTGAAACCCGATGACGAAGCTTTTTTGGCCAGCCCTGTAAAAGACAAGTCTCGTCAGTCGCACCAAACTAGAGACTTGTCGGCTTTAGAACGACTATGCAAGCAAACAATTATAGCAAGGATCCACTGTTTTTTGGCTTTACTTGCTAATTCTGCGACAAATTATGAACATATTTTGGTGCAGTAAGAATCTAAATAAATTTAGTTTTTAAAAATCCGCTTTTCGCAAAAAATATACATTTTGTAAAAAAGTAAATTTCTATGCTAATCTTAAATATTCTTGTTCCATTATCTTTTTGTGGAGTATTAGTTGTTTGTGTTTTAGTATTATTTTGTGGAGGGGTTCTACTCAAATTGGGTAATTTTTACGATTAATCAGGTCATAAGGGAATTATCAACATTAAGGAGATATATATAGATGTGTTTGTGTTAGAATTCGGCGTGGAAAGTCGCAAATATTTTCGCTCCGCGTTTTTACTTTAGGCCTAGGTCTAGTTGAACTCGGTTTTCAAGTGTATCGCCGTGAATCGGGTTACGTCAATTCCTCTGCCGCATGTGAGTACTGACAAAAATAATGGCTTCGCGCGGTTCTTGTCTTAAATGCCAGGAGGTAATTACCGCTAGACAATCTCATGTCGAATGTCGCAACTGCCATGATCTTTATCACAGCAAATGTTTAAAAATTACTAGTGAGTTGGCGGCCACATACTGGGACAAGTCTAACGGAAATAATTGTAGGTTTATTTGTGACCCCTGCAAAACTATTAACTCTACGAATAGTTTGACCTCAAAGAGTGCAAATTTGACCCCAGATGATCTGTTGGCTATTATTAATGAATTTCATCAAATGGAAAGCCTAACCAGAAGCAAGCAAAATATTCTTGATGGTATTTACTCCACTCTTGAATTATTGGTAGACAAAATCTCCAATCTTCAAAATGAAATCGATCATTTAAAAAACGACAATAAGTTGTTAAGACGGGAAATAACGTTTTTACCAAGGTCGAGCGGAATTGGGACAATCGGCTCACAGCAGGGATTAGCCTCCCTTCCTACTTTGTTTAATGGTGATTACCGACAACCACTAGGTAATACGATGAACATGGGTGGTCACGTAATCTCGGGCTTATCAACAAATGCAAACAAACTTCAAAAACTAACTGATAAAACAAATACAAGTTCTAACGCAACGAAAGCGGAGAATAAATCTATAAGAACGGTAAAAAACATTAAAATTGGGGGAAAGGTGTCGAATAAATTAAAAGCCTTGCCACCTCGAGCTAAAGTGATTCCCAAGAAAGCGATATTTATATCACGCCTTCCTCCTTGTACCAGCAATAATGACCTCAAAGATTGTATTCTGGACGGCACCGAATTCAAGACGGTAGTTTGTACCAGAATAAAATCTAAACACCCAACTTATGCATCTTTTTACGTGACCGCTGACGACACCGAATTTGAATTACTTAACGATCCGATAAATTTTCCTGCGGGTTGCTTTATGTCGACCTTCAAAGGTCCATTGCACCTCGATCAGATTCATGACCACGTGAACCCGGTAGAAATGAATAAATCAGTAGATATCAACGCAATCGATGATGAAGTCTAATAAGCATAACACTCCATACAATATTTACTATCAAAATGTTCGAGGTCTTAGAACTAAAAAATCAGAATTCTTCTCGAACTGCATTCTACAGGACCATGATATAATTTGTTTGACAGAAACGTGGCTTGACTCGTCACACTACTCTACAGACCTTTTTCCCGACTATTATACTGTTCTTCGATCTGACAGAACTAAGTCTACACGTGGTGGAGGAGCTCTAACCGCACTTTCTAAAAACTTAAAATTTTTAAGGCGACCAGACCTGGAATTGAACTTTGAATCAGTCTGGGTCGAGATACAATGTACCCAAAACCAAAAACTATTATTGGGTAATATTTATTTGGCCCCAGACATTTCATCTCACGCCTATGAGGAATTGAGCTCGCATATTTCACACAAACTACTCACATACAATGGCCATATAATTTACATGGGTGACTTCAATTTACCCGGAGTTGATTGGAATCAAGGTACATCTTCCTTCTGTAGATATGACATCAGACCTAAGGCGGATAAAATTGTAGACATGGCTACTTCATGTAACTTATTACAACTAAACAACTATAATAATCACCAAGGGAAAGTTCTCGACCTTTGCTTTAATAATAGTGGCCACTGTCAAGTTAAACCTTCATTGAACTATCCACTAGTACCAATCGACCCATACCATCCCCCATTATTGATATCATTTCTTTGTTCTATCCCCAACTCGATTTCAGAAGGTAGAAATTATAACCTCCGAGACTATACTAAAGGGGACTATTATAAACTCTATACTTCAATTAGAGATAGTAATTGGTGTAGATTTTTTGAAACCAGGGATATCGAAAGAGCTGTGAACTTACTGAACTCATATATAATTGAGTCCATGAATTCCAGCATTCCACTTAGACAAGTCACCAAAAGAAACAAAGCAAACAAATATCCTACTTGGTTCTCCTACGAGTTACGAATTGCATTACGACGCAAGAGATATTACCATCAAAAGAACAAAAGGAAACTCTCCCCCATGGATTCAAATAATTATAAACATTACCGTGTTCAAGTTAAAAAACTATTAGCCAGAGACAGAACTAATTACGGGAAAAAAATCAGTGATTCAGTTTACAATGACCCAAAGACATTTTGGTCTTACGTAAGAACAAAGACTAATCCCCATAAGGAAGTAATCCATTTAGAAAAAGATGGAAACATAATTACCAATGAAAATGAAATTACAAAAGAATTTGCAAAATGTTTCTCAAAGCTAGCGGAAGACAAATCGAACTTAAATTACTCGATTGAAACAAGTAAAAAAGCGATAAACCTATCAAATATTATAATATCAGAGGCAGACGTTCTAAAAGCAATAGATAAACTAAAACCAAAAACCACGAAAGGTTATGACGATATACCTAATTTTATTATAAAAGGTTGCAAAGAGGTTTTAAGCGCACCCCTTGCACATATATTCAACCTTTCGGTAGGCCAGGGACTCTTCCCTGAGAGTTGGAAAGTTTCTTTAGTCTCACCCATTTTTAAAAAAGGTTTTAAGGGAGACGCGACTAATTACCGCCCAGTCTCTATTTTATGCGCCATGGCCCTAGTTTTCGACTTTATAATGTACGGATATTTATACAAATGGTTTACTCCCAACCTTCCAGAAACCCAGTATGGTTTTGTAACAGGCCGTTCTGTTGATACCAATCATTTAACATTTCTAAATTATGTAGAGCCTTTATTTAAAAGTCGCGGACAAGTTGATGTGGCATATTTAGATCTATCTAAGGCATTTGACAGGGTATCGCATCAAATATTGATAAAGAAATTAGCGGCATTCGGCTTGTCCGGTCCCGTATTAAAAAGGGTTGTAAGCTATCTTCATGGAAGAAGAAATTTTATTAAGTGTAACAATTTTTTGTCCAATATATCTTATGAAGTCTTGTGTGGAGTACCCCAGGGATCTTCACTGGGCCCATTATTCTTTAATATATACATCGCAGATATTTCAAGTTATATAACGAGTTCTCAACTTTATCAATTCGCGGACGATCATAAGTGCGCGAAATCGGTAGTTAAGATTTCTGATTGTGAGGCGCTACAACAAGATTTAGTAAACCTGCAAAAATGGTGTGATGCTAATAACATCCCTATAAATGAAACCAAAACGAAAATTATAACTTATACCCGCAAAATAAATCCCCTAGTATATGACTACAAGTTAAACGATAAAGTTTTAGATAGGGAACTGACTATTTGTGACCTGGTTGTGGTCTTTGATCATAAGTTGTTATTTGTTGATCACGTAGGGTATAGTTCAACCCGAGCACGAAGAACTTTAGGTGGAATATTAAACATAGCTCTCCAAATTCGATCACCCAAATGTTTTCTGAAGCTTTACAAAACCTTAGTTCGCCCACTAATCCTTTATGGCTCCCTCAGTTTTGGAGGGACTTGCAAAACTAACATTGACAAACTGGAATCCGTCCAAAGAAAATTCATTTGGTATTATTCATCCTATTTCAAAAATAGGCATTTTTATATTTACGAAAACACACTAAAATCTTTAAATCTGGAAAGTATATCATGGGTTTTAACAGGGGCGGACTGGCAAGCTGCACAGCCATCTGCCACCGTTTTGAAAAGGGCCCCCAAGCCGATCCCTAAAATGAGAGGGGAGTATGTCGTTATAATGCACACGGCCGTCGAGAGAGGGGGAAAGTTCGGTCCTTTTTCCCGGGCCCTTACCTCTCGGGGATCCGGCCGGGCCTCGATCTTGGTTAATTCTAGTGGATAATGGTTGTAAAAATATAAATATAAAACTTAAAAATTAATTTATCTTCAACTAAACAGTAAAATTCAAAAAGTGATGAAGAGTAGTAGTTTTAAAACTTTAGCCTTCTCTTAATGTGCTCTCAGTCCTTGTTTTCCCCTTTTCTCACTAAGCATGAAAGTAAAATATGAACGGAGGTTTAAGTTTTGTTTCTCTCGCAATAGGCCACGGAAAAGCTTCAACATCTTCTGTGCCGTCGAGAGAGGGGGGCAATTTGGTCCATTTTAACGGGGCCCGTACCTCTCGGGGGTGTAACTCGTATCAGCATTTATCGGAAGAGCAGTTCTCGAAATAGCAACCGCGATTCCAAAAAACAGCGGCGTTAATCAAAACTGCTCTTCAAGAAATAGCAGCTGCTGTTTTAGAAATATCGGCTGCTATTTTGGGAAATAGCAGTGTTTCTCTTGAGTTTTGAGCATTTCTTAACAATACAGTTATGTTCGTTGGTTTTTTATGTTAGTTTATTCAGTGATCATTTAATCAATAATGTGACCTAATTTTTTATGTTAGTTTATTCAGTGATCATTTAATCAGTAATGTGACCTAATTTTTTATGTTAGTTTATTCAGTGATCATTTAATCAGTAATGTGACCTAATTTTTTATGTTAGTTTATTCAGTGATCATTTAATCAGTAATGTGACCTAATTTTTTATGTTAGTTTATTCAGTGGTCATTTAATCAGTAATGTGACCTAATTTTTTATGTTAGTTTATTCAGTGATCATTTAATCAGTAATGTGACCTAATTTTTTATGTTAGTTTATTCAGTGATCATTTAATCAGTAATGTGACCTAATTTTTTATGTTAGTTTATTCAGTGATCATTTAATCAGTAATGTGACCTAATTTTTTATGTTAGTTTATTCAGTGATCATTTAATCAGTAATGTGACCTAATTTTTTATGTTAGTTTATTCAGTGATCATTTAATCAGTAATGTGACCTAATTTTTTAAAAAGGCATATTATTATTTGGGAAGTCAATGAAGATAAACACAATATTTTGGAAAAGGCGTAACATTGGTAATGTGACATATTTTTTTTGGAAAAGGCGTAACATTGGTAATGTGACATTTTTTTGGAAAAGGCATATTATTATTTGGGAAGTCAATGAAGAAAAACAAAAATATTTTGGAAAAGGCGTAACATTAGTAATGTGACCTAATTTTTTGGAAAAGACATATTATTAATTGGAAAGTCAATGAAGATAAACAACAATATTTTGGAAAAGGAGTAACATTGTTGCACAATTTCCAAAATATAACTAACCTAACTCAAACCAAACGAAAAAAACCCTTAAAATCCCAACCCAACCCAACCTGACCTCACCTAATACTATTCAGTTCAAATAATCAACTTTAACCAAACCAAATTATCCGTATCTAACCTATAGTTCTATTTGAGTTCATATAACCCAGCCTACACCATAATAAATAACTATAGTTTTTAGTATCCCCGTTTTTCTGCTCTTTTGAGAACTGCTGTAACGGTACCACGCGTTTACGAGAACAACTGTATCGGTAACTGCTGTAACGGGTAAACTGTCATTTTGGGAAAACTGCTATTTAGGGAACCGCTGTTATGAGGACCGCTATTTAGGGAACCGCTAGTTTGGAATCCGCTCATGTGAGAGCTTCCCCCTCAATGTTGCGTGTTTCCCAACGGGTGCAAAAACTTCATCGTAATCCGTTCCGAATACTTGGGAAAACCCTTGAGCAACGAGTCTTGCTTTGTGCTTGATGATAGTGCCAGTCGCATCTCTCTTGGTTTCAAAAATCCACAAGCCTGTACGCTTTAGATCCTTCCTCGTATCCCATGAAAACTAGTTTCACAGCCTTTCAATCTAGTTTTCTTCGTTTTTCGTCTGGGATATGGGCGAAAGCAGTGGTTCCAAAAATGCGAATGTGGTGGAGATCCGGTTTCTCTCGAAACCATAACTCAAAAGGCGTCTTATCCAGCACTCTACTGGGAAGTCTGTTTTGCAGGTAGCAAGCGGTTGTGACCGCTTCTCCCCAGTAACGGTTTGGCAACTCTTTTTCCGTCAACATACACCGAGCCATCTCAGTCAGTGACCTATTCTTCCTCTCAGCTACACCATTTTGTTGCGGTGTATATGGCGCTGTTAATTGCCTTTCTATACCTTTTTGCTTCTGGTAGGCTTTCAGTTCTTTGTTGACATATTCGCCACCTCTGTCAGAGCGAAAAGTGCGAGGCTTTTTCTTGTATTTTGTTTCACAAAGTCTTACGAAGTTTTGAATGTGCTCTGTGTTTTGTCACATTTTGACAAAGTTATTCCCATTCCTAGATTTTTCTTGACTAGTAACTCCACTGCATCTGGATCCCTATGTCCCATTCGACGATGCCAAACATGGATACATTCTTTCGAACTTACTGCTTTGTGAATCATCAGTACCTTCTTAGGCTGAGCCAATTTGTATAGATCACCTTCAAGTGCTACATAGGCCACGATGTCACCGGTTGCTTCACTTATCGTGCACTCTTCGTTTATGAAGTTTACCTTGAGCCCCTTTTTGGTGAGCTCACGGACTGACAGAAGACTACCTTCTAGGTCAGGGACCAGCAAAACGTTTTCAACATTTGCTGTCCATTGCGATTCCTTTCCAGTCATACACGTTAGTAAGCCTGTTTCCTGTTGGTGTCCAGATCCTATTCGTCGTTTATACGTCGATTACCAGGCAAATTCCACGGGGGCTGCCATTGCGTCTTAGTAGTTTTTGCTACCGCCATCTAGCGTCGAAGTAAAGCGTAAATTTGGTAATTTTGTCTCTTTAAATGTCGGTGTTTAAAGCCATCTTACTCTTTTCATACCCTTAATAATTAAAACTAGCCTCCAAACCCGCTTCACGTTGGTTCGCCAAGCAACTTCAAGAAACCGTATTTGCAATTAATTTCTCCATTTAGTTGTGTTTGAAAGCCTATTGAATCGCTTTGAAATAGTTTCTCTGTAAGTCTTAACATGGCTTGAGTGACCTTTTTATCGACAACTTATTTGAAAACTTCAAAAAAAATGTGCTGCTTTTAAAAAATAGCGATCCCTCTGCAAGTTACGTTTTCAAGAAATAATGCAATATTGTTTGTTTCCTTTAATTGTCTAAAACGCCTTTTTAAATGACCATAGTATAATATTTGGATTAAAGGATTGTTTCTAACATTCAACACTCGGACACTATATTGCTTAAGCTTAAGTTTCGTATTGAACTTTATCAAGACGTATTATTTAACAATAGAAGTTGAACAACGGAGTGAGGCACTTTTTTGAAAATATATTCGTTTCTAGCAGCAAGAGACTCGGAGTTGCCTGTTATAGGACATTTTTGTTACTTTTCGAGGTGTTATTTAAAAAAATGTGTTATATTCAACCGGAAAAATAACCCGAATATAACGCCCGAGTGTAATAAATATTATTGTAACGCTTTAAAAGCTTGAGGCGTTATTACAGCCACGTTTCAAGATCATCTTTCCATACACATTTGAACTCCAATTGCCTATTTTTTTATGTTAATAAATTGTTTTCCATTGCACTATTAGAAACTATTATTAGAAACTAAGGTTTCACAATAATTTCAACCATTCAGCGCTCTTTTTAAAATTACATTATCTTTTAATTCTAGGCGGTGAATTTAGTTCTACTTTTGAGGCTTAGGGGAGCTAAAATATTTTTGGTTCTTGGTGATGCAAATCTGGTAAATGTAATGCGCTACTTGTGATTCACGAGTTTTACCATATTAAACGATTAAGTATTTTATTCCTTGACTTACAACCTCACTTCTTGTTTTTTAATATATGCATTTGATGAATCTGGTCATGAAGGAATTTATTATAAGAAGGCCTAAAAAGGCGTTCGGTGCGCGCGTGATAGTCGACAATCCCCCCTCATGGGTGGTGGGAGGCTGGAAACCAAGGCGGGACTTAATATTTCATCTTACTCTATGTTTTCCACCATCTATCTCTTTTACCTTTTCGTTACGCCTTGGTTTGGTTTTTGGAACTCGCGAAATCATAAGTATAGTACACTTGATTCGATTTAGAAACAATTATAGAACGAACTATTTTCACGCAGAGACACATATTCAAAATCCATCAAGTTAGATTCAAAACCTTTAACTAACTTGTTAATGGCAATTAAAAACTATTCCATAACCGTTTCAGCACCGCTGGAAGCCTCCGTTTTCTGATTGCTTTGCTCGACGTTTTTTTTTTCTCTATTAGTAATACGTCAATCGCGTCTGTATGACCTATCCCCACGGGATCCAATAGGAAAGCGCAGAGCAATGACGGACATGAAAGGGTTGGGGCTAACTAGTCCACTAACACCAGCGTAAGAGTAGAAGCGTAAAATCTAGTGACTTAGGCATTCTTATAGTAAATTAATTCTTGGTTATAGTAACAAAATTTTAAAGCGCGCGCCCTGTTTTCTATGCCAGCGTTCGCCAAGCAGGGACCCGATTCTCTAAGCTTCGAAATGGAAATTTCAATCGAAAACGTTTCGATTTCGGTACAAGATTTCGAAAATTGACAAAAAGGTATTCTGTAAGGTCGTTTTCGATAAATGTCTGTCGATTCGAAATCGAAATCCGAGATGGATATCGAAATCTATTTCGACAGGGTAGTAGCGGACGAAAACCTCTTCGTTATCATTTTCCTCCAATCAGGAACGCGTATCGTGATACTACACGAAAGACAACATAAATTAGAGATAAATCCAAAGCCTTTTTAACTTTTGGAAGGAAATTTTCGACGTTTATATCGTCTCGAAAAATTATTAAAAGCAGTTTGGAAATTAAGTTTGCTTTTTAATTAGCTCTTCCATTATGGATTTTAACAATGCACTATTTTACATTATTCATAGTTTACAGACTAGGAAGATTCATACCATTTGCACAAGGAGGATTGGCTTAATACTCACCCAGTGGGTACTCAGGCCTTCTTGCGTAACACCTGAAGCCTGGCCTCCCTGTGTAAATGGTATGAATCCTCCTAAATCCTGTAAACTATGTATAGCAATAAGTTTCATCATTTCTATTTTATTCCCTTCTTTTCCATTCAGGATAACTTCTTTTTGCTGATGCACGATTTCCTTTACGTGATTGGCTATATTTTTTGTGTTGTTTTGACACATCTTCTATTAGCCCCACGAACTGAGTTAGCGTAGTTTTTCTATGACCCGTTCCATAGCGAAAATCTTTCTTAGTACGCGCCTACTACTCTAGGGATGAACCGATACCATATCGGTATCGGTTGAAGTATCGGGTTTTGGATAATAGTGAGTAAATATCGGTATCGATCGGTATCGGTTCATGTTTGTACCTGTATCGATCGGTATCGGGTTAAGCCTGGTATCGGCCATCTCTAGTATTTACGGATTCGATCATTACCAGTTAGTTCGAAATCGTCATCGATTCGGAATCGAAATTTTTATTTCTAAGCTTAGAGAATCGGGTCCCATGGTTGCGGTGATCTAATGTGACGTCACACAAGCGAGTTGTAGGAGAGAGATAAAATCCCGAAGCGAGCGCCAGCCCTCTTGCCTGTTTCGCACCGTCGCACGCGTAAACACTAAACACGAAAGATCCCGTATTAATCTATCAATTTTGAGCGCAAAATTAAAAATCACTATACTCAGAAGTAATATAACAAAGCTCCCTACGGGAAGGAGGTTACTTTTATTACTACTGTTATACTTAAAAATGTCGTAAGCTTGAAGGGAGGCTTTTCCTAATGATGTGGAAGAGAGTGAAATCATGAGTTAATAATATGTTAGCTCCCTATAAGTTACTCAGGCAATACATTTTTATACTCCAGCGTTTTCTCCCGCGCCGCCGGCTTCCCAATTATATGCGACGCTCTGCGGCCGCCACGCGAACGAAAATCTTATTTACTCTTCTTTCCAGTTTTTCCCCGGAAGCGCGTGTAGTGGAAGATAGCCAATGATATCGGAGCTATTTAAGCAGCCGAATATTTCGCTCAGTAGCCTCGGTTAAGAAAACAGTTCAGAGATCAGTAGAATGGATTTAGCTGTTGTATAATTTTCTGGATTCAAGTCACATTAACAACTCTTACCTTTAGCATTCTTTATCAATATCGGCAAATTGCATTGAGTTCCTGCACTTTTTGTCTCAGTACTGACACAAACGCCTTGATTTTATGTTAAATTGTCAAAACATGAACATTAAAGACTAAAACACTCCCTTGGTGAAAAAGTAGATTTTTTTCCGACAAGAGAGAGCGCAACATTCGGATTTTCTTCCCGCGCGGGCGAAATGAGAAGAAATCGCTGGATACATTACGCCTATGGAGCCTGAGTAACTTATAGGGAGCTAACATATTATTAACTCATGGTGAAATATAATTCTACCAAAGTTTCAAAGTGACGACACAACTTTAGTCCGATTATACATATGACACATCTTTCCACTTTAATTTTGCTCTTTTAAATTTTAGAGAGCTATATTTTGAACCATTTCCATATTTGGTGTTGCCTTCAACCTTCAAAATATGGTAGTGAAAATATTAATGATATCTCAGACCACCTAACCCATGGACAGGCAACTGAATAGGGAGCTGGGTTTGCTTAGAGCAACGACTGACACTAGCGCTGTGGCGGCGGATGTTGGAATTTTTTCACCAACCCTAGTAAAATTCACGCTATATTAAAGCTTTTTGAGGAGTAGAGGTCTCCAGTCACCGATATGGGGAGAAAATCTGACTAAATTATAAAAGTGAGTTAAATTTAATTTTTTATTTATTTTAGCCTCTTTCTCATTAAAGATTCATAAATGATCTATGAAGTTAGTTCTTGTAAATATCACTCTGGTATTGTTTATAAAGTCTGTTTAACATTAAGCCTTGGCTAAAAATATCCCGAAGTTCCCGAGCCATTACAGACGAATTTTCCTTTACGGGACATTTGGCGATAAATTGCGGTAGATAGACGCTCGAGGGCGCGTGCTACGCATTGCCATTTGTTAAAGCAGGATTAAAATGAATTTGCCTGTCGATGGGTTAGGTGGTCCTAAATGTTATATCCTGTGTTAAACAAGCAATCACTAGACTACACGCCTTTCAAACCAAAATCGTGTTTAATAATAATAATATTATTAAATTCATAACAAATTATTGTAATGTATCGCCATTTGCGCCGTAACAATTCTTCGAATATGTTTTCAAGGAAACGTTCCGATTAATATTTGGAATTTCGCTTTCTAATTCCGACTTTGCGGATCTTGTCTTAGAATCAGCGGGAAGGAATATGACAACGATTAATGCTGGAGAAGATTGGAAGCAAAGGTGGATGAGTAAAGTAACGAACTTAAAGCGAGCAACGTCTTGGTAGACGTGTCAACTAACCTGTAATTGAGAAGACTAACTGGACGAAGAACATCCAATCCCAGCCCAAGATATTTTGCAAAGGGTCGCTTATGGTGCTTGAGAGAAGGCTGCCAGCAACCTAAATATTAAAGCTATATTATTAACATTCAAAAGAAGTTTTCACATATGGTACGGTCTTCTAACTCGTGTGCTTTCAGTTTTTTTGTGAAAATTTCACTGAGTAAAAATACAATTCATCATAAGTTCATAAAATATGTTCCAAAAATTTGTCACTGGTTATTGAGAGCTTGTCATGAAGTGACGAAGGTGAAACGCCATAGATTCTCCTAAAGCAACGCCTGGTGAGGCGCTGTCAAAGGCTTAGTACAGCAGTACTTTAACATTAGGCAGCCATTTTGACTCCGCTCCAGTGGAAAATGTTGGCTCATGTTGGCTCGCCCCTGCAGACTAAATAGGAAGATGGGCTGCAAAACCGATTGTAGTCAATTCTCGCGTCGTTCTCGAGCTAGCTCTCAGTAAGTCTCTAGCATTACGAAGTTTAGGAAGTGTCATACTTATGGAACATATCTTATAAACTTTTGCTTTTATCAAATGTTTTGCAAAAGTGAATTTTGGGAGAAACATTTTCTACTATTTTCTGACCAATTTGAAGGTGCTGATCACGAATATTGAATTTAAAATATTTTCATCACCTGAGACGTTAATAGAAGACCCGAGACAGTTCCCGAATGAGTTTTACCAAAGATTTTAACAGCACAAATTGGAACGATTGTTAACGTGCCACTGGCGGCGCAAAAGGTTACGAAACCGCAGATTGAATATGTCACTAGGAACGGTATCGACGGAAGGTAAGCGCAGAATGTTAGCAACTGAATGAAAGGTCCCAAACTCAAACAAATCACAACAAGAGCTACCTGTAAGTAGGGGGAAATGAATAATAAAACCTCATGCTCAAATCGAAAAATAACTTATTTTTAAGACTTTTACCTATAATCAAAACTTAATTTTTTGCCGTTAATGTTTAATCACCTACACCTAATCTTTATATTCTTGAAAATCTCCCGCTTTGGTCTTTCCCCATTGAGTAACCCTGCAAGGGACTCCAGTTTGCTTAATCAGTTTTTATGAAAATTACTTTATATATTATCATAAATATTAAAATTTTGATCCATGGTAAACGACTTTATTTATAAATTAGAATTAAAATGAGATCTGCTACATCCATGAAGTAGCAGATCTCATTTTAATTCTAATTTATAAACTTTATATATTATTTGCACCAAGTTAATCCATTTTTAATTTAGTATAAATAAAGCTCTAAACCGTTTCGAATTTCGAGAACACTTAATGGCAAAATTTTAGCGGGTTTTAGTAAACAAGCCGTCCAGTGAGATTCTATTGAGGTACGGCATTTAATAGCTGTATCCCAAACGCTGCGTTGCTATAGTTATACCTTACTGCTTGTCGTGAAATTTCAAAACTGTGTCCGTGTTTGTCACGACGAAATTTTTAGTCATTAATGGCCAACAAATAATCTCACTGTCTGTAGGAATCTTGTTTAACACAAGGCTATAAAAGCATACTTTCACCAAACATAAAGATAAATTGTTCAAAATAAAGTTCACTGAAAAGTCTGAAATCAAACAAAACCATCTCAAATGGAAAGACCTCATACACAGTGTGTTTTTTACAGAACTTATAGAAACACCACCCTTTATTTATAAAAGTAATAATAGTTAAGCTTTATCTGCGGAGGGATGTCCACACTAAGAATGAGCCTTATTTATATGTGTTATTTTACAATGCATTGGTGTGTTCCTTTAATAATAGTGAAAAGAACTTGCAGAAGGGTTTGTTCCCCTGTTTTTCACCCTTTATCACCGGCCGCGATCAAACCTGAGATCTTCTTGCTACGCCACCCCTCCCGAACAAAAAACGTGCTCCCGAAACTCTCAAAGTTTTTAGGAAAAACTGCCTTAATTTTTCGCAAACCTTCAATGTCCGTGTTTAATCTAACCACAATTGATCGCATAAGGCAAAATCGAATAAAATTTAGGTTTAAATCAAACGACTGTCCTTTCATTACCTTGTAAGACACTCTATCAGCAATTACGCCCGTAATAATTTTTCCCAACACCAATCCAATTTCGAAAAAAGACAGAAGATACGTCATTTTATGATCATCATTCACAACGTGTAGACCGAACGACTTGAAAATATAAAATGTAAAATATTACTTATAAAAATGGTAGAGAGTTCAGTTTCAGAAACAGTGCAAATAGTCGATTCATATTAACGAAATTATGTATAGATATAAATATAAAAAGTACTCTACGTTGAAAAAATGTATCCTTTAACCCAAAACAGTGTCGACCCCCTCAGCGTATGATTACCTGCCTTAGCATGGCACAGAAAACAAGCCGTGAATAGGCTCATAAAGTAACAGATGCTAGCCCTAGTATCAAAAATTAACGTCTGGATCGCCAGCATCATGTACTACTTTCTATAAACCTTTGACATCAAGAAGCTCTTCCCTGATTGGTTTGTTCCTGTAGGGGCTTAAGAGGAGGGTAGTTTGCTTCTCACTTTACATGTGGTCTATAGCCAAAGGCAGGGAATTGTTAATGAAGTTTACTTTAGTTTTTATATCTATATAGTTAACAAGATGACCACATTTCCAATATCTTTTAATTTTTCCGAAATATTTCCAATGCCTACCTCAATTTCGGGCATTTTCTAATATTTCCCTATTTTTCGAGATTATGGGTATTTTGCGTTTCAGAGAATAATTGAGCCTCTCCTTGGGCAGTACAAGTTTTATAAACACTCAATAAGAGAAGTTCGCCTGTGGGAGTCCAACAAGGAGATCCCTCAAGTCGTACCATTGCAAGTTCATACCTTGGAGTCGTATGGAGAGCTTACTTTCAAATAGGCCATAATGTACATAGTTGGCAGTGTCAGGAGCAAACTTATAATCCATAGTAGATATAGCTCTATACGCCTAAAGTACGATGAAAATGACACTTTCTTGCCTTCAATTGCTTTGTTCGAGGTCACCTACAAATATTAGTAAAAAATTGGGTTTATAATAATAATATGAATTTTTATTGCATTTGAGCGAATAAAAATGTATAGTGACTCTTATTACCTCTGAAGATTCCTTGTCAAATAATAGCAGCATTCCACACAGATTTAAAACTAGAAAAATAAGCGGAATCCCATATAGCATATAGGGAACCCGATTCAACAGAGTTTCATCCGTAAAATACCTAAGAAGTTCCCTTATTATTATTCCATGAAAAGAAAATTGCAGAGTAGTACTTCTTATTAATTCGAAAGAGTTTGACCAAAGATAATGAATAATTCAAATTCAAACCCTCTATAAATGAACAATATTTATGAGAAGTTGAGAAGTTAAGTTTTCTTATAATTTCCTTCCCTACGAATTAGTCATTTTTAAGGCCATAACGGAATTGGACGAATTTTTCAGTACTATAGTCAGTCAAACGAAAGAAGAGCCCTGAGAAATTTGTCCAAATTGGTGTGGCCACCATCGACCCCATAGGACTTTATCAACTTGTTTTGTTTTGTCAATAGTCGTCTGTAATATAGTCTGCTATAAACAGATAGGCTAAATCGCAATAGAACCAATACATTTTACAATATATATTAAATATGTTTATGTTTCATGGTTTTTTACGATCATCGAGTATTAAAGAATGTAAAACAAAATTAACGACAAGACACCAGTTTTATCTTTGTTGAACTAGCATTGCAACATATTTTAATGACATAAATTAAAGTACTTGTCATATATTGCAAAATGTATTGGTTCTATTGCGATTAAGCCTATCTGTTTATAGCAGACTATATTACAGACGACTATTGACAAAACAAAACAAGTTGATAAAGTACTATGGGGTCGATGGTGGCGACACCAAATTGGACAAATTTCTCAGGGCTCTTCTTTCGTTTGACAGACTATAGCTGTGACTCGTCCAATAGAAATTTGAAGCCCTTATTCGTTCTGGCTCGTAGAGTTCAGTTATAAATCGTATTTGGTCGTATCGTTTTTTAAAATAATTGATAAATTCATTATACCAATTTGAAATATTCGTTATTTTAAATACTCTTTTGAAAAACGCAAGGAAAAATTCTTGAATGGGACTTTTCTTTAAAATTTTTAAGATATTACCTATAACTTGACGAAGTGCTGTTTAGTTCTAAATTTTCTGGGTTGAGCAAGGCCATTTGAGTTTGTAGCCATATTACGCCTCCAAGGCCAAGCCCTGTACCGACTAATCCGTAAGCCATACCATAATTGTTGGGAAACCACTACGAAACAGTTGTCACTACTAGTTTTGAGTACCTCTATACTTACCAGTTCGAAGCGATTCTAACTGACTCATTTTACACTTTTTTCTGGCTTTCGTTAGTGTTGTCTGGCATAGTATTTGAACTTATTTCTCTCAACATTACTGGAGTTAATTTAAACACATGCCAATGCTCATATTATACAGTTAAACCTTGACTAGTCCCAAGGTCTCTTTAGGTTGATTCGCGAAGCAACTTCTCGAGAAACTGTGTTTGTAACTAGGCTAGTTCCAAATTCAACTCTTGAATTTGGAAGTGTTTTGAATCGCTTCGAATCAGTTTCTTTTGTAAGTATGAACATTTTTTTATTTAATTCATTGGCTAGGACTGTGAGAAATGATTACTTTGGAACAGGCAACAATTACTGAAACATAGAGAAACCCTCCTCCAATCCAGGCGCAAAACGAATAAGTTACTAACCATAAAATGTAACTTTTTTGGATAGTAAAGTATGAAAGACATTGGAAACCACTGCAATTAAAACATAACCATTTAAATTATTGGTAAACTGGACGGTTATGTAATTTACCTATATATAAGAGTTCCAGAAAAAACTACCGCCCTTAAGCAAAATTTATCAATTAAAAATCCCCCGGCAAAAGTAAATAAATTCAAAGAAGCCTCGGAAATGGTTAGCATCCAAATCATGTTATTTAATTTTAATTCTGGGTTGACATAGTGTCGAAGATAAGACGCCAAATACGGTATTAGATTCCCCATGGCGTGTACGTTCCCCAATGTTAAACTGAAAAGGAATGCCGCGATACCCGACAAGATTGCCTTCTTATTCATTTCACTCTGTAATTAGAAAATTTTCATATGTAACAGATAGATATGTGAGTCGGTAATTTACGCGGTATTTCGTAAATTACCGGTAATTTACGGACGGTAAATTACCGGTAATTTACGAAATACCGCGTAAATTGACGATTTATATCTTACCGTAATTTTAAAATGGTAACTTGACGGTAAATTACGTAAATTTTATTGTAAAAATATAAAACGCCATACATTACGGTAATTTTTGTTATTCCAAAATTATAATCGGCAATTTACCCGTCAAATAACCATTTTTAAAAATTACAGAAATTTCACATCTCTAGTATACTTTAAATGCAATAGAAACATACTGAGAGATGACGCGACAATTCTGCGAGCCGTTCCTGTGCCAGGTATACAGGTTGTGAAATCTCTATATTCAGACAGCGTTGTTTTTATGCGGGGGAAATGTGTAGAGGATTTATAAAGTAATTGTGAGTTTTCCGAAACACGTGTAATTCATATGGGATTATTTCAGTTCTGTTTTCCGAAACAGAACGGTTTGATGTTGCTCGTTAAAAAATTAAATCCTGTTGCTTTTCTACTTCACGCGTTTCAATCAAGTCAAAGAAATCCATCCGTACGATTTTTTCAATCCGTCATATTGATAATCATAAAATATGCAAGCTATTTCAAGAGGAAGACGTTCAATCAAGTTATCTCCGATGTGTTTATTCGTGTATATTGCAATCTATAAACATTCTAGAGCTGGTGGTGACGCAAAATAATAAATAATGAAGTCAAAAAACATTCAGCGTAGTGGTTCAAGGCCGATTCTGGAGATTCTGTCTGTCATCAGTCAGTCGAATTCATTTGACAAGCAAATTGACTCTGCTTTGCCTATCAATATATTATGATCCTACTCGGGCAGCCATTGTAAAATATAGCGCCTATGTTCAAGCAGAAACAATTTTAATCTGCACTTAGCAGAAGCATATAAATAGGAGAGTGAAATTTGAGCCTAATCAGACATTTATTTATGATGATAAATTAAAGCATAAACCTTAATCTTTAAAAAATTGTATTCTGTTTATAATTAAAAGTGAACACGCTTGTTTACATAAGTAGAGGCTAGAAATTAAATAGCAGAGTAATTAACATAATAAAAAAATTACAGACGTTTATCATAACGCGCTCCACTTAAAAATCCGTAAATAGGACCAAAATGTAAATTTTACACTGTTTTTAAAAAGATTGACTTATTTCTGATATTTTCCTCATAGTTTTCATAAACCCAATATAGAACCGAAGAGCTTTGGAACTTCACAAAGACGAAAAACCGTTTGAAACTGACAATCTAGGCCAGTCTTTCGTTTGATATTTAGCTAAAAAGCTTGTACTCGGGGCTACCCTAGAAATTCACAAACACGATCCAAGATTGTCAATTTGAAATACTTTTAGGAAGCCTGTTTGATAGTTAGCTCAGAAATTTCATAAAGGGTTACACACAGCCCAAATTAAATGATTTAATTCCCTTATTTTCCGTTGGAAAGTAGTTAATTTTGAATGTAGGACATAATCCCCAACCATAAGGGACAAAATCCCCCGGACAGTATCCCCCGAATGGATGTCAGTGACAAAATAGCCCAACCTCGGGACAAATTCCCCCAACCACAGGATACATTCCCCCCAAAATGTGTTTACGACTAAATAGCCCAATGCACGGTTTAAATCGATATGAAGGTTTATCAGTGTTAGGGCCATATCAGAAATAACACAGTACTAATATTTAAATTTCGCGCCTTCCTTTCTATCACATATTCGATAACAGATGGCTCCAGGGCCGGATTAACCACTAGGCAAGTTAGGCAATTGAATAGGGCCCGGATATCTGAGGGGCCCGAGAAACTTCTAGAACATTTTTTTAACCCTTAAACTGACCAATCCCAATTTGGTCCCAGATTTAAAAGTTTTGTCTATCCGCTGATAACATGAATCCGCCCGGCTACGTCATAAATATGGTCCACTATTCGCCAAACCGAAGTCAATCAAAAAACGTCATTGTCCCAGAGATCTTCGCGAAAACTAGAAGTTATATATACGAAGTCCCTCCTGTCCCACCCTCAGTCGATACCTGAACTGTCTAAACGAAACCCTGTCGGCTCACCCTTAAGAAGTCCAAAGACGTACGGAGTAAATTTTATATCGAAACTTTTATTTTATTAATTTTGATACCTTTATTTTTCATCAATTTGAATCCCTAATTTTTCGGAACAGAATCGGAGATTTTATTTTATTCATTTTGAAAACTTTATTTTTAATCAATTTGAATCCTTAATTTTTCAGAGAAAACTCGGAGATATTTTTTTAACCCCTAAAAAGAAGAGAAGGAACGCGAGTGCGCGAGTGCGCGAAATATTAAAAGAAAAATAATAATTAACCCTTAAATCGCGAGAAAAGAAAAAAATTCATAATTATCTCTTAACTCGAGAAAGAAGAAAAAAGAACCCTTAACCCTTAAGAAGAATATGGAAGAGGAGCAACTTGATAAACTGACTTGAAACTATGGTTAAAGAACTTAGATTATGGTTGACGGATTGATTCATTTTTTTTTTAAATCTTAACTTTCTATTTTTTAACATTATTATTTTAGTCAAAAACGGATTTATGTGCTAAGAACGTGGGATCATAGCTTTAGCCTCTGGTACCATCCTCGCATACTTTATTGAGAAACTTCGTCTGCTTATATTTTGACTCCACCCACAAATTCTGTATATAGCGACTTCTAAAGATCGAAAATGTCATTCGTATCTCTATTTTCGTGGTTAAATATTTTTTTCCGAAATTGCGCCAGTGGTAAAAAAGCAAAGTGGATAACAATGCTATATAACTCCCGATTTAGTGGAATTAAGTTTTAAAGTTAAGAATATTAATAATTGATGTTTCTTTTTTAAGCATCTAGTTTTTCTTTCTTTGTATATTTAACCACAAAAATAGAGATATACAGAATTTGTGGGTGGAGTTAAAATATAAGCAGACGACGTTTCTCAATAAAGTATGCGAGGATGGGTAGTGAATTTGCTACCTTCAACGTTCTTCACACATAAATTTGTTTTTGTTTTAGTGCATAACTGCACGATTTTAACCCAAACACCCCTAAATCCTAAATTTGAAACTTAAAGGAGACATTCCATAGAGGTTTTAAAGTATAAACCTCCCTTAGATATAAGTTAGATTTTTTGTTTAATTACTTTATTTTAACCCCTATAAAAGTTTGTGAAAATTTATGAATAAGATTGAATATTGTGTTGAATATTAAAAATTGGATTAGAAACTATTTTGACTCTTAATTGACACAAACCATCAAACGCGGTCACTTTTGATTCAGAAATTTTATAAGCCCCTCGCTCCCGTTAAAAGGCCTTAACTCTCTACAACTAACTGCATTCTAACATCTTGTCTAGCGTTAGCGAGGTTGAATCATAAGTGAAAAGAGGTAGGTGTTTGTCTTGCATCTTAACCCCTCTAGTAAGACGTCTAACACCTAACCCCACCCCCATAAACAACAAATGAAGAAAGGCAGGTAAAGGCTTATACATCCTTTAACAGTGGTTAAACGAAATATCCATAAATGCCCAATTAAAGGAGTCGAGAAAATGAGGGTGATGCCCTAACAAAAATAATAACCCTGAATCCTTACTTCAATAAATATTACGTTATAATTGTAATATTTAGGGCCATAAGCTAGTACTTCCTTTTAAAATTCTTCTCGAATTGTGGTGAAATACACGTAACTTCTAATAATAAACATCTCCTTAAACCATTTCTAAATATAACGTCGGAATATACTTTCTTTTGGTTTTTAAAAATTCCCTTCGATTTCTTTGAATTTTGAAATAGGGGAGCGGGATTGAAAGCGTGAAACCTTTACTGTCGACGGATGACAGGGATTTTAAAGGGAGTATTAAACCTTCCATTTTGATTAAGGAAACACCATAATCCTCTATCTCGCATTAAATATGTCGAGCAATCGTAAAACACAATTCAAAATGCTTAACCTTACTGGTGCAATTAAATGCAATGCTTAAAGTTACTATTATAATCCCCATCCTCTTAAAATACACGAACGTAAAAATCACATCACAAATCTGTCCCATTCACTCTCCCTTAAATGACGAACGAAAATTCTATACTCCCAAACGCGCTACTCTTTCACGTCTACTGGTACTATTACTAGTACGAGTACGAGTACGAGTACAAAAGGGCAGGCCAGACTAAGAGCCTCATCGTAGATGTACATCATACGATGTGGCTAAAAACGATGATAACACACTGAGTGTTTTACGTTTTATGTGACAATCTAATGACAAATACTAAAAAAAAACAATCTGAAGTTAACAAGGACACTGATGAAAAGATCAAACCTATTTTTAACATTAATGCCCCCAATGAATCTTTCTCTGGAGCTTTCCAAGAATTGGCAGAAACGTATTGCAATGATTTAAACTTTGAAGAGCTTGAAAACGAACTGCTACATTTCAAGGATTTCGTGAATAATGAAGAAAGCAAAAACCCAGAATTATTTCATTCCCTCATTCGTACCAATAATATCATTTCTACTTTTCGAAACTTTGAAATTAATTTGAGAATTTACTTGTGTTTGCAATGCAAGTGGCGAAAGATCCTTTTCAGCTTTAAAAAGAGTGAAAAACTACTTAATAACCACATTAGCCCATGAAAAATTAAGTTCTTTATCTTTGATATATATTGAATAGGATTTACTTAACGACTTCATAGACTATGAAGAGATAATTGATAAATTTCTTTGAATTAGAAAGAAAGAAATTTAACTATTGAGTTCAAAAAGAAATTTAAATATGCAGTTAAGTTTTAAGTCAATTAAAGATATAAAAGATAGTATGTCTCTTAGATTCTCTTAAACTGTGGTCTGTTGGGGGCTGGGGGCCCGGAACTAAGGCCTTGCCTAGGGCCTAAAATATTGTTAATTCGGCCCTGGATGGCTCCCCTACCGCTAATGGAAATAGATCTCGAAACCAGCAATAACCTCTCCTCAGTTCGCGCTCAGACTTCACCTTGTACCAATCTAAATTCTTGTTAACTATTTTGTAATACCAAAACAGTATTAAATGTCATGTTTAAGACACGGCTTGATTTATAACTCATACACCTAACAATTGGCGACAGAATGCGTGTTCCTATTTTTTTATGGTGGTGCTAGGTACCAAGTACGCGTTAACAACATAACAGTTTCGCCATCGCGAGTACCAAGTACGCGTTAACAACATAACAGTTTCGCCATCGCGAGTACCAAGTACGCGTTAACATCATAACAGTTTCGCCATCGCGAGTACCAAGTACGCGTAACATATAACAGTTTCGCCGTCGCGAGAGAACATTCGCGCCCTACCCAGACTTCAAACCGTGCCGGGCCTAACGAAGCCAAGTTAGCCAACGCCTTGTCTCGCCGCCATATTGCTTTTCCCTACCGAAACAACGGCTGCTATTTACAATAAATTTTCACCTTTCGATGACGGTGCTGAACCTTGGAAAATTTAAAAAGAACGTTTAGACCAATTTTTCTTGGCTAATGACAATATTGTGAGTACAGCTGCTGGTGCTGACAACACCGCAGTTTTAACGAAAAAGCGTGCTGTGCTTTTAACAGTGATATGTGTGAAAAGGTACGCCTTACTTCGAAGTCTTATTGCTCCTGTAAAACCAGATACTAAGACATATGACGAACTCACTGACATTCTAACCAAACATTTCGAACCGATACCGTCGGAAATCGTAGAACGGAGTAAATTTTACAAACGAGATAGAAAAACAGGTGAATCAGTTGCCATGTATGTTGCTGCCTTAAGACAAATGGTAGAATTTTGGTAACATATTAGATACGATGTTGCGCGATAGACTTGTATGTGGTATCAATAACGAAGCAGTTCAAAAACGTCTCCTCGCAGAAACAGCTCTCGACATCAAGAAAGCCATAACTATAGCCCAATCACTCGAAACCGTAGAGAAGGAGGCTCTCGATATCAAATCACAACAGAACATCACAGAAATTATCACATTTCAAAAGACAACAACCGAGGGCGAATAACACAACGTCCAATTCACAATTGCCAGACACATCCGCACATTACAATCGCGGAGTCAAAACAAGTGCCTCGCAATACCCATGTATTCGCTGTTCCAGTGCCAAACATCGCGAATGGGAGTGCCCATATAGAGATGCAGAATGTTTTCAATGTGGCACCAAAGGACATTTAGCAGAAAATCACGCAACCAAACTCAGCTTCGTACGCAAAATCAGTCGCGTAACGCACGTCCAAGCCCTAATCGTGGTCGTGCGAGACATGGATCTGTCACACTAAGTTCAAACTATACCAGACGTGGCTCCGGCGACACGGCCCACTATATTCATGATGACGAAGCCACGACGGACGATATTCCAGACGAACAGCCACCTGAATATGATCTTTTTCACATTCGTTCCGCAATCAAGCCGCAGAACGATGTACAACACGAAGCTTTATCTACCACCAACGTCGCTTCGTCACCGCCGATTTTACTACCTTGTCTCATTAACCAACAACCAATTACTTTTGAAATGGACACAGGTTCTGCTTTCACCTTAGTTCCTGAACACACAAAGTCATAGCAACTTATCTGGAAAGCCTACAAGAGAGTAAACACACACTCGCTTCCTTTCCGGGTCAGAACGTCAAAATTAAGGGCGAGTTGTTGGTTGAAGCAGGATACAGTAACAAGTTCTTGCGTTTACCGCTTTTGATATATGAGGGGTCGGGTCCTTCCCTCATGGAACGAGTTTGGTATTAACTCCAGTTTAAATGTCATACCTAAGGGTGGGGGAGTTGTAACGGCCATTTCGCAAGCGCGAAAAACCGTTACCCCTGGTAGGCCGCCGTGCCCCTTAGCGTTAAAATTGGCGCGTTTGGGGTATCGATGGAACGAGCACACGCTTGCAAAACTATCAGGGGGTATAAGAAAGTCCTATTGCACCGCGCAACTGAGCTCGTCGGAATCCCGACAGAGACTTAACCCCTTGACCAAAAGTCAAAGGGGGTAGGAACCCTTAGACCCGACTCAAGACCCTGTGTCTATAAAAGGAGGGGCCGGGGACCAAAAAGACATCTTTTGACTGCTGACGGAGGAGAGGAAGCTCATCTTTTTATTTGTATTTTTTGTTACGTTACTTTTTACTTTAAACGATGACTGGGTGAGAGGAAATTCTACAGGGCCGATAGGCCCTTGTAGATATGACTTGATACCGTTTTGTAACGTTAAAGTAAAATTCACATGCTTTTGCTAAATTTCCTATGGAGATTAACATTGGGTTTTTCGTGATTTTTCACCACCGCTAACTTAACAAGTTGGGAAACCAAAATAAACCTCTCCGAGCCGAGACGAATTTACTTTCCAAACACCGGTCCGCCAGCCAATGAGACAAACCGGAAATACATGGTTCTTATCGGCGAGATATTGCCATGATCATTTGTAAAGTTTAAAGCGTTTAATAATTTCCTTAATGAGGACCTAATATCTATCACTTAAATGTGTATTTAACTTTCGGCTCACTCTGAACCGTTAAGACCTCCTATAAGAGGACATGACACAAGGTCAATTCTAGTTAAAATCTAGGTTATCTTATCTCATAGACCCAGTCGTTTCAACACGTATGGAGAGATGATGTATTAACATCCTAATTATTTAATGAAGCTAAAAGTTACGTTTACACTATATATAAGTGTAGTAAAGATGAATTAAAAAGTAAACACCAAATTTTAAATGTTAATATCAAAAGATGTTCTTGGAATATTGAGATGAAACAGAGCTTTATAGCTACACAACTACTAAAAGAATCGTAATGCCGAAAAATATTGAAGTATTTCCATTTACTATTCTGCAAAAAGAAAATGTTATCGTTTTGTAAGAGATCTTTTCATCCTACTCGCTTTATATTAACTTTGATATGCGTGTAGTGTTTCGATTCAGATGCAATCTTCATTACTCGTTCTATATAAACTCTCACTTGTGTCATTACATAGAAATAAGCTTATCTTAAATAATTAATTAAATATAAATGATAATTATTATTTTAATCGCCAGTAAATAACTTTAAAAATAGTTAAATCGTTTAAAATAAAGTTGTTCCTATTATCTTTCGAAACTTTGCTAATATTGACGTTTAAAGTGAAGGGTACCCCTCTTGCCCGCTTTCTTCAAATTTTGGGGTATATATACGATTCGTTTCCATTATAATAGCAAGGAAAAAGCGCATTCGCGTGAACCGATGGTGGAAGCCCTGCCATTGGGAGGCTAGACGTTTCTCGTAACCCTAGCTGATCGCCGCGTATATCCTAAAACCAAACGATAATAATGGAGTAGAAGCCAATGATACAGATTGGTGTCTATGTGGAATAGACGGAAGACCAGTGGATGGTGGTGTTAGAAGCCAGTGTAAGTGCAGACTGGTGTCAATGTGGGATTGACAAAGAACATAAGATGGTGGTGATTAGAAGCCAGTATGTACAGACTGGTGTCTATGTGGGGTGGACAAAAGACCAGAAGATGGTTGAGATTAGAAGCCAGTATGTACAGATTGGTGTCAATGTGGGATGGACGAAGACCAAAAGATGGTGGTGCTTGGAAACTAGCAAGTACAGACTAGTGTCCATGTGGAGTGGACGAAAACCAAAGCTGGAGGTGTTGGAACTCAAGTAGAATAGCCAGAGGAGACGAACACAATTTTCCAAATTTCCGTGAACTGTCAATGCAGTCCGAAAATTGGGAACACGTTTGCTCCGATACGCAAACTGCGAACGCGGTCACGTGGGGTGTGACAGACAGACACACAGACAGATACGTCCAGTGCAATACCTCTCCGTGACGTCATCGTCACTCGGAGAGGTAAAAACTACAGCGAAGTCCATATTTACCCCAATTTCAAGTCCATATTTACCCCCATTTCAAGTCCATATTTACCCCCATTTCAAGTCCATATTTATCCCATTCCAAGTCCATATTTACCCCCATTTCAAGTCCATATTTAACCCCATTTCATGTCCATATTTACCCCCATTTCAAGTCCATTTTTACCCCCTTATAACGTCCATATTTACCCCATATCACGATCATATTTACCCCCATTTCAAGTCCATATTTACCCCCTTTTCAAGTCCATATTTACCCCCTTTTCAAGTCAATATTTACCCCCATTTCACGACCATATTTAACCCCATCTCATGTCCATATTTACCCCCATTTCAAGTCCATATTTACCCCATTCCAAGTCCATATTTACCCGCATTTCAAGTCCATATTTACCCCCATTTCATGTCCATATTTAACCCCATTTCAAGTCCATATTTACCCCCATTTCAAGTCCATATTTACCCCCATTTCAAGTCCATATTTACCCCATTCCAAGTCCATATTTACCCCCATTCCAAGTCCATATTTACCCCCATTTCAAGTCCATATTTACCCCCATTTCACGACCATATTTACCCCCATTTCAAGTCCATATTTACCCCCATTTCAAGTCCATATTTACCCCCATTTCAAGTCCATATTTACCCCCATTTCATGTCCATATTTAACCCCATTTCATGTCCATATTTACCCCCATTTCAAGTCCATTTTTACCCCCTTATAACGTCCATATTTACCCCCATATCACGTCCATATTTACCCCCATTTCATGTCCATATTTACCCCCTTTTCAAGTCAATATTTACCCCATTTCACGACCATATTTACCCCCATTTCACGACCATATTTACCCCCATTTCACGACCATATTTACCCCCATTTCACGTCCAAAAATTTAGCACTGATAATAAGCTTCATAAAGTCTGTTTTTAAGATACAGCACCTTATTTTAAGGGCTGCATACAGATGTTTTTGTAGTTATATTCCAGTCAATGAGATTTGCAAACTCCATCCAACTGCGCTTGCGTGCAGCTATATTGTGGCATATCACTTTGGCTACCATTAGAGTTGGTTTCCAGTCATGTTGAAATTTCATCAGTTTGACTTAAAAATGGCCAAATAAACATTCAATTTACAGCATTTTAATATCTGCAGCTATATGGCTTCTTTTGGAGCTAAAATTAAATCAGTTCAGCTGAACTAGCAGCTTGAATGCAGCTCTTTATCAATTTTATCAGTAAAATTGCAGATCTATGTTTATTATTAATTTTCTGGATGAGCCTTCAGTCAAGTGTAGTCTATTGGTCAGACAAGGTCCAGCCAACAATTCTAAAAACAGCAATTTTGCAACTTATTAGCAGCCCTAAATCTTTGTACGGGTGACAAGCCCAGTTGTTTGAATGCTGAAGTTTAGTAGCTACAGAATCACTCGAAGCCCATGATGACCCTAGCATTTACGTTAAACATGTTCATTCTCAGTGCGACTTTTTCTTGGAGGCTTTACGTATTGATAAAAATAAAACTCCTCATCAAATTAGCACTCAGAACTTCAGAAGATAAAATCAGTCAAACTGACATGTTATAAAAGAAAAGAGAAGAAGAGGTAGATGAGAATGAGGATGATACGTTTAGTTTTTTGTATTCTGAGAGTACGGCGGTTAAGATATTGAAAGTATTTGGCTACGAGAAACAAAATAAACTGTATTTAAAAGAATTGAAGATCACATTATGAAGCTGAAACTGCGTAAGTAGTTAGTGATTAAGTTTATAAAATTTCAATAAACACACTAAAAGTGGGTAAAATTATTTTTAGCTGTAATCTTAGTTAACAGCCAGAGTAGAAATGAAGAGTTATTCCAGTTGCTCTTACTGAAAGAAAGTAGTTGAATATTATTGGATGATTTCTACGACATGCCAGTCAAACTCATATTTTCTTCATCGGGGATGCTAACAAGAAGAACTCACTATAAACCAACTTTTCAAGAAACTGCATATGATGCACACCAAAACAGAGTTTTGAATTAATTAACACAGCCGTGTTAGTTTTGACTAAACCAAAGATATTTTGCCCTGTAATATCGGAGGTAAATCTTGAATTATTTCAACGGACAAATCTAAATCCTCGTTTTCAATCAAGCTTTAAAACCACTTTTTGCCTGTGCGTGAGTGTTCGAAAATTCTAGATTTTTCAATCAACGCCCTTCAAATTGTATTTAAATGCGTATATTTTTATTAAAATCAAATTTATATATAAATTCCAATCAAAATTTACATTTAAATTCCATTCCAATCACAATTTATATTTAAATTCCATTCCAATCAAAATTTATGTATAAATTCCATTCCAATCAAGATTTATATTTAAAATAAATTTAACAGTCGAAAATTTCGCTTTGGCATTTGGAATTTTAAAGGCTTAAAACTTCATTTTGTATAACACGCGAAAATATACGAGAAAGGATGCTGAAGTTTTCATGGAATTACAAAATAGCTAAAATATATTTTTGGTACTTCAGGTGCACTTGGTCGTATGCTTTCGCCTAATCATTACGAATTTTATCAATTGCTCGATGTCGATTAACTTTCCTTTTCAATGAAACCAACTGCTCTTAATTGAGTAATGCTTTAGATTGCAATGTAACTAAGGAGTGTGAATCGCTTAAATGCCCGAAGAAGACCGAAATGACGTGCCAGTGGATTTTCCATTTACGAAAACTCATGCGATATAAATTGGTTCCTTCGACTAATGTATACCCTGTTCCGAATCTGCTATGTTCTTGCAAATGCGGAGGAGACGCTAATTGTAATGGATATGTTTGTCCTGATTCAGAACGCCAGCGTATATTATGCGCAGAACCCATACAACTCAGTTTTCAAGAGGTGTCCCCGAGAGCGTGGAACTACTGTGAGTGTGTGTCTAACCATGCTTGCAATGAGTATCAGAATTCCTGAGACGCAATGGCACGCGTGATTACTGGATTATCAATTATTATTATTTATCAAAATGTATTTCCATTTCAAAATGATTAAATAAAAATTAATAATTGTAAAAAAATAATGTTCTCAATCGCAGTCTGCTTCGTACAATTCGACACAAATCTACGTACATTGTCTTCTGTACTCTTACGTCCATGGCTCTCAATCTATTTCACAAGACACTAATCACTAACTAAGCCATGTTCACAATTGAAACTTTGAAACCGTTTTCAACCTTATTGGGAAGATCGAATATTTTTTTTTCCAAAATAATAATTGCATTTTATCGTGAAAGATTTCTATGATTTATAGCCAAAGTTTACATTCTGACCTTTCAAAAGCTACTGAAAGCGGTTTCAAGTGTCAAGTGTGAACATGGCTTTTGTCTCAAAAGTCGGTTTATCGACAACTCGCTATCTCCAAAGCTAAACAACATTTAAAGTGTAAATTACTTCACCACTGAATCTAACCTAACTAATAGGACTCTTATGTAAACCAGCTGTGCAGCTGATAAGAATATCCCAGTAATAAAAGCTTTTATTATCTCTATGCATTGAAATCGTGACCCATTGAGATATAGCCCACTGGGTGTTATGGACACGAAATAAACCTAGATTATTACTATTATCTTACAGGCTTACCTTAGGTCGGCGGTCGCCTTTTTCTCTCTTGAAGAAGCCTATTTATTGGTGACAAAAGTTGTCAAGCTCATGTCTGGGTTCAAAGATAGACCAAGGCCTAAGTTTTCTGACATTTTTTTTTCAAAAAATGTTAATTTTGTCACAAGCGCTTGATATGACGACATTCAAGTGTTCATTTCATTCTTTCATTTTAGACGGTTTATTTTCGATATTTTTACCTCTCCGAGTGAGGTTCTAATTTCGACGTGTCTGTCTGTCTGTTTTTACACCCACGTGACCGCGTTCGCAGTTTGAAAATCGCAGCAAACGTGCTCTCAATTTCCGGAAATTTCGAAAATTGTATTACACTTACAGGCTATTACTCCATTGCCTGTCTGTACACACTGGCTTCTAATCACCACCCTCTTGTGGTCTTTGTCCATCCCACATGGACACCAGTCTGTACACACTGGCTTCTAATCACTACCGACATCTGCTCTTTGTCCATCCCACATGGACACCAGTCTGTAAACACTGGCTTCTAATCACTACCGACATCTGCTCTTTGTCCATCCCACATGGACACCTGTCTGTACACACTGGCTTCTAATCACCACCGATATCTGCTCTTTGTCCATCCCACATGGACACCAGTCTGTACACATTGGCTTCAAATCACTACCGAAATCTACTCTTTGTCCATCCCACATGGACACCAGTCTGTACACACTGGCGTCTAATCACCACCGACATCTGCTCTTTGTCCATCCCACATGGACACCAGTCTGTACACACTGGCCTCTAATCACCACCGACATCTGCTCTTTGTCCATCCCACATGGACACCAGTCTGTACACACTGGCTCCTAATCACCACCGATATCTGCTCTTTGTCCATCCCACATGGACACCAGTCTGTACACACTGGCTTCTATTCACCACCGACATCTGCTCTTTGTCCATCCCACATGGACACCAGTCTGTACACACTGGCTTCTATTCACCACCGACATCTGCTCTTTGTCCATCCCACATGGAACCTTAATATTTGGTTTTCTCATAATGTAAATTTAATATATGGAAATATTTTTCGTAATCTCGATGCTTTTAGTAGTTTTGTAGCTATAAAGCTCTGTTTCATTTTGATATCCCAAGAATATTTTTTATATTATTATTTGAAATGGATGTTTATATATTACTTAAGCTATACTACATCTGTTTATAGCATAATCCTATCTTTAGTGTTTATAAGGAGAACGTTACTCTGTCGGTGTCGCTCAATTGAACTTTTATTTGTCAATAGGCCTAGTGAACCATAAAGTAAACGCTTGTGTTTGTTTTTCGTTTCTGTAATGCAGAGCCGCCAGTTAAATACACTTTTAAATAATCAGGCTTAGATTTTATAATTGAATAAAGCATAATGATGGAAATCCGGGCTGCGTTTAGCAGAGCTCAGCGCTGTCAGCAGTGTCCTACAGAATGGGATTTGGTTTTTGAATTTTGACGTCACGCTGCTCAGCGCTGAGCCGGGTATACGGGGTATACAGTTGAGGATCCGAAAATTGGGCCTTTACAAACACGTAAAGGTAATATCCCTCCAAAGTTTTATCTCTTCATTTCCCGTTTTTTCCCCATCAGATGATTTTAGTGTGTACAAGTATATCCTTATTGGATGTAAAATGTCGTCTGATTTAGAGGTTATTCGCTATACTTTGTATACTGCTTTAGTGTTTCATAGATTTTAACTTCAGTATTTGTTCATAAAAGAAAAGAAACATTTCCATATCTGGGTAAATACGTTTGTAAGTAGTCCTCCTCTTGACTCGGAGAGGTAATATTTTGGTTTTCCCAACTTGTTATTAAGTATTAACGAATAGATTACAAAAAGGCGACTGATTGCGTATAACCTACTCGAAACCACGGACACAAGCTGCTCGGCTTTTGACCGTCTTGTTTTCTCTGGTACTTCCGTTGCACGACGGACTTCCCCATCCTGGGCCAGTCTTTTGTCATATACTCTATATCAATGTTACCAGAGTACGCTACCAAAGACAGAAACAAAAGAGTTCGCTACCTTTGGTAGTGTACTCAGGTAATATTGATTTTGGGTATAGGTGGTTCAAATAATGAAGTTTTTTAAGGGTCATTAGAACTTTTGGAAATTGAAATTAAATGGAATATAATTTTCAAATCATTTTCGGTCACAAACATTTGGAGACCCCAGAGTACATATATATATTTTTTTTAATTTGTAGGCCTCAGATCGTAAAATCACTTGCCTACTTGTGCCTACTGCTAATAATAATAATTAATAATTTTTATTTCTCAGCTAGCGGGGACGTAAAAATTACGTTCATTTTACCTCAAATAACTCATTTCGAAGCTGATACTGACTAGTAGTTTCAGAAGTGAGATGAGACCAGAAGTACTGAGCTAACCATTTCTTCACTCGGCGAAAGTGAATATTCTTGATAACACACCAACGGTTGGCCCTCTGGTAGCGGTTTCAAAATTTTCCCTCCAAAACGTTAGACGCTCGTGGTGGTAGACGGCCGAACTAGATTCAAGGAGCCGGGTCCGTGTTCCGCCGCTTTAGGTTGAGGGGAAGGGGGTAGGAAATGTTTTTGGAACTCGACCAATTTTTATCTCAGAAGTGTAGGCGCGTGGGAAGCGGCATAAAATCCTCAAATTTCTTCACTAGTGCCAGGATCTACTATCAATGCTAGAGCCCTTCACTTCTAGTCTCATCTCACTTCTGGTAGTTTAAATAGGTAGGGAAAAAGTAGTTCATAAACTGTTTGTACATCATGTTCACGCGAATTAATATATAATTTTAATTCAATAAAATAGTAACATTTTTAAAATAGTAACATTTTTAATCTATTAGAAATAACATTGTGTGATTATTCAATTATTTTTTCAATTGCTTCTAGTTTGAAATCGTGCAAAAGTGCCATTCTTGTCCTGATAAAGCAATCCCTTTCCAACTATATTCCAGTTGCTATATTAGAACATAATACGTGAGCATTTAAATATATCAATGATATCACCATCGATATTCTTGAAATGACTCTTATTTCAGTTTAAATTTTGGAAACTTAGAAATAACGTTCCTTTTCAAATTTCACTTTTAAAAATATTAAAAAAGTAATTTTTATACTTACCAGCTACGTCATAGCCCAATGTTTGTTTGAAAAATAAAGAATACACTCAATCAATTAGCATAACCAAAGAAAATAATTTAAATAAGCAAAGAAATCTTACCAACTATGAATATCAAAATGTTTGGAAATCAAATTTGATTAAAATATATTTATAATTAAAAATTAACTAATAGAAATAAATTAAAAAAGTTTACAGACTATGCATATCGTAATGTTTTAAAACAATAGATATAATTAAGAAATAAAAAGGATCGAAATGAGCAAAAAACCTACTTTCTATGCATTGCAGAATGTTCAAAAATAAAACAAAGGAAAATATATTCTTAGTGTATAGGCATTCGATTAAATAAATAATATATAAAATAGGCAAATAAATCTTACGGGCTATGCAAGTCACATTGTTTCAAAATAAAAATAATAGGAATATGTATTCTCAAATTATAGGCTTGCAATTATTAAATAAATAAGCAAAGAAATCTTACCGACTATCCATATCACAATGTTTAAAAATAAAAATAAGAAAAAAGTATTTTTTCAAATAATAAGCAAACAATTAATAAATTAAAGTAATCGATGTAAGAAAATAAAATCTTACGTCCTATGCACAGGATAGTTTTTTAAAATAAAATATGACAAAAATATTCTCCAATAATAAGCATACAATTTATAAATAAATAATAGAAATAAGCAAAGAAATCTTACGCGCTATGCATTGCACAATGTTTAAAAATAAAAATAAGAGCAAAATATACATTCTCAAAATAGTCATACAAATAATAAATAAATGATTGAAACAAGAAAAGGCATCTTACCCACTACGTACAGCAAATGCTTAAAAGTAAAATATGTTATCAAACTATTTGCAAATATATTAAATAAGTAAAGAAAACTTACTGACTATCCATATCAGAATGTTTATGAATAAAAAGAAAATTTTCTCAAATTGTAAGAAATAAATAAATAATCGAAATTAGCAACAAAAAAAACTTACGTCCTATGCATAGGAAAGTGTTTAAAAAATTTAAATATGAAGAGAATATTCTCAAATAATAGGCAAACAATAAATTATCGAAATAAGCAATCTTACGTTCTATGCACACACAGAGTGTTTCAAAAGTAAAATATATATCTTACTTTCTTTCCATTACACAATGTTTAAAAAAATAAGATCAAAATATATTGTCAAACTAGAGGCATACAGTTATAAGCTCGTAAGATATATTCCATAAGTTTGTCACTGGTTTCTGAGAGCTTGTTCTCTCAGGTGATTCTGGCAAAGCGACGCCTAGCGAGGCGGTGTTAAAGGCTTAATGCAGATTAAATAGGAACAGGGACTGCAAAACCGAGAAAAGTCAATTCTCAGTAAGTCTCTTGCATTACAAAGTATATGTAGTGTCGTACTTATGGAGCATAACTTATAAATTTCAGAAACAATTAATAAATAGGTAATGAAATCTTACCAACTAAAGATAGCACAATGTTATACATATAAATAAATGTTTTAAAATAAAAATAAAAGTAAATTTCTCGAACTATAGGCATACAATTAATAAAAAATAATAGACGGAAAAAAATCTTACGTCCTATGCATGCGTAAAGTTTTTAAAAATAAAAGGATAATGGGTTTTCTAGATAATAAATAAGTAATAGAAATAAGCAAATAAGCAACGAAATCTTACGTTCTACGCATCGTAAAGTGTTAAAGAAAAAGAAAAATATATTTTCTTATTAAACAAAGTAATAGAAGTAAGCAAACCAAACTTACCGACTATAGTTATCACAATGTTTAAGAACAAAAAAAGAGTCAAATATATTATAAATAAATAAATGCAGGGCCGTCAAGATAAAGAAAAAGGGGCCCGGGACCAGTCTGGGTAATAACAATATATATTTTTAAACTTGTTCTTGGGACCAGTGGCCCCCTAGTGTCCAATATAATAAATTCCTTCTTGGATTTGCCCTCTATAGTTTTCCTGTAGATTTGCAATTAATTAACTGGTCCAGCAACCCACATTTTTTAGATCAAAAAATTGGTTCAAGCGATTAACAAACTGGATTTGGACCAGAGGAAGTATTCCATTGCGTGTAGTGTTGCCTTCAGGGGGCCCCGCGATTTAGTTAATTTTCCAGGGGCTCACAGCCCGTACAAAAATTTTAGGCTGTAATTCATCTGCATACGCGCTTTTTTATTGCTATCACGCTGTAATAGGTATACATTAAGGCTACATTTTCTGCAGCTCGAAAAACGCGAAAATTTAACAACAATTCCAGAACTGCAAATTGTCTGCCGTTTCTACATTTTCTGTTTATTATCTGTTAATTGTCTGTACTGGCAGAAATATGCAGCGCGATTCTGCAAACGCGATGCAAAAGTAGAAATAACAGCTGCTAGTTTAAAACTGTAATTTGACCACAGTTATAGACATGTTACAGATCTGCAAAAGTGATGGAAAAGTAGAAATCCAGCTGCCAATTTAAAACTGCAATTTGACTATATTTATTGACACGTTACAGGTTTGCAAAAGTGATGAAAAAGTAGAAATACCAGCTGCTAGTTTAAAACTGCAACTTGACCACATTTATAGACATGTTACAGGCCTGCAAATGTGATGGAAAAGTAGAAATCCAGATGCCAATTTAAAACTGTAATTTTACCTCATTTATAGACATGTTACAGGTCTGCAAAACTTATGGAAAAGTAGATATTCAGCTGCCAATTTAAAACTGCAATTTGACCACATTTATAGACATGAAACAGGTCTACGAAAGTGATGGAAAAGCAGAAATCCAGCTGCCAATTAAAACTGTAATTTGACCCAATTTATAGACATGTAACAGGTCTACAAAAGTGATGGAAAAGCAGAAATCCAGCTGCCAATTTAAAACTGTAATTTGGCCATTTTTATAGACATGTTACAGGTGTGCAAAAGTGATAGAAAAGTAGAAATACCAGATGCTAGTTTAAAACAGTAATTTGACTACATTGTATAGACATGTTACAAGTCTGAAAAAGTGATGGAAAAGTAGAAATCCAGCTGCCTATTTAAAACTGTAACTATTCCACATTTGTAGACATATTGCAGGTATTCAAAAGTAGAATTTCCTACTTTTGAATACCTGAAATATATCTCTCTAAATGTGGTTAAATTACAGTTTTAAGTTGGTAGCTGAATTTCTACTTTTCCATCACGTTTGCAGACCTGTAACATGTCTATAAAAATGGTTAATTTAGGTCAAATTAAAGTTTTAAATTGGCAGCTGTATTTCTACTGTTCCATCACTTTTGCAGACCTGTAACATGTCTTTAAATGTAGTCAAATTGCAGTTTTAAATTAGCAGCTAGATTTCTACTTTTCAATCACTCTTTCAGACCTGTAACATGCCTATAAATGTGGTCAAATTGCAGTTTTAAATTAGCAGCTAGATTTCTACTTTTCAATCACTCTTTCAGACCTGTAACATGCCTATAAATGTGGTCAAATTGCAGTTTTAAATTAGCATCTGGATTTCTACTTTTCTATCACTTTTGCAGACCTGTAACATGTCTATAAAATGGTCAAATTACAGTTCTAAATTGGCAGCTGCATTTCTACTTTTCCATCACTTTTGCAGATCTGTAACATGTCTATAAATGTGGTAGAATTGCAGTTTTAAATTAGCAGCTGGATTTCTACTTTTCTATCACTTTTGCCGACCTGTAACATGTCTATAAAAATGGTCATATTACAGTTCTAAATTAGCAGTTGCATTTCTACTTTTCCATCACTTTTGCAGACCTGTAACATGTCTATAAATGTGGTCAAATTGCAGTTTTAAATTAGCAGCTGTATTTCTACTTTTCTATCACTTTTGCAGACCTGTAACATGTCTATTAAAACGGTCAAATTACAGTTCTAAATTAGCAGCTGGTTTTCTACTTTTCCATCACTTTTGCAGACCTGTAACATATCTATAAAAACGGTCAAATTACAGTTTTAAACTAACAGCTGGTATTTCTACCTTTGCATAGCGTTTGCAGAATTGCGCTGCATATTTCTGCCAGTCTAGACAGTTAACATTTAACAAACAGAAAATGTAGAAACGGCAGTCAATTTGCAGTTCTAGAATTGCTGTGAAATTTTCCCGTTTTTTGAGCTGCAGAAATGTAGCCTTAATGGTTACAGCGTGGTAGCGATAAAAAAGCGCGTATGCAGATGAATTACAGCTTAAAATTTTTGTACGGGAAGTCAACTTCGAGCGCTCCATAAATTTTTATCTACTTCTGTTAGGCATTAATATTACTGCTTTTATTTTCCTAAACTTTGAATAAACAATTGGTTAGGCCTAAAAAGGCATCTTAAAAAAGCTTTACTCATTCATCTCAATAAGATCTTTTGATCTAATACTGTCACGTCTCGATCCTAAATATATTTAAACCACCATAAAAGATAGAAAATTGAAACATTTTTGGTCATAAAAGGGCCGGTATTGTATATACAGTTATCAAAAGTTTATCAGATATGTTTCAATAAGTATGACACTGCCTATACTTCGTAATGCTAGAGACTTACTGAGAGCTAGTTCGAGAATGACTCGAGAATTGAATACACTCGGTTTTGCAGTCCAACTTCACCGATTAAGACACGATCTACTATCACCATGGCGCTCGAAATGTGAAGGAAATTGCGAACCAAAGTACTTTAGCGCTATCATATAAGTCTACAGCAGTTTTCCTGGTTGCGAATAGACGTAAAACAAGCCTGTCGGGACCCTTCCCTTCAGTTGTAATCGGTTTTTAGCTGCAAGTTTTAAAGACTTTTTCGATTATGTTCTGTGAGTGTGTATGTTGTGGATGTTAGATAGACGAAAAGACCTTTTTAGCTAGATGTGGTAAGAACTTGTACATGTACCTAAACAGTTGGACCATCTCAGATGTTAATTTAGCAAGTCAGGAAAGCGTGTATTCAGATAAATTACAGCTTAATATTTTTGTAAGGGATGAGTACAAGTTGGGAATCCAAAATAAACCTCTCCAAGTAATTTAGAGGCTATTTTAAATATTAAAAAAATATAATTGATATTTATACATTTAATCGTCATTAATTTACCTTAATTCTAGTTAAATCGTTTTAAGGAACTTTATTCCTAAAATTATTTTAAACATAGCTATTGTTGACGTTTGAACTCAAGCGTAAGCCTCTTTAAATTTTTTTGGAAATTTAGGGTATATAAGGCGACTGATTCACAATAATTGATAGGAAAACCCGCAATGACCCTGTAAAGCATCTGAAACGCGCCTGCAATGATCCTGCAAAGAATCTGAAATGCACCTGCAATTATCCTACAAAGTATCTGAAATGCACCTGCAATGATCCTGCGAAGTATCTGAAATGCACCTGCAATGATCCTGCAAAGTATCTGAAACGCATCTGATATTATTCCACAAAGTATCTAAATCGCACCTGCAATGATCCTACAAAGAATCTGAAACGCGGCTGCAATGACCCTGCAAAGTATCTGAAACGCACCTGCAATTATCCTACAGAGTATCTGAAATGCTCCTGCAATGATCCTGCGAAGTATCTGAAACGCGGCTGCAATGATCCTACAAAGTATCTGAAACGCACCTGCAATTATCCTACAAAGTATATGAAAAGAGCCTGCAATGATCCTGTAAAGAATCTGAAACGCGCCTGCAATTATTCTACAGAGTATCTGAAATGCACCTGCAATGATCCTGCGAAGTATCTGAAACGCGGCTGCAATGATCCTACAAAGTATATGAAAAGAGCCTGCAATGATCCTGCAAAAAATCTGAAACGCGGCTGCAATGATCCTACAAAGTATCTGAAACGCACCTGCAATTATCCTACAAAGTATATGAAAAGAGCCTGCAATGATCCTGCAAAGAATCTGAAACGCGCCTGCAATTATTCTACAGAGTATCTGAAATGCACCTGCAATGATCCTGCGAAGTATCTGAAACGCACCTGCAATTATCCTACAAAGTATCCGAAATACGCCTGCAATGATCCTAAAAAGTATCTGAAACGCGCCTGCAATGATCCTGAAAAGTATATGAAAAGCGCCTGCAATTTTCCTACAAAGTATATGAAAAGCGCCTGCAATTATCATACAAAGTATATGAAATGCTCCTGCAATTATCCTAAAAATATCTGAAAAGTACCTGCAATTATCCTACAAAGTATCTGAAACGCGCCTGTAATTATCCTACAAAGTATCCGAAATTCGGCTGCAATGATCCTAAAAATTATCTGAAAAACACCTGCAATGATCCTACAAAGCATCTGAAAGGTGCCAATAATGATCCTGAAAAGTATCTAAAACGCGACTGCAATTTGCCTACAAAGTATATGAAAAGCGCCTGCAATTATCCTAAAAAGTACCTGAAACGCGCCTGCAATGATCCTGAAAAGTACCTGAAACACGCCTGCAATTATCCTAAAAAGTATCTGAAACGCGCCTGCAATGATCCTGAAAAGTACCAGAAACACACCTGTAATTTGCCTACAAAGTATATGAAAAGCGCCTGCAATTATCCTAAAAAGTATCTGAAACGCGCCTGCAATGATCTTGAAAAGTACCAGAAACACACCTGCAATTTTCCTACAAAGTATATGAAACACTCCTGAAAAGTATCTGAAATGCGCCTGCAATTATCCTAAAAATTATCTGAAAATCACCTGCAATTATCCTACAAAGTATCTGAAACGCGCCTGTAATTATCCTACAAAGTATCTGAAACGCGCCTGCAATTATCCTACAAAGTATCTGAAACGCGCCTGCAATTATCCTAAAAAGTATCTGAAAAGCACCTGCAATTATTGTACAAATTAAAGTATCTGAAACGCGCCTGTAATGGTCCTTAAAAGTATCTGAAACGCGGCTGCAATGATCCTGCAAAGTATTTGAAACGTGGCTGCAATTATCCTACAAAGTATCTGAAACGCAGCTGCAATGACCCTGCAATGTATCTGAAACGCGCCTGCAATTATCCTACAAAGTATCTGAAACGCATCTGAAATTATCCTACAAAGAATATGAAAAGCACCTACAATGATCCTGCAAAGTATCTGAAACACACCTGCAATTATCCGACAAAGAATCGGAAATGCACCTGCTATTATCCTACAAAGTATCTGAAACGCGCTTGCAATGCTCCAAAAAAGTATCTGAAACGCGCCTGCAATTTTCCTACAAAGTATATGAAAAGAGCCTGCAATGATCCTGCAAAGAATCTGAAACGCGCCTGCAATTATTCTACAGAGTATCTGAAATGCACCTGCAATGATCCTGCGAAGTATCTGAAACGCACCTGCAATTATCCTACAAAGTATCCGAAATACGCCTGCAATGATCCTAAAAAGTATCTGAAACGCGCCTGCAATGATCCTGAAAAGTATATGAAAAGCGCCTGCAATTTTCCTACAAAGTATATGAAAAGTACCTGCAATTATCCTACAAAGTATCTGAAACGCGCCTGTAATTATCCTACAAAGTATCCGAAATTCGGCTGCAATGATCCTAAAAATTATCTGAAAAACACCTGCAATGATCCTACAAAGCATCTGAAAGGTGCCAATAATGATCCTGAAAAGTATCTAAAACGCGACTGCAATTTGCCTACAAAGTATATGAAAAGCGCCTGCAATTATCCTAAAAAGTACCTGAAACGCGCCTGCAATGATCCTGAAAAGTACCTGAAACACGCCTGCAATTATCCTAAAAAGTATCTGAAACGCGCCTGCAATGATCCTGAAAAGTACCAGAAACACACCTGTAATTTGCCTACAAAGTATATGAAAAGCGCCTGCAATTATCCTAAAAAGTATCTGAAACGCGCCTGCAATGATCTTGAAAAGTACCAGAAACACACCTGCAATTTTCCTACAAAGTATATGAAACACTCCTGAAAAGTATCTGAAATGCGCCTGCAATTATCCTAAAAATTATCTGAAAATCACCTGCAATTATCCTACAAAGTATCTGAAACGCGCCTGTAATTATCCTACAAAGTATCTGAAACGCGCCTGCAATTATCCTACAAAGTATCTGAAACGCGCCTGCAATTATCCTAAAAAGTATCTGAAAAGCACCTGCAATTATTGTACAAATTAAAGTATCTGAAACGCGCCTGTAATGGTCCTTAAAAGTATCTGAAACGCGGCTGCAATGATCCTGCAAAGTATTTGAAACGTGGCTGCAATTATCCTACAAAGTATCTGAAACGCAGCTGCAATGACCCTGCAATGTATCTGAAACGCGCCTGCAATTATCCTACAAAGTATCTGAAACGCATCTGAAATTATCCTACAAAGAATATGAAAAGCACCTACAATGATCCTGCAAAGTATCTGAAACACACCTGCAATTATCCGACAAAGAATCGGAAATGCACCTGCTATTATCCTACAAAGTATCTGAAACGCGCTTGCAATGCTCCAAAAAAGTATCTGAAACGCGCCTGCAATTTTCCTACAAAGTATATGAAACGCGCCTGCAATTATCCTAAAAAGTATCCGAAACCCGCCTGCCATTATCCTACAAACTTAGCAATTTCTGACTGTAATATGCATACAATATATCTGGAAGGTACAGTACCTGTAATGAGCCTACAAACATCCTGATTTCTTACGGTAGTTACTATTTCCCTTCTGTTTTCTAGCTGTAAGGTAGCTATTTTATGACTCTAGAGTAGCTAAATTTTGTATACTGCTGTACTGAGTTTTCCAACGGAAGATATTTTTTCTACAAAACGTCTAAAATGTTCTGCATTGCTCTCTGGAATGCATCTTAATTTTGTCTGAAATTGAACCTTTTTCAGGTTTATTCCAGTATTTTTCCAGAATATTCCAGTTTATTTGCAATATATTGCAGATTCTAAAAAATCTAAATAACAGCAAAATGCAGCCGTAAATTTTTGAACGGGAAGCCTTCTCAACGGCCCTGGATAAATGATCGATATAAGCAAAGGAATCTTACTGTCTATGCATTGGAATTTTTTTTAAAAGGAAAATGTGTTATCGAACTAGAGGCATAAAATTAATAAATAAATGACTTAAACAAAAAACTTACTATGCATATCACAATGTTAAAAAAATTAGGAGGAAAATATTTTATGAAACTATACATAGTTTTCAGCCTAGAAGTATTGATATCATTTACACCAGGAGGCAAGCCAAGGATACTTTGTAGTGCATTGCTGGAGCCAACTTAGCCTGGCCTCCCGGTGTAAATGGTATCAATCCTCTTGTCTGAAAACTATGTATAGACAAACAATTAATAAATAAATAAAAGAGGCAAAAAATCTTACTGACTATGCATAGCACAATGTTTAAAAAAATAAATAAATCTAATATATATCCTCAAATATAGGAAATGCATACAAATAATAAAAAAATAAATGTTAAAAAAAACTTACTGACTATGCATAGGAAAGTGTTCAAAAATAAAAACGAGATTAAAATATATTCTCAAACTAAATAGGCATACAATTAGTAAATAAATAAAGAAATCTTACGGGCTATATATAGCGAAATGTTTAAAGATAAACAAGAAATTATGTTCATTCATATAATTTAAAACTTAATAATCGAAATAAGAAAAATCTTACAGAAGGGTTCTAGCAAAATGCAATCAGAGGAAAATGTGTATTCAAACAATAGATATATAATTAATTAAGAAAGAATTTAATATTAATTAATAGCTAATCAAAGTAAGCAAAGAAATCTTACCGGCTATGTATAACACAATTTTTAAAAATATAAATATATAAATATGAAATTATTACTTTCATTCATACACTTTAAATATAAATAATGCAAAATCATTATATGCAAACAATTATTAAATAAATAAATGAATTCGGCAACAAAAACATCTACCGTCTATGCATTGCAGAATGTTTAAAATTAAAGGCAAATATGGTTTCAAATTTTACGCAAACCATTAACCAATAATCGAAATAAGCAATAAAAAATCTTACCGACTATATGTAGCGCATTTTTTAAACAAAAGAAAATGAAAGTTATCGTAATTACATTATATAATTGACAAATTCAAACCGCTAACTGGTTAGATTTTTAGATTTTAATATCTGTAAAGTGCCTTACTAGCCATCGAAACGACGAAGCAACAAGCCAATAAGAAATAAATAAGGATTCCTCGAGACATTTTCTATTTAGTTACGAAAGAAAGTTTAAAATTAAATTAAGAAAGGATAAATGGTGTTATTCCTCATTAAATGGAAAATGTACATAAGTCATCAGTTTAAGCATTATACACCATTCCAGTTATATTTAATCCAGTTCGTTATTACCCCTTGTTCCCATTATGCTTTATTCCACCGCCCCATCCGGATCCTCTGTCAGTGTAAAGATGTTTAAAGAATGCATAATTTCTTTTTATATTTGAGAATGTGCTACTTTTGTGTTTGCCCTCATACCCAGTCTCAATTTTTTACCAAACTTAACCAAAAAAAATCAAATAGAAATTATATGATAAAAAAAATTAATGTTCATCTCAACGGCGTTCAGAAAAAGCTGCTTAAATTTGGTATGGGTGTGATAATCGAAATGGTCGGGTACGTTACGACCTCGGTTTATCCCATGAGTTTAGAATTAAATAGAGAGGTAGGAAGCTTCTGTTACAATTTAAATAAATAATCCATAGTGTCCAATATACTTAAAAGTAACCGATTAGCACAAACTAATTCGTGATGTTGTAAAGGCATTTAAAACTAATATATAAAGTACAAACTTCATACAATGAATAAATGCACTAATATTAACATAGAAAGTCAAATATTTGTTACCATAGTTGTAGAGAGAGCGTAGAGTCTAAAGTTGAGTTCTCTGGAAATTGGTTATAATCCGTACACATTAAATGTTGCCTTTTATACAATGTTGTGTACGAAGCTCCACGAGAAAAATATTGGATTTTACCAAAAGGTGATAATACAAGAAGGATGGCACTCTGTATCCTCTTAATTCATTAGTTAAGTGACGTGATTCTTCCCAGGCTCACCGTTTTCGTTTGCTCTCTTGCTTATCAAACTTCTGATGGGCGTTCCACCGTGGAGTGAATTCTATAACAGTTTGGTACTTAATCCTCAGCAAAAAACCTGCATGCCTCGTCTTTAGTGGGATAAAAATTCACAAGCGCGCCTTGGCAAATAGTTATGCGCTTGTAGAGTAATGATTAGGGAACTATTTTTCGCGTGTGATTCGGTTTAGTACCCTAGCTCAGAATACTCTTGAGGTTGGGAAGAATATTAATACTATTACACGGCTTTGTGTTAAACTTCTCTCGAAGAGAAGTATTATAAACTTCTGATTTTTCCCATTAAACACGCACGGTAACGACACATGTGCCGGAAGCCCCGTATGTTATTTATAATTCTCCAATATAAATTATGTTTTTAATTTTCTTTGGGAGATTGCTTTATTTTTCCGTGCGATTTCTACTACGTGTGATTACGTATTAACCAACGGATTTAATGCGTTGATGCCAGGTTATTCAGTTAGTTAGTGGGGCCGTCAGTTAAATATTATTCTGTAATGTAATTAAGATAAAGTTCTGTAGGTTAAGTTTAAAATGAACCTAATGAGTAAGTTACTGTAGTTTATTACTAGATTGATTTTATTCATATTAGGAATGCTATTTTATAAACAATGAAAAAAAACCCCGAAATTCTAAATTAGCTGGGGTCATCTTATAATGAATATAGTAATACCAATTCTTGTCACTAGAGGGCGATAAAAAAGTAATATGACTGGGTCATCTTGTTATCTTAAATAGTTATTTAAAATAAAAACCACACTTTGGGGAGGGTAAAATTTATCCCCCTCTCGCTCCCATAATACGGCCCAAGAAACTTTTCAACAATTAATTTCTTGCTGAGCAAAGTCCATTTTATGTTCCAAGTCAAAAATTGCTTTTTACAAACAATGCAAGCGGGAACATATTTTTGGACAATTGAAACCGTACTAGTAAATAAAGCGATTGATTCGCAATAAATGATAAGAAAATCCGCAATTGTGTGAACCTTAAGGTTGTTGCACACTAGGCTGTTTCTCGTATCGGCAACGGTTGCCGCTAGTAAATCCGTTGCTGCTATAGGCAACTCGTATCGCACACATAGAAGTAAAAAATTATGCTCGCGTCGCCGATCTGGCGCTAGGACCAAAAACCTGTTCTGTCCCGAGTTCAGCTAGCCCCAACTTTTTGTCGCTCCTCTTGGCAACCGCTCTGACGTCAAGGCATACCTCACTTTTTCAACCAATTGGAGCCGGCTCCTACGGAATTTTTTCTATTGCACCACGTTTGAAAAAATGAAACGCCGCTTTAATGATTTTTTCTCACTTTCTTTTGAAATTTTGAACGAGTTGTTTATATTTCCTAGCTTTCTTTCGTGAAAAATGGCAGAGCATAATATCATGTCTATAATTTTAGAAAATGAGGGAAAGGCCTAAAAAATAACATTACGTGATAAACTAAAATTATATAAATAACGTTTATTTTTTACCTGAATAAGTGGTAGTTCAACCAATTTCCACTATCATAAATTAAAAACTATCATATAATGTATGAACACTGATTAATTAATAAAAATATGCTACAAAAATATTAAAAGAAAAAGAAATCTGAAACACGATCGATACACGAAAAGTTTAGGGATGTAAATAAACGGATGCGCGCGCATTCACGTTCACATGCATTCAGTACCAGCGCTTTTACCTAGTGCGCGAGTACTCTATAAGATCGCCAGAACCGACGCGAAATCTTCCCGACGCCGATGCCGAAATATTTCCTCCCCCAAAATTTGTTTTTGATGCTAGTAACAGCGTCACGTTTTTTTGCTCTAGTGTGCGACAACCTTTAGGTGGAAGCCCTGCCATCGGGAGGCTAGACGTTTCTCATAACCCTAGCCGATCGCCGAGTACTTCTTAATCCTAACGATGGGAGTAGAAGTGCAAAATTGCTTTCTGCGAATAAGTTTGCTCCGACTTGCCAACTGCAAAACGGAGACATACACACACATACGCACATACAGAGACGTCCAGTGTAATACCTCTCCGTGACGTCGTCACTCGGAGTGGTGAAAACTTCTATTAATTATCTTAGTATGTTTTTGTCACAGAACTAGTAAAAGTACTTATCTGTAACTTGACAGTATCAAGACACTACAAAAGAAATTCAGTGCAACTTTTAATAATGCAACACAAATTTCTCTTCCGAAAAATTACAGCCTTTCACGCAGTGGCGTCGCTAGGCGTTTTTTGGGGGGGCTATAGCCCGCCCCCCCCAAAAAAATAATCCGTAAACCCTACCAAAAAATTGCTGTTAGCAATATATAAAAAATTATAATGATAGATTCGTTAAGTTTCATCTCAGCAGAGATGAATTTCAATATCAAACAGTACAATTTTGAAGAAAAGAACAGATGAAGACAAGTAAAATGTTTCATGTTCTTTCGAAGGGAGTCCCAATAGTGTGGACTAAAAGCTAACCAAAACTAAAAATAAACTTAAGACGGAGCCTCCTAGATATCTAGGCCCATGCATGTAGAGAAGCGAGAATATTTTTTTGACTAATTTAGTTCGCCGTGTTTTCCCGCTTGGTGGCGCTTTCAACACCGTAAAATAAACAAGTTCAGCCTCATGACCCCGTCGACTGCTACAATATTTGGGCAAGGTATAGACGTAAAGCGGTGAAGCCGAGGTCGCGGATAGTTAAAAAATGTTTTTCAAAATTTCCGAAGACCTTTATTAAACAATCATTCCAAATAAGTAAAGGATAAAAATTTTCAGGTTAAAAAAATAAAGGTTTTGAAGGGTTAAAAAATCCTCTAATGGTATATGAAAACTGTGAATTAGCAACTTCAAAAAGTTTTGTTTTACTAAAAAAACAACGATGTTAAAATCTCATAATTACTTTTTTGTCCATACAATCTAACCAATAGATTCAATAAAAAGTGAATAGCCCCTAAAAATTACGTTAATTTAAAGGTGAAACCTTTCTCTTTCATAAAAGTTTTATAATTGGCCCCTAAAATGTCATCGATAATTTATGGAAGACCCCGGTCGCAACGGTCATTAAAGCGCCACCTCGTACACACAAAGGGTAAAAATATTTCCTCTATGAAACTGGATATTTCCCCACGTAAAAATCGACATGCATGGGCCTAGATATCTCGGAGGCTCCGCTTAAGACGAGTGAAAATCCTTCATAATCGGTTCCGTAGTTTTTACCTCTCCGAGTGACGTATGTCACGGAGAGGCTCTAATTTCGACGTGTCTGTGTGTGTGTGTGTGTGTGTGTGTGTCTGTCTGTTGTTATTGACTTACACCCCAGGGGACCGCGTTCGCAGTTTCCGAATCGAAGCAAATGTGTTCGCTATTTCCGGACCGCATTCACAGTTCCCGGAAAATTCAAAACTTGAGGCTATCCACAATTCAATTGGCCACTATTACTTCATCTGACTAGTGAATTGTCCATTCCACATGAACGCCAATCTGTATTCACTGGCTTCTAACACCATCATCTTCTGGGCGTTATTTTAGTCTATCCCACATAGACACCAGTCTGTACTTACTGTCTTCTACCACCACCATCTTCTGGTCATTGTCCATCCCACATGGACACCAGTGTGTACACACTGGCTTCTAACACCACCATCTTCTGGTCATTGTCCATCCCATATGGACACCAGTCTGTACACACTGGCTTCTAACACCATCATCTTCTGGTCTTTGTTTTTGTCCATCCCACATGGACACCAGTCTGTACACCCGTCTTCTACTCCAACATCATCCTTAAGGTTAAGACATACGCGGCGATCGGCCAGGGTTACGAGAAACGTCCGGCCTCCCTAAGGTGGGGCTTCCACCAAAGGTTCACGCAATTGCGCTGTTCTTATCCATAGCTTCGATTCGAAACCCTTATATACTACCTATTTGAGTAAGGCGAAGCAACCGGCGTATGCTTCATTTCAAACGCCAATATTAGTCAAGGCTCTCAAGAATGTTTAATTGTTCTTTATCAACGCGATGTAACGATCAATAAGGCGAACAACTAACGAAGAAAATATTTAATATTAATTATATTTATTTTAATATTTAAGATAATCTTGTTTCTCGACTCAAAATTAAAACAGAAAGAGTTAAAAAGCAGTCTATGCTTTAATCTGTGTGTGTCCGTCCGTTGTTACACTAGTGCATCGCGTTAGCAGATCGCTTTGTGTTTTATGGAAAGAAATCCTACAAAACCTTAATATTTGGTTTTCTCATAATGCAAAATTAATATATGGAAATATTTTTCGTAATTTCGATGCCTTTAGTGGTTTTGTAGCTATAAAGCTCTGTTTCATTTTGATATCCCAAGAATATTTTTTATATTATTATTTGAAATGGATGTTTATATATTACTTAAGCTATACTACATCTGTTTATAGCGTAATCCTTTCTAAAGTGATTTCAAGAAGAACACTACTATGTTGATCAAATGAACTTTTATTTGTCAATAGGCCTAGTGAACCAAAAAGTAAACGCTTGGGTTTGGTTTTCGTTTCTGTAATGCAGATACAATAACGGTTCAGAGTGAGCCGAAAGTTAAATACACTTTTAAATAACTAGGCTTAGATTTTATAATCATGGTGGAAATATGGGCCGCGTTCAGCAGAGCCCAGCGCTGTTAGCAGTGTCATACATGACGGGATTTTGCTTTTGAAATTTGACGTCACGGTGCTCAGCGCTGAGCCAGCGCGGTATTCAAAGAAAATAGTCGGGTTTTTGGATAACGTGACGTAAAACGCGTAGTTCTCAGCTTGGCGAAAAAACCATGGAGGAACTAATACAAATAGCTCTTGATGATTCTGATGGGACTATGGCTATTTAATTGGCGTGAAATCAGTTGATCTAATTTTAATTATAAACGTTGTTGTTATCTATCTCTATAAATATGTTATCATACAATTTTTATTAAGCCTTGGTACCTTGCACGCTTTATTGCGCTAGCGTCATTTTTAAAACGCCGATGACCGGAGAAAAGCTATGACGGAAGAGCTCACTGGTAAACATTTCCAAAATCCACTGTCTTTTTTGGTGAGCTCTGCTGAACGCAGCCCAGACCAGTGAAAGGTCTGATCGTAATCGGGTTACAGCTTCGTGGTTTCATGCTTTTTATGGTGCGCATTTACTTTCAGTGTGTGTAGCCACAAATAAGCTTTGGTGTTATGTAACGTTAACAGTCATGTTGACAAACTAAGAAAATCGTTGAGGTGAAACGAGAGGATAGTGTTTACATGACAACCCTGTTGTGAATATGGCTTTGAACATAGAGGGCATACAGTTGAGGAGTAGAAAATTGGGCCTTTACAAACACGTAAAGGTAAAATCCCTCCAAAGTTTTATCTCTTCATTTTCCGTTTTTCCCCCATCGGATGACTTTAATGTGTACAAGTATACCCTTATTGGATGTAGAATGTCGCCTGATTTACAGTATATTTGCTATGCTTTGTATACTGCTTTAATATTTCATAAATTTAAACTTCAGTATTTGTTCATAAAAAAAAGAAACATTTCCATATCTGGGTAAATAAGTTTGTAAGTAGTCGTCTTGACTCGGAGAGGTAATATTTTGGTTTTCCCAACTTGTTATCAATAAAAGGTTGTATATCTTTATAAAATACGAATAATTTCACGTTGACACAAACTGTCTTATAGTTTAAAGGTCTACAGATTTTCAAATGAACCCATCATGCAATATTTTTATTAAGTTTCTTATAATAACTAGTTTGCCCAGAATAGCGCCAGCAAATTTCAAACCCTAGCGACGCTACTGCTTTCACGTATGGTCAGAGGCATCATTTCTGTAAGTAAATTTTATTATTTTGATTGAAGCACTTGTACTGTTTTTTAGAGATTTAATTTAAAAGCCTTTTTGCATTCAGCAGTAATAGACTGATACATCTGTTAAAATGAGAACTCCAATAAATTAGCTTTTCTTTAAGAAACACGATAAGTTTTATTCAAGGCGATAAGATAATAGAAGATATATTAGTACAGGGTATGTTTTAATGAAGCGGATATGATAAGAGTACAAACGTTAGCTTGAAAATAGTCTTAGTACGTCTTGAGTTAAGACTCTGTGAAGAATAAAAATCCTCTGTTGCTATGTCGCAGTTTAGTCAAGAAAATACCGAGCAATTTGATGGAATAGAAAAAATATTGAAAAGAAATCTGAAGGGAAAGGATTTGGAGACTGTTTGGTCTGTCATCTATGGAAAGGGCTCCTCGTACGTTTGTAGAAATTAAAATTTTACCTAGCGCATTGGTTATCTGTTAAATATCCGTTTTAATACCTCTTTTTCATTGAGAATTTGAGGGCTATCAAACTTAATAAAAACTACAAGTTCGTTTAATTTAGGGAAAAAGAAGTGCCATTAAAGGCTGAAACGCATGCGACGAAAAACGATTTTGAAGTGAAAAGTTACATTTTCGATGCCGAGAAGGAGCAACTCAGGTCTCCAAGAATAATCAAGGTTGGACTTATTCAAAATCAAATTGTATTACCTACAACGGCTAAAATTAGTGACCAACGTGATGCCATTCATCGACGTGTGGGCCAGATCGTGGAAGCGGCTGCGATGTGTGGAGTTAACGTCATATGCTTCCAAGAAGCATGGAGTAAGATCTTAAATTAAATAGCTAACCTGTTCACCATTGCTCTCATATTTTTTGAGAGTAGTGACCATATTAATACTAAACCAAGCCGCGGGCCTTCAATTCTTATAATATTCTTAACCATTTTTTACAATATTATGTCATCCAAGGTGACCATTGAAAATCCTTTAATATATTATTGGAAAAAGTAAATTTACTTTTGATTTGGACAAAATAATAGTAGGATTGCTATTGAAAACTTAGAAAAACATGGGCTATAATATATTAAAGTAATAAGACAAGCTTTACAAAAGATGTTCCATTTAATTTAATTTTCAAAACCATCAGAATCTAAACTAAAACTAAAATCAATAACCCAATGGAGCGCAAATCACAACTTCTAAAATACTAATAACTACAGTTATATATCCGTGTTTTTGGTGCCAACTGCATTAGGCCTAAAACTGGCATAGAAAAACTCCAAATATAACAAAAATAGGAAATATAGAAATATTATTGAAATTATAGGATCTTATCATAAAACGTGAAAAATGTAGGGAAAAATTTAAACTAAAGGAAATGTGGTCATCCTGGAACTTATAGACTATTTCATTATTGACATGTGTGAAGAGAAATTTACACGACGTTGGGGCATGGAAGAAGAAGGGTAATGGAACGGCGAGGTGAATAGGCAGACGGCTACGCGAAATGTAGGGTCACGTGGGAAAACTCTCCTCTCCTCTCGGCACTAGCTGTAACGCGATTACTGCTCTGCGCAATATTGGCGCGCAAGCCACAGAGAGAGGGATTCTTAGATCCGCTCTCTACCGCCAGTACTACTGATGCGACTGCGCGGAAGCTTTCAACGTTAGTGATAAACTCGGGAAGGAGGGAATGAAAAGGGGGAAGTTACGATTTTTTCTCTTTAACATTATAGGACCCTTCCATATACCCTTCTTCTTCCATGGTAGGGGTACGTCAAGAAGCACCGTAGGCAGTGCGAGTTGGCTAGCTTCCCGCGTGTACTGAACTCTGACTCCATCTGGTGTTGTCTCTTGGTAAATCGGAAGAGACCCCTACGCCTTTCGCGTTGGTTTTTCAACAAAAATTACAGGAATGGTCTCTCACACCTTACTTCTCCTATCCTCTCTCACATTAAACGTTAGCATGAGTGAATCATATACTACCTCCCTATAAGTTACTCAGTCACACTGGCCTAATGTATCCAGCATTTTCTTCCGAATAGTCGAGAGGAGGGTAGGTGGGTGAAAGTGATAGTAGACGGCGCCCTCTCTTAGGGCTTTGAAATTAATGTATCGAGAACTTAAAGTGACGATAGTTCCAAATGGTATTAACGGTTTTGGAGGTTTTGGTTTCTTTGCGTCACATTCATTCTTTTGCTTATTTAATAATAATTTGGGTTTCACAACAGGCTTCGTTAAAAATGGGTTGAGTCTTTCTTTAAGTTTATCTATTAGCTCTTTAGACGCATTATCAAAAGGTTGAGTAAGGTTTACGAGATAACTATTAAGTTGTTGTTTTTCTTATTTTTTGATAAAGTTTGGTTCTCTCGCCATAAATAGTTCCTGCCACTGAACGTTGCCTACCAAATAAAAATTCTTAATCCGTAGGCAACGCTCTGAATTTAAATGAGATTCTTTCATTTAGGCTTTGTCAAAAATATCCATAATTCTGCCATTTTAATGCGACAAAATAAAACTTGCGCCAATTACCCATTCAAATAATTTCAAAGATAAAATACGACTGTGAACCGTCCGCAAGCAATCACAACATTTCTAAAACGTCGTCTGCTTATACTAACTACCTTTCAGTTCAAAGTTTCATTGGTTGAGCCCCTTTTTTCGGTTTTTTACCGGAAATACGTAAGCGCCGAGAGTAGTGTTATTTTCTCTCACTGGGGGTCGCATATAGGTAACACTTTTTTGGCGGGAAGAAACCGCTGGATACATTAGGCCAGTGTGGCTGAGTAACTTGAGCTAGTATATGATTCACTCATGACGTTAGTTGTAAATTCCTACCTAAAACAACTGTTCCCTCCAACTGAAAACTATTTCATCCTTTCCATATATTTCCACACCATTTATTTTTGCTTGTGTCAACATCCATTTGCATAGCTCCAAAATATTTCACTAATGTAAAACCATATGACAGCTATGCCTTTTGCATTTTGCACAAGAGAAAAGTTTCCATGGTGCGAATTCGCAGAAAATGCCGAAACAGGACCTACAACTGTTTTTTGCAAAAGTGTGAGTAAACGAGAAATTTTTAAGATTGTCTAATCTTTTAAAAACTGTTTCTATAAATTTCAAATTAAAAATTAAAGGAAAAATCTAGTCAACCAGTACTTTTTATTTTATTTATAAATTAATTTATTTATTAATTTATTATTATTATTATTATTTCTTTTTGAGGAAACTGCCATTTTTAGGGTCCTTACAAAAAACTAACTTAAATCGTCAATTCCCAGCTAGCGAAACTTTACCAAATGGTGGTTGTATCGCCAATCTTAGAACGAGATGAAGAGCATGGTGACGTTCTATGGAATACTGCTGTTGTTATTTCAGATGATGGTGAAGTATTGGGTAAATCCCGGAAAAATCACATCCCAAGAGTAGGAGACTTCAATGAAGTAAGGATACTTGTACTTCGCCTGGCTTTGTGCCAAGCTAAAACACCCGACCCATTCCCTTTCGACTGGGAATGAAGAAATACATCAAGTAGTACTAATCAAATCCTATAATTTTTAGTCCACGTACTATGAAGAAAGCGAGTTGGGGCACCCCGTGTTTGAAACACGCTTCGGTAGGCTAATTTAAAACCATACAACTGGTTAGATTTTAAAATTTTATTTCGTTTTTAAGGTAAAATTGCAGTTAACATTTGTTACGGTAGACATCATCCTCAAAACTGGATGATGTACGGAATTAACGGAGCCGAGATAGTTTTTAATCCCTCAGCCACGGTGGATGGCCTTAGGTATAATACGACAGTGCAATGAAATAAAATTTCGATTATAAATATTGAAATTATTGTATCAGTGAACCAATGTGGCACATAGAAGCGAGGAATGCGGCTATTGCCAATAGCTATTTCACGTGTGCAATTAATAGAGTTGGAAAAGTAAGAATAAGTAAATGTTGCTTATTAAAGCTTTGTTTCAAATTATTTTTTATATCCTAAGAACATTCTCATTTCTCTTCTAGGAAACCTTTCCAAATGAATTTACTTCTGGAGATGGCAAACCCGGTAAATATTTTGTTTATGAACTAAAAATAAGAAATCAGATTAGATAATTTGGTCGCACTAAAACTTAGTATTAAGCAGAGCTGTGCTAATTTATTTGTTAGCTAATTAAATTTCTAATTAATTAGCAACATTTACTAATTGAAAATGGTAATTGAACTTTAATTACCTAGTGCTATTTGAGAAGTAATTCTAATCAATTAGTGTGAATAGGAAAGGTAATTATCTTATTAAAGTTTAATTCGATTTAGGATTAACTAATTAGCCAATTGGATTTTTAATTTAGTAAAAACTAAAAATCGAGGAATTAACTCTCGATTCATCTATTTGAATTTGAAAACGGCCTTATTATATCGATGAGGAAACCTTAGTGCTACCATTAATGGTCTTAGGTGCTACCCTAAATATTTCAGCTCTTCAAAACATGAGAGAATACTAGTACTAGTAGAAAATTTCGTAAATCGTAACTGTCCCGTTTTGAAATTACGACTGTTTTTCCTACTCGAATGTATAGCAGTGCCCATGGATTTACTACTCAGAGTCCATTATAGGAAAATGAAGAAATGAGACAAATTTTAACATGACGGAAGGCTCGAGGCTTGTCTCATTTTTCGTTAATAATTCACGGCTTCCGTACCCGTTTTTCAATGGCATTAAAACATTAAACTTTGCATTACCAAAGTACTAAATCCATGGGCACTTTTAAACTTTTATGTTTACTTATGGTTTCTTTTTTTCCTTAATTAGACAAGTAATTAATTAGAAATTAGTAATTCTAATTAATTAGTTTGATAAATAAATGGCTAATTTTTAATTGAATTTAATTAGTTTCTATGTCTAATTGCTAATTGGATAATTAATTAGTTCATAAATATTTATCTAATTGCTAATTCTAATTCAAATAGTAGTCAGCTAATTAGTACAGCTTTGGTATTAAGGTAGATGAAGACTAGCAAATGCTGATATTCCCGTGTAGAAAATCAGGTATAAAAGAACACCCATAGTAGTAAAGAGGCAATCTATGCCAAGGACTTCAATATATTTCAGTATTACCACCGAGATACTCTTCGAATGCTGTTCCATTAGTGAAGGCAGAGAGCGATAATGAATAAGCACTATCATTAAATGTCCATAACCCTCGAAATACCCAGATGTAATGGTTATATTCCCTACATTTTCTGTTTTCGGAAAAATATTTCCCCTCCATTCAAAGTAGTATTGATCAATCAAAGGGTTCCCACATACACTGTTCCTTCTTGTCACTACAAATGGCCCTGGGGAGGTGTGGAAGAAGGTTTGGGCGAAGCTTTCTCGCTTCGAAGGTATACCTACAATATACAAGTTTTGCACCTATTCAAAAAAAAACAAAGCTGGGAAAAAAAAGTTTACCTCTCCGAGTGGAGAGGACTATCACTGCCCACGCATTTACCTGAATATGCAACTATTTCTCATTATTGATAAAGAACTTCGTTTGCGTTTTGATTGATACAGGAAAGAGGCAAAAAGCTTGATTGCATCTCTGACTCGATGTGGTGATTGTTCAGACTTCAGAGGTTCCAAGCTAACGACTAAGCTTCGGTTCTTACAGCTTGCCCTGGAGTTTATATCTTAAGATTAGCCATTTCTATACCCGGAAAACCGATCATATTCTGAGGTCCAATTCAAGGTCATATTAGAAGACATTGCTCTCCTATACAGTATTTACGAAATGGATTCCTGTGGGCGCTTACATAACCTGTCGGTGAGCCACTTGTGCCTTTAGCTAGTGCTTTACATTCTCTGTTGGTGGTCGCACTTTTCGGCATTTACAGAACAACTCTCCGAATAGGGGCGATTATCTCCTAAGTCCCGTATAGCGTCTACAATTATAAAGGCATGGGGTGAAACTGTAGCTTCCATCCCCTGGGCTGTAGGCTTGGGGGAATCATGAGGGTGCCAAGGGAAAGCAGGTGATCTGCCCGATACAGAGAGTTGCCAACCCTTTTTTCCTCGAAGGCGTCTAAAAGCCTCTAAACGATATAGAAGGCAGAGTTTTAGCCCCAATTCTTTACAGCGAAGAGGCTTACTGGGCCATTACGTAGTTCCTTGCCCACTCAAATGGCCAGAGTCAAAGTGTTTGGATACGCTTGGCACTGTCCACGATAGAGGTACCCCTACGGTGTCCGTCAGCTCCAGCCCTGGCTCTCACTCGGATGTTCCTTCGAGGTAGGTCTCGAACGACACGCCTGTAACAGCCGGAACCAGCTCAAGGGTGTTGTTACCAACTCCACCTAATGTTTATAAAGTACATTTAATTATGGGTATTGGATTGTTGAAATCTCATACGTCGTATGAAGAAAATATCGTATATAATGACTGTGGTTAAGAAGAAATCCAACTCGGCTAAAAGTTGCTGATATTTCACTTTATTCGTGTTTCCAATTTTGCGATTTATACAGGGTGTTTCTGAAAAGTCCATCACAAATTAAGGGGCGTGTTTATGGGACCAAACTGAGCGGAAAGTACCAAAGAACATGGGGTGTACAACATTTTGTTACGGAGATATGGCCTTCCAAACATTCGCCCCTAAAACAAGGAAATATCCAAAAATGAGGAGTAACACTTAAGACCGACTAACCAGCTTGTTTAAAATTACTAGACAATTTCAATAGCCTTTAATCGAACAATTGATTTCTACCTTTACTAATCAGAAGCGTATAAATGAGTAGAAGTATGCCTACGGTGGTAATGTAAAATTAATCCCAAGTGACATGATGTTTCAAGATCTTCCCAGCACCAAGTAAAATGGTTCTGATTGAAGGGACTTTTATTAGCACAGCGTAAACAACGTTATTTTCAGGAATTAGTCCAAATGTCCACGGGCGGCATTACAAAAACGAGGCAGTCTTTCGAATGATACTTGGACATGTTGGAAGATCCCTGGCTTGTTCCTGTTATCTCAAACCGTAAAAAGCTACGCAAATCTTCATCATCACGGACAACACTCTTGTACGTTAGGTATGACCTTGAGAAAACCTAAAAGGACATCTCGAATGTATTTGAAAAACCCATCTCCAATTAAGGGGCGTGTTGTTTGTTTCCAACAGAGTAAACTCGCCCAGAGAACAATTACAATGCAGAGCCACGTTTCGGCGTTAATGGCCCACAAAGGTGGTCCCAAAAACAAGAACAAACTTTAATTTGTTTCGTTCAGTAAGTGTTTCATGTGTCATAGATAAAACGCCATGATTAATGCACGAAGAAAATGAATTTATTGACAAGTTTTAACATTTAATTGCAACTAGTTACAAAAATTGTTCAAAGTGTTCACCACCCGCGTTAAGGCACACATTAGCACGTCTTACAAATGATTCCCTTAAACGTTGAAAAATGCCTGGAGTTTCGCGAATTGTTTGACAGCCGTGAATTATTCGTCGACGTAGCTCTTCAACATCGGGCACTTCAGTCTGATAAACTAAGTCTTTCAGGTGGCCCCAAAGAAAGAAATCACAAGGGTTCAGATCGGGTGATCGAGCAGGCCACTCCACAGGTCCACCTCGACCTAACCACCGCAAAGGGAAGGTCGCGTTAAGATAATTTCGGACCGCGATGCTGAAATGTGGTGGTGCACCATCGTGCATGAACCACATTCTGTTTACCAAACCTAAGGGTACGTCTTCGAGTAGTTCCGGTAAATCGTCCCGTAAGAACTGCAAGTAAGCCACACCGTTTAACCTGGGCTCTAGGAAATTTGGCCCAATTAAATTGTTACCCACAATACCACACCACACGTTTAAACTGAATTGTACTTGGTGACTTCTAACGCAAGTTGCGTGGGGGTTTAGCTGGGACCATTGATGTTTATTATGTAAGTTAATAATACCATCCCGTGAAAAGTTAGCTTCGTCAGTAACCAACAAATCCCGTGGGAAATCGATATCGTTTACTTTAGCCAGAAACCACTGACAAAACGCCGTGCGTCGTGGGTAGTCCGCTGGATTCAAACCTTGAACTTTTTGAACATGGAAAGGATGAAACCGGTGGCTTCTGAGGATTTTCCACACGAGCGTGTGGTTTACGCCTAATCGGCGACCAACTTGGCGGGTACTTGATTCAGGCTCGTCCTCGAAAATGGTGAGAACTTCGTCTTCTACGGCCTCTGGGATGGCTCTCGCTCTAGGTTGAGGTCCAGCCGGTTGGATTCGTCCATCTTGCCTCAAACGTCTGTCCACAGCCTCGAACGTCAGTCGATTTGGTAGTCGCCTATGCGGAAATCTTTCCTGATACAAGCGTACAGCTGCAGCGGCATTCCCCTCGGCTAGTCCATACATTAGGTGCATATCCGCATATTCGGCATTTGTGAAGAAAGGCATTGTAACAGACTTCGTTGAATTATGAGTTTAATAAAACAAACACATGTACGTGAAACCTCTTTTATTCCTTTCTTAAAAAACATAGTGCTCTGTTTTAGTGCTCTGTTTTTTAAGAATAGGCGAAGTTCTCACTATTTTCGAGGACGATCCAAAAACAAGCAGCCGCCAATTGGTTTGCTGATTAAGAAAAAACCACACGCAACTTGCGTTAGAATTCACAAAGTACAATTCAGCTTAAACGTGTGGTGTAGTATTGTGGGTGACAATTTAATTGGGCCATATTTCCTAGAGCCCAGGTTAAACGGTGTGGCTTACTTGTAGTTCTTACGGGACGATTTACCAGAACTACTCGAAGACGTACCCTTAGGTTTAATAAACAGAATGTGGTTCATGCACGATGGTGCACCACCACATTTCAGCATCGCGGTCCGAAAACTTGTCAATAACATTTTCTTTGTGCATTAATCATGGCGTTTTATCTATGACACATGAAATACTTACTGAACGAAACAAATTAAAGTTTGTTCTTTTGTTTGGGACCACCTTTGTGGGCCATTAACGCCGAAACGTGGCTCTGCATTGTAATTGTTCTCTGGGCGAGTTTACTCTGTTGGAAACAAACAACACGCCCCTTAATTGGAGATGGGTTTTTTAAATACATTCGAGATGTCCTTTTAGGTTTTCTCAAGGTCATACCTAACGTACAAGAGTGTTGTCCGTGATGATGAAGATTTGCGTAGCTTTTTACGGTTTGAGATAACAGGAACAAGCCAGGGATCTTCCAACATGTCCAAGTATCATTCGAAAGACTGCCTCGTTTTTGTAATGCCGCCCGTGGACATTTGGACTAATTCCTGAAAATAACGTTGTTTACGCTGTGCTAATAAAAGTCCCTTCAATCAGATTCATTTTACTTGGTGCTGGGAAGATCTTGAAACATCATGTCACTTGGGATTAATTTTACATTACCACCGTAGGCATACTTCTACTCATTTATACGCTTCTGATTAGTAAAGGTAGAAATCAATTGTTCGATTAAAGGCTATTGAAATTGTCTAGTAATTTTAAACAAGCTGGTTAGTCGGTCTTAAGTGTTACTCCTCATTTTTGGATATTTCCTTGTTTTAGGGGCGAATGTTTGGAAGGCCATATCTCCGTAACAAAATGTTGTACACCCCATGTTCTTTGGTACTTTCCGCTCAGTTTGGTCCCATAAACACGCTCCTTAATTTGTGATGGACTTTTCAGAAACACCCTGTATAATACAATTTTGCAAACCGTGCCCGCATTAACCAGCATTTAGTCGAAAGTGTGAAACAAACAGTGAAGGAATTATTTAATAGGATATGGCATATACATTAGTTCCAAACAAAGTGGATAATTCAGAAATTAGTTACAAGTTATGATGATTAAACCTCATCTTAATACTTTATAATGTGAAGGAATAATCGATAAACATTTGGTTGTGCAAGGGGTTTAAAGATATCAATGAAGGTATTTCTGGAAAATTAGCATATATTATATGGCACGCTATGTGTTTCACAAGGAATGAAAATGATTTAATAAACATTTAGGTTAAAGTGTTTCGTTTCGGAATTTTCTACCCTGAAGAAAATAATCGATAACGTCGGAAACCTAGTTTTTGGGCTTTAGTTTTCCGTTACTGATTATATTGTCAAGTTCGAAAATGGCACCCTCCATGTCGAATTTAGCGCGAGGTTTGATTAAAAATGTGTTTGATGAGACAATGTAAATTTTGTTAACAATAAGTTGGTCGGAGGTGCAATTCTTATAATTACAAAGAAACATTGATAAAAAATTACTTTTTCAAGCACCCTTTAATGATTTTTTTGCGAGCAACTAATGATAGTTCGTTACTCCGAAAGGAAGCTCTTTATACTAAAGTTTCATTAAATCGTTTTCCAGTGATGGGCGCTCTCATCTCCTACTCATAATTTTGAGTAATTTCTGAGTAAAGGAGAGGGCTTTTTTGAGCTTGTGATATGAGCAGGAGAGGAGAGGTAGTAAAATTTGAAATTGGAGGTGAGTTTGAGATGAGAGGTGGTTTTTCAACCTCCACGAGTAACTTTTGTGGTGAGATATTTTATTTTCCAAACTCGGATAGATAACCTAGTATTGAGAGCAATTTTTTGGATCATGAGGAAAGTAGTTGGATGTGAGATATGATTTTTCGGTAGTCCATGAGTGGAGTGATAGGTGAGAGGCTGTGTTTGGGCATTTTTTTTCTTGAAGTGAGTGTATGATGTAAGTTTTTGGTTTTCCATGGAATGAGTGGTTGATATGAAATAGGTTTTTTAATGTGATATGAAATGAGTGGTTGATGAGAAGTTCTTATACTCGATGAAAGGAGTGGTTGACGAGATGTCGTTATACTTGATGATAGAAGTGCATGGTGAGATACTGGATGAAAGTAGTGGTTGATGGGAGACATATTTTGGGCAGTAGGTAAAAAATACTACAACTGAAAAATAGAAAAGAGAAACTTTGCACCGCCTGAAATTTAAATGAGTTACTTTCAAAGGCGAAACCCTACTATCTCAACCATAATAAAGGTTTATTTAATTATGTTGTGGCTGTCAGTTTTTTTTTTCAGCTAAACGGAAATTACGGGATAACGTGTTTTGAGTTTGTACTTTTGATAAATTTTGAGATTATCTTTGAAGCAACTTATGTTATTTATAGGGGTTCGAAGCATTTAAAACACGCGTTAATAAGATAAGCTTTAGTATTCTAAGAGAGCGGTAGATTAAAGACTACTGGTAATGAAGCTAGATTACCGATGGACGCGCAACGCCCTAATACGTTTTCTTTCCAATGATTCTAAACAATTTTAAATAATATTAAGACTGAATTAGAAGATATTAATAAAAACTGCCTTTGTAGACAAAAAAGGGAAAGTGTAAAAGATAAGTATAGAAAATTAATTGCCTGAAGTACAGATATTCAAATTTTTCTTTTTGAGGAAATGATTATAAATCTTCAATTATCTGAAAAAGTTCTTATCCTACTTTTTTTCCCCTAAATTTCATTTGCCCAAAAAATTTAAACACAGTATTTTTCTAGTAGTTCTAGAAAATAAGTCACCTTCAAGAATTTTAAAGGGATACAATGTTCTACTTTATACTTTGCTTATGGAAGATTCAAATACTCAGATATCTGAAAAAATGTAGCTTTTTTAAAGTTTTATATTATAAAATTGGAAATATTGATATGGTATATATATCAGTTTAAATTTTATATTTTAAAATTGGAAATATTATTAAGCGGAAAATAACATAGGCATTTTCATTGTGATTTCACTATTAGTGTCGAAAAAATCTGTAGATTGATCGTGATATCTTGAGAGCTACACAACACGTAAAGTTTTAAAACTTCGAAAACTTTACAATTAACGAAAACGTTTTTCTGCCCATTTTATTCCCCTTATTGGGCCGAATTTTCAACCTAATTTTAAATGTTTGAGAGGCCGAATTTTCAACCTAATTGTAAATGTTTGAGAGAAAATAAAATGCAAGCGTGCTTCTTTTTTAAAATTATGCATATCTTTCATGTTAAATTATATTTACTGAAGTAAATTTGGTGAAAAAAATTAAGATAAGAATTTTATCAAATAATTGATGTTTATAATCATGTTTTCAAAATGGAAAATTTGAATATCTGTTACTCCAGGCAATTAATTTTCTACACTTATCTTTTACACTTTCCCGTCTTTGTCAAAAATGACATTTTTTATTAATAATGTTTGACTTCACCTCTTTTAATTTTGCCTTTCATTATTTTTTATCTGATTAGCTTTGATTAAACTCTATTAGATACTCACTGAGAACAAGTACTTTGCGCCTTATTTTATAGCATTGGTGCATAAACGAACCCCAAATTCTCATATATAAAAACAAAAAGTACACTTCATTGAAGCTTGCTCGAGCCATGTAATATAATAAAACACCCTTTTACAATGAGATAAGTGCTAATTTAAAAATGAGATGAGCGCTAAAAATAAAATGATGTGAGATTGAAGAAATAGTTTTGAGTTCAAAACTAAGACTTCATGAGTGTTAAATGAGACGAGTGAAAAATACCAGATGACATTGCAGGTGCTTAAAATGAGATGATATACAAAACCCGGGATAAACTCACCGAGAGATATACCTACTAGAAAAAAAAAACTGAAAGGAGAGGAGGAGAGGAGAGCCAAACTAAGGCTCTGATTTGAGGGCTGCCATGAAATGAGAGAAAATGTATATAACTGAAAGGAGAGGACTCAAAAATGAGCTTTCAATAATACTGACGAACAGTAGTGCGCTTGATATTTGGTTTCATTTTATAAAATAAAAGAGGTGAGCCATAGAGGAGAGGTTTCTATAGAAAAGAGCCATTTTGTTCACGTGAGATGAGATGGAATTGTATTTTAATTTGATAAAATAAGGAGAGGAGAGGTTTAAAAATATTTCACCATCTTATGAGATGGGAGAGGAGAGCGGCACTTTGGTCAATATTTAAAAAAAGGTGTGAGTGGGAGAGGGAAGAAAAATATCAAAAATGCCCATCACTGTCGTTTTCACTCCTCATGCTAGCGCTTCTAGAAACCCGTTGAATATAAAAGGCATTACGCGTATTTAATAATTTTCGGTGTATTATAAAAAGAGATGTCATTAAAAGATACCAAAGCTGTAAATATAATGTAACTATAACATAAGGCTGAGAGTGGTGGTCCAAGTATTACGGATCCAATAATATACAAAATATACTCTATAATAGAGCGATGTGTGTTTTTGATAACTATAAATGCATGCTGATACATTGCCACCCCTATTATATAGCCTTTAATTATTAAAATTGGTTGGGGAACGTTAATGGGAAAAAGAACGTCACAAATCAAAGCTGGAAAACCAAGGAGAAACCCAAAAATACTAATAGAAAATAAAAAGTACATAATATTTTCGGATACTGAAAAGTACGAGCTTCTTAGCATAAGATATAACACTCCTTTATAACATCTAATACGATTGTCTACAAAATCAAACAACGCAGAAGGTCCTTGCTCAATGACGTTACCCTCGACAAATCCATACGTGTACTTTTCACGACGCATTAACATGCCAAATGCCAAGTCTTCTATTAGTGACGGTCCAGCTTCTACGTCGAATGAAACTCGTTTTTCCGCGTCAACTCTAGCCACTAGGAACACGTTTCTGAAAAAAGGCGAGTACGGACGCTTATTTAAATGAGAGAAAAATCTGAGGTCTCCGTATTCGTAAATTATTGTATTTTCCAAAACTTCAGCTAGAAACCCATGAGCTCGGCAATCAACAAGGCCATGGCCGAAGCAGTGTTCGTTTTGCTCGATGAAATTTGCTACGCCTTTGATAGCGTTGTCTGTGAGAATCGTGTCTTCGTCCAAGTGGACGATCCAGTCATGGTCGTTTAAGGTGTTGACGCCGTCTTCCAAGCAATACTGCAAGTTGCGGGCTTTGAAAAGGGTTCCCTTCTTCGTTCGGTAATCCGAAGGCACCAACACCTCCGAAACCTGGGATATTCCATCCTTGTTCAATTCCTCGATGTGTTTTTCAGTTACAATTTCGTATCTGAATTTTTGGAGCTTCATGCTTTGTATTACTTTCATATTAATTCGAAGGTTTCTCAAGATCAATTTTGGAAATTTTCCTTTGGTGACAATCCTGAAACAAATCGTTGGTAATTTTTCGACGTTTGCCTTTAATTCAACGTCGTCCGGAAAACAGTCGTATAGAAGTAATCCCAAGGAAGTCGTTAACTCGGAAACCGTTCAGCATCATGAACCGGTTTATTGACCGGTTTTTTGCTTTCTTTTTCGAGCCGAACTTAGCAGATTACACTTCGTCGTTGCTAACAATTTCCCATAGTTTTGAATTTGCCGCCAGTTTAAAACCTCAGAAAAGCGACATCTAGCGCCATTTGTGAAATCCTAACTGCCACTCCCCTTTTATTCCTATCGCAAGGCCTAGTATTAGAGAAGGCAGTGTCGTAGGAAAGAACCTCCCCTTACGCGGAGAAAAATAATTCGGTAACGCGGCTCCTTCTGATCCTTCCGCCTAAAGAACCGATTTACCAGGTACCTAAATTAAGGAACTACTATAAAGACTGCATAGGGTGTCTAAAATATTCTTTAGGTAAAACTATTAACAATACCATAAGTGAGTGAGTGAAGGGCTCTAGCATTGATAGTAGATCCTGGCACTAGTGAACAAATTTGAGGATTTTATGCCGCTTCCCACGCGCCTACACTACTGAGAAAAAAAATTGGTCGAGTTCCAAAAACATTTCCTATCCCCTTCCCCTCAACCTAAAGCGGCCGAACACGAACGCGGCTCCTTGAATCTAGTTCGGCCGTCTACCACCGCGAGCGTCTCACGTTTTGGAGGGAAAATTCAGAAACCGCTACTAGAGGGCCAACCGTTCTTGTGTTATCAAGAATATTCACTTTCGCCGAGTGAAGAATTTGGTTAGCTCAGTACTTCTGGTCTCATCTCACTTCTGACAATACCAAAGATAATTTAAGAGTAAGGCACGAAAATCTTATAAATCTGGGTAGCTTTTGCTTGGACTATTTAAGACGCCGTGCATATGTTTTTTAACGAGGTATTTTTTCTGTTCTCGCCGTTACGGCAAGCCCGGCCGCCGGCGGCTCGAGATGCGCCGCTCGGCCTCAGCCGTTGATACCTAGCCAAGGCTAAGCGTAGTTTTCGAGTCTAAATTTATTCACAGAGCTATTTTTCTGTTGAAATTTAAAGAAATTCTTAAAATATTTAGTTGAAGTAATGTCCCGAAAAACTTCGAAACTTGAGCTTCAAAATGTTGAATATTTTATAACGACTACCGAAAGATACCGCAAATTAGCCTCACGAGCTTCCCCGTTAGGTTGACGGCGAGATCGAGTCGAGGTTTGATGCTAAAAAATAGTACTGTAGCCGTCGACGATTGTTCTGGCATTAAAGAGGTTGTCTTCAGAAAAGCGCTTATGATTGGTTGAAAGTTTTTTTTGTTCATCTGCTTAGTCTTTACTTCGGGAATGTCATGAAATCAATGGCCAAAGCTATGGAAAAGTGGGACTTACGTACTTTATGTGTGAAGCATAATCCGCTTTTGCTTATACTTGTTAGTCATTCACCACTTTTGTAGAGTAAAATCAAACACAAAGAATAAGAATTTGAAGTAAAATAATGTACATTTAATTGTAAATTAATGTATTTCACCGTTAAACATAACATATATTTAGTATTAATTTTCGACTCTATTTCAAGGGAAAAAAGTTAACTTTAATTATATTTCCTAAATTAGTAGATTTGTAAATGAAAATAATATATTAAAATAAATAATAATATTAAGAGAAATAACACAAAAACGAGTTTTATTTGTAGATAGATACAACATCCTATATTTCAGAATGTAATTTGAATAAACTAAAAAACATTTTGTGAAAGCCTCAGTTGTTATCCAAGATAATATGTTTTTTAACTGTTTTTGTTACGTTTGAAAGAGATGAAAACTTTAATTGAAATGGAACTTTAACAAGAAATTTAAAGGGTTGAGGTCCTTTTAATAACTATAAATATTTGCTGATAAAACGCCACACCCATTAATAAACCTTTAACAATTTATTTTTGGTGGAAGACATACTTTCGGAAAATTAAACTATTAAAAATACATTTTGAAATCGATACCTTTCACTTACCATATTGAAGAATTTCAGTTTTAAGAGTACAGTTTAATTGTTTCGTTTCAAAAATATAAGCCTCTGCAGTTAGGCCTAACGACTAGAAAGGCTTGACTTTAATACTTAACGTTTTAGGGCGATATCCCTTTTCACAAATAAACGAGTTTAACCGGAAGTTTTAACCTATTTAACACCGATACCAATACATCAACAACACCTGACATTTAGTTGATGGAACTTCTACTTTGAATGAAACGAATAGCTTATTTGGGAAGTAAATGTAAATATTCTGGTAACAAATGAAAGGTGTAACGTCATTTATGCCGAAGAATGCAAAATAATGCGACCCATATTCATGCCAAGATAGTCTCTTCGTGAAGCCCGAATTGTCTAGTGATCCTTTTTTTTTTAATCGCTAAAAAATCAGTATATATTTAAAACCTTTAGCCACTTCATTTCCGCAAATTTTACAACCGGAAGTAGAAGCAAGACATCCGGGTTTTATAATTCCTATGAAGCTACACGAGGTGGGGTGGCTTAGCGGTTTGTGCTTTCGCCTCGCAGCTAGAGGATCTTGGGTTCGATCCCGGACTGTGGCACCGGGTGAAAATCTGGGAAAAAATCCTACTGCGTAGAGTTTGCAAGTTTTCCCCCCGCTTGTTAAAAGGGGTTTTCCTCCGCGGTCTAGCCCTGTTTCTCCTGTATGTTAGCTGTTGCGTAGGGGATAGCCTCCACCCCTTGTAAACGAGCCACAGGCTTAGTGTTGAAATCATTTCATAGACAAAGCTTATATTATTATTATTATTATTATTATTATTATTATTATTATTATTATTATTATTATTACAAACATGGTTTCAGGCATTTCCTTACGATTGTCAACATGGCTTTCAAAGGGGTAGAAGTGTTGCTACCAATCATGCGGCTTTTATGGATTATGTTGCCCCTGTTGTAGAAAGCCGTGGCCAGGTAGACGATCTTTACCTTGACTTGGCCAAGGCTTTCGACCGGGTCTCACATAATCTACTACTTTCAAAACTAAGATACCTTGGTGTGGACGGTATGGTATTAGGGTGGATAGGTGACTATCTTTCGAATCGCGAAAACATTATTAAATGCAATGGAAAAGTTACTACTTCTCATTATACGGTAACTTGTGGAGTACCGCAGGGTTCATCACTAGGACCGCTCCTATTTAACATCTACGCGTATGACTTGCAGTTCGCTATTACGCAGGCTAGGTTGTTTCAGTTTGCGGATGACATTAAAATATGTAGATCTATAGATTCCCTTGCTGACAGCTTGCGGTTACAGGGCGAGTTAGACATTATCTCTGTATGGTGTGATACCAACAACATACCTATCAACCCCACAAAATCGGTGTATGTAAGCTATACGAGAAGGGTTTGCCGCGAAGTACTCTCTAAGTATAAAATTAACAATTTAAACATCCCACAGACAGCAGTTGTAAAGGACCTAGGAGTTATATTTGATAGGACACTTCTTTTCAGAGAACATATCCATTTCACAGTCAGTCGTACTCGTCGTACTTTAGCGGTTATTTTAAAACTATCTCGTTCACTTCACTCACTAAAACATTTCAGATTATTATATCTTAGTTTAGTTCGATCTCGAGTTTTATACGGATGCTTAACGTGGAGCGGTTGTAGTCACTATCTTCGTGATAAAATGGAGGGTGTGCAAAGAAAGTTTATTGAATTCTGCCATACGTATTTCCTAACAGACCAAGAATATGTTTATGCTTCCCTATTAGAACATTTAGGTTTAAATTCTTTGGAGTACATCTGGAACCTTGAAGATGTGAAATTTGTCCATAGGTTACTTAATGGTGTTTTCGCATCACCAACCTTACTATCCCAACTTGCCTTTTTTGTGCCCACTACCCTAAGACGGACTACCACTTTTTACCCTTCAAGAACAAAATTAAACCCTATACTACGTATGCAGAAAACCTGCAATGACCTCCAGGACAAATTTGACATTTTCTCTGCAAAATTGAAAGATATAAAGTAAAAAAGTAACCCAACTAACATTCTTCCTCAGTTTTGGCTTATTCTTGTTTATAATTGGCAAACAGTGTTAATGGTCAATAATTATGACAATACTCTCTGATTTGTATATGATATCAGTATGACAATACCCTCTGAATTGTATATAGTGTAATTATGACAATACCCTCTGAATTGTATATAGTGTATTTAACGGTTCTTTTTAAGATATATTTGTTGTTATGTATGTACTATGAATACCGGTTGATATTTTCTGTGAATAAGTGTGTGTTATCTCGTGAGCTGTAGTAGCTTTTATTATACACAATAAACCAAATTTTCATTTCATTTCATTTCATTATTATTATTATTATTATTATTATTATTATTATTATTATTATTATTTTGTGTGTGTGTGTGTGTGGGCCCTGCTACGCCAAAAAGAAGCGTATCAAGAAGTGTGTTAACAAGATTCGCAAGCAGCTTTCAGCTCCCACTGTGAAAGAAAGTATAGGGTGGTAGCTTGTAATTCCGAACACTTTTTTAAAATCGATTGAAACATGACACACGTATAATGTTATGAGAAATATTTGATATTGTACCAAATAGCTTGAACATTTGCGCTACTTTTGAGCCTATTTTGAGCCAAAATTACCGGTAACTTGTGGAGAAATATCTATTTCCCCATTTCTAGTAGTGGCGTCCAATTCCGAACTGATGTCTTGTAATTCCGACGTAGGGGGTTTCAATTCCGACCCCCCGCTTCCAATTTCTGACCCCCCGTTTCTAATTGCCGACCCCCCGCTTCTAATTTCCGAACCCCCGCTTCTAATTTCCGACCCCCCGCTTCTAATTTCCGAACCCCCGCTTCTAATTACCGAACCTGCTTACAGGGTTGGCAAAAATCCGGATAATTTGAATAAAATCCAGACCAGTGGTTTTTATTGGATTAAACCGGATTTTTTAAAAACACGAGTTATTTTAGGGTTTTTTGAAGGCAAAGTACTTCTGTGTAGCTCTTATTTTAGTTTTGGGGCACTTCCCGACCCCTAGCCCCGATTCCAATGTAAAATAGTCTGCTAGTTTAACTGATAAAATGTTTCATGAAATCAATTTATTTCCTGAGTGCACGAGCCTAACACTAGCGCGGCTCCAGTGGATCCCTTACAAGGGGACTTTCCTTCTAAACTCCGGGTTTGGCTTGGCAAAGGCTAGTGGGCGGGATTTATACATGCACGTACAAATTCCGCCCACAAATGCCTCTAGCTTTCCCAAGCCAAAACTGGAGTTCGTAAGGAAAGTCAAGTTGTCCACTGGAACCAACGCTATGCTTTAAGTTCGAGTAATACTGGAAAAATATTGTAAGCTGTAACTGGACAGTAACCGGTAACATAACTATTAGTTTTATCATTTATAATAAATAATCTTTAGTTGTCGCGTCATATATTTTTCCCTTGTTTCTGGTTGTATTTTAATTATTTTTATGGCACAAAATAGATTTTTCCCCATTCATAATTAAGCCGGATATTTTACGTGGTTTTTTAACACCACCACCTGTAATGTGGTATAACTATGGTGAAATAAACTTCAGCGCCTATCTCATTTGTATGCTAAATTGGGATTATCTAAAACTGAAATATTTTTTTCATTAGGTGAATCGGGATAAAATTCCCTAACCAAGGCTTAAGTTTTGGGACGTTAATTCTATAATAAATTTCGCTTTCAAGTTTTAAATCTCTCGTAGGTTAATAGGATAAAAAAGATTATTAATAAATGCAACAGCGATTTACATTACCTTGATCGTCATATTCCATATTCAAGTAGGTATAAACCTTTAGCGACCCGTTTATGCAAAAGTTTGAAACGCGCGAACGCAAATTTTCAAACTTGGCGCGAGATTGAACCGTTATTTTTTTTTATCGCGGAATAGTGTACGAGTACGAGTGACGGCGCCGCGGCGGGGAGGGAAGGAAACAGGGACTTTACGCTAGCCGGGTTAAACTAAAGTTGTCTGCTTGAAAAGCCCGGGAAAACGTATCGCCGTATTATCGAGGATAACTAATCTGTTAAACCATGTCGTTTAATAGCGTTAAATTTAATTTTACTGTCGATAATTTATGATTAATGGAGTGTTGTTTCGAGTGGTCGGAATTAGCTGCTCGCAAAGGTTTTTATAAATATTCTTTTATTAATTTAATTTTGAGCCAAAATTTCGTTACGAATGCTTATTTTGTGGGGGAAAACTTGACGTTTTGGCTGAAATTGAGTTTATTTGCCTCTGATTTATCTGAAGAAAATGAAACCTTATTTTCGGAGGCATCAGGGTCGGCATTCCCTTTAATTGACATTAAATTAAATTCGCAAATTAGGTACATTTTTATTTCGTGTCACATCGTTCCCTGACTTTTAGATATGGATTTGAAATGATGTTTTTCGGATAGACAATGAATCAAGGCATAATTTAAGCCTATTTTTCACGGTCTAAAGCCTCGCAAGTAAAAGAAAAATCAATTTAAAAAAACTGTTCGGAATTAGAAGCGTTCGGAATTACAAGCCACCACCCTACAGGAGTTTTCTTGATTTCGAGTATACGAAAAACAGTTTGTCCGAACTCAGAAATATACGCTTCGAGCACTTGGTAGTATTGGGAAAGAAATAATGTGTGCACTGTTAAATAATTCAGTTGTGGCAATCCTCGAGTTTAGACCTTTAGGCTTATTCTATTTCCATTGTTACGGTTTCGATGGAGAGCTATGTCAAAGCCTATTTATTTGAAAGTGTATCTGGGTGCACGGCAGTGCACCCTCCAAGTTGTCGTGCACTACCAGCAATCCTTTACCCGAAACATTTCAGCCTCATTTTAACCCCCTCTTAACTCGGTACTGGGGAATAGTACACCACTCATATTTGCACCTCAAGGGCACAGTGTTAATCCTAGGAAGTCCTCCAACTTCCAGCTTTCTAACTCATTTGGTTTCTGTGATAATCCTATGTGAAAATGACACATTATGAGACTGACTGACTGACTTACTGACTGACTGACACATCATCAAAACCTCTAGGGCATTTCCGGTGGTGCTAGAATGATGAAATTTGGCATACTTGTACCACTAAGCATACAAGCAAAGGGAAAAGTCCCAAAAGCGGGAGTTTCCCCCTTTTAGCCCCTGAAATGGGGGTTTAAAATTAGAGTCATCATCTAAACCTCTAGGGCACTTCCGGTGTTGCGGGAATGATAAAATTTGGCATACAAGTAGGACTTAGCATACAAAGAAAGGAAAAAGTCCCAAAAGCGGGAATTTTCCCCTGTTAGCCCCTGAAATGGGGGTTTTATAATTTATATCCCCTCGTAATAGGACATTATAATTCAATTTTTTCGTCTTTAAATATTAATATTTTTTACTAATATGATTCTTTCGTATTATTGCAAAACTTATGTTTTTTACATAATGTTTTAGTAATTAAATTTTTTACTCATTTCCTTTTCATTTCGTCTGAAATGGTTCTAAGCGTGTTTTGATTCATTTAGTTTTTCTTAAATCTATTCTGTTGATTAAAAGTGTTACTTGCCACAATATTGTGTTCTTCGAATAGAAATACGGTTAACAATTATCACAGCCTGAGAAAAAAAAAAGAAAGTTGAATGCAAAAAAGTTGAAAAAGGCAAAGCCAAGTAAAACTCTTGGAAAGAACAAATAATAATCTAAAAGTACAAATGTTTATTTCACTTCATAATCCTACTTCTATAAATCTACAAGAACATGCACGTACAAAAAGGAGTGAAATCTCACCAAAAACATCTCTGTAAAAATATGCCAAGTTGTTTGGCCGTAAAAAGAAGTGAGATCTAAAATACGGCCAAGTTATTATCTCCAGGTGAACCAACATTTTATTCGACTTAAAACTTCTCAAGAATGTTTTTCTGACTTGGCCATTAGCATTCCAAACTTGCATCCTTCTTCTTTGCACCCGTGAAGGTTAATAACGGAAATTACAAGTTTAACCACAAAAGCTTATCAAGAATATTTAACCAATTAGATTTAATATTTTAATTTCGATCCATATCTGGAATTAAACGAATCCTTGATATGCAAATGGCCAAGTCAGAAAAACATTCTTGAGAAGTTTTAAGTCGAATAAAATGTTGGTTCACCTGGAGATAATAACTTGGCCGTATTTTAGATCTCACTTCTTTTTACGGCCAAACAACTTGGCATATTTTTACAGAGATGTTTTTGGTGAGATATAATATACCGGAATATTTTTCTTTGAACTCCGGTGTTTTGGGTTGGCGAGTATGATGGCGAAAGCTGGCACAGTTGCTAAAATGAGAGATTGATTTTCAGGCGGAAATGGCACTGTTTATGAAATTGAAGACTTAATTAGGGTTGCCCTTGAAATGTTTTCCTGGCTAGAGTTGCAATAGCTTTTTAGCTAAGAAAGTGAATACTCTTTTACGTTCATGATCTGTTAGTGTGTGCCACGTTTGTGCTTTATGTGAGGAGATTGGATACTGTATACACGAAAAGACATTTAATAAATGAGTGAATGAGATTTTATGCATAATTCAACCGTTATAAGGGACTGGCAAACTTACGACTTTGTACTAGAAAATTCGTTGGACGAACAAGTTATGGAAATGTTTGGTTAAACATTCAAACTGGTCTTTGGTTGCAAGGTTAAACCGAGTAGTGAATGACTAGCAAAAATTGAAATTATACCTCATCCGTTGATCCACATCGTATATTACTCCCCCAGGGCCCCATTATAAAAATTGGGGTTTATTATAAATAGGATTGTGGGAACATTACACCAAAATATTGATAGCTTGACAACCAACTTGTAAAATGGCCGCCTGTAATGCAATGTATATGCATAATATTCGTCGAAAATTCTGAAATTTTAAACATTATTATGGCATTGTGTGAGCCTCATACTAAAATGTTGAACGCGTACTGCTTATAGTTTCGGCACTATCCTTATTAAATGCTAACGTAGAACTCTAAATTATTTTACAAACCTTTTTAAAATCACTATATAATTATGAACATAATAAACACCGAATAATAGCTGTTTGCAAGACTAAACTGTACAGTATACGTTATGATAAAAATGGCCACCGGAAAATTATTACCCTAAAACATTATTTAAAGCTATATTACTGAGCATGTTGAATAGGGGGGAATCATGATCGCGTACGCATCCCCATTATCAAATGTGAATGAGACGGAAAGTATGACAATGGCCATAGTTTTTTTAACACAGGCTGTGTTAAAAAACGCGGACATCAAAGTTTCGCCAATAACTGAGAGTCTTATCCATTTTGAAGAGCTGAAATATGTTACCAACGAAAATATTTAATTTTTTACTAGTCTATGATGGATTTGACGGTATTATAATGTTGATGTTGTGGAATAAATGCCAGAATTTTGGTGATTTTATTTTTCGTATTTAAATATACCTAAACTAAATTTTTCTGCAACTTATTTTGGGTTACGAATCATTTTATGAGAAACAAATCAAAGTGCATTTTTTGGTCGTCTTGTGGCATTTTATTTTTAAACTGGAGATTAAAGTTTGTATTTTAAATATTACAGGTCACAAAGAGTTTGGACACTTTTATGGTGAGTAAATTAAAAAGCACAGTTACTAAAGTGCAGCGAACAGAGCTTTCCTTCTCCCTCAAAATAAGACTAGGTACAAAGGAATGGTTTTAGGTCTATAATTATAATGCTTACGTGAAGAAGCCTTATTTCTAATTTTCGGCCCATATGTAAAAAGTTATTTACTTCATGTAACTTTCAGGGAATGGAAGAGAAAAAGACACAAATTACAAGTGTTTAGCTTCTTTTTCTATAAAAATGTGTTCTAAAAACGTTTCTAGAACCGAAGTACAATGGGTTATATGGCTTAGTCTGTGTCAAAAATGTCCCATTACATTTTTCCTAAGGGCCTCCGTTTACAAGTTGTGTTTCGAGTGTTTAAAGCTTTGTCCACATTGAACTCGCGTTCGCGTGTTCGCGCCTTCGTCTATTCGCGTCTTCGTAACAGATCACGAAAAACATTTGCACTTCTATTCTGATACACGCAAAAATTTTGCTTTTCCCATTCTGAGAGCCAATAAATTTTGAGCAATCATTTCGCCATCTGCCCTTCTCCATCGACGTTGTCCAACGAGAAAAACGAAACTAATCGCCCCAACCTTCCTCTCGTCTGTGATTGGTGCTTTTCTCGCGAAGGCGCGAAATTCTTGGCCTTGTCACAAGAAATTTGTACCTTCGCGAGGTGAGGACGCAAAGTAGCGAAAACCCAATGTGGACAGTAGCGCGATCTTGCAAAGAAGCATAGTGAAGATGCGAACTCGCAAAATGTGTCAGTCTGGACAGGCCTTTAGGTATGATAGCTTAATTAAATTGGCATTTCCTTTCAGATTCTAAAATAAAGTTAAGGGAGGATGAAGTGGAAACTCAAGTTATTTTTATCGATTCTTCTACATAATATAAGATCAGTCTGGGTAGTGAAACACCCAGGAAATATTTCCGAGTAATTTTAAAATTAAAATGAGGTTGAGGTTTAACGGATAATATGAAATAAGGACCTCTGACCAATCGCGTAACGCCCTGCCTTCTTGTTAACAAAATTCTCGTGGTACGCTCCTTGCCAAATGAAATTTATCACCTGATTTGATAAAATTTGCGAGCGATGTGATAATCGTGGCGCAAGATGTAGAGCGTCAAACTAGAATTTTGTTAACAGGAGGGCAGAGCGTTATGCGATTGCAGTCAGAGGTCCTTATTACAAAATCCAAACAAAAAACCCTCCTTATACATTAAGAGCAGTATGAAGTCTTATCTCCTAGAATTAACCATAAAATTTGAGCCTAATTTTAATTTCCTGAATGTTTCACTATACAGACTGGTATAAAATCACATGATTTTCCACTTCATCATTTTCCACTTGAATCATAACTTAATTGTTAATGGTGGCTCTGACGGCTAAGGGTCATTGAGCATTTTTACCATAAAAGTAACTGTATTTCTGTCCTTGCGCCATTTTTGGACCACCTTGTATATTGACTTTTTATGGAATGTGCTGCCAGTTATTAGCAAATTATCACATATCAAAAGTCCGTTGCACTTCAGTCTAGAAATCACCGAAATCCACATACAATTATATGGTTTCAATATTTTTTCTATTGATAGGTTCTACCTACGTTGCATCACCAGACGGAAGCCGAACACCAGTACAGTGATTTAATATTAATTACAAAAGTCCCTGCCTAGCAATTAAGTTTGCATATCACTTAAGCTTTGAATTCATTAGAGTGTATTCTCCAATTCTGTCGTGTTTGTTGCTTGGCCCAAAGAGTTAACTGCTTATTATATTCCCCGAACCACAGCTGCTAATACGAAAATTTTTACGTGACATCAATGGGAATATGAATGCAGCGGTGTCTATTGCTACAACTTACATTTAAAGTGACAAAATGAACAAGAATCCAATTCCTTTCAAAACTTTTCTGATGTTTGAGAGAGGGCTATGCTGGACTACTCCTCGTACGTTTCTACATTTCTTCCTACTTCAGTAGCGTCGCTAGGGTTTGAAACTTGGTAGGGAGGGGGGGGGGGCTAAATCTTGGCAAACTATTCGAAAGTTATTATAAGAACAATATAAAAAATTGCATAATGGGTTCATTGGAAAATGTGTAGACCTTTAAATTTATCCGCAAATTTGTGTCAACGTGAAATTATTCGTATTTTAAAGATAAAGCCTACGGAAGCGATTACGAAGGATTAGGTTTATTTTTAGTTTTGGTTAATTTAAGTCCACACTAATGGGACTCCCTTCAAAAGAACATGAAACATTTTACTTGTCTCCATCTGTTTTTTCTTGAAAAATTTGCTGTTTGATATTGAAATTATTTTATATATTGCTACTGAATTTAAGGTTGCTAACAGCAGTTTTTTGGTAGGGTTTACGGATTATTTTTTTTTGGGGGGGGGGCTAAGATTGGAATTTGGGGATTCTATAGTTCTCCCCATAAATGGCCTAGCGACGCCACTGCCCCACTTTTTCCCTCTCCAATGACGTCATTGAGAGGTATTAGTTATTACACTGGACGTGTCTGGGTGTGTCTGTCACCGCGTTCGCACTTGGCAAATCGGAGACAATGTGTCCGCGGAAAGCAATATAGGCTTCTACTCCATTATCACCGTTAGGGTTAAGAAATACGCGGCGATGGGCTAGGGTTACGAGAAACGCCTAGCCCCCCCCCCAATGGCAAGGCTTCACGCAATTGCGGGTTTTCTTATCATTTAATGTGAATCAATCGCCTTATATACCCAAAATTTTTTGAATAGGTATACGCTTGAGTTCGAACGTCAACAATATGATTAAAATTATTTTAGGAATAAAGCTTCTCAAAACTATTTAACTAAAATGAAGGTAGATTAATGACGATTAAAATAATTAATATCAATTATATGTATTTAATTGTTTAAGAAAACCCTGTTAATCTGGTCTCGACTCGGAGAGGTTTATTTTGGTTTACCAACTTTTTGAAAGGGGGTGTGTGTGGTCGAACATGTGGCCAGGAGCACAAGCGAATAAAATTCTAGGTCAAAACGTTCAGACCTAGTGTTCATGGCGGCAACTAGTCTGAATTATGAATTTGAGTTAACTTTTACCTTTCGTTACTCCATATATATGAAACTTCTGACACGTGCTATTGTCTGCTATCAGGAGTTCATAATAACACCCCTTCGCGATTTTTACCATTAGCTCTATGGCCATTTTCGTACTTCCCCCGAAGGGGGGTTCTTATGAACTCCTGCTGCTGTATTGTGTTAAATGTTTTCAACTCTGTTTATAACTGCTTTTTCACAATAAAACAATCCCTCACGTACTAAAGCAATTCCATTGGCTTATGACATAAATCTTAATTGAACATCGCTAAGTTAGCACAAATCTTTCTAATTTAAAACAGGGACTAAGTCGTATACGAGATGGACTTTTAGTGGCTGAGGTGGATTTGAACCTTTGTCGTCAAATGAGAGACAAATGGGGATTCAGAGTATGTCTATTTCTTTACATAAACACTCGTGTATTTAAAAAAGACAGTTTGTGGTAAATAGTTTGTAACCATTTTCCTCTAACAATTTTAGATGACTCAGCGTATAAGTCTTTATGCTGAAGCTCTATCGAAAGCCAAGAGTACGAATTACAAGAGACAAATTATCAAAAATACAGTTCTGTAGAAGTGGTAATGTTTTAATGTGAAATTGAATGGCATTAAAGATAATAAATGCTTCCCCGAAATATAAAGTTCATAAACACACTATTAAAACTGAATCCTTTGCGTTACATTAAATGATTAGAGAAAGTTCGGTAGTGAGGGGGAGTGAACTGTGTCTCCCCAACGTTGGGGGCAGCTTTGTAGAGAGAATACTATTTTTCCCTGGAAAGTAAATGATAGAGGGTTATGACCTTGCCATATATAGGAAAGAAATTACTCAATACTCTAGATGCAGATGCAGATGTTTGACATAGAGGGACAATTTTATTCTGATACTTAATAGACGACAATAGCTTTGCCGAAGTAAAAAGTTCAGAAACACACATCTGATTAATTTGCATTACATATAAACAGGGTTGGCAAGTTTTAAACAAATTGTTTTAAACTTTGATTTAAAACTTGTTTTAAACAGCCATGAAAAAAAACTTTAATTTGTTTAAAACGTTTTAAACAAAAAGTTTAAAACATGTTTTTTTTATGGAGAAAAATTTCGAATATTTTTAACTATTTTTTTATTTGAAAATGAGCGAAAAGATTAAATAATAGAAATAATAAGCTCCAGTCAAAACCTTCCAATTATTCGACTGTTTCAAATGTGTGTTTAATTGTTTGGAGACCCTACCAGATGTTTTATCCATTACCAATCTGTATTGAAGACTGATATTCAAAAATATGATTAAGGATAACTTATTTTGTCATCTACTTAAAGCAAAGCAATAACATTTTTCCTATGTGGTTTCTCTACACTGTTGAGAAATCTGTTCTAAAGAGATTACGCGTAATCTATAAAGCCAGGCCTTTGACAGTGCTAAAATTAATACGCCTAATCCGAAAACGGAAAACATGAGCGCCTACAAATAAGTAAGGGGTGGTGAAGTTTCAAATCTATGATGAGTTCTGACTAAGCATGGGCGAATACCAGTTTTTGACTGTCGAGACGAATATCGAATAGTGAAAAATTTTCTTATCGAATACCGAGACGAATAGTTGTTTGGGAACCGAATATCGAATAATTAGGCTTAACTTAAAATTGCCCTTATCGAATAGTTATCGAATAGTCAGAAATAGAAGGATTAATTAAAATCAATTTAAATTATATTTAGAATTTAGATGCGCTATAGAGTAGTAGCACTTCAGGCCTATTTTCCCATAGAAACTTATACATTAAAGGGATGTACAATCCGTTATGTATGGGCGTGTCTATAAGACTCAAGAACTATATTTTTTAGTAGTAGTGTTACTATTTCCTGGAGTAGTGATTTGGCTGTCGTCTGCTTGAACGTCTGTTTCTACGGTAGATAATGCACTGATAATGCTACGAACTTCACGCATGCTCAGTAGAGCTATATTTGATGGAAGATAAGTTTGATATAGGCTCCGCCCATACATAACGGATTGTACATCCCTTTAAAAAGTGTAACTGCCATTACTTTTTTAAAACATTTTTAGGGTTAATATTTTTGTTTTCTTGAATAGTTAATCGAATATTTAACGAATAGTTAATCGAATATTTAACGAATAGTTAGTCGAATATTTAACGAATAGTAGGCCCGAATAGTAAAATTCACTATTCGTTATTCGTTCGAATACCCGAAATAGGGCTTATCGAATATCGAGACGGTTATTCGTCTCGATATTCGATTGAGTTATTCGTGTTACTCGAGTATTCGCCCATGCTTAGTTCTGACCAAGAAACTCGGAAGTACGGAAGCGGAAATGCCTGAATAGTGGCCACAAAAGAAATCAGGCATTTTGGCATTAGGGGTTAAATGTACAAATTTACGCATCACACTCATTTTGTATCCGCTATTAAAAAAATTATATTTTCCTTTTGAAAAGATCGTTTGCTCTTTTTTAAACAGTCAGTAGAATTTTTCAAATATAAAATATTGTACCCTCAACACGTACTCCCTTTTAAATAATTAATTTCACGATAAAATGTTTTCCGAAAATCTAACTTTAAATCGTGTTATAAACAATAAAAACACAAATTTTTTTAACTAAGTTTTTGCCAACCCTGACAAGGACCATTTCTTACACCTTCAATTTCTAAATTTTAGGAGCTCTTGATTTTCCTGTTTGACTTTGCAGTACATGTTCGTTGTACGTTGGTCTAGGGGTATGATACTCACGCTGGTTTCGAGTGGTACCAGGTTAAATCCCGGAAGGTCGCGTCTTAGAGCTTCATATTATAAATTTAGGAGTATTTTTATTTTCGTGTTTTACTTCTCAATACGTTTCGTGGTCCGTTGGTCTAGGTGTATAATACTTGCTTTGGGTTCAAGTGGTCCCTGGTTCCAATTCCACACGGACAATTTCTTACACCTTGAAATTCTGAATTTATTCAATATTGAACGCTCAAAATAATTAATATCATAAAATAATTTCGGAAAATCTAATTTGTTCTTGAAAATGCGTAAATTTGTAGTTTTTTCAATCAATTTGGAGGGAATAAATCGACTAACTGTTAAATCAGTTGATTGAATTAAATATTGATTAAGGATTAAATTAATATAAATAAAGAAAAATTGCAATATCGGGACTTCAGTCAATTGATAAACGTCACTTTTATCGTTTGTTTTTTCTGTCTTGGTCCAAACCAAGACCTTTTTTTAATCAAGTAGGCTGTGAAAATAAGCGCCTTGCGCTAGCGGGAGTAGTGGCTTAAATGGAGAGCCGCGATATAGACTTTTAGATCTGGAAGAGTGATTTAAACATGTTTAAAACTAGTTTTTTTGTGTTTTTTTACTGTTTTTTTCTACTTGTTTAAAAAACAGTTTAAAACAAAAAATCGTGTTTTAAACAATAAAAAACACAACTTTTGTTTTTTTTAAAAAAAAAACATAATTTTTGCCAACCCTGCATATAAATGCAGATTTATTTGAAGGATAGAAACCTTTGCTGGTGACCGGTTTCTATAACTTCAATCCAGATGTAGTGATAAGATTGATATCTTATAAAGTTAATAAAAAGTAGAGACGTCGATTTAGGATAAATGAAAATTGAAAGTATCTCCTCTGATTCTCAATTATTGTAGAAAAGGTTGGTTTTACGTAAACTTAGAGCTACTCAAAGAACAGTTGAAATTAAAAGCATAGGCTTAAGCGATAGAATTTCATATTTCTTTATAGGCTTACAGCTTCTACTCCTTGGTTCGTACTTCCTTCGTGTTTTTACTTTGTAGTTCAGGCATTCTAGCTCTAAAAAGGGGTGAACCCGGAACAAATTAGAACGGTTACGAAAATTTCCATACTTATAGAATCGGATGCGCTCTTTTACGTGGTGAGGTCTCCCAATCTCGCAACCGTGGGGAAAATCCGCCATCTTGGAAAATGGCCGCCAAAATGACTAAAACTACTTAACTTTGGATGTAATTAACGGATTGAGTCTGAAAAAATATTATAGTGTAGCTTAGAACACTGCGCACGATTTATGTTCTATGCATTTTTCAGCGGTTATCAAACCGGAAGCTGGCAACCATGCATTAAAACAGGGTAAATAGAAAAGTTTCGTGAAATACAAAAGTTACGCGGAAAATATTTGAAGATTTTGTTAAAATTTCGAGGTATAAATAGATGCGAGCGTTCTTCTACGAACTGTTGTCTATCATACCTTTAAAGAAGACAACAGTGACCGCCATTTTGGAAAATGGCGGCCATAATTCTAAAAGCTACCTAGCATAACCGGATAAACTTTAAAATTGAAATTGAAATTGAAATTTAGTGTACTACTTCTAGTTCCACCGTATAAGGACAGTAAGAAACCGTCTCGGCGTCTCCTATAGCGGTTATTTCTGGGTGACTGACTCCAGGCTGATTAAACTTGAAAACTTTTTGACGTAGATCTTCGTTTTGTTTTAGTATTTTGTAAGCCTTTTTTTCCTTGGCGATAAAAGGGCAGATGTAGTATCGCAACCCGTAGCAGCATGGAGAAAGAGTAAAACTTGCGCTTGTGCTCCAAGTCCTTTTTTTATTTCCTTGATATCAAAGGTTTTCGTTGGAGAGTTTCCTTGTTGTTGTTTTACCAAAAATAAAGAATTTTAATTTTCGGTATCAGCGAGAACTATCAAAATAACAAGTACGTCTGTGTCTTCTGTAAGTACAGCAATTAGCTTATTCACTTTAAGGGCCGCGCATGAGAAGTTGCAATGTTTGGGGGCATGAGTTATAGCGCTTCTATGGAGTTAAACGTGTAAACTAAACTACGATGGACGTATGGGTGACCATTTGAAATTTATTATTAAAATAAAATGCCTAGTATTTAAAACCGAGATAGTACAATTAAAACCATGTTAAGAAATAAAGTGTTTAAGTTCTAATGGAAACGGTGCATTGATATTAGTAGGCCGCTATAACTCACTAGCCTTGGCGACGGTAGGGGATCATCGCTTCATCGGCGATGTCCGCCGATGCCGTGCCGAAAGCGCTGTGTATAAATGCCCGTAAGCCATGGCGCCCAATTTAGTGAGTAGAATTTCATTAAATGCCCAAATTTTACGTCTATCAATTGAATTCGATAAAATTTCACCTCGGAAGTTCAATTAATACTTTTACAACAAGTAATACAACACTGTTTTATAAAAATAAACTCGAATGCGTAGCAAATAAGGCATAAGGAATGGTTAAAAGTACTGCACTGCCCCCAAACATTCTTTCTACGCATGCTCACCTCTCGAAATTTTTCCCCCCTTTACACCCCCGCTCTACCGGTGAAAAGGTCTATATTTTTGTAATTTCCGTATTTTCCTAAGTTGAGTGCTGTCTTTGCGATAAGTACGTCAGCGTCACTTTTTGATTGCATGGCTTTTTTAGACCAGACGATTGTAATTTAGTCATAAGATGGTGTATCAAGGATTCTTTGTTTTTAGGATTTTTAAGGAATGTGTCTTGAGAAGTCGTTGCGAGGTTATTTTCTTCGATTTTGATATCCGCTCCGGATATTGATTTTGCTTGCCTTCTCCTATGTTCCTCTCCTTTCGTTGTTAATTCATCTGAATAGCCGTCAAAAACTACAGTTGCATTTTCTCCGTAGTGGTTTTTAACATATTGTACGTACATGTTTAAGATAGCCCCATATGTGGAAGGGCGAGGCCACACTACACGATGAAGCAGAAATCCACCATCCACTACCACATGATCATAAATAATCTCCTCAGTTATTAAAGGACTAACCTCCTCAAGAATATGAGACAGGGTTGCTTTGTTTGTCTTCCAAAATGAGAATTCATCAAACATAGACGGTGCGACCGGGGAAAGTTCATATGACATGTAGTATTTTAAGTCGGCTCCTCTTTGTAACGCACAGGCTATTCTTCTAAACAACTGTTGTGGATTCACAACCACATCTTCTCCGTCCAAGTTTAACACGTTTTTCATTGCCGCTAGCGGTTTTACTTTGTCATTTCTCTTAAGTTTAGCTTCCAGAAACGACTTCCCTACCATTCTATCCATTGAAATTTTTCCATTTTCTACAGCGGAATCGCAATTTATAGTCTCGTCAGCTACAGCACCGGAAGCCAGGGACACCAAACACTTCTCGTACTTGAATGGTGTGTGATCTCTTAGCCATCCAAAAAACTTCCTTGCGTCTGTTGCGTCGCGTATTTGCCGTGATTCTCGAACCTCTACATGTTGTTCTGACGTTGTTGAGTAAACGCCACAATAGTCTTCCAAAGCTTCACTGAGCTGCAGACACACTGGAATAGTTAAGATCCATCGAGCGAGGGTGCTTTCACTCAAACCACGACCCCTTGTTAGTCCACCAGACGTTTTCATTGATCGCATTAGAACTTGCTCAATTGGCATGTCCGACCAAATAACAGGCCACATTTTGTCGGATCGTCTAACGGTAAAAAAACCCAATTGTCCAAATTTAATGTACTCTTCTTCATTCACTATTGTAGATAATTGAGACATCATTTGTACACACAACTAAGCAGATTTCGCGTAAGCAAGGTGAGCAGCTACGTGTAAATGTGGTAACATTTGTTTAAGACAATATAAATGTAGACCCCAGTTTCCTGTCCGTTCTGCTCGGATAAAGAGTCGCATTATTTCAACCTGGTCAAAATATTGTATCCACATTTTTCCTGTACGACCAAAAGTTTTGTACTCTTTCTTTTGTGTCTCAAATTCTGATAGTAAACTCATTACTTCGTTTGTTCCTCGAATATCGTCAGTGCTTGAGGCATTTTGCATTATATCACTGTGGATTTCTTTAACTTTATTCTGTAAGTCTTCTTTCATAATCGGCATGGATTCAAGAATAATCTGACCGATTGCCTTTTGCGTTAGGAAATAAGCTCGAAGGGCTCGGGAATATGCATGTCCACTAAGCATATGAGGCACTGACGCTTTGGCGTAAACGGTTTCCCACAGAAATACCACTACCAGCCATTATATAGCCCACAACACCCATAAATGACATAAGGGTGTGGAACCCCCCAAGTCGAACTATTACCGATGATAATTTCTCGGGCAACCCCAAAACCATCTCTATCGCCTTAATGTAAAGTGGCTGATCAACTACACACGATTTCTGGTTATATCGATGACACTGGTCAACGGCAAATAAAAGGGAAGTGTAAATTGTTGTCAAGTTCGACGGATTTAAGTTAATAAATGGCAGTATGATTACTTTGCTTGTAGAGTAATTGTTTTCACACTTTGAACTTAATTGCATGTAACCATTCCATTCTGGGCTAGGACTTGGTTGTTTCAATATATATTCACACATCCATACGAAGTCCAGTATTTATAAATAATACACCATTCGTGTAATGCTATAAGAAAAATAAACAGCATTTGGACCAGACCGCCATACTAGGCTATATCCCTCGCGCTTAGAAGCACCGCAAGCGGCCGTGTGAGTCGACTAGCCTCCCGTGTGTTGCAAACGGGAGCTCCATCTAGCGTTGCCTCTTCGCGCTAAGCAAAACTCCCAATATGGCGGCCCCGTGCTTTGGTTCTTCGGCAAGTATTTCATGGAATAAGGCTTTTTTCGAGTACGGATAAACATAAACTGACATGGATAATGGATAAATAATGCCTAGATTCTCTTTTAACTCTATTGAATCGAGGTAAGTTGATTAATCTAGTACATAGTACTTACCATTAACACTAAGACTTTCATTAAAGTTCTAGATTCCATGACGAACCAGAATATATATATATATATATATATATATATATATATATATATGTAAATATATCAAAGATGTCTCGAAAACAACAAGATGTAAATAATCTCTGGAATTTGGAAATGGAAGAGAAGCAATCATTATTTATATGGTCTATTACAATATTCTTTAAAGCTTCGGGACACTAAGTAAACATTGTACCATATTATTACTCGAGATCGAAAAATTAGGACTGTTCACGAGTCGAGCTGGCCAACATTTACATGTTTAACAAAAATTGCTACTACCAACGTAAAACTTGAAAACGACTAGAATTGCCATCCCATGTTTAGGAATGTAGTGGTTCAGTAAAACCCGCTGGGTAAAATATGCTCAAGGTTAGTGACGAGAGAAAGCCAATTTTCCCACGCTTTATTTCATGTAAAAATACAACGGAATGCTATTCATGGAGGGAATAAAGACTAAAAAGGATAGCACTATTTCAATCGGCTCGGCTCGGCTCGACCATAATAAAAAAGCTCGCTCGTTAATTAATCGAGCCGGGAAAGTGGTGCCTCAGCTCGGCTCGGCTCGAACGGTATCGTTCCTTTCAACCGAATTCCCAATGGACCGAAATCCCATTCGACCGAATATCCCGCAATGATTTTAGATTTCCAGCCCAATGGCTATATTCCCGATGGACCGAAATCCCAATCGTCCGAATATGCCCCTAAAAAATACATGAATATAACTTGAAACACTGTAGCCGTCAGCGATTCGGTGGTGTAGTGGATACGATGTTGGACTGCGAAGCGATTGGTTGTTGGTTCGAATCTCCGAAAGGTATGTTAATAATATTAAAAGTAAATGTTTCGTGATACTAATTAAAACGCTCACTTTCATACCTTTCAAGGCAAGAGATATATAGAATTAATATACAAATTGTGCTTAAAATGAAGTACAGTCTTAATGGTAGTTCCATCAATGTCTTTAAATTTTAAATTAAAATTTTAATATTTTGGTTTCGGGTGGGTTAGGTTAAGTTAGGTTAGGTTAGGTTAGGTTAGGTTAGGTTAGGTTAGGTTAGCTTAGGTTAGGTTAGGTTAGGTTAGGTTAGGTTAGGTTAGGTTTGGTTCCAATAATTCTTTGACACCTTTTCCAAAATATGCTCCTTTTAATTAGCTACCACCTTTTCCAAAATATTCTCCCTTTAAATAGCTACCACCTTTTCCAAAACATTCTCCTATTAATTAGCTGCCACCTTTTCCAAAAGATTTTCCTATTAATTAGCTGCCACCTTTTTCAAAATATTCTCCTATTAATTAGCTGCAACCTTTTCCAAAACATTCTCTTACTAATTAGCTACCACATTTTCCAAAATATTCTCCTTTTAACTAGCTACCACCTTTTCCAAAATATTCTCCTTTTAACTAGCTACCACCTTTTCCAAAATATTCTCCTTTTAACTAGCTACCACCTTTTCCAAAATATTCTCCTTTTAATTAGCTACCACCTTTTCCAAAACAGTCTCCTATTAATTAACTGCCACCTTTTCCAAAATATTCTCCTATTAATTAGCTGCAACCTTTTCCAAAACATTCTCCTACTAATTAGCTGCCACATTTTCCAAAATATTCTCCATTTAATTAGCTACCACCTTTTCTAAAATATTCTCCTATTAATTAGCTGCCACCTTTTCCAAAAGATTTTCCTATTAATTATCTGACATCTTTTCCAAAATATTTCTATTATTGCTAATAAATTGTTCGTGGTAAGAGGCGGGCTTTTAATACTCATATAAATAATCTTTTTACCTCCAAACAAAATTGGGTTGGGTTGGGTTAGGTTAGGTTAGGTTAGGTTAGGTTACGTTTGGTTAGGTTACGTTTGGTTAGGTTAGGTTAGGTTAGGTTAGGCTAGGGTAGGTGAGGTTCGCCGTAATTAAAACGTAGTTAAAATAAGTGCAGTAATACATTTTCAACTCACATTTATTTTAACAATAATAAGTTGTGAAATTAAAAATATATTTAATGCAAAACCACACAGTATGTCTTCTTCCAGTTCAATAGAATTTCGATCCAATGGGACTATAATAAAATCGCACCTTTGGCTACGTTCGGTCGAATGGGACCCCAAAAAAAACCCCCTTCTGTCGAATGGGAATTCGGTTCAATGGGACCAAAGCGCTCGAACTCGGCTCGCTCGTCACGAGCCTGTTAGTATAGAATATCACCAACTAGAATTGTTACCGATATCAAAATATATTACAAGTTAGATTTTGAACATCTCACGCAAAATCATTCTAAAAAATCGTCATTTTAAATGATATTCACCATGCGTTATTTTTTAGTATTATTACTCAAAAGAGACGTAGAACTCCCTAAAATAACAAAACGTTATTCATCACTCATTTGTTGCACCATCAACCAAGTTGGTTTCGTTAATGTTTGATCCCTTTATTTCTTGCGATTCTGCAAAAATAAACCCTTCTCGTTTGATGGCAAAATGTAACATTTATGCTCAAACTCCACATAAGGAACTTTCATTAACATCTGAGAGGTCCATTTATGGTGTGCCTTGTAAAAGGAGCTCCTAAATTAGCAAATGCGGTTTCAAAAAAATACAAGTTGGGAAAGCCAAAATATTACCTCTCCGAGTGGAGATCACTATCACTACCCCTTAAGCAACCTAAATATATGCATCTATCGCTTTTTTTAGTTCTTTGCAAGTGCAGGAATTCAATTTTAAAATAGTCAATTGTTCAAGCCTTTTCAATATCTCTCAATTGCTGTGGAAACTCTACTCTCTCGCTATACCTCAACCGTATTCTTAGTCTACCAGTATGATTTGTAACATTTGTCCATATCAAAGCTGAATCATACCTCGCCACACAAAAAGCAAATGTCCCCAAAACATGGAAGCCACAACCCAATCACGCATAAGCTAGGCTCCCACTTAACCAAAATAATTATTAAACAGTTAAATACTCACAAAAATTGCCAAAATCAATCTCCTTCAGTAATACGTAGCGCTTAAATATATTATTTTCCGAACAAAATTAATCGAGCAAATTTAACGCTTAACTTCTTCTCTTGAAATTCTATCAAAGAGTGATTCAACGGTTTAAAAAAAGGTTTTTTTCGCAAATAGGGCGCTATCATATCAACCGCAATTCCGTCATATTTAAAAAATATACATTGCCAACACTTTTTTAGACACAATAGTGGAAGTTTTAGCCTCATTTAAAACATGTAAAACATTATCTCATCTACAAATAGCTTACGCATGTCTTTTTTACCAATACCTAGCCGTTTGGATTTTTCTAAAGCAATCTTAGCACCAAAATATTTTTTGATACAAATTAAACGTTCTATATTCTTCATTTTTGAAAATATATTTTTAAGCGTTTATAATGATTACTCTATACACCTACACTAATCTTACACAAACACAAGGAGTATAAATCCACTAGTGGAAGCGGTGTTTTTATTGAAAATATATATTTTTAAGCCTTTACCATGATTACGCTCTACAGCTTCACTAATCTTACACAAACAAGGAGTACTATAAACCCACTACTGGAAGCGGTATTTTTATTCAAACGTAAAACATTTTCGCTTAAGTTAATCATATCTAGGCATCGTTAAAAATGTCTCTATCACTCCTAGGTAACTGAATGCACAGGATTTTACGACATTGTAACTCAAATTCATCTGATTAGGTTTTAACAAGGTTAAATCTAACTGGGAGTAAGATGAAAGGAGTAGAAGCTTATCTGTCTTAGGAAATATGAAATTTTATCTTAACAGTTCGTTAAATCATAAGTTTATAACGAAAAAACGCGGAAGGGGAAAACGAGCAGACAACAGCGATTTTTGGGGGTAGAAGGTTAAGAGCGCCATCTGTCGTCCGTGCCAAAGTTGAACTTCCTCTCGAAACGCAATGAGAAAGTGGATAAAATAATGCCATCAGCTATTTAACTGCGTCGATATATTTAACGATTTGACCCATGACATGCGCGTAACACTGGCTTTTATGAATCCTATTTATTGTTGGATGCTAGGAAACTAGGTAGACGTAACAGTCTGTACCAGTACCCAAGCATCCTTCAATAAACGCCTGGCAACATTGTGGTACGCATGGTACAACTAAAAAATAGGATGTGTATTTATCTTTCGACTCACTCCAAGCCTTTAAGCCCTCATTACAGAGGATTTGAAACACTATCGTAATTCCTAGTGTCTCGAATCTCTACGTTCCTGTCCATTATGAACAGTGCTGAGAGAATGATACATCAGAAAGAGCCATTCAAATCGAATTGCCGAAAATATTATCCATATTTTCATTTCATATAACAGAGAAAACAAATTATTATGGTTCTGAGAGGAGCTTCCCATTTTGGTTGTTGTTCTCAAAAATATATCGCAATGCACGGGCCTCGATAGATATAGGAGGCAATGAAGGAAATATATCACAACGCACGGGCCTTGTTGGATATAGGAGGCAATGAAGGAAATTTATCACAATGCCTGGGCCTTGATAGATACAGGAGGCAATGTAGGAAATATAACGCAATGCACGGGCCTAAATAGATATGAGGCAATGTAGGAAATATAACGCAATGCACGGGCCTTGATAGATATAGGAGGCAATGATTTAACGACTTCGGTACTTGGGTTTATCTTTAATATTTAAATAAATATAATTATTTTTAATTATTTTAATCGCCAGTAAAGAACTTTAAAGATAGTTAAATCGTTTAAAATAAAGTTGTTCCTATTATCTTTCGAAACTTTGCTAATATTGACGTTTAAAGTGGAGGGTACCCCTCTTGCCCGCTTTCTTCAAATTTTGGGGTATATATACGATTCGTTTCCATTATAATAATAGATAAAAACGCATTCGCGTGAACCGATGGTGGAAGCCCTGCCATTGGGAGGCTAGACGTTTCTCGTAACCCTAGCCGATCGCCGCGTATATCTTGAAACCAGTAATAGATAAAAACGCATTCGCGTGAACCGATGGTGGAAGCCCTGCCATTGGGAGGCTATAATTTTCTCGTAACCCTAGCCGATCGCCGCGTATATCTTGAAACCAAACGATGACGAAGGAAAAGAAGCCAGAATGGACTGACTGGCGTCCATGTGAAATGGACAAAGACCTGAAGATGGTGGTGCATAGAAGCTGGTGTCTATGTGGAATTGACGAAGAACAGAAGATGGTGGTGCTTGGAAACTAGCAAGTACAGACTAGTGTCCATGTGGAGTGGACGAAAACCAAAGCTGGAGGTGTTGGAACTCAAGTAGAATAGCCAGAGGAGACGAACACAATTTTCCAAATTTCCGTGAACTGTCAATGCAGTCCGGAAATTGGGAACACGTTTGCTCCGATACGCAAACTGCGAACGCGGTCACGTGGGGCGTGACAGACAGACACACACACACGTCCAGTGTAATACCTCTCCGTGACATACGTCACTCGGAGAGGTAAAAAGTAGCGTAGTTCAAAACTGATGTCTCAGAAAAACAGGTTCTGTTTTCGGAAATAGCAATGTTTAACTATAATATTGAACAATTCTTAACCCTACCTTTAAGTGCTTACCCTATAAGTGGATCCCATAATAGCGGTTCTCATAACCGAGGTTCCCTTAATGGCGTTATTTGAACCCCAATAGTATCAGGTCAGGTAAGGTTAGGTTAACTTAGCGTACCATGATCTAATTGTCCTTGTTAATATTTTTAAAGTATAGGGTTTAGAATTGCTCAACACTCGAGTTAAAAACTGCTAATCCCGAAAATTTCAGTTTTTAACAACGCCGCCTTTTTGGAATCGCTGTTGCTAACTGCTCTTCTGGGAACTGCTGATACAAGGTACATCCCCTTTTACTATTAAGTATTCATCGTACCGTTACCTAACCTTGACTTACCTCACATAATTTTTACTATACTAATAATACCGAGGTTCAAAAAACCAAACCAAAGCTAAACTGGCCTAATACTACTGAGTTTCAAATGAAGAAACCTGACCAGACTAAATATCGAGGTTTGAAGAAGAAAAACAGCTTATCCAAACATAAGTAATACTCATTAATTTAATCACGACTTTCATGAACATATTTGAGTCATAGTGAGTTCACCAGGAAGTCCGTTCTTCGAGCTCATTTTAATAGTGAAATTAAACAAATATTTCAAAATATAAATATCCTTAATACGAGACCTCTTCTTCCTGAGTCTGTTAACAATAGTAGCGTTCAATCGAGGAGTCAGATTTATTTACGAACAACATTTTGCAGTAGTAATTTCTAACGATTTGCAATGACGCTAATGGTTCCATTAGAAACACAATAGGGTTCGATAGAAATGGGCACTACCTTACTCTATGCCGTATCTTTAATTTTGTGAAACAATAGCTTTTTATTTGTTCCATTAATAATATTCAGCTATTATTTATATTGCATTACTTGTTAATGGCGCACTTAATGATCTCGTAATTGGTATTTATGGATTGGATTTTGTTTGCTTCGACCGAGTAACCAGAAATTAGATCAAAGTGTCACCCAAAGGAAACCGGGCGAAGTCTCGGAACGAAACAATGCCCAATCGCAAAAAAAAACAAATATACCAAAGTTCGAAATTGTAGAATACGAAATACTAAAGCCTAGTTTTCACTGCCGAAATTTTCACGGAACAGAAAAGAAAAATCCGCAAAATTTTGCGGATAATTCCTTAAAAAGCGGAGGCAAAACGTTTTCACTTGTAATATGAAAGAGTGCGAGTTCGTGGAGACCAAGGCTTATCTGTTATGTTGAAAATGCACCAATAGCAACCTATCTATTTTCTTAGACTTAATTGTCTTTGTAAAAACGTTCAATTTTATCATATAAATAACGATTAAGCCAAATTTCTTTAGCAAATCGTTAACTATAAATTTTTAGACATTTAACTCGACAACAGAAGCGACTTGAAAATAAAAAAATGGCGTCGAAAAAAAGCCTCGCGAGCTGACCAAAACCAAGCCTATGACGTCACGCATTCGTCGATTCCTATTGGCCACCGCTTTCCTTTCCGTAAAAATTTGCGGAAAAAAGAAAACCAAATCCGTGCTTGCCGCACAGAAAACGCGAAACTTTGCGGCAAAATACCTCTAAAAAAACGGCGCGGAACGCGGTTTTTCCTGCGTTTTGGGCCAGTGAAAACCAGGCTTTAAACGAAAACGTCGGGAGTGTGCCGAATTCCTGTAAACCGAGTTTCTGGCCGACGAATTTTGGAGGAATAAAGACATCGGCCATCTTGTCTTATACGTAGGCGCTACCTAAACCGTGTCCGCGCTATTTCCATTACCTCCCAAGTAAACCTGATTTCCAACCCACTGAACGCTTATATATCGAATCTGCTAAAGGCCTATTAGCCGCTCCAGAGCTTAAACCAAACAATTAAAGTTTTTTACTTTCGTGGAGTTTGGAAGTATGTCAAAAACATTTAAATGTAATATTGGAAGAAAAAACTAAGATTTATGATTTTTTCCATGAAAACTCAGCCAATTCACTTTGTCCACTTATGTGGAACGCCGTTTCGGCCAAAATTATGTACAGTACTTGCCTGTTTGTGACATAGTACGAGGCAAGTTGTTACATAGTACGAGGCAAGTTGTTACATAGTACTAGGCAAGTTGTTACATAGTACGAGGCAAGTTGTTACATAGTACGAGGCAAGTTGTTACATAGAACGAGGCAAGTTGTTACATAGTACGAGGTAAGTTGTTACATAGTACGAGGTAAGTTGTTACATAGTACGAGGCAAGTTGTTACATAGTACGAGGCAAGTTGTTACATAGTACGAGGCAAGTTGTTACATAGTACGAGGCAAGTTGTTACATAGTACGAGGCAAGATGTTATATACGTGGACTTAGATTTATTTTTTCGAAAAATTGGGAGAGGTGAAGACAGTAATGGCATCACTATATACAGGGTGTTTCTGAAAAGTCCATCACAAATTAAGGGGCGTGTTTATGGGACCAAACTGAGCGGAAAGTACCAAAGAACATGGGGTGTACAACATTTTGTTACGGAGATATGGCCTTCCAAACATTCGCCCCTAAAACAAGGAAATATCCAAAAATGAGGAGTAACACTTAAGACCGACTAACCAGCTTGTTTAAAATTACTAGACAATTTCAATAGCCTTTAATCGAACAATTGATTTCTACCTTTACTAATCAGAAGCGTATAAATGAGTAGAAGTATGCCTACGGTGGTAATGTAAAATTAATCCCAAGTGACATGATGTTTCAAGATCTTCCCAGCACCAAGTAAAATGGTTCTGATTGAAGGGACTTTTATTAGCACAGCGTAAACAACGTTATTTTCAGGAATTAGTCCAAATGTCCACGGGCGGCATTACAAAAACGAGGCAGTCTTTCGAATGATACTTGGACATGTTGGAAGATCCCTGGCTTGTTCCTGTTATCTCAAACCGTAAAAAGCTACGCAAATCTTCATCATCACGGACAACACTCTTGTACGTTAGGTATGACCTTGAGAAAACCTAAAAGGACATCTCGAATGTATTTGAAAAACCCATCTCCAATTAAGGGGCGTGTTGTTTGTTTCCAACAGAGTAAACTCGCCCAGAGAACAATTACAATGCAGAGCCACGTTTCGGCGTTAATGGCCCACAAAGGTGGTCCCAAAAACAAGAACAAACTTTAATTTGTTTCGTTCAGTAAGTGTTTCATGTGTCATAGATAAAACGCCATGATTAATGCACGAAGAAAATGAATTTATTGACAAGTTTTAACATTTAATTGCAACTAGTTACAAAAATTGTTCAAAGTGTTCACCACCCGCGTTAAGGCACACATTAGCACGTCTTACAAATGATTCCCTTACACGTTGAAAAATGCCTGGAGTTTCGCGAATTGTTTGACAGCCGTGAATTATTCGTCGACGTAGCTCTTCAACATCGGGCACTTCAGTCTGATAAACTAAGTCTTTCAGGTGGCCCCAAAGAAAGAAATCACAAGGGTTCAGATCGGGTGATCGAGCAGGCCACTCCACAGGTCCACCTCGACCTAACCACCGCAAAGGGAAGGTCGCGTTAAGATAATTTCGGACCGCGATGCTGAAATGTGGTGGTGCACCATCGTGCATGAACCACATTCTGTTTACCAAACCTAAGGGTACGTCTTCGAGTAGTTCCGGTAAATCGTCCCGTAAGAACTGCAAGTAAGCCACACCGTTTAACCTGGGCTCTAGGAAATATGGCCCAATTAAATTGTCACCCACAATACCACACCACACGTTTAAACTGAATTGTACTTGGTGACTTCTAACGCAAGTTGCGTGGGGGTTTAGCTGGGACCATTGATGTTTATTATGTAAGTTAATAATACCATCCCGTGAAAAGTTAGCTTCGTCAGTAACCAACAAATCCCGTGGGAAATCGATATCGTTTACTTTAGCCAGAAACCACTGACAAAACGCCGTGCGTCGTGGGTAGTCCGCTGGATTCAAACCTTGAACTTTTTGAACATGGAAAGGATGAAACCGGTGGCTTCTGAGGATTTTCCACACGAGCGTGTGGTTTACGCCTAATCGGCGACCAACTTGGCGGGTACTTGATTCAGGCTCGTCCTCGAAAATGGTGAGAACTTCGTCTTCTACGGCCTCTGGGATGGCTCTCGCTCTAGGTTGAGGTCCAGCCGGTTGGATTCGTCCATCTTGCCTCAAACGTCTGTCCACAGCCTCGAACGTCAGTCGATTTGGTAGTCGCCTATGCGGAAATCTTTCCTGATACAAGCGTACAGCTGCAGCGGCATTCCCCTCGGCTAGTCCATACATTAGGTGCATATCCGCATATTCGGCATTTGTGAAGAAAGGCATTGTAACAGACTTCGTTGAATTATGAGTTTAATAAAACAAACACATGTACGTGAAACCTCTTTTATTCCTTTCTTAAAAAACATAGTGCTCTGTTTTAGTGCTCTGTTTTTTAAGAATAGGCGAAGTTCTCACTATTTTCGAGGACGATCCAAAAACAAGCAGCCGCCAATTGGTTTGCTGATTAAGAAAAAACCACACGCAACTTGCGTTAGAATTCACAAAGTACAATTCAGCTTAAACGTGTGGTGTAGTATTGTGGGTGACAATTTAATTGGCCCATATTTCCTAGAGCCCAGGTTAAACGGTGTGGCTTACTTGTAGTTCTTACGGGACGATTTACCAGAACTACTCGAAGACGTACCCTTAGGTTTAATAAACAGAATGTGGTTCATGCACGATGGTGCACCACCACATTTCAGCATCGCGGTCCGAAAACTTGTCAATAACATTTTCTTTGTGCATTAATCATGGCGTTTTATCTATGACACATGAAACACTTACTGAACGAAACAAATTAAAGTTTGTTCTTTTGTTTGGGACCACCTTTGTGGGCCATTAACGCCGAAACGTGGCTCTGCATTGTAATTGTTCTCTGGGCGAGTTTACTCTGTTGGAAACAAACAACACGCCCCTTAATTGGAGATGGGTTTTTCAAATACATTCGAGATGTCCTTTTAGGTTTTCTCAAGGTCATACCTAACGTACAAGAGTGTTGTCCGTGATGATGAAGATTTGCGTAGCTTTTTACGGTTTGAGATAACAGGAACAAGCCAGGGATCTTCCAACATGTCCAAGTATCATTCGAAAGACTGCCTCGTTTTTGTAATGCCGCCCGTGGACATTTGGACTAATTCCTGAAAATAACGTTGTTTACGCTGTGCTAATAAAAGTCCCTTCAATCAGAACCATTTTACTTGGTGCTGGGAAGATCTTGAAACATCATGTCACTTGGGATTAATTTTACATTACCACCGTAGGCATACTTCTACTCATTTATACGCTTCTGATTAGTAAGGTAGAAATCAATTGTTCGATTAAAGGCTATTGAAATTGTCTAGTAATTTTAAACAAGCTGGTTAGTCGGTCTTAAGTGTTACTCCTCATTTTTGGATATTTCCTTGTTTTAGGGGCGAATGTTTGGAAGGCCATATCTCCGTAACAAAATGTTGTACACCCCATGTTCTTTGGTACTTTCCGCTCAGTTTGGTCCCATAAACACGCCCCTTAATTTGTGATGGACCTTTCAGAAACACCCTGTATATGAAAATAGCTACGGTAAGGAAAGAAATGTCATTTCCCTCGTGAGCTTGGATAATGACATTCTACCACTGAGCCATAGGCTTTGGTCCCAGTGAACCGAATTCCCATTCGACAGAACGGCTTTCTTGTGGTGTCCCATTCGACCGAACGTAGCCAAAAGGTGCGATTTTATTGAAGTCCCATTGAACCGAAATTCTATTAAACTGGAAGAAGACATACTGTGTGGTTTTGCTCTAAATATATTTTTAATTTCACAACTTATTATTGTTAAAATAAATGTCAGTTGAAAATGTATTACTGCACTTATTTTAACTACGTTTTAATTACGGCGAACCTCACTTAGCCTAACCTAACCTAACCTAACCAAACGTAACCTAACCTAACCCAACCCAACCTTGTTTGGAGGTTAAAAGATTATTAATATGAGTATTAAAAGCCCGCCTTTTACCACGAACTATTTATTAGCAATAATAGAATTATTTTGGAAAATATGTCAGATAATTAATTGGAGAATATTTTGGAAAAGATGGCAGCTAATTAATAGATGAATATTTTGGAAAAGGTGGGAGCTAATTAATAGGAAAATCTTTTGGAAAAGGTGGCAGTTAATTAATAGGAGAATATTTTAGAAAAGGTGGTAGCTAATTAAAAGGAGAATATTTTGGAAAATGTGGCAGCTAATTAGTCTCCACCAGACTTCATTAATTAAAATGAAAGTGGCGTATTTAATTCTTAAATGAACATTTATCTTTGGGGTCGGATACTTCTGAACTTGTATCTTTGGGGTCGGATACTTCTGAACTTGTATCTTTGGGGTCGGATACTTCTGAACTTGTATCTTTGGGGTCGGATACTTCTGAACTTGTATCTTTGGGGTCGGATACTTCTGAACTTGTATCTTTGGGGTCGGATACTTCTAAATTTGTATCTATGGGGTCGGATACTTCTGAACTTGTATCTTTGGGGTCGGATACTTCTGAACTTGTATCTTTGGGGTCGGATACTTCTAAATTTGTATCTTTGGGGTCGGATACTTCTGAACTTGTATCTTTGGGGTCGGATACTTCTGAACTTGTATCTTTGGGGTCGGATACTTCTAAATTTGTATCTTTGGGGTCGGATACTTCTGAACTTGTATCTTTGGGGTCGGATACTTCTGAACTTGTATCTTTGGGGTCGGATACTTCTGAACTTGAATCTTTGGGGTCGGATACTTCTGAACTTGTATCTTTGGGGTCGGATACTTCTGAACTTGTATCTTTGGGGTCGGATACTTCTGAACTTGTATCTTTCAGGTCGGATACTTCTAAATTTGTATCTTTCGAGTCGGATACTTCTAAATTTGTATCTTTCGGGTCGGATACTTCTAAATTTGTATCTTTCGGGTCGGATACTTCTAAATTTGTATCTTTCGGGTCGGATACTTCTGAATTTGTATTTTTGGGGTCGGATACTTCTGAACTTGTATCTTTGGGGTTGGATACTTCTAACTTTGTATCTTTCGGGTCGGATACTTCTGAATTTGTGTCTTTGGGGTCGGATACTTCTGAATTTGTATCTTTGGGGTCGGATACTTCTGAACTTGTATCTTTGGGGTCGGATACTTCTGAACTTGTATCTTTGGGGTCGGATACTTCTGAACTTGTATCTTTGGGGTCGGATACTTCTGAACTTGTATCTTTGGGGTCGGATACTTCTGAACTTGTATCTTTGGGGTCGGATACTTCTGAACTTGTATCTTTGGGGTCCGATACTTCTGAACTTGTATCTTTGGGGTCAGATACTTCTGAACTTGTATCTTTCAGGTCGGATACTTCTAAATTTGTATCTTTCGAGTCAGATACTTCTAAATTTGTATCTTTCGGGTCGGATACTTCTAAATTTGTATCTTTCGGGTCGGATACTTCTGAATTTGTATCTTTGGGGTCGGATACTTCTGAACTTGTATCTTTGGGGTTGGATACTTCTAAATTTGTATCTTTCGGGTCGGATACTTCTGAATTTGTATCTTTCGGGTCGGATACTTCTGAATTTGCATCTTTGGGGTCGGATACTTCTGAATTTGTATCTTTGGGGTCTTATACTCCACCAGACTTCATTAAAATGGAAGTGGCGAATTTAATTTTTAAAATAACCATTAATAATCTAAATTTTTTTAAAGCTAAATGGAAAGAAAGTTATAGCTCGTTATATTTCCCCATCCCGCGGGCGCCGGCCTTGACTGGCTGAGGCTCCGCTCTGGCTCTGCCTGTATTACGGTTTATATGTAGTTAACATGCGATGACTCTACCCTGCCTCTACCTTTATTATGGCTTTTGGGCAAGTTAACATGGGATCACACTACTATATGTCTTTCGTTTTCGTTAGCTTTTCGCCAAAAATGAAATTATTGTGAGAGTTGGGCTTATCTAAAGTGAGATAAGGTTTGCTTGCGTTCATTCTCTAAGTTTTTTGAAAACTAAATGGAAGTAAAAGGTATATAGTCTAGAGGATTCGTGCTGCTTTTTAGTAAAATCGTACACTTGGTGACAAAAGGACGAAACTTTGCACAAAGTATCTATGTGTCTTAAGTAGTCGATTAAAGATTGGAGGCATTCTGTATCTGTCCTGTTACATTTGTGACAGGCGTATAAATGCGACATAGTTTTGCAGAAGTGCACTCTGAACGCCCCCTCATTTCTCTCATACCGTCTCCTTTCTTGGGGGCGGGCGCCTCTACTCGAGATAGTATAAAGTCTCGAAGGGGTCGTTCATCATACTATTTTACCATTTTTTTGCACTGGCAAATTTATTGGGAAGGGTTTTACATACTCAAAGAAACGTTAACTATTTATACTATAAGTTTTAAGGTATTTAAATGGAAATGTAATGTTATTTCAATGATGACAGTTTATTTTATAAAAAGCATTTAGCTTCATTTTATTATTATTCTTTTAAAATATTTCCCCTAGACGTTAATACGAACCACTTTAATAAAAGTTTAATTTCGTAAGTTCAGAATTATTTTATATATCTATTATTATTTTATAAAAACTGTCTCATTTTGGGGGTCCGTCTTTTTTCCCTGGGACCACTCGCATTATTTAAACTGTTATTAAGGCTAGGTGCCCATGATTAGTAAATTTTTCTTTGTTTAAGTCCTTTAGTTAAAAATCGACGAGTTTTTTTGTTAACATATTGGTTGCAATATTGTCATATGTTATTTAGATGTAATTTTACAATCCCTAGTTTTTGAGGTAAAATATGCCTAAATGTATTGTTAAATGGGTTCTATAGTAATTTAGGTAGAAATTATTTCTGTTTTTATTAAATTTTGAAATAACGTTTTCAGTGTTGGTCACGCTCTCCTCAGTTAACTTATTTTGCTCGTTGAGATTAGTATACCCTAATTTTATTTTTGGTGTGGAAAGGGCTATTTTTTTATAGAAAGGGGCATGAATAAATTAGTCACCAGTACCGCCAGAGAAAAGGGTTAGGCCTAGCTAGCCGCTCAATGAGTCTCAAAATTTTCCGTACAAATATTTTTCGAAGTTTAGTACCACCCGGAGTTAGGTTTTAAAGTGTGACGGTGGACGCATTGTCGCCCTAAGCCGTTGGAAATCAACTCATGGGTTTTTACGATACATAGGTTGGCAAGCTCAATATATTTTTGCTCGAATTTTTCAACACCACTTTCTTCCCAAGTATTCTATCAATGAGCAAAGACTTGTTTTTTCGCGTTAGTGAAGTTTTATAGCTAGGCCCATGTCTTTTTCAAAATGATTACAATATAGGGCCTATTTAAATGTTTTAAAATGAATACAGTTAAATTAGTATGTTATGGAGAAGGAGCCACCACCCATAAATTGGAATATTTGTTTTATTTGTCAAGAAATAAAAGCGGAAAAATTAACGTGTCCTGCAAAATTTGAAAGCCGATTTCAAGCAGCCGGATACCGATCTATTGCTGAAAATTTACTCGAGTTTAGCAAGATTGGAGAGGTACCTTCAAATCTAAATATTAATTTAATAGACCATGGTTGTGGTATTGAACAAACTCTGAAAGCTCAAAATGCCAAGTTTCATAAAACCTGTAGATTGCACTATAACAACAACGCGCTTCAACGGTCAACTGAACGGAAAAACAGAGATTTAAAACGAAAACCAAGTGATGAAAGCGACGAGGATTGTGCAAAAAAAAAGAAAAAATTCACCAGAAGCTGTTCTACGTCTCACCAAACAAATACAACTCGTGAAACTTTAAAATGCTTCTTTTGTGATCACCCTGATAAGAAAGGTAATCCTTTGCACGAAGTTACAACTTTTGGAGTGGACCAACTAGTCCAATTATGCGCATTGAACTTAGAAGACCAAAAACTGTTAGCTAAATTGAGTGAGGGCGATATGATAGCTATAGAAGCCAAATACCACGAAACCTGCCTCACCAGTCTGTATAATCGAGATAGAAGCAGTAGGACAGCGTCCAATAAAAAGGAAATCGCAGATACGTCCTGCCAAACTTCCTTTGCTGAACTACTGTCATACATGCAAACTACCTTAACGGATGAAGAAAACCCTGTCTTTCAACTAAGTGAACTTAAAAAACTTTTCGACACAAGAGTAGCTCAATTAGGGGGAGATGCTTCTGGTGTACATTCGACTCGCCTAAAAAATAAAATACTTAGCTACATACCAGAACTTCAACCCCAGAAAGATGGAAGAGAAATATTTCTGATCAAAAATGGTACCATAGGCAAAACCATCAAAGTTTTCACAGCCATGGATGCAGAAGACGATACAGTGACCTTATCACGAGCAGCAAACATTGTCAGGAGACAATTGATTAATCGAACCAGCTTGCCCTTCTCTGGATCATTTTCTAGAAATTGCCAAGAAAAAGCTGTTCCACAGTCTCTTCAAACACTTGTTACCATGATTTTGCAAGGCTCAAATATCAAATCTCAAGCTAACTACTCGTCACAAGCTTGCTTGACCATAGCACAGCTAATAGCATTTAATACATATGTAAAAAGGCGCAGCAGTTATTCCGCATGTAACAAGCACAGTGAGCACCAAGAAACGCCACTTCCTCTTTTCCTTGGATCTATGATACACTCAAAAACCCGATCTAAGGAAGTTGTAGACACTCTTAACAGGCTTGGTTTGTCAGTATCGTATGACAGAATCTTGGGATGCTCTGCTGATCTTGGAAACGCGGCGATACGTCATTTTGAAAGCCTTGGGGCTGTATGCCCGCCGTCATTAAAGGTTGGTGTCTTTACAACTTCCGCCGTGGACAATATTGATCACAACCCATCAGCAACAATCGCTCAAGGGTCATTTCACGGAACGGGGATATCATTGTTTCAACTCCCTGAGCACGACAATTTAGGAGTTCAGCAAGACACGTCGAATTTTCAAAGAACTGGAAAACAAATGGCCGCGCTTCCAACAAGTTACACGGAAGTTCCTCCAGTAAATGATTCTAAAAAAATTGGACTCTTCCAGAAATAAAAAAGCTGGAAGACTTAACTAAATCTGATGGCTCTCTAGTACTTGAAGCGCTAGAACTAGAATCAAAATGGTGCGAAAGTGTATTAAAATGTATTCTAGACGAAGACCGAGATCCTCACGTATCTTGGGCTGCGTACCACAGCTCTAAATCTAATCTTGAAGATGAACTGACCAAATATCCACTTGCTGTGTCTTCTTTGTTACCATTATTTCCAGACGCATCAAAATCAATCGCTATGATGGACGTAGTCAGACAGGCAACTTCTATTCTTAACCCAGGACAAGTTGCGGTTATTGCCTGCGATCAACCACTATATAAGATGGCAAAATAAATCCAATGGAAGTGGCCCGAGTCACACGGTGAAAATTCATTTGTGGTAATGCTAGGTGGCCTACACATAAAAATGACGTTACAAAAGGCTTTGGGCGATCTTTTAGAAGGCACTGGATGGACCTCGGCCATAGAACAAGCAAATGTCGCCTCATCAGGAACTGCAAATTCATTTTTAAAGTCCTTCCACGTCAAGAAAACAGCCCTAGTGCACCAAGTGACCGCTTGCGCACTGTTTGCGTTAAGAAAGGAAGCATTTGAATACGAAAATTCTAACACTGACTGTCCAACTGAAACATTTCAGAAATGGTGCCAAAATAGAGCGAATGAAAGTCCTCAATTCATGTTCTGGCAGCTAATCTTTGAGATTGAATTGGAGCTGCTAATTTGGGATAGAGCCGTTCATGAAGGAAATTTTCCTCTCTATGTTGAAGCTTTAAGAAATATTGCATGGGTTTTCTTTGCCTTGGATCACACTAACTACGCACGATACGTTTCCGTCCATGTACGCGACATGCTTGCCCTTGAAGAAATACATCCGGAAATTTACAAAGAATTCTGTAAAGGAAAATTCTCAATAAATAAGTCACACCGTCCGTTTTCGAGAATGTCTTTAGATGAGAGCCATGAACAAAACAATGCCTGTGTAAAAGGAGATGGAGGAGCAGTTGGCCTTACTGAAAAGCCATCAGCTCTAATAAGATGGATGGTGGGTGGTCCTGAAATGGCTCGCATAGTCAACGAATTTTTCAGTATTCTTAATAATAGCAAGACAACAAACAGTTCTTTACATCATGAAGACACTCCGAGCAAGCAGGCCAAATTCGTTCAAAACGTAAAATCGCTTATAAACGTCATGAAAGACATGGGCAACCCTTTTACAGATCCTTCAGAAGACCTGCTCATTCTGGATAGCAGGCAAATAGTGGATAGAAGAATTTCAATTTCTTTGAAAAATTTACAGAATAACGGTCGAAACCAATTGGAGATTTTTTTTAAGGAACGTCTAGTTCATCGAAATATAGACATTGACTTTGTATTGAAAAAAAAAAACAAATTTGCCTTGTTCAGCAGACCACCAGAAAGGGAAAAATCGAAACATAAAATAGCAGTCACCACCATTAAACGAGACAGAAATCTATTTTCACGACTTTATATCGGATGTCAAAATCGAACTGGTGATCTGGACCAGTTTTTTAAACACGAAAACCAACCATTTCCTCCCTCTTTGTCCGAAAATGGAATCATGCGAATGGGAAACAAAGCAGACCTCGCTCACTGCTTGGAAGACATGATGACGGTCAACGAAGAGATAAATTCGACCCCAGAGGTGGACATGGTGGTAGTTGATAGAGCAGTCATCATTAACATGATAAAGCCTCTTCCAGCTTCTTCGTTCTTCGATTACGCAGAGATGTTCGGAAAATACGTTTCTAGACAGCTCACTGGTAACGTTCGTCGAGTTGATGTTGTGTTTGACACATACATTGAAAACAGTTTAAATGCGAACACCAGGCGAAAACGAGGAAAAGGAATTAGAGTACGAGTTGAAGGTAGAAAAGCAGTACCTCGAAATTGGCCTGAATTCTTGAGAATAGACGAAAACAAGAAAGGAACTATTTGTCTTTTTGAGTCAGGAAATTTCTTGTGCAAATTTTCCTGGAATTGTTTTAATTACCTGTATCGAAAAGGTCTTGACCACATCAGAAATCAATGTAGATGACCTATCTCCATGTACCCAGGAAGAAGCGGACACTCGCTTGTTTCTTCACGCGGCTCATGGAGCTAAAATGGGCTTTGGAAGGATTTTAATAAGAATTGTAGACACTGACGTGCTTGTTCTTGCAATTAGTTTGGCTTCCAAAATAAACTGCAAACAGTTGATAGTCGCCATTGGAACAGGGAAGTCCTACCGTTACTTGAATGCCACGGGCCTAGCAGAAAAACTCGGAAATGAGAAATGTGAAGGACTACCCGCATTTCACGCACTCACAGGGCGTGATACAACGTCTACCTTTGGAGGTAAAGGGAAAAGAACGGCCTGGGCCGTATGGTCCGCGTTTTCAGACGTGACATCAGCGTTTCAAGCTTTATCAAAAGGACTATCTGCTTCAAAATTACACGAAGTGATTCCATTCCTCGAAAGTTTTGTCATTTTAATGTATGACAGATGTAGTTCTGATGAAAACTTAAATGATGCAAGAAAATTGCTTTTTACTCAAAAAAATCGGGAACTGGAAAATATTCCTCCAACTAAAGACGCTTTTATGCAACATGTATTGCGAGCAGCGTACCAATCGGGCCATGTGTGGGGCCAAGCCCTTAAAAGGGTCCCTGATTTACCAGATCCAAACCAATACGGGTGGTACAAAAGAGAAGATTCGCAAAATTGGCAAATAAAACGGATAACATTTCCTCCTGCTGCTGAGTTGTGTTGCGAAATATTAAAATGTGGTTGTACTAAAGGTTGCCGTGGACAGTGCTCTTGTGTTAAAGCACAACTACCTTGCACCGCGCTATGCAAATGTGGTGGTTGCGATAGAGCTATGGCATAATTAATTATTCTGTACATTTAAGTTTTATATGTTTTTATGTATTAAATGTCAATTTTGATATCTGTATGTTTTATAACAATTTTTACATGTATCGAAATAACTATTGTACCTGTCAATGACTTTTACACTAAAATTTTTTTCATTTCTATACTTTGCCAAAGTTAAAATTAAACATTATCGTTAGTACTTCAATATTTACATTTAAAAATTATTTCCTATAAAAATACTGAATTGAAGCACCTTGTATTGATGTTATAAAGAGATTTAAGCTTTTTTTGTTGAAAGGTATTATAGTGAACGACCCCTTCGAGACTTTATACTATCTGGAGTAGAGGCGCCCGCCCCCAAGAAAGGAGACGGTATGAGAGAAATGAGGGGGCGTTCAGAGTGCACTTCTGCAAAACTATGTCGTACTTTTACGCCTGTCACAAATGTCACAGGACAGATACAGAATGCCTCCAATCTCTAATCGACTACTAAAGACACATATTTTGTGCAAAGTTTCGTTCTTTTGTCACAAAGTGCACAATCAAAACCCCAATCCTCTAGACTAAAAGGGTTCTGTGTGTAAACCTAATGATTTTACACGTCTCCTACAGTAGACCTTTTCTTCCGAACGCTGGAACCAAAGGTGGTGATTTTCCGATAGTTCACAGGAAAAAGTTTAATAGTTACCCAACAAAAATGATTGGAAGAGTCTGAATAAAAATTTTTAATTGGTTTGTTGGCAGGGTTTATCGATCGTGTGATCTATCGATTAATTTAAAAGCAATTTAAACGAACAAAATGATCTACGTAGTGGTTATCATTTGCCGGTGGCACCAGTTTAGAAACCTGGTAACGAGCCCTTATGCGTAGAGTTTGCATCTATCTACTTTAAACAACAAAAATTAATTTAATTTAAGCAAAAAATTAATACTAATCAGCGGTTATCGTTGGCCGATGGCACCGGGTGAGACACCTAAAACGAACCCTACACGACCAATTGCTCTTCTAACTACAACAACCAGACAACAACCAGCTGACACTGACAGCTGTCTTGAACTTTTGACCGATACTTACTAAAATCAATGAATTTATAAATTATCGGCTAAAACCTAACTTTAAATTCTTTTGAAATAAATTATAAATAAGTTATACTTACGAAAAAAATAAAATTAGACCTAATTAGCCCCTTCTTTTATATGAAAAGTGAAAAAAATTCCCTTCAGGCTTAAGCTAGAGCATAGAGTAATTTCTTTCCCATATACGGCAACGTCATAACCCTCTATCTCTTACCTTAGTGATATCCCCCCTCCCCTTCCCTTCCGGGGGCAAATAGTATTCTCTAGTACAAAGTAGCCCCTAACGTAGGGGATACACAGTTCACTCCCCCTCTCAACCGAAATTACTCTATAGGCAGAGCGGACGACGTAATGTCTAAACAAAAAAATGGATATAGCTGTAAATATCTCCTACCTACCGTTACACAGGCTAGGAAAAAAGACAGGTTTACAGGTCAAAAACCAGTTTATTAATAGCTTGGACCACTTTTTTTATTCAAAACGTGAGGGTCACTGGTCCCAATGACTAGTTTATTAATTCCTACTATTATCAAAAATTGAAATGGGGGACCTCTTTAATTATTTTCATTTTAACATAAATTTCCACTCCATGAGTCCAGTTGTGTATACAACCCTAAGCCGAGAGAGATTTTTTTAGAAGAGAGAACGACCACAAGTCCTGGGACCAATAGAAAAATAAATAGGGGAAGGGTCACTGGTCCCGGGACCAGTTTCATATTTAAGACATCTGGGGTCACTGGTCCGGAGGACTAGTTCAGAAAAAAAACCTTATTTCCAAGCCTGCTACCGTACTACCTACAGCCGAAAACTACTCTTGCTAAGACCGAGGCTTAGCAATCAATAAATGAAATTTAATTCAGAAATTATTGACTAAATCGTACCCTTCAATTTTTTTTGTATTGAATCAAAATAAAGAATTACTTACGAAAAATATTAAAATCAGATCTTTTAAAGCTCAACAACGTTCTCATAGTTCCAGGCGCGTAGGAACGTTTCGAATTTAGGGGGGTACAGTCTAAACATGGATTTGGGCGCCCCCTCCCCAAAGACAAGAAAAATGTCGAAAAATACATTGAACACGGTTGAAACATTGTACTTTAATCACAATGAAATGGTGAATTATTATGATTTTCCAAAAATCGGTGTCCGATAGGTGTTGGTTGTGGAAACATTTCTGCACATGAAATTTTATTCAATCTTAGCAATCCTCTCTGTATATGTTTATCTAGATAATTGCTAATTGATTTAGTTTTTTTCAAGTCATTGTTGCCCGTAGTCAGGGCACAAACACTTTAAGAGAATTTTTAGTATGAAAAATATGATTCCCATTGTAAAATTATAGGATTTTATAGGACCAGGAGTTCATAATAACCCCCTGATAGGACTCATAAGTGATAAGACCTGAAGTGTGGATGATTCTATTTCAGTGTGAATGTAAGATTCCTTAAAGTGCGTTACATCGCACCTTGATCTAATTAAATACTGAAGGGCTCACGCAGAAGGCAAAAAGACTAATAATTAAAAAACCATAAACAAAAAAGACTTAAAGTGACTGAAAATTACCAAATCAAACTATTTAAAAGGGTCAGGTAGGAAGAGAGGTTTTTCACTGAAAACCGATTTTTATAATTAAAGATATTTTAAAGGTCTTTGACATTTCAGATGAAAAATCTCAGGCAAAATTAAAATGAAGTGCAGCTCAGAATTCTAAGTAATTGCTATCATTTCAAATAAAACCTACAAAAATTCTTTAAATTTAATTATGCGAAAATGGAAGGCAAAAATCTCCTGAGCGAGCGAAGCGAGCTCCGCGATTTTTTTATCTAACCAAATGAGATGTCGCTAATTCTGCGTTTCAAACGTCATTCAGCTGGGATTATAAATAATTATTCCAAAATCCCCAAAATTTAGGAAGATTAGTGAAATTATAGGATAAAATGGGATACTTTCTAAAATATTCTCACTTCAGTATCATTTTGGCGCCCTTTGAATATAAATTTGGCGCCCTTTCTGACCTATTTAGGCGCCCTAGTCGAATTTTAGGGGGGTACAATGTACCCTTGTACCCCCCCCCGTTCCTACGCCACTGCATAGTTCAAAAATAATCTTTAAGGTGACAAAGCGCGGCCATTGCCCAAAATATTTCGTTTCTCCTTCTATCACCGCCACCTAGAGTATAAAGGCCCGTTCGCGCCTCTAAAACTAGGGGGGACTTTGGCTTGTATAGGATTGTCGTTTTTCCTCAATAGCGGGCGCGATTTTTCAAAGCTTTTCGTGGTCTTGTTCTCACAATTGAAATTGATCTTGACTAGATATCCAATATTGGCTAAATAGTTATTTCATTTTGTATGCAATTTACAGATTTTTATCTATTTCAACGAAAAATAATTTAAAGGTGAATTAATTGTGTATTTACCTAATTAAATTGATATGTAATATTCCTATTTATGCAAAAGCAATAGTGCGTTGTTATTGAACTTAGAAAGTTTATTTGAAACATTAATTACATAAGTTATTTCGATTTGTACTTTAACAGGTATATTTTCTAAACTTTAAGTACCTTTCGCGATAAAGGCTTTTTATTAAGTTTCTTGTAACTTCGCACTCTATCAGTTGCATCGTTAGCATAGTTTGTAAAAAGAGGTCTCAAATATTTTTCAAGTAGTTTTTTTGATAATTCTGTATTGCCGCAATGACATTCGAAAGGCTTTCTAAAATGTGGTAAAATTGCTTGCATATAATTTTGAAGAGGTTTGTTTTGTGGAAATAAATGTAAAGACCCTTGTACAAAATCTGTTAGGAGCGCTAGCGACGCTAGTAATAATCGCGAAGGCGAATTCAAACCACCACGATCTTGTTCTCTAATTAGAACTAAATGTGGTGCATTGGAAGTAGGTTGAAATAGTTTTTCAATACAATCTAAACAATTAGTTGTTTCATCAGCAATTTTTACTAGATAACCTCCAATCATCGCAATTGATAAATTTCTAATAGTAACATGTGAGTTATCCGAAATGGTTAAGTTCTCCATTCTGTTTAATATCATATTCAAATGACTAGGCAAGTTGAGATCTGTACTATTGTCTGAGACATTTGTTGCAATTTGAGTAGTATCGCCTTCATGATCCACAACTGCTTTAGACGTAGAGGCACAGCTGCAGTTAGAGTACCCAGTGGCTTTCAAAATTCCAAATCGCAGGTGATGTTCGAGGCTTAAAGAGCATGACCGAACATCCATTTGGTCGTTATATCCACCAGAGCGCCTTAAATGACAATACGTTTCCTCAACCCCATCGCTTGAAAGTTTTCTGGTGAAAATGTAGAGAAACCCACTTCTCCATCTTTAGGAAATGAGTGAAAGGTTACGGGTAAATCATTTTCAAGAAGACGGTTCTTCCCCTTTCCATCGATTTGTTTACAATTAGGAACTGAACAGATAACCATTATGAAAAATACGGACGGCACATCAGATTATTTTATATTATTCAACGGTGTGAATAAAATACAAATTCAAAAAAAAGAAAAAATAACAATCAAACTTGGAAAAAAATTGCAATTAAAAAACTCCAAAAGACATAAGGCAAAGGCTTAGGCCCTAAGCTGCGGAATCAACTATTTAGCAACGTTTACTATATTTTAAAGTTTCAAAATTGTTACTACGTATTCAATATATTGTGCAGATTAATTAAAAATTGGAAATGAATCACAAACTCTTACCTTGAAATAATTGTCGACCACTAAAACAAAAATCTCCAGCCACTGGCAAGTGGCAACCAGTTGCTCCAACCATACAAGTCGGCTATGCTCCAACCGTCGTCAGATGTTTAAGCTCTCTGACATCACCTGCTGACATCACAGATGGCACGTGACCTAAGCGTTGAAAAATCGCGCCTCTATTGAGAAAAGTTGGCGAACTCAATTTCCTCAATCTGATTTTTTTAGTTTCCAAACCTACGTCATAAATGACGTAGCCACAAGTATAGACAAAATACTAAATAGCTAGAATAGCAGTAATGACATTCTGGGTGCAACAACGTAAGTCAAAGCATGATTAAAAAACCATTGAATTTAGCACTTAAACTTAATTTTTCTCAAAAACCTTAAATTTGTTCCTAGAAAAAGGTTTATATTTTGATATAAAACTGTTCCCAAACGTAACAAACGAATATTTCATTTCAAAAGGGTGGCGACAAAATGCCTAAATTTGAGAAAAACTCCATATTATTTCAATGGAAAAATTTTACTTTTTCACCAAAAGGGCAGATTTATTTTAAGGAAATACAAGTTGGGAAAACCAAAATATTACCTCTCCGAGTCAAGACGACTACTTACAAACTTATTTACCCAGATATGGAAATGTTTCTTAAGTTAAAATTTATGAAATATGAAAGCAGTATACAAAGCATAGCAAATATACTGTAAATCAGACGACATTTTACATCCAATAATGATATACTTGTACACATTAAAATCATCCGATGGGGGAGAAACGGGAAATGAAGAGATAAAACTTTGGAGGGATACTACCTTTACGTGTTTGTAAAGGCCCAATTTTCTACTCCTCAACTGTATGCCCTCTATGTTCAAAGCCATATTCACAACAGGGTTGCCATATAAACACTATCATCTCGTTTCACCTCAACGATTTTCTTAGTTTGTCAACATGACTGTTAACGTTACATAACACCAAAGCTTATTTGTGGCTACACACACTGAAAGTAAATGCGTACCATGAAAAGCATGAAAACACGAAGCTATTAACCGATTACGATCAGACCTTTCACTGGTCTGGGCTGCGTTCAGCAGAGCTCACCAAAAAAGACAGCGGATTTTGGAAATGTTTACCGGTGAGCTCTGTCGTCATAGCTTTTCTCCGGTCATCGGCGTTTTATAAATGACGCTAGCGCAATAAAGCGTGCAAGGTACCAAGGCTTAACAAAAATTGTATGATAACATATTTATAGAGATAGATAACAACTTTTATAATTAAAATTAGAAACTAACATATCTCTTAAAATTCTCGCGTGATCAACTGGTTTCACGCCAATTAAATAGCTATAGTCCCATAGAGCTATTTGTATTGATTCATCCATGGTTTTTTCGCCAAGCTGAGAACTACACGTTTTACGTCACGTTATCCAAAAGGCCGCCTATTTTCTTTGAAGACCGCGCTAGCTCAGCGCTAAGCACCGTGACGTCAAAATTCAAAAACAAAATCCCGTTATGTAGGACACTGCTAACAGCGCTGGGCTCTGCTGAACGCGGCCCAGATTTCCACCATGATTATATAATCTAAGCCTAATTATTTAATAGTGTATTTAACTTTCGGCTCACTCTGAACCGTTAATGTCTCTGCATTACAGAAACGAAAACCAAACCCAAGCGTTTACTTTTTGGTTCACTAGGCCTATTAACAAATAACAGTTCATTTGACCAACATTGTAGCGTTGCGCTTGTATTCACTTTAGGAAGGATTATGCTATAAACAGATGTAGTATAGCTTAAGTAATATATAAACATCCATTTTAAATAATAATATTAAAAAAAATCTTTGGAATATCAAAATGAAATAGAGCTTTAAAGCTACAAAAGTACTAAATGCATCATAATTACGAAAAATATTTCCACATATTCATTTTATATTATTGAAAACAGGAATATTAAGGTTCTGAAGGATTTCTTTACACATCAAAACAAAAACGAACTTCTAACGCAGCGCACTAGTGTAACAACGGACGGACACATATAGACAAACACATAGACTACTGTTTTACCCTTTCCGTATTAATTTTGAGTTTAGAGACATGATTATCTTAAATATTAAAATAAATATAATTAATATTAAATATTTTCTTCGATAGTTGTTCGCCTTATTGAGCGTTACATCGTTTTGAAAAAGAATAATTAAACATTCTTGAGAGACTTGACTAATATTGGCGTTTGAAATGAAGCATACGCCGGTTGCGTCGCCTTACTCAAATAGGTAGTATATAAGGGTGTCGAATCGCAGCTATGGATAAGAACAGCGCAATTGCGTGAACCTTTGGTGGAAGCCCCACCTTAGGGAGGCCGGACGTTTCTCGTAACCCTGGCCGATCGCCGCGTATGTCTTAACCTTAACGATGATGATGGAGTAGAAGCCAGGTGTACAGACTGGTGTCCATGTGGGATGGACAAAAACAAAGACCAGAAGATGGTGGTGTTAGAAGCCAGGTGTACAGACTGGTGTCCATGTGGGATGGACAAAGAGCAGATGACGGTGGTGATTAGAAGCCAGTGTGTACAGACTGGTGTCCTTGTGGGATGGACAAAGACCACAAGAGGGTGGGGAGTAGAAGCCAGTGTGTACAGACTGGTGTCCATGTGGGATGGACAAAGAGCAGCAGACGATTGTGATTAGAAGCCAGTGTGTACAGACTGGTGTCCATGTGGGATGGACAAAGACCAGAGACTGGTGATGTTAGACAGGCAATGGAGTAATAGCCTGTAAGTGTAATACAATTTTCGAAATTTCCGGAAATTGAGAACACGTTTGCTCCGATTTGCAAACTGCGAACGCGGTCACGTGGGTATAACAACAGACAGACACACCCACACACCCCCCCCCACACACACACACACACAGACACGTCGAAATTAGAACCTCTCCGTGACATACGTCACTCGGAGAGGTAAAAAACCACCCTTAACAACTTTATTTTTTATACAATAAACTATTGGGTGGATCTTTTAGATATTTAACCACTTATTGAGGGACAGTCTACCCATTCAACAAAATCCCATTGGAACGAATCCCATTCGTCCAAAAATTTCTAGCCAGTACTTTAAAATCTAGCCCAATGGCGGTTTTCTATTAAAAGCGAATATTTTCCCATTCAATCGAATCCCATTGGAACGAATTCCCTTCAACCGAAAGTTCCAAGCTATTATATTAGTTTATTTGATTTCGAAGTGGTCTGCGTCCCACCGTGGTCTAGTGGTAAACCGTCGGATCGTCACGCAGAAAATCTTCGTTCGAATCTCCATCAGGAAGGTGAGTTTACTAAAATCGAATTATAAGTATAATTCTGAATAATCGATAATAATCGAATTTAATTTCCTTGCAGGTGCTGAATTTAGAAGGCGAATTTATAATTCAGCAGTATTAATAATAATGCGCCTTTTCCAAAACATTACTGTTATGTTAGGTTTGGTTTGGTTAGGACGTCTCTTCTTGGAGCGGTTATACACTTCAAGTAAGTGTATCCCTTATGGAATGAAAAAATAAATAAATAATACCATCAAATTCTACTCTATTTGAGGGTACGTTCAGTAACCCTCTTTGATGACAGCGCTTTGTAAGCGATGCCAGATTTTCCCCACTGTACGCTTTTTCGTGTTTCCGGTTTTAACGTCATGATGCTCAGCGCTTGCCCATCAAAAAAACCATCTAATCGATATGGTTTTTTGATGGAGTGACGTAGCGCTTGACTGTTGAACATTTGACAGACGAAAAGTTGGCTCGGGATTTAAAAATTAAATTCCAATAATGCTATTCCTAAAGAAATTGTATTAGTTTTGAATACAAAAATACTTCTACCATTGAAATAGACATAATTTTCTTACAAAAACTTTTTGCGAGGTCGTTTTAATGATTGAATAGCGGCATTTTCGCTTCGTGACGTTTTGAGGGCCAGTAAGACTTTTCCCCAAGTTCCCCAATTACATTTTTGAAAACAGCGCTAACTTCAAAATGTCACTTTTCCGTACAACTACCTTTTACATCACTGTGACGTCTCGAGTCCATCAAGTAAACATCAAGAAAACAGCGATTTCCTTGAGATTTTCGTTACTGAACGTACCCTGAGTCTTTTTGGGTATGCAATATTGGGTTAATTGGAATAGGAGAACTGGGAATTGGGTTGAAGTTGGTTTGGGAAAATGCGAACGCTGTTTCATAGTTTCTCTGAATTTAGTAGGCCTTCAACCCTTCCCCCCTCGCTTTTACTATGATTTTAATTTCGCTACTTTTTTAAAAAATATATTTTGTACATGTCCTGAACAACATATACGTTTATGGGGAAATAACTTGAGTAGGTTTAATTTCTCTTCAGGAAAAAGTTTTTTTGAGTTTAGTTTCCTTTCAGGAGTAAATAATTTTGAGAAAGTTTAGTTTCCCTTCAGAAGTAAATAACTTTGAGAAAGTTTAGTTTCCCTTCAGGAGTAAATAACTTTGAGTGCGTCGAGGTTTTTGATAATACCAACGCTATATTCTAGGGGTCGAACATTTGCACATAATTAGAAAAACTGTACAACGCGACACTAAGTTTTAGTGGTCTGGTATTTTTACAAAAACAGATAAACTGCAGAACGCAAGTTTGTCTTTGCGGATAATTGTTTACTTGAGTGTAAATGAGTTACATTGCTACAATACCCATTAAATTTGACCAATATATACTGCTGCTTCTCGTCCCCCTAAATCCGGCTTCTATCGTTATTTTCCCCCTCCAAACTCACGAGGGAAATGACATTTCTTTCCTTACCGTAGCTATTTTGTCTATTACTGTCTTCACTTCTCCCAATTTTTAGGAAAAATAAGTCCACGTATATAACAACTTGCCTCGTACTATATAACAACTTGTCTCGTACTATATAACAAATGAAGACTGAGTTATGACCAAGAAATTCCAAAGCACGGAGAGGGAAATTGCAGTGCAATCTTTTCTTCATAGAGGCGACAATAGAAATGTAGCGTTTCGCTTAACGAAATTAAATGTATAAATTCGCGCAACACCCTTGTTTGGCATCCACTATTAAATATTTACATTTTCCTTTCGAATTATGTCAAAGTTCGCTTGCTCTTTTTAAAAAGTGAGTAGAATATTTTAAATATTCAATATTGATCCCTCAACACATACTCCCTTCAAAATAATTAATTTCATGATAAAATGTTTTCGGAAAATGTAATTGTTATTGAAAAAGCGTAGATATGTAATTTTTTAATTAATTTAGAGGGAATGTATCCATTGACAGTAAAATAAGTTGATTGAATTTAATATTGATTAAGTATTAAACTGATGAAAATAACTAAAAATATTGCAATATCTGAACTTCAGTCAAATGATAAACCTCACACATATCGTTTGTTTTTTCGGGCTTGGTCCAAACCAAGACGTTTATTTATAATAATGTTAATGACATGGTAAATAAATTACGAGAACTAACAAATTTGCAAAACGCAGAGCTTCATGTTCTTCTAAAACAATTAGAATAATAATGAGGAATGTCTTTCATTGACACCTAGGGAATGAGTTATCTGTTGGCGGTAGACATCACTTACCTGCTTTGTGATAGGTTATCACATTTTTCTCCTATCTTTCGGTGTGTTACCAAAGTCACTGATAACCAACAAGGGCACAGGGAATGCGGCGCCTTTTTTAGTTTTTTTAGCCATGTTTCTTTACTACGTATAATTCAATACAGTAACTACAAATAAATCTTAGCAATGTTAGAACATATTAATACACATTTAATTACAACTTGTAAAGTTGAACATAAATTACACAGGAATAGGAAAATGACTGTTTCACCATACCAATAAAACTACTGACACAAACATCTGTGTGCCCTTCACATACTGAAATAATTATGCCTTCATTAAGCTTAGGTAGTTGTGGTTCGATATTATCAAGGTGAGTAATAACATGGAAACAGGGAAAGATTTGACGTTTAATACTTAATTCAATTACAATTAGTTTTTATACCAATATGTCAAGCTCATAATATACATGGAAATATCTAAATTAATCAACATTAAACGATGTTACCTTAACAAGCGGCTGTCTCAAAGACGTTGACGTCATTTAGTAAAGAGCAGACGGCACGAAATTATTATTCAGTTCATGTGACAGGTTAGGCCAGGACAGATAGGCTAAAAAAGGGCTCGACCTAGAATATTTGAACATAAAGATGAAAATTTGGTACTTGTGTTGTTTTGACCCAACAAAAAATATACTAAACGTCCCCTGCTGTAGAGTGCGAGCTTTCACCGCCATCTGGAAAATGGCCGCCGAGAATGTCTGCTTCAATGTATTCCACATTCTCCTACTAAAAATATGAAAATTGGTACATATTATGATTGTAACCACCTAAATATCATAATAAAATTTTACAGCTCTGTGATTGATAATTTGGTCGCCATAATGGAAAATGGCCGCAGTGAATGCTGGGTGCAATCTTTCACCATGTTGTTGGAAAATTATGAAAATATATTGATATAATAATCAGAGCTGTGTGAACCTCATTGTAAAATATTAGCCATTCATGTGATAGTTTGGCCGCCATGTTGGAAAATGGCCACCGTGAATGTCATTTAGGTACAGCTTATTTTTCAAAGATTATGAAAATTGGTAAATATATTGATGTACACCGTCTTAACATCAAACTTGAATATTGAAGACGTCATGCTGATACTTTGGGTGCCAACTTGGAAAATAACTGCGGGAAATGCCAAATATATTGCCGATATATACATTTTTTCGATATTTCTTAATTGAGTAGATAATTTTCATGAACGTATTAAACACCATAAAGATAACTATTTCTAAGTCAAAGTTATCGAACCCATTTTTAAAAATGGTCGCTGAAAGACTACTATCCTAAAATCTGAAACACAGAAAAGCAAAGCAACTCAGATGTTGATAAGAGAATATCGTTCAATATGGGGTTTATACTTCTAGTGTCGTTAAGGGTTAGATTTAAGACACGTTTTGAACATTTCGTTCATATTTATCATCATCCCGTATATTTTATTTTTACTAATACCTTGACAATGACCGAACATTGCCGAGAAATCCAATCCCGATCGTCTACATTCAGAGTTCTTTACACAAGAAGATGTTCTGCAGACTGCAGGTACAAGTAGAAAGTGTTATTCTAGAGGGCCAGTAGGCCCTTCTAGATAAGATCCCACACCCTCCCGTAATGTTAAATGAAAATTCACAGATTTTCGCCGATTTTCCCATAGGAATAACATGGGGTTTTTGGTGCTCCTGTACATCGAATCATTTAAAAACTACATGGAAGTTAGCTTTCGGAATACTTTTAAATTAACAAGTAACTATTCAAGGTGTGCCTTTTTCAAGTTTCATCAAATTTAATTAAGTCTAAGTATGTTAATTTAATTAAAAATGTAAGTACCTCAAAAGATTATTCTACAGCAGACGACACTAATTGTTCGTTACTCTACAGTAGACGACGCAAATTTGCCATTTCACCGCCTTGAAACTTTAACTTGATATTTTTCAATAAATATAACACTATATTTATTAAAAACTTCTCTGGCGGGTCTAATTTTCGTTTAATTATGTGTCTCGGTTGAAATTCTATACTTAAGATACCTTTTTAATTTATATTTTAGATGTTAGTTTCGACTAAGGCTTAAGTTGCCTTACTTAGGCCATGGATTTATAATAGAAGCTTACGCTTCATGGATATTTCCCTGTAGCCTTTAGTAAGGCATTTTGATTTTAAACACATTTATGTCACAAAAATTCGCGCGGGTGGGGACTGGGGGGGCTGATGACGTAGAAATTGAGGCAAACATTTTTCTTTCGGCGCGCGCGCGCCCTTTTCTAAAAATAATTTCGCACGCGCTATTCAAAATTAGAACTCGATCACGTGAAACACTTCTACCCCCCTCTCAATTTGCCTCAAATTCTACGTCACAAACGCGCGTGCCAGGCTGGTACTATTTCAGACGAGGAATAAATGTTGTGCGCGTTTTAAGGTGAGTGAAATATCCAGGAAGCGTAAGCTTCTATTATAAATCCATGCTTAGGCAGACTATTGAGTGAGTCTATGCAATGGGTGATTGTAAAAGCTGGAAGGATAGATGGATCAGTGTTGGAAATAAGGATATTTTTAAAACTGGACCTGTGGCCTAGGTATTTTAATTAAAATAACTGTCCACGGTGCCAATCACTGTAAACGTACAAGGGCAGTGCACGCAATGTCATGGATAATTGCAATCGTAAAGTGGACTGTAAAAGATACGGCTTTGATAGTTTAAAAATCGTGGCAGGTTTGTTTTGAAGTTGACTATAAAGCTCGGGTTCTAAAACGAATTGTGAGCCGTATCATATAAGAATTAGTAGAAGTGTAGAACCATTTTTAACCTCGTCCTAGAAGTGAAAAATGTCGCATTTCAGGCAAATATTATTTTATAATAGATTAATACAAATAAAGACTGAAGGAACAGATATTATATAAAAAAGGACTTGGTTTGCCCAAGCCTAAAAAACAAAACGATAAGAGTTTTTTCCAGTTGACTGAAGCGCGGATATTTTATTTTTCTATATAATTTTAAAGACAATCTGTATTTTACTACTCTTTAATTCAATCTCCTGATTTTACTGGTAATGGATTTATTTCCTATAAATTAATTGAAATAAAATATTACTTATCTCAGATTTTTCATGATAAAATTTTTACGAAAATGGAATTGTTGTTGAAAAATCTGAGATAAGTAATATTTTATTTCAATTAATTTATAGGAAATAAATCCATTACCAGTAAATCAGGAGATTGAATTAAAGAGTAGTAAAATACAGCTTGTCTTTAAAATTATATAGAAAAAATAAAATATCCGCGATTCAGTCAACTGGAAAAAACTCTTATCGTTTTGTTTTTTAGGCTTGGGCAAACCAAGTCCTTTTTTATATAATAAGTTCATCTGATGCAGGAAGGACAGTGGTGTAAATGGGTCTTCGACTTTCGCCATCGCAAACCCATCCCCACTGTTCGGGATTAAATTGTTTCCTAGCTATTGTTGACTTAATATTGTCATTAAAAACTCTCAACGTAAATGTATGATGTTGATTATCTGTCATTGCTTCAAACCCCACCTTATCATACCCACATCCAGTTATAGCATGTAAATGAAAGAAGTGTTCTCTGAACCTTTTTTCTCAAATGTCTCGATTTGAGATTCTCTTCTTGGCGTGGTTTTGGTTTCAGATTTAAGAATGAAGACGTTCCAATTCGAGTGTGATAGTCTAGCAAAAGAACCAAGATATTCCACTACTACAATGGCTAGGAAAAGATTTAAACCCCGAAGAATGGGGATGGGTTCGTGATCCCGAACCTTAAGACCCATTCACACCACCCAAGAACAACTTTTAGTACTCATTATCTTTAAGTGCTTAACCTCTTGTGTAAAGAACTGTGAATAGAGACGATCCGAATTAGTTTTCTTAGCAGTGCGTTGACATTGTCGCGGTATTAGCTGTTATGGAGCAGAGCAAAAGGGCTTGTCGTGGCTGAGGTGGCCTGAGAAAGCTGAGATCGGGGTGCCAGTTCGGGTGTTCCTTGGGTTCGCCATTTGTTCAGACCGTTCCATGCCCCGTTCCCTAAAGGTTTTGCTCGGCCGCTTCGCCCCCGCGCAGGTGTTGCCTTATTTGGCTCTCCCTGCTATTCGCAAACCCTTTGAGGGTCGTGGATACATTGTTTGGGCCGTATGGCACTACTGTGCTTGGAGGGACCTTCGAGCATTCTGCTGCCTTAATCCTTCACCTCCTTCTGGCTGGGCTCGCCGCTGACGGTGTCCAGCTTCTGTCACCTGCTTAAGGGGCGTTTGTCGGACCCGCTGGCCGATCGCAAGTGCCTCGACGGCTGTTCCGCAGTTTCAATTTGAAATATGATGAGCGACAACTGGGGCACAATTAAGGCCCCCCACCAGCTGGGTGCAGCACCTAATCAAGTTCTCTGAATTATAATTTTTGTGAAAAAATCTTCAGGCTGACGATGAATATGAACGAAATGTTCGACCTATGTCTTAAATTTAACAACACTAGAATGTATAAACCCCATATTAAATTGTATTCCCATATGTAGAGAATTACAGCTTTGAATAACTTTCTTTCATAATCTAGGGTAATAATTTTTGAGTGGCCATTTTTATAGATGGCGCCAATAATTTCGACTTGGGATGGCCATTTTTTGTGTTTATTACGTTAATGACAATAATCTACTCAATATTGGAGTTTCGAAAAGATTTATGTATTTGAAATATATTTAGCATTTCCAGCATTCATTTTCCAAGATGGCGCCCAAACTGTCAGTGGCACGTCTTCAATATTCAATAATGATGTTTAGACGGTCTTCAACATAATTATTACCAATGTTCATAATTTTTGAATAATATGCTGCATCTAAATGACATTCCCAGCGGCCATTTTCCAACATGGCGGCCAAACTATCTCATGAATGGCTTTAATATTTTACAATGAGTTTCACAGAGCTTGGGTTATAATATAAATAGATTTTCATAATTTTCCAACAACATGGTGAAAGATTGCACCCAGCATTCACGGCGGCCATTTTCCAATATGGCGACCAAACTATCAATCACAGAGCTGTAAAATTTTACTATGAATTTCATGTTGCTGCTATCATAATGTGTACTAAGTTTCATAAATTTTGAAGAAGTATGTGGAATACATTGAAGCTGCATTCCCACCAGCCATTTTCCGAGATGGCCGCTCTACAGCAGGGGACTTTTAGTATATTTTTGATGGGTCAAAAATAAAACATGCACTAATTTACATCTTTATGTTCAAATGTTCTAGGTCAAACCCTAAAAGTCCTGGCGTAGGTGGCGTTAATAGGTTAAACGTTTCGGGTGAAAGGTTGCAGCACTGACTTTTGACGAGAAATTTACACTGTACACTGACCTTACACCGAAATTTAGTTCAACTTGAAACGCAAACTGAACTGAATTGTAAGGCTTATTTTTGCCAGTTGAACTTTCAATCACTGACCCTAGGAATGTGAACGTCATAGGTGGACGTAGCCAATTAGAAGGCCATGGACAATGGTTGGTTGACGGCCCAACCAGCGAGCTTAGGGCAGGAGGAGCTTAACCTTTCTGCAGAATACGGCCGCTGGGCCTCATATTTTTGTCACTCATTTAGGTAGGTTTTTAGTTTTTCATGTGAACTTTTGTTTAAACTATAAATTTGATAAAACATTGACAAATAAATGAGCAATTAAAAGCAATATTTATACCATTATTATCATTTTCGATAAAGTCGGAAGGCAAATATAAGAATAAATTTGAAATTAAATACATTTGAGTGTACTCCCAACACGCTAACTATTGTTATAACTTCCGTAAGAACAATGTTTTTATTCATTTTAGGAAAAGTCCAATGTCATTAACTGCAGCTTTTCGAACATCTGAACGTAATATTAGGAAAAGTAGCTTGTTTTACGAAAACCAACTACGACTTCGATCGGATGTGCAATTTGGTCCATATTTAACCGTAGAACGAAAAATATAGGTATATGAAATACCTGCATTGTCAAAACAATGTTACTATAGAAACCGAAAAACCCTGTACGGTTTATATTGAATTCTAGCGACAATGTATATTTTTTATGCATATTTCCCAAAAAGATCCATGTCGGCTTAATTATACATTATCATAACCCTACAATGCATAAATATGGGGTTTCTTGTAGGATTGGATTGTGTGTGCCAGAATATTAAAGAGACTGCATCGCCATCTTCGTTTATGAATTTCGCCACCAAACTTCTTCTTTCCAAAAGAGGCGTTGGTTTCGATTTTTGGCAAAACAGCCCCAAGGGATAGGTAACCCCATTAACCGCCACGAAAGGCCTTTCTAACCTTTTATAATGGAGGAGTTTTCACAGCAAATGTCCTCTCGACACTTACTTTATATTATTACCATATGTTTATGATTTTATGTTTCACAACTTCACTGATAGCGTGACTCGACGCGCTACCTTGTTATTAGGAAACAGAAAAACAACCTTGTGGCTAACATGGCAACTTATTCAATATGTGAAACTAGATACCAGTGTCTTATTAAATGCGAAGAGGGTTGATAAAGCTTGGGTTATAGCACGATTTTGAAACTTTTAACAACAAATAGTCGGTCCTTCTTAATATTTGCATTGAAAATATGATGAATAAAACTTTCACTTATCTATTACCGAGCGTAAGAAACGACTAAATATTTCACAAAGAATTTTCTTGATTATTAATCGCGCTAATTGTTACAGGGATTTACGAATCTCTGTAATGCCTCTCGATTATTTCGATACACGGGACTCACTTTCAGTTACGGGCAGTATGTGGTGTGCAATTTGAAAAAAACCAAGTAAGAGAGAATTTTATTTTCAGGAACACTGAAATGTAATATTTCGCTAGCGTTTATTACAGTTTTTGTTGAAACGGGTCGATTAATAATTATTTAGCCCCGTTTGCGTGAACCAAACGACAGTGGAAGAAATACTTCGAAAAAACAATGCTAGCGTTATGGATGTTGGAAATTGGAATAACTACGAAGCACTTAGAAATGGAGTAAAACTTTCCCTTGATGTTGTAGTAAAATCAAATATCGGAAAGTGAGGTGCTCTGGGGTGGATAAAAGCCCAGAAAGAGATTTACTACACACCGTCGAAAATAGTTCGCCTTTGTTAAAATAAAGATTTTGGTTACGATAGATTTCGTAGTGCAAACCTAGTAAATGTAAAAGGCTGGTCCGCGTACTCGCGGTAGTATTAATTCTCTACTTCCTCAGTCCTGACTTTCTGTTATTCTATTACAATTTGTTTGTTGGCAAATTCATTTTCATACTTTTAAACATTCGAGCCTTTCTCAGTTTTTGGACGCCATTATTTATCCCATGGGAGTAACGGAAAATGGAAGAGTTGAAGAGATTCACTTGTCCCCGAGTGTTAAGTTTTCTTCCGTCGTCATCGTTACTTCAATCAGCCGCAAAAACTCAGGGACCGAGGAATACAATCTCTTAGGTTTAAACGGCTTCGTTTTGATTGCAACAGCGATTTCTCTTTTTCTTGTGGCCATCGTATTAGTTCGATTTCTACGCAATTCATTAATTGACGTTGTGGTAATGGTAAAATTGTTTAACTGGCGCTAGGGCAGTAGCGTCGGTAGGGTTTGAAATTTGGGGGGGGGGGGGGGTTGCTAAATCTGGGCAAACAATTTGAAAGATATTATAAGAAATTAAAAACTAAATTTTGCATAATTGGTTCATTGGAATATGTGTAGACCTTAATAACCGTTCTAAAATTTTTGCCAACGTGAAATTATTCATATTTTGAAGATATAAAAACTTCTATTGATAAAGAGTTATTGACTGTGGGAAAAATGTGGATGAAGGAATTACACTAATCTTAAATTTAGTTTTAGTTTTTGTTTGCTTTTAGTGACCACTACTAGGACTCCCTTCGAAGAATGTGAAACATTTTTCGTCTAACCATCTGTTGAATGGTCTCTATTTGTTTTGTTTTTTTTTTTATTAATTTTTCGTTTTTTTTCCTCAAAATTGTACTAATTGATATTGAAAGTCATCTCTACAAAGATGAAACTTAACAAATCTATCAATATAATTTTTCACACATTGCAACAGAATTTTAGAGAGCTAAAAACAATTTTTGGTAGCATTTACGGATTATTTTTAGGGGGCTAAGTTTGAAATTTGGGGGAGCTATATTCCCCTCAAAAAAGGCCAAGCGACGCCACTGCGCTAGGGTTTAGTCTCCATTCTCGGTCTTCCCAGACCTTAGATATAGTAAAACTATAAATGGTCTAGATCCACTTCGCTGGGGAACTGTTAGCAGACAGCAGCTTTTTATGGGTTTAACGGTTAAAAGCGCCACCTGTCGAGTGAAACTTGTAATAACAAGATATTTGTCATGTGGGAAAATCTACACCGGGAAGATTTAATTGGGCTCAACATTTTGGTTGTCAACCTGCGAAAGTAGTTCATTTGTAATAAATATATGTCTTTTAAATTTTTAAGGTGTTTAGTTAAATTTTCATAAGTATAAGGTATAGGCCTAATACATAGCTAACAAGTTGGGAAAACCAAAATATTACCTCTCCGTGTCGAGAAGATTATATAAACAAAATTATCCAATTATATATATAGGAGGCAATGAATGAAATATATCACAATTCACGGGCCTTGATAGATATAGGAGGCAATGAAGGAAATATATCGCATGCACGGGCCTTGGTAGATATAGGAGGCAATGAAGGAAATATATCGCATGCACGGGCCTTGGTTGATACAGGAGGCAGTGATAATCTCTCTTTGTACGAGAGGTTTATCTTTAATATTTAAATAAATATAATTATTTTTAATTATTTTAATCTTCAATAATTAACATCAATAATAGTTAAATCGTTTAAAATAAAGTTATACCTATTATCATCTCAAACTTTGCTAATATTGACGTTTAAAGTGAAGGGTACCCCTCTTGCCCGCTTTCTTCAAATTTTGGGGTATATATACGATTCGATTCCATTATAATAGTAAGGAAAAAGCGCAATTGCGAAAACCTTTGGTGGCGATCCCACCTTAGGGAGGCTAGACGTTTCTCGTAACCCTAGCTGATCGCCGCGTATATCCTAGAACCAAACGATGATAATGGAGTAGAAGCCAATGATACAGATTGGTGTCTATGTGGAATAGACGGAAGACCAGTGGATGGTGGTGTTAGAAGCCAGTGTAAGTGCAGACTGGTGTCAATGTGGGATTGACAAAGAACAGAAGATGATGGTGTTGGAAGTCAGAAAAGTACCAGACTGGTGTTCATGTGGGATGGACAAAGATCAGAAGGTGGTGGTGTGAGAACTCAAGTAGAGGAGCCATTTCCGTGACTGTGAAAGCAGTTCGGAAATGGCGGACACGTTTGCTCCGATACGCAAACTGCGAACGCGGTCACGTGGGTGTAACAACGGACAGACACACACACACACACCCACCCCCACACACACACCCCGACAGACAGACACGGCCGTTACAGAACCTCTCCTGGACTAAGTCACACGGAGAGGTAAAAACGGTGTTCACAGTCATTGTAATGATTCAACTTCTGCCAAAGATATATAATTTCATAGGTAAGGCTTAATTCTCCCTTAAAGTTGATGAACTTAACAATTTCAGAACAATAAGTTTCTTATAACCAGAAGTTTATGACTTCTTATCCTTTGAAGTTTTGGACTCTAACCATATCCGGAACCATCTCTGTTAGCCAACTTCTTATCAGGTCCGATCACCGCGCCACCTACGGCATTTCCCTCATTTTGAGTTCGCAGGCTGATTTGCATGACAGCAGCGGGCAAGAAACGAAACTTTAAGGTGTGTCCTGTGGTTTGAGGTAACGAATCAGAAACGGTGACAAGAACAGCTAGCTGTTTTAATTGACTGCTAGAAATTCCGGTCAAACTAGTGTGGGGTCCAAGGCCCACTGATTGTAATGGATTTTCATAGAGTTCTAGCCAGACGGCTTTTCAACGATTGACGCTGAAGAAGTTTTGAACACGCCCCACAGTTTGTGTGCCACAGCCTCTCGGCGTGGGATTTTTTTCAGTAGATTAGATAGTTTTTCTAGTGGGTGTTGTAGTTGTTTTGTATTAAAATTGAAAACACCGATGTAGATTTTAACTCAAGCTTTATTCTATTCTTTTCATACCCGCGATCAAAGAACCTCTGATTTAAATCATGTTTGCCAGGTCTAAAGTCAGCTCGTATCCTGTTATCAACGGGATGTCTATTTTCTTATCTTAACAGTTTTTTAAGCCGACTTTAGACCTAACATATACAACAACTTTTTTTTTTTTTTTTTCTTTTACATTGCATTTCTAAGTTATAGACATAATTTATTAATAATTTATTCTTTATTGTTTAATATTGCGCTGCGTATCGATCTGGTTTGGCTAATAGGCGCCCATATGATGATCTTATTGGTTTCGTTGGCGCCATGGTAATATTTGGTGGATCGTCCGGGTGTCTCGTGGCGGGAGTCGTCGGTATTGATCCCCTTGTTGGATCATCAGTATTTCCCAGGGTAGTGGTCGTCCCTTGAGCTTCTTGTACCTGCTGTGCCTCCTCATGCGTTTTGTTTTGTGGCCTGCCGTACGTCGTGATGCGAGTGGGTTTATTGTTTCTTCTTTGTGATGTGTGGACATCAGATTGCGCTATTGTGTTGGAGTACCGGCTTGGAATTGGTGGTTCTTGCTCTAGAGGGACGTGTCGTGGTCTTAAGTGAATCCTCGTTCGACGGAGGGTTTTATTTTTCTGATTTAGTATCCAATAGGAGTCTGGTGTATCTGCGTGTTGCATGACTTCAGCCATTTCCCATTTCCGGGTGTCGGTCTGATACCAGACCTTGTCACCTTTCTGGAGGTTGCTTAGAGGTTTGTGCGGGCGGTTGTTCGCCTGGTTTGTCATCTGTTGTTGTCTCCTCCGTAGTGTCGCTGTCATATGTTTTGTCGGGTAGTTTGGTTTTAATGATTTCGTGTTGGTCGTCAATTGCGTGCGAAGCCTCCTTCCCATTAGCATTTCTGCTGGTGTTAGTCCATCTGATATCGGTGTTGCGTGATATTCTAGTAGCACATGGCTAAGGTCTTTTCCTTCTGTTCGGGACTTGGTGAGGAAAATCTTGAGCGTTTGGACCATCCTTTCTGCTTGCCCGTTACTTTGAGGATGATATGGGCTTGCTGTGACATGTTTTATTCCCCAGTTCTGTAGGAAGGTTATATACATATATGATGTGAACGGGGGACCGTTATCCGAGATTATACGTTGCGGTATTCCATGGCGAGCGAATTGGGCACTCAAAAATTTTATTACAGCTTCCGCATTTGTTGTATGGAGTTGCTGCGCCTCTACAAACTTGGAGTAGTAGTCTATAAGCAAGATGTAGTTTTGCCCGTTCCATTTGAATAAGTCCATTCCCAAAGTCTGCCATGGGAGCGAAGGAACTTCTATCGGCTGTAATGGCATTTTCGTATTGGCAACATCCCGCTGTCTGCATATTGTACAGGTTTTGATGTAGTTCTTTATGTCGGTTGACATCTGTGGCCAGTAGACGTTGAGCCTAGCCTTGGACAGACATGCTGATATACCTTGGTGGATGCTGTGTATCTGAGCCATGGTATTAATTCGTTGTGTGGCGGGAATTACGAGTTGATCCCCCCTATACAGTAGGCCTTGTTGCTCCCAGATTTCTTCTTGTAATGGCCAGAATGCTTGAACTGATGGTAATTTTATGGCAGAGCGATGTTTAGGCCACCCGTGTCGCGTGTATTCCATAACTTGCTGCAGGTCTTTGTCGGTCGCTGTAGCTTCTATCATTTTGGTCATGCGCTCTGTGGATAGTGTCACCATGGAGTATATTGTGGCTGTCGAACCCTCCAAGTATTCTGTTGGCATTGTTGTGTTTCTGTTTGGTGCGCGCGATAAGGTGTCCGCTATGTATAACTTGCTGCCTGGAACATATACCAGTGTTGGATCATAGCGGGCGAGTCGAAGAGTCAGTCTTTGGAGCCGTGGTGATAGTAAGTTGAATGGCTTTTTGATTATTGCCAGTAATGGTTTGTGATCATTTGCACAGTTATGGGTCCGGTAGCCACAAAGTAACTAAAGTGCTCGCACGCGAAGTACACTGCTAGCAGTTCCTTTTCTATTTGCGCGTAGCGCATTTGAGTCGGCGTAAATGTCATGGACGCATATTCCACCGGTTTGTTATTCTGTATCAACACCGCCCCTATGCCACGCTGGCTGGCGTCCACTGATATGGTATTCGGTGCAGATGGATCATAAAACGCCAAGACTGGAGCCGTTGAGATCGCTATCTTGAGGTCATCATACGCAGTTTGTAATGTCGCGTCCCACTGGAATGCCACATCTTGTTTCATCAGTGCTCGTAATGGAGCTGATCTTTCAGCGTAGGCTGGTATAAACTTTGCTAGGAAGTTGATCATTCCGAGGAATCGAAGCAGAGCCGGTTTGTCGGGAGGTGGTGGTAGCTCACGGATTGCCCTAATTTTTGCTGGGTCTGTTCCAATTCCACTGGGGGTAATTACATTGCCTAGATATGTTATTCGTTGTACTGCCAGTTGCATTTTCTTGGAGTTGAACTTCAAACCCTTTTGTCTTGCGCGCTCGAGGATCTGGTGGAGAGTGATTTGATGTTCCTGCATGTTTTTTCCATAAATGAGGAAGTCATCCGTTGAGATGTGCTTGTTGTTGATCCCTGCGAAGGTTTCGTTCATTATCCGCTGACAGTGCTCAGACGCGGTCGCTATGCCGAATGGGAGTCTTGTAAATCTGTATTTGCCGAACGGGGTGGCAAATGTGCAGAGATATGAGCTTGCCGTGGTGAGTTCTATCTGCCAAAAAGCAGATTGTACGTCCAGAACAGTAAAGACCTGGGCACCTGATAGATCTGCGAATATTTCCTGTGCGGTTGGCATTGGATAATGTTCCCTCCTCATGGCCTGATTTAGATTTCGTGGGTCAAGACAAATCCTCACGCCAGGCTGGGCCTTTGTCCTTGGGTCATGCAGCGTGGTCTGTGGCCAGGCGACCTCTGGTTTTCGAACCACGACCATCGGGTGGACCCACTCTGTGGGCTCTGTGACGGGTATTATTATTCCTGCGGCCTGCATCCTCTTCAATTCAGCCTGTACCTGGCTTCGCAGTAGGATTGGTATCTTGCGAGCGTTGGCAATGGTGGGAACCGCGCTGGATTTCAATTTGATCTCATAGCGCCCTGGGAGTTTTCCGACGTCGTCGAATACGTCTGCATATCGTGCAATGAGATCTTGTGGTGACATCTGTTGTCTTTCTGTGGGTGTTGATACCGTGGCGACTTCGCGTGTAGGCGGTTCTTGCGGATATCTCGGCGTGTCTGCTGGCTGCGTGCAAAGACTGTTTGGTAGGCGAGTTATGAGTCCCAGGTGTAACGATGCCTCTCCCCCAATGATGGGTATTCTGGAGTTTGACGTTACGTAGAAAGTTAACAGTGCCGTTGTCGTGGAGGAGGAACATGGTATCCGTATCATTCCTCTCGTGTAGACCGAGTGACCTGAGTAGGCTTTTATCGTGTGCATTGGTGCTGTTAGTGCCGGCGGGTTGTCCATCTCCTGATATATATATTCCGGAATTACATTTACTTGAGACCCTGTATCGATCTTAAATGTATGTATTTGGTCGTTTATTCGTAGATGAGCTTTCCATGTGCTGTCGTCCTTCCCCGTTGTGCATTTGTCTGGTGTGGTCGAATATAGTATGAGTGAGTCTAAATGTAAACCTTAGACATATTCCTCCATTGTGTCTGGGTTGTATCGCGGTGGGTTCAGCGGCTCATTCAGTTGTTCACTTTCCATGTTATACGGCAAGTATGTGTCCAGTGTGTTTACGGAACGACATACTTTGGCCCAATGATTAGGACCTCCACAGGCACTACAAGTTGTGCCTCGTGCCGGGCAAGGTCTTGTCTGATGAGAGTGGCCACATCTACTGCATGTGGTTGCTGGATTTGTGTACGAAGGGTGAGTTGGTATCACGGAGCTCGATCGGGCTCTGGATCGAAGTGTAGTCCCTGCTTGACTGTATGTACTTCGAGAACGTGCTCTGTTGTTTGAGACGTATTGTCGTTGAAATGGGCGTGCGTTGTGTTGCTCCCGTCGTGACCCTCTGTAGTTGTTCGTTGTTATGGCGTCAATCGCCGAGCAGGTATTGTCGGTTGTGGTGAAAGCGGATTTGGTGGGATTCATGGCTTGTGCCTGTGCTGTAGACGTCTCTTCTGATTGGGCAATTGCAATGGCTTCCGGTAGTGTCAAGTTGTTGATTTTTAATAATAATCGCCGTACCTCTGGATTGTTTGTGCCGACGGCTATCTGTGTGGCTATCAAAGAGTCTTTCAGTGTGCCCAAATTGCATCCTATTGCTGTTGTCTGCAGTTGCGTGAGAAAGGAGTCGAACGTCTGATGCGGAGCTTGTTTGCAGGTTATGAGGTTGTATCGAGACATGGTAGTGCTTGTATATGGCTTGTAGAACGTGTCAAATGCCGCGTATATTTGATCTAGGGTGCGATCCGCCTCTGGGTCCGGGAACGGTAAGGTTTTGTAGATCCTGAGGCCTTCCGTGCCTATCACGTGCTTGAAAACGTTAATTTGGTGAACTCTGTCTTCACTTGTCAATTTTGCAGCAGCGGCGTAGAGCTGGAACCGTTCTTTGTATTCCGCCCAGGCTTCAGCTGGTTTAGATCCCGGTATGAAAGGCTCAGGGCTCTTAAATGCAGTCGTCATGTTGTGTCTTCTTTTAATGCGCTCACACAGATCCCACTTCTGACACCATGTTGTAGTTGTTTTGTATTAAAATTGAAAACACCGATGTAGATTTTAACTCAAGCTTTATTCTATTCTTTTCATACCCGCGATCAAAGAACCTCTGATTTAAATCATGTTTGCCAGGTCTAAAGTCAGCTCGTATCCTGTTATCAACGGGATGTCTATTTTCTTATCTTAACAGTTTTTTAAGCCGACTTTAGACCTAACATATACAACAGTGGGGAGGAAACTTTCGACCCTCTTTTACGATTGGCATAGGCAATTTTGACTTGCAGGGATGGATATTATATACTGCCTTAGTGTCCAATACTTCCCAGGATAAGAAGTCATCAACTTCTGTTATAACTAAACCAGAATTACATCAAAAATGGATAAAAGTAGTAAACCGTGAAAATCGGATTGAGTCTAAGAGTGATTTTATTTCCAGTCACGATTTCTTGGGAAACGAAATTGAACTTCAATATGGCAAACGGTGCTTAAGGTTTACTAAAGCGTGCAAGTAATTACAGCTGTTAAAATAATACTTTTACTCCTTTCAAAAAACACAAAGTTGACCATGAAATGTGACCACCTATCTTTACGCGCATACCTTAGCATTCATAAGGAATGAGCATAAATGTTCTTGATAGAACGGGTTGGACATTATGAGGCAATTAAAGGGAATGATAAGCTTCGTTTGAAAAACCTCTGATTTATATAACAAAAAATAGAATTAATTTCTGTGAATTCAAAAATATCAAGCTTTTAGTTCTCCGATTTCTGGTTATTTGGCAATATGCAGGCGAACAAGCTCGACAAGAAAAAATTATTGATATATCAAAACTGAGTTTTCGTGATTTTTCAATGGATTTTAAAAATAGAAACTTTGGTTCGATTATATTAAAAACTTGATATTTTGAAAGTTAAGACTTGAAAGTGTAATGTAATACCACTTTCGTGGTAAAATATGATTCCCTTTAATAATCCTGACGTTAGGAAACATGATTTAAATTTATAGGTAGACCGAGCAATGATGCCGTAATTAGAAAATACAGGCACTTGCGTCTTTGCAAGGTAATGTCTTGTTTCATCAATGAAAGAATAATAGTTTTGTATTAGCTACAATGTTTCAAGGATCATTTTTCTCTGAATTGTAAAACATATAGTGCTTCCCGCGTATGTGAATGGGCGGAGCTATACGATTCCCCGTTTGGTCTATATTCCACTCTGGTGTCAATTTAAGACCAAGTTTTGTTTATTCCAGACGAATAGAAATAATTATAATTTTAAACAATCGGCTGCCATAGTAAACGGAGCAAAAAAACAACAATAATAATCGTAGTCATGTGACTTTTTGGGTCATTAATAACTAATATTTTTTAACCTACCCAGAAAAATAGGTTGTCTGCTATCTGTTCCATCCGCGTCTACCCCGTTTAATTGTGTATCTACCCTTTTAACGTATCTATGTCCACTCACGTAGCCGATAACATTCATCTGCAATTAACTAGTCCAACGAGATTCATCTTCGGTTCTTGGATTCTATCAAGCAGCGTTTTAATGCGATCGTATTCTGGGAATTTGAAAAGTGAAATGATGGTATCGCAATCCGATTATATTGACACGATAAAAGATTTGCTGCGGCAACCATCTGTCCAGCCCGCAATTTGTACGGAAACGGGATTTTTCTGGAAAATTCAGGTGATATTTTTCTAAATGATCTCCATATTATTTTATAGAGGTGTTAAGTATGCAACCTTTTGCAGAATAATGTCGGTCATCAGTATGATTTTCTCCAACAAAGAATGGACGAAGGTGGTATTTATTTTACCCATTGGAGTGAAATTGAAAAAAAGTTTTATGGCGGAAAAATTGCGTATTTTGTGAACGAAGGAAATTTATTCTCAGGACTTTTGGCTAAATTTCCAAGTGACCGCGTAGTTTATACAGGAAACGGCAAGTACGATTTTGGGACAACTCACTTCTATTTCAGTAAGAAATTGCCGCTCTCAATCAGAGAGGAAATAAATTATCTGTAAGATTGAATTAGACAGGGTAGTTTATAAGTTTTTTAGCTAATATTTCTTTCTTAATTTTTCAAGATCGTCGAGATATTTAGAAATTGCCTTGGATGAAGTTAGGGTTCGAAGAGATGCCTGGTTCAGTAGAAACGCGAAGAATTATGAGCGAATGGTCGTCAATGAATACAAGAGCATGACATTCGATTTTCTTCTACCCGTTTTTAGAATCTGGTTTTACGGCCTTATTTTGTCTGTATTTATGAAATTTCTTGAGGCACTTGATTTTCTGTGCGGCACGAAATTCTTTAGAGCATGAACGGACAAAGTTTCACTTCAAAGACACTTTCAAAAATTTTCGCTTTTAAATCAATTGAAATATTATTTTATTAAATGAATAGTGTAAATGAATTCAACAGAGCAAAAAGGCCCAGCGTTTCCCTTAGTATGATACTTAGTAGGGAGGGAGGGGTTCTTCGATGCATGACGTCAAATTTAACAATAATTTTATTACAAAGTCAGTAAGAGGCCGATTGTCTCTTTTGTTATAGAAGAAAAAACACAGCATTTCAAAGTTCACCTCTACAACAATTTAAAAATATTTCTATTCCATCAAAGCTTAAATAGTAGAAACTATAATATAATGAAGTAAATCCCATGATTCAATAACTATAATGAGAGTTGGAATTTCTAACATCATGCACTTTAGATTACCCTGAAAGATATTGTAAACCCTCTAATATCCCTGAACTGTTAAATTCTTTTTTTTTGCGCACTACGTCATGAAGTATAAAAATTGTTTTAAGAGTCCTAAAAATCATAGGTAATTGCACTAAAATGTAATCCAGGGTTTTGATGGTAGGATTTCGGTATGAGTGAATAAGGTCAAAAATCATTTTAGAGAAAAATCAAGCACACCATTCGATAGAGCGTAAAATTTAGATCTAAAATGGCCACCGCTTTTTTCAAATTTCCAAAAAAAAAAAAAAAAAAAAAAGTTATTGGGTAAGAACTAGGGGTAGGATTTTTCTTTATCTAACTAACCCAACCAACACTGGTTTCTGACTAATTAGACCACGGGGAGTTCGAAAAAAATGTTTTTGAAAATTTCAAAATAGCCATAAAGACCGCTGCGCGCCTAAACGCATTTTGCCCTCAATCTTGAAAAACTACTCGGGGGGGGGGGTAAATATAATAACAAGGACTCGCGACGGAAATATAGCTATGAAATTTTAAACACCCGCTGAAACATACAATTCTCATACCAGGAGAGAAAAATATTTCAAAAAAGCTCCAATTTTAAAAATAAACAACGATATTGTGCTAAAATGCGTAGATTATTTCGGAAGTAAATGAAGATAAACAATAATATTTTGGAAAAGGCGTAACATTATTTGGGAAGTAAATGCAGGTAAACCACAATATTTTGGAAAAGGCGTAATATTATTTGGGAAGCAAATGAAGATAAACCACAATATTTTGGAAAAGGTGTAACATTATTTGGGAAGTAAATGAAGATGAACAATAATATTTTGGAAAAGGCGTAATATTATTTGGGAAGTAAATGAAGATGAACAATAATATTTTGGAAAAGGCGTAATATTATTTGGGAAGTAAATTAAGATAACCCACGATATTTAGGAAAAGGCGTAACATTATTTGGGAAGTAAATGAAGCTAAAAAACAGTATTTTGGAAAATTCTTGACATTATTTGGGAAGTAAGTGAAGATTAGCAACAATATCTTGAAAAAGGTGTAACATTATTTGGGAAGTAAATGAAGATGAGCAACAATATCTTGGAAAAGGTGTAACATTATTTGGAAAGTAAATGAAGATAAACCACAACATTTTGGAAAAGGCGTAACATTATTTCGGAAGTAAATGAAACAACATATTTTGAAAAGGCGGTCACTTATTTGGAAAATTAAAAGAAAATTTGCTTAATATGTGGCACTTAGCGTTACCCGAGGAACACCACTTAGAGGTGGCCACACGTCGTTTTGTCTAACCTATTCGGCCTCTTAAGTGAAAATGAGCCCTAACGTTAAGCATCAATATTTTGGAAAAGGAGGCAAATTATTTGGGAGGTACCTAGTTCTCACCCAATAATTTGCCAACTTTTCCAACCTAACCAAACCTAACCTTAACGAACTATGATGTTAAAATCTAACCATCTTAAAATCTATTTATAAAGTATTGGACACAAAAACGATTTGTTTGGTATTTTAACATTTTACTTCTGGTTTATTATTTACAAAAAGAAAACATCGTCTTATTTCTGTTTGGGCTTCAGACTTGAATTTCAGTTTCTAGAATGGCATTATCGATTTCAGCCAGCGCTTCATCATCCCCAACTACCAAGTTTTCATCATTAGGTCCCCTAATCAAAAAGGCCGCTTGGTTATCCCCTTCTAAAGAATCCAACTCTTCCTCAGTAACACCAATTTCGATAAGAGATAGTCCTTCTTTGTAAGGTCCCGGATAGCACAATTTGACATCTTCTAAAAACCGCTTGAAATTTTCTCCAGGTGAAAGCCATTTTTGGTCCTGATTTTTAAAAAAGAGGCACTTGTACCAATATGTTGCCATGTAAGAAGCCAATGAACGATCACTTCGGAAAGATTTAATAGCGTCTTTTACATGGCGATTGCGGTTTTCGACATTGTTAGTATGAGCTCTAGGGTCCAATCTGTTCACATATTCAATTTCGTGAATAACTCGAAGATGTTCGGAAAATCCCAGCTCAGTGCAATTTTTATACATCGGAGCGCCATCAGAAACGATAATTGAACCCGGGGCAATATATTTTGACATTTGCTTCCAAAGGACAGCACGAGACTTGTCTTTGACTTTCATGAAAACCCCTTCTTTCGTATCTCGACAATAGATACCAAAGATGCAAATTGATTCGCCGGCTAGTTTCTTTCCCTTGTTGTATTTTCGCCTCGTCAAGTAGGTTTCATCCACTTCGACGTAAAGTCCTTTTCCCCCAATTTTGATCAAATCAGCCCTGTTTGACACGATAATTTCGGCTACTTCTCTGCACATTGAATAATAATTAACGACAGTCTCAGAAAAATGGCCTGAGTGGTGGATAGCCTGAGACACTGAAATACCGGAACACCATAAAAACATAAGGAATAATTGGTCTTGAGCTGATAATTTATCATTGCAAAACCACGTGTTTGTTGTTGGGGAAAATGTTTTTACGCAAGGTGTCATTAATGCTTCGGGAACCTTTCGCTTAGCGGCCAAATACTTTTTGCGTTGATTTTTTCGTGTTTGAGAACGAGGACAATAAATTGAAAACTCAAAGGATTTTGATTCATCATTAAACGGGACTAAAAAGCTATCCAATTCTCCACAGGTACATCTCATTTTTCGATCAATCACGGCTTTTTTACTAGGCACTAAGCCTATTTCTAAAGCAAACGTTTTGGCGTCCAATTCAGATCGCTCTCTTAACACATCATTTATAGCAGGGAAAAATGCACCCCAGTTTTTTTAATGATACTGATTTAAAAAACGTTTCAGCATTTTGAAAAAGGACGTTTTTATACTCAAATTCTTCAGCACACAAATTCATTTTAAGTATTCAAAAAAGCCGCGAAACGAAACTGACGAACCCGGTTAGTATTCAAAAAAGCCGCGAAATGAAACTGACGAACCCGGGGTTTCTTATGGGGGATAAGACTTTTTTTTTTTTTTTTTTTTTTTTTTTTTGGAAATTTGAAAAAAGCGGTGGCCATTTTAGATCTAAATTTTACGCTCTATCGAATGGTGTGCTTGATTTTTCTCTAAAATGATTTTTGACCTTATTCACTCATACCGAAATTGTACCGTTTTGATACTAAAGGCTAAACCTGCCACTAGCATTTTGAAGATAATTCATTTTAGACGTAAAAAAATTTGTAAATCCTGCATAATTTCACAATTTTTTTAAAACTAAACGGTGTATAGATTATCTCTATTTATTTTAAATTGTTCCCATTTTGGAATAATCACACTACACACTTCGATGGCTAAACAGACTCCCAAAACGTCACTTAATGTTATAGTTGTCACTGGATTCAGATATTATCGACGCTAGACAACTTAAAGACTTTACCAAATCACGACCTGATCACGGTCTAAAGGGTGAATTTGGGCATCAAATCAGCCGACAAACCCTAAACTCGGCCGGCATACGGAGAGGTGACGAAAGAATAGAGCGAGAAATCGAAAGGTAGACTATACTGCTAGTGAAGACGTTGCCTAAATTGGGTCTTTAAAAGTAAACTGATAGAGGAGAAAATTTAACTCGCTACCCTCTTACGTCCAACAGGCTTTAAGAAAATTTTAATGCCCCCAGTTTGATTGCGACTCTCACCGATAGAGGGAGCAAATTTGTGGCGGAAGAAAGTGTTCAGCGTGGATTGGAGAGTTTGTGACGCTAGGTATTTAGGGATAATATTTGAGAAATTCGTTTAGTACGTAATGAAAGACAAACGCGTTAGTCTACACTAATCTTAGTAGAAATTAAAGATTTAATATACCATTTTCAAAACGAAGGGACGTAGTATGTCTGCAAAATGATATTGGGTTAAGATTGAACACACAAAGACGTTAGATCGAGCTTCAAAGTTACCAATCCACCTTCAAATTTAACCCGTCTTGTTCGAAACAGTTTTATTTAATTTAGGTCTTTGTTGTCCACATATCCAGCAATGTTCCATTAAGAAAACAAGGCGGGCAAACACCAGACACTACGCTCGACTTTTGCTCTATATGGAGCCTGAATACCATAACTATAAGATATGAATTTGGGAAACACTGGCTCCTTCTACGATTACTTCTTTGTTGGTATTTCTTAAAACGACTGCCGTTTCAATTTGAGCAAGTTTATCTGTGTGTAATAGCAAACTAAGGTAGTTTCGGATATTTCAAAGTTATTAATTTTCGAAATATTGCATAAATTAAGGTTTAAATAAGCTTACAAATACGAACAAAAGATGCGTGAAGGTTGCGTTAGCAACTATTGTGTTTGTCTTTAGTTTTTCATTAGCCAATTTTCTTCTCAAACCAGAGTTCACCATTGAAATGACCTTTCAAAAGATTTTCTACCGTCTTTAATCAAAATGAACCTTTACGCTTCTACTATTTGTTCACACAACGAAAGCTAGTGGGCTTACCCAGTACTTTAATTTACAAGTTCTAGGAAATTTTCTAACCTATAAATCCCTGAGAAATGATAAAAGGTATCTACCCCAAGCTGCGAAAAATTAACTCATTCTTTCTATATATTTTCTATCATTTTTAAATAAATCGCAGTAAAAACTGTCAAAAGTCAATTTATAAGGGTGGAGATAGCTACATAAAAAATCTGCCTAAGAATTAAAAAAAATGGGATTTTATAAGCAGCTATCCCACTCTAAACTATAAATTAAATATGTAAAGTATTACTAGAAAAGTCACATATTACTAATTACAAAGTTGTTTAAGCTGATAACGCTTTTTCAATAATTAATTTGGGCATGAGTTAATATGTTAGCTCCCTATAAGTTACTCGGGCAATTAATTTTTATACTCCAGTGTTTTCTCCCGCGCCGCCGGCTTCCCAATTACATACGACCCTCTGCGGCCGCCACGTGAACGAAAATCGTATTTACTCTTCTTTCCGGTTTTTCCCGGAAGCGCGTGTAGTGGAAGCTAGCCAATGATATCGGAGCTATTTAAGCCGCCGAATATTTCGCTTAGAGCTCGGCATTATCTATCCATTATCCACGTTATTTTATCTTTATCTATACTTGAAAAATATCCACAGAACTTACATGTTAAATCGTATTATAATCCACAACTTTGTTTATAAATAATCGGTTATCCACTAATTTGTGGATAATGGATAGATAATGCCAAGCTCTAATTTCGCTCAGTGCAATCAGTGGCCTCGGTTGCATTGAGTTCCTGCATTTTTTTTGTCTCAGTACTGTCACAACGCCATGATTTAATGTTAAATTGTTAAAACTTAAAAATTCACGACTAAACACTCCCTTTAAATAGCTACCACCTTTTCCAAAACATTCTCCTATTAATTAGCTGCCACCTTTTCCAAAAGATTTTCCTATTAATCAGCTGCCACCTTTTCCAAAATATTCAGTGGCGCCGCCAGGGGGTAGGCTGGGTAGGCTGTAGCCTACCCAAAAATTTCACATGGGCCCCGAAATTTGGTTCCCATAATATTAAAATAGCATTTTACTATATTTTGATCTAGGCCTACAAGGCAATTTACTTTAGACAAAGTTTCACAAGGATGATGAACCTTTTGGCATCTGATTTTTACAATATTGTACAAAATGAGAAATGGGTTAACACTTTCGTTTTAAACGTTTTTGACAAGACAGAAAAGTAATCTCGCTTATTGATTTCTAGCCACATCGTATGATGTACATCTACGCTGAGGCTCTACCTGTTTTCATTCTCGTAGTAGTAGTCGTGTTGTAAAAATTTTGGTGAATGAAAGAGGATTGTGGTGAGGTGATATTTTTCGTTCTTTTTTTACATGGATGGGGATATTAATAGTTAGTTTAAGCATTTAACTTAATTGTACAAGTGGGTTTAATGATTGTGAATTGTGTTTTACGTTTTCTCGATATATCTAAAGCGAAAGAAACGATTATTGGATTGCCTTAATATAATGAAAGGTGATAAACTCTCCCTTTAAAATTTCTGTCACCCGTCGACTATGAGGATTTCACACATTCAATCCCGCTCCTCTATTTAAACATTCAAGGAAATCGAGGTTAACTTTAAATGCAAAAGCAAGTATATACTGATGGTATAATTTTTTGAATGGTCTTAAGGCGGTGTTTATCACGATCCCAGAATTTACGTGTATTTCTCCAGTAAGCGAAAATTTTAAAACCTAAACGAAGTATAGCATCTTTATATATTTAATATAGTGTGTTACAATCTTAACATAAGTAAATTTATGAACGTAAGGATTACGGCCCAGGTAATTATTTTTTAGGTCAGGGAAACGAGGGTCTAATCACTTGGCTTTTCTGTATTTCAATTACGGTTTAGGTATGCGTTATTGTGGGGCTACTCCGAGGGGTCCGACGCTCCTTCAAATCTCGTACAGTAGAAGATTTTAAATCTTCAAATCTTAAAAATCTTTCAAATCCCAGAAAATCTTTCAAATCCCGGAAAATCTTTCAAATCCCGGAAAATCTTTCAAATCACAGAAAATCTTTCAAATCGCAGAAAATCTTTCAAATCAAAGAAAATCTTTCAAGTCAAAGAAAATCTTTCAAATCCCAGAAAATCTATCAGATCAAAGAAAATCTTTCAAATCCAAGAAAATCTTTCAAATCCAAGAAAATCTTTCAAATCCAAGAAAATCTTTCAAATCCAAGGAAACTTTTCAAATCCCAGAAAATCTTTCTAATCCTTGATAAAGCTTTCCAATCTCACAACTTCCATAAATTTTAAAAATCCATAAAAAAATAAATCGAAAAATTCCCGATCTTTCAATCTTCAACCCATATACTTCCATAGTCTTTCATTCTTCAAATCAACGTTCAAATCATTCTCAAGTTTTAAATCCACACAGATAGTTATCCCACGTGACTGCTACATTTCTTGGAGTGTTCTCATAGCTGACTACATAAAGCCCGTATGTTCCCGGGGTTTAAGCAGCGATGAACGGAGTGCTTCCCTCCCGCGAAAGGACTTCATAGACTCTTCCATTTACTAGCCTTAAGTCAACCGTTCCATAACTTACATTCCCATTCCCCATTTTGGACGATACCAAATTGACTGTTTTTAAAGGGGTGATTACTAGTATCGCACGAGAAAAAGTTATATATGGCATGTTTTCAAAAGAGTTGTTTAAAATAACTAAGCCTACCGAAAAAAGGTCTTAAAATTAATATTATCATATTGCTCTCAAATTCTTATCCCAAAACAAATCTTCAAATCCTCTAATAAATCTTCAAATTATCGAATCCCTAGACAAATTTTTAAATCTATATCTATATAAATCCTTACTGACTGAATGATAGACTGATAATCAAGGCTCAGCCCAAACCGCTTGCCCTAGAAGGCTGAAAATTTGTAGGAACGCTACTCATAAGTAATTTGCCGCCATCCTAATAAATGGGGCCTAGAAATGTAAGTCCGCGCGTTTCAACGGATTTCACTCATATTTAGTACACTGGTTTCCTTTAATGATAAACTTATGCTTTAACCTATAGACGGGCTGAAAGGTCTTTCGGGTGCTCTTTTTTTCCATCTTTTTAAATAGCGGCCAAAAACTTCAAAACCTTTCTTTATGGAATAATGTCAGTATGAAAAGCAATAAAAAATGTCCCGACGGGCTGACGGGCAACGCCGAGTGCCTAATTTGCTCCTAGGGTGCTACAAAAATATTAGTCATCAGTAAAATATACCAACTCTTTATATCGTTTTGGTTATTACACGCTAGTCCTTAATAAATCTTCAAATCCGTAATAAATTTTGAAGTCCTTAATAAATCTTCCAATCCGTAATAAATTTTCAAATCCTTAATTAATCTTCAAATTCGTAATGAATTTTGAAATCCTTAATAAATCTTCAAATCCTTAATAAATCTTCAAATTCGTAATGAATTTTGAAATCCTTAATAAATCTTCAAACCGTTAATAAATCTTCAAATCCGTAATAAATTTTGAAGTCCTTAATAAATCTTCAAATCCGTAATAAATTTTCAAATCCTTAATTAATCTTCAAATTCGTAATGAATTTTGAAATCCTTAATAAATCTTCAAATTCGTAATGAATTTTGAAATCCTTAATAAATCTTCAAACCCTTAATAAATCTGCAAACCCTTAATAAATCTGCAAACCCTTAATTAATCTGCAAACCCTTAATTAATCTGCAAACCCTTAATTAATCTGCAAACCCTTTATTAATCTGCAAACCCTTAATTAATTTGCAAACCCTTTATTAATCTGCAAACCCTTTATTAATCTGCAAACCCTTAATTAATCTGCAAACCCTTAATTAATCTTCAAATCCTTAATAAATCATCGAATCCAGAACAAATCTTCGAATCCTGAACAAATCTTCGAATCCTGAACAAATCTTTAAATCCTGAACAAATCTTTAAATCTTGAACAAATCTTTAAATCCTTAACAAATCTTTAAATCCTTAGCAAATCTTTAAATCCTAAACAAATCTTTAAATCCTGAACAAATCTTTAAATCCTTAGCAAATCTTTAAATCCTTAACAAATCTTTAAATCCTTAACAAATCTTCCAATCCGTAACAAATCACAAATCAAAGAAATGTGCATAGATTTCAAATCTCGTACACATTTTTAACGAGTGACGGACCCCTCGGGCTACTCACTCAAGTTTTCTATTTGTGTCGCACTATTACAATTATAAAAGAAGGTAAATTATTGATGTACAGATTACGGGCACAGTTAAAGATAGCGCATCGAGGGACCAATCAGTCTGATTTTCTGTACTTCAATTATGGGTTAACTTATGCGTTACGATTAATCATTTTTGCACTATTAATGGGTGCGCAAGTTTCCTATTTGTGTCTCATTATTATAATTATAACAGAAGAAAATTAATTAAAGTTAGGATTACTAGTAATCGTTATATCACACTTAAAGGTAGCGCATCGAGGGGCTATTCACTGAAATTTTCTATTCGTTACGATGTGGCTAATATTATGAGCCCAGCCCTTGGGTCATCTTGTTTGTTTCGCGCTCTTCACCTAACCTTCTTCTGGTCCCATAAAACTTCGAGGTCAGACTCGTTTTGGTAAACCGATTTCCCTTTTCCTCACCACATCGACAGTGCACAGAGACCTCATAGAGGCCTTAACTGAAAATCGCCCTCTCTCTCCGACTCCGTGTTTTAATTATTTTCGCAAACTATAGTTTATTGTCTATTGTCTGATAATACTGAACTTTAATATATTAAACTTCTCTATATGAATAATATGATAAAATATTTGTTAATTTAATATTATCGACACTGTGCAACTAAATGTTTCTCTTGAAATTTTATAAGAGGCCCCCCAAATCTTCCTTAGCCTATCTGTAAAAAATTCCTGGCGGCGCCACTGAAAATATTCTCCTATTAATCAGCTGCAACCTTTTCCAAAACATTCTCCTACTAATTAGCTGCCACATTTTCCAAAATATTCTCCTTTTAATTAGCTACCACCTTTTCCAAAATATTCTCCTTTTAATTAGCTACCACCTTTTCCAAAATATTCTCCTTTTAATTAGCTTCCACCTTTTCCAAAACATTATCCTATTAATTAGCTGCCACCTTTTCCAAAAATATTCTTCTATTAATCAGCTGCAACCTTTTCCAAAACATTCTCCTACTAATTAGCTGCCACATTTTCCAAAATATTCTCCTTTTAATTAGCTACCACCTTTTATAAAATTTTCTCCTATTAATTAGCTGCCACCTTTTCCAAAAGATATTCCTATTAATTAGCTGCCACCTTTTCCAAAATATTCTCCTATTAATTAGCTGCCACCTTTTCCAAAATATTCTCCAATTAATTATCTGACATCTTTTCCAAAATATTTCTATTATTGCTAATAAATTGTTCGTGGTAAGAGGCGGGCTTTTAATACTCATATAAATAATCTTTTTACCTCCAAACAAGGTTGGGTTGGGTTAGGTTAGGTTAGGCTAGGGTAGGTGAGGTTCGCCGTAATTAAAACGTAGTTAAAATAAGTGCAGTAATACATTTTCAACTGACATTTATTTTAACAATAATAAGTTGTGAAATTAAAAATATATTTAATGCAAAACCACACAGTATGTCTTCTTCCAGTTCAATAGAATTTCGGTCCAATGGGATGGGTAAAAATCGCACCTTTTGGCTACGTTCGGTCGAATGGGACACCACAAAAAAGCCGTTCTGTCGAATGGGAATTCGGTTCAATGGGACCAAAGCGCGTGTTTTAGTGTCATCTACCAACGTCAATAATAAATTAACCGCTAGTGCGATTAAAATTCTAAACGAGGATAACCTAGTTTAACCCTTATTAAGTATATTAGAAAAGACCCCAACCCTCAGAGAAAATCCGTTGGTGAACGGCAGATGTTTCTGGAATTATGTTTAAAATTAATTATATAACTTAGCAAAATGGCTTTCACAGTTTTGACTCGATGATGCCCAAGCAAAGTCATTCTAAATTAAGAAAACCCATACGAGATGAAGCTACGATGTGTAGAACCCGAGTTAAAGTTGCTTGAAAATCTTGACATACATGAGGCTTTACCTTAAGAAGGATCGTTACTTACACATGGCACCAGCATGATAATAACAGAAGTAAGATGAGACTTTACTCTCATCTTACTTCTGATAATAATTATACTTTTTTTTCTGAAAAACTAGCTCGTTTGGAGTTCAGAAAGAATAGTCAGAAGGTATTAGCCCACCATAAGTATTATTAAAAGTATTTTAATCTTTATTTATTTTATGTATCTTGCCAAGATTCAAAAACAAACAGCGATTTTAATCATATATGAATGCAATAAAAGTCCAATCAAATCTTACCGGATTTGGCAATGAATTCCATTGGACTTTTTAAGAAGGCTATCATGTGGAATTCCATCACGATATGACAAGAGACTTGGATAATCGTATATTTTGACGTTTTTGATGGTGCATGATTAAGACATTTTGACCCCTAAAATACTTGAATGAATGAAAAAAGACAGTGCACTAAGTGCAGGAATAATTTTGAGTGGGTGTCCCATCACAGACCACTATTGGGGGTCCGCGAGCGAAGCGCTAGGTCGTATGAATCAGGAAAGGAGTTGAAGTTCGCACAGACGGTGGGTAAGTCACTACCTGCGGAAAGGGGGTAGTCCCTCAGACTTTGTCGCCCAGTAGCTTGGCCTACAGGAGAATGATGTCCATTTGTGTTATGAAGTCAATTACGGCCAGAAATATTAGGCTAAAAAATGGGTCTATGTTTCCTCATCATCAAGAAATATTTTTTGTTACCGTAATGGAAGTTTCGTGTTTTTACGAGATTTTCATTGTTAGTTTTTTACTGACCTTGAGACATAATTATTTTTTACCGACCTTGAGACACAATTATTTTTATACTAATTTTTAACTCATTAATATTGAGTAATCCCAACCATACGTGGATTAATACAGGGTGTATCTGAAATGGACGTAGGAGCGGAAGTATTTGGGTTCCTGGGGCCAATATAAGGCGAAACTGTTCAGTGACATTTTGTCGTACACCAACCCATTTGCAAGTTACTTGAACCTAGCCCTTGCTAGTTTGCATAAATCACAGCATGTTGACTTCGTCTAAAAAAGTAGGAATTAAGTTCAAGATAGGATGATTATTGGAAATTAGTGGTTGCCAGCTAAAACAAAAAAAGCCTCATAGCCATGGAGTTTATCGGAAATTTTTAAGGAGTAGAAAGTTGTACAGTTGGTGACTCATAACAAACATCATTGTAAAACAACATGTTACGATTAGTTTGTTGAAACAACTGACCGATACTAACGGGAAACTGACAGCGATAACTAGCGGAAACTAATAAGGAACACCGACATTTTGCTTCATTTTTCAAACAATCGAAAGGTTGTAAAAGCGTTCGTTTTGGTTAGTGTACAAGACTACATATCCGGCGACGTCTTGTTTCCATTAAATTAGTAAATTATTTTTTACATGCTTTAAAACACTTTGAACCTTTAAAAGAAGTACCTTTTAGTTTATTAATTTATTTGCGAAGTTTTTTCTTAGTTTTAAGTTAACCCTCCACTTTTGGTTTTTTCTCGAATTTTCTTTAGTTTTATTTGCGGTCATCCGTTCGGTTTCGAGGTTAAGAACGAAAATTTCTTCTTAAAATTTTTTCTCTGCGTTTACTTTTGGTGATACCTCGTAATCAGTGTAGGCCAATCACGAGCCTTTCAACCCTTTCTTGAACAAGTTAGTAGTGTGTGACCTTGAGAAGGAATGCAAGGTTTCATGAAGCCCACTCCTAAGTACGCTATTCAACATAGCGTACCTAATTTGTTACGGGCGAAGTTTCGGGTGAGGCACCATTACTCCCTCACTTTAATTTTTTGGAGAAAGGAATGTTCCCTTTTTTGGTCACATTGAACCATAAAAATTTTTAATTCATTTTCAACATTTAGGTTTCATCAGTATTTGTTGATTTTTATAAGGGTTTAATTTATTTTCAACATTTAGGTTTCATCATTATTTGTTGATTTTTATGAGGGTTAAATTTTGCAAATTATGCATTTACTGCTCAGTTTTAACAGGCGTTGCCCAACATCTCATCCCAAACATTCGCCCACTAACATTTATTCACGAATACCGATTTCGATAAGTTGCAACATAAACCTTATCTTTAAACTAAATGCAACCTTTCGATTGTTTGAAGAATGTAGCAAAATGTCGGTGTTCCTTATTAGTTTCCGCTAGTTATCGCTGTCAGTTTCCCGTTAGTATCGGTCAGTTGTTTCAACAAACTAATCGTAACATGTTGTTTTACAATGATGTTTGTTATGAGTCACCAACTGTACAACTTTCTACTCCTTAAAAATTTCCGATAAACTCTATGGCTATGAGGCTTTTTTTGTTTTAGCTGGCAACCACTAATTTGCAATAATCATCCTATCTTGAACTTAATTCCTACTGTTTTAGACGAAGTCAACGTGCTGTGATTTATGCAAACTAGCAAGGGCTAGGTTCAAGTAACTTGCAAATGGGTTGGCGTACGACAAAATGTCATAGAACAGTTTCGCCTTATATTGGCCCCAGGAACCAAATACTTCCGCTCCTACGTCCATTTCAGATACACCCTGTATTTCTACAATGAACTGCAATTTTTCCGTTAGAAAATTGAATTCCCAGTTAGCAAGATTACAGATAGCATTTCAGTAGGAATATTCCTCACCAATATATTTTTCTGCACGACTTTCTATTAGATGTAACCGGAATCACAAGTAATCTATGGCAATAACGAAAAATCAATGTAAAGATTGTAGAAATCACCGAAAATATTCGTAATCACAGAAATCAAGGAATTCACAAAAAATTCAGAAATTAGAAATCAGGTGTACGAAATTTTGGCGAATGACAAGCCCCTCGGATTTTCCTTTTCACCCTCCATTTAAGACTACCTTGGCTTTTGTCACTTGGGCGAAACGGGTGAACATATACCATAATGTAACAGAAATTCGGCCTGACATCAGGTAAATAAATACAATGTAAAGAAAATGCGCTTTGTATCTTTATTAAGGCATGAAAAACAAATAAGAACTATCATAATGAACTAATCTTCCTAAGAGTGTTTTTTCCTAATGTGGCATTTTAGATTATGAGACTGGTTGTAAATCTTCTTGCAATTGTCGAAAGAACATTTGAATACTTCGTTTGAATGAGTCTGTTGATGTCTGGCAAGTAGTGTTTTCGATGCAAATGACTTCTTACACGAATCATTGCCACAAACAAACCGATTCTCAATGTCAGCGTAATGGGTTCTAGAATGAACTTTGAGGTCAGACTTTCGGATGAACGATTCTCCACAGTTGTTAAATTGACAGTGATACGACTTCTTATCAGAATGAATTCGTTCATGAACTTTCAGAGGGACTTTTGTTTTGAATCGTTTTTTGCACGACGGAAATGAACATTCAAACATCTTAACCTCAGCGTGGGTAAGCATATGTTCTTTGAGAAGGAATTTGTGTTTATAGGATTTTCCACAGTTAAGAATATCGCATTTGAAAGGGCGTTCTTCAATATGTGATCTTTCGTGAGTGATGAGCTTAGACTTGAATATAAATGACTTTCCGCAAGATGCTACTGAGCAAGTAAATGGTTTTTCTTCGGTATGTTTCTGGCGGTAATGCTCGTTCAAATAACGAGAAGTTTTAAAAACCTGATGACACTCATCACATTCTGTGTTAAGTGACTTTGTTCTGGGTCTCTTTTTTCTTTTGATACTTGGAATTTTTTCAGTGGATTTTCGAGTATCTTTTTTGATTGGTGGAGAATTATCATGATGATCAACACTGCCGTCAACATTTACCGAGGAATCAATAGAATTATTTTTGTAGAGACCTTCATGGCTGAAAATTAGCTCTTCCACTATTGAATCGGAATTAATATCGCGGTTTGATAAGCTTTCTCTGGAATCACATAATTCATGCTCACTTGAGATGACGGGATTATCTGTGGATTCAGCGTCATATTTAATCCTTTTGTCAGATTCTGATGAGCAATTTAGTTCGGCAGTTTCTTTATTAATTTCATTTGTTGAAAAATGTGCCTTTACACCAGTCATTTCATATGGTTTAGACACTATCGAACTCTCATTTTCTACGCAGCATTTGCTAGTATCATCGTTGACAACATTTCCATTCCTAGTCACATCGTGGACAACATTTCCATTCCTAGTCTCATCGTGGACAACATTTCCATCGCTAGTCTCATCTTGGACAACATTTCCATCGCTAGTCTCATCTTGGACAACATTTCCATCGCTAGTCTCATCTTGGACAACATTTCCATCGCTAGTCTCATCTTGGACAACATTTCCATCGCTAGTCTCATCTTGGACAACATTTCCATCGCTAGTCTCATCTTGGACAACATTTCCATCGCTAGTCTCATCTTGGACAACATTTCCATCGCTAGTCTCATCTTGGACAACATTTCCATCGCTAGTCTCATCTTGGACAACATTTCCATCGCTAGTCTCATCTTGGACAACATTTCCATCGCTAGTCTCATCTTGGACAACATTTCCATTCCTAGTCTCATCTTGGACAACATTTCCATCGCTAGTCTCATCTTGGACAACATTTCCATTCCTAGTCTCATCTTGGACAACATTTCCATCGCTAGTCTCATCTTGGACAACATTTCCATTGCTAGTCTAATCTTGGACAACATTTCCATTCCTAGTCTCATCTTGGACAACATTTCCATTGCTAGTCTCATCTTGGACAACATTCCCATTGCTAGTCTCATCTTGGACAACATTTCCATTCCTAGTCTCATCGTGGACAACATTTCCATCGCTAGTCTCATCTTGGACAACATTTCCATCGCTAGTCTCATCTTGGACAACATTTCCATCGCTAGTCTCATCTTGGACAACATTTCCATCGCTAGTCTCATCTTGGACAACATTTCCATCGCTAGTCTCATCTTGGACAACATTTCCATCGCTAGTCTCATCTTGGACAACATTTCTATCGCTAGTCTCATCTTGGACAACATTTCCATCGCTAGTCTCATCTTGGACAACATTTCCATCGCTAGTCTCATCTTGGACAACATTTCCATCGCTAGTCTCATCTTGGACAACATTTCCATTCCTAGTCTCATCTTGGACAACATTTTTATCGCTAGTCTCATCTTGGACAACATTTCCATTCCTAGTCTCATCTTGGACAACATTTCCATCGCTAGTCTCATCTTGGACAACATTTCCATTGCTAGTCTAATCTTGGACAACATTTCCATTCCTAGTCTCATCTTGGACAACATTTCCATTGCTAGTCTCATCTTGGACAACATTCCCATTGCTAGTCTCATCGTGGGAAACATTTCCATTGCTAGTCTCATCGTGGGAAACATTTCCATTGCTAGTCTTATAGTGGAGAAAATTTCCATTACTAGTCTCATAGTGGAAAAAATTTCTATTACTAGTCTCATCGTGGACAACATTTCCATTACTAGTCTCATCGTGAGCAACATTTCCATTGCTATTGTCATCAAGCCCAACATTGCGAATACTGTTCTTGATAGGTATGTCATTTGGATTACAATCTACATTGTGCTTGGGTAAGGACGGGGCCGGTTTTGTAGCTGATGACACGTCACATGACTTATAAATATTGTGCTTGTTTTTCATGTGGCGTCTTTGATTACTTTTGCTTGTGAATTTCAGATCACAGTCTTCCATTTCACAGTCAAATCGCTTCTCCCTTGACCTTACGCGAAGTCCCATCTTGTGTGTGCGCTGTTTGTGTCGTTTAAGATGAACCAGGCTTACAAACTCACTCAAGCAGCCCTCTATTTTGCATTTAAAAGTTTCACTTCCAGTAGTTGTCCTCGTAGTTAGCGGATTCTCGCTTAGTCGACAATGGTGTTTCTTTAAATGTCGTTTCAGGTATCGCGGTTGAGAAAATTTTAATCCACAATTTGACATTGTACATTTAAAGAGCTTTTCGCCAATATGATTCATTTTGTGGTATCTCAGGTCAGTATTTCTATAAAAAATAAAAGTATTGAATAAGTCCTGCAACCAATGAAAAAGGGTCTAAACAGGCTTTTAGTTTTAAAATTTTAGCCATAGAATATTACTTTTCCCGTTATCAAAGAAAGTAAATATTTTTTGTTTTTACTATATATCCCAGCCCTTCAATTTAAAGGCATTTTGACGAGAAGAAAACCTTTTAAATTTCTCGTCAATTTTTTTGAGTCTACCGGAGTGCGAAAAAATATTTGTTGAGAATTTATATTTCGCCTTTAGCCGATGCTTAATTATTTCTAGATTTGTAATTATACCGAATAATGTAGCTAGTAATTTTAGTAAGACCTAAACTATCTTGAATTTTAGACCAGGTACACTCTCTCTTGCTAGCCCCTTAAAAACAAATAATACCACTCCACGAGCAAGATAAAAATTAATAAGTAACACTCCATTGTAACATGGATATGTAAAAATAGTAAAGTATTTTGGATTCCCAACTTGTTTCAAATTCTGGCCTCCTAAAGTACGTAAATCCTAGCAGATGTGAGGTGACTCTAAATTGAGTCGGAAGTAGCGAAGTCACGCGAAAAACTTATCGCTGTCCGGAGACACTGCCGGAGAGTCCTGAGTTGGGGGGTTTGGACTTGGGAATTTCGTCAACACGCAAAAAAAAAAAAAAAAAAAATACGAATGTAACGCTCACTCACAACGTTGAGGCTTTTTTTCTTTATTACGATGTTACTTTTAAAAGGTAAGAAATGGGAATCCATAATTCGTTAGTATTTATATATATCCATGATTATAACATACCTAATAAATGATTTTCCACACTTCTCGAAATCGCAAATGTATGGTCGCACACTGGCATTCTCGTTCGACTGTAAATATTCACTCTCCACGTGCCTTCGCTTCTGATGAACAATCATATTATATTTTTTAAGAAACCCTCTACCACAAGTGACACAAGTAAACTTTTTTTCACCAGTGTGGCTCATGAGGTGTTCTTCATAATGACACTTCAACTTGAAAATGCGACTACAATATTCACACGTATGTATACTTGGTTGTCTAACTTTTGTCTTAGTCTTTGGATTAATATTCTGTTTTAGTTGTTTAAATTTGGATTTTAGTACTTCACCTTTAGGTTTCACTATTTCTTTTCGAAGCGTTCGTCTCTCATTGTATTTTTTAGCTAAAGATTTCATTTTCTCCTTGGTCTGGTTTTTAATATTTTTCGCTGTAATTTTCTTCTTTTTTCTCTTTGACTTTTCATTTCCAGATGACTCATTTGAATCCGAATTGATGGTATTTTCAGCAAAAAACTCGGTTAACATGTTATGTAATAATTTAGCATTTTCATTATTATTCACTCTTTGACATATATCTGACAGTTTGCCTTCGTAGCTACTCAGTTTATCGTTGACAGACTGTTCCAAAGGCAAAGTTTTCTTTCGGTGTATAGCATTTTCAAAGTTTTCTACGTTGTTCAGTTTCGAAAAAGGAACTTCTTTCTCCTTAACCTTTTCAGCAAGTTGTCTCTTGAAAGGACGTGAACCTGCATATTGTCTGGATTTCGGTTTAGCAACTTTTTGGTCAAATAAGTCTAGGCCTGAGACTAATTTCCCAATATCGTCTTGCTTTATGGTTATTTTGTGATTAACATCTTTGTTAAGTGTGTCCAAGTTTTCAATATCTTCATTTGATCCCCAATATTTCATGGCTTCCGGTTCTAAATCTTTCATTTCCGAATAATTCATGTTTGTATTTTCTTGAGATGGAAAACTGGGGTGGATAATAGTAAAGTCTTCATCAGTTTTACCAAAATCGTCTACTTCCATGGCATTCATTTAGGGCAACAGGTCTTATAGACCTTGAAACAATTTGAAGAATCGTATCTAACAAAAACATAAATACAATAGTCTTAGATAAATGAAACTATAGATCATTCCATTAATTGCAGACACGAAGCAAACACCACAGGGGTTTCCCTCGCGTCAGGAAGCACCGCTAGAGGTATTGCGAGTCGACTAATAGCCTATAGGGGGTAGAAAACTAGGGCTTCGTCTGGAATTGCCTCTTGGTGCGAGGGAAATAGACTAAAGGTGGAATTCATAAACGTCGGACGCAACGCTATTTAGTAGAGGCAAAGGCAGGGCGTCGTGCGCAAAAGGCGGAAGTTTGCGCACGACGCCCTGCCTTTGCCTGTAATAAATTGCGTTGCGTCCGACGTTTATGAATTCCACCTTAAGAGGGTAGCCTCCCACCTGTCTGGGTTTCTATGCTAGTAATACATGATAGGTCTATTTGTTAAATACAGTCACAAATATGAAAATGTTAAAATTTTACTTTAATCCCCTTATAAAAACTTTTTTTTTTCGAAACACTAAATTGTTTGAACAATTAAATTTTACTTAAAACGAAATCTAATTTAACTAATCAAACGCATTCGCAATTCCCTTTCGTCACCGACGAGTGCATTAATTTCAAAATTAGCATTCACGAGGTTAGACCAAAAACTAAAAAAGGTTTAAAAACCACCCCACCCCACTACATAACCATGAACGAAATAGTGAACAATTCAGGATATGCTTTTAACGAAAAAAAACGTCCACTATATGTTTAACAAGCTGCTACTATCGCCCCTGTTGAGACAAATTCGTACTAGCGGAATCACCTCATTTTAGGGACAGAATTAAAGCCAAAGTGTTTTCATTCCTTTCTCATGCGGATAATGTAAATACCGGCAACACGTACTTCAAACATAGAACATACTTACTTTACAGTTAAGTTTACGCCAGTGAGAGCCTCAAAATACGAGAAAACAAGGCCATATGACTATGTATAGTACATTGATACCATAAATATTGTACATTTTGAGGTGGTTAGCGTTTTATGCCGGGCTTCCAATTGCGGCCACAACTTTTTAGAGGGTCAGGCTTTTCGCGGGCTTGGAAAGACTTATACCCAAGTGATTTTTTCATTTTCCAAAGGCCGTATATAGAGTCTTGGCTCAAAATTTCATTTGGAATGGATGTCGTAACATAACTTACTTCCAGAAAGGTAACAGATTAAGCCTGACAAATACATCTTTTGGTAATTTAGTTACAGATGGGTTCCAAATTTAAAAAATGGAAGTTCCAAGTGTCCTTAAGCTGAAATTCCTTTAACCAATGGGCCAATTAAATTTAAATGTTAACATGCAAGTATGTTACCAATATTTTAAGGAATAAACTACATGATGAATCTGCCTTGAGAGAGACATGAGGATAATGAAGCTAGAGAACAAGGTTTTACTGATTATTTATCCCAAAAAGAGTCCGAATAAACCAGGGAAATTAGTATTCATAAGCAGCTAGCTTCATTATATAAAACTTTTATTTAAGCAAGAGACCTCGTTATGTAGAGGATGTTCCAAAAATAGTAGCGAGTTCTAGGGGTGATTTTCAGACGAAACATTCTACAAGTTTTGATTTTAAGTGTTTCACGGATGACCCTTTAAATTTAAGTAAGAAACTGAAAGACAATGCTAATTTACTGGGGTCTTCAGTAAAACACTCTAATCATAACTTAGTGCAAAAAGTCACAGAACATTTTCGACTCAAAATTGCCCATAGAACCCACTGTATTTCGGTCCTACAACGTTTTTTTTTTAAATCTGGTAAATCTATCAGTTTACGACACGAAAGAAATCGGAGATTTCGTAACGTCAATTAGCTTAACGAAGGCAGCTACTTTACATGTAATTTATTATAACTTTATTTTTATATACTTAAGAGACCTCGTTGATAGTGTAAGGACCCAAGTGCATCGGCTCTTTGGGAAACCAATTTTGAGCCGAAAATGTATTTTCTAAAACATTTTGCCCTAAACTGGTCATGATTAGAGTGTTCTACGGATGATCCCTTAAATTTAAGCAAGAAACTGAAAAACAATGCCAATTTACTAAAGTGGTCATCCGTAAAACACTCCAATCATAGCTTGTAACTTAGAGCAAAAAGTCATAGAACCCACTGTACTTTGGTCCTACCACCTTTTCGGAAACCTTGTAAATCAATTTGTGTACGGCACGAATGAAATCGGCGGTTTCGTAACGTTAATTATCTTAACGTTACCTTCATAGCTGCGAGTTAAGCAAATTCGGTATGATTCCGCCACTTTTCCCGCTTTTTGGTATAGTGAAGGCTTCTTCAGATGATACAACTTCTGACTCAACTATCGATGGGTCAAAAAGTAGAGCCAGCAAGAATTGTTTAGTGATCATATTTTAATTTGGTGATTCAACTTGTACAACTTCTGAAGTTGACTCACCTAAATGAGTCAATAAGTGTGTCGTCTGAAGAGGCCTTTAATTACCAGAGTATAGTTAACTCGCGTGACGGTAAAATTTTAGTCACTCAGTGCAATCTCAGTTTACATTGCGGAGTATTAGCGTAGCTCACGGCTTGACGAAGAAAATGGGGCAAGTGTTCTAAAGTACATACGTAGAGTAACGAATAAACAAGTTGGGAAAACCAAAATATTACCTCTCCGAGTCAAGACGACTACTTACAAACTTATTTACCCAGATATGGAAATGTTTCTTAAGTTAAAATTTATGAAATATTAAAGCAGTATACAAAGTATAGCAAATTTACTGTAAATCAGACGACATTTTACATCCAATAATGATATACTTGTACACATTAAAATCATCCGATGGGGGAAAAACGGGTCATCGGCGTTTTATAAATGACGCTAGCCTAATAAAGCGTGCAAGGTACCAAGGCTTAACAAAAATTGTAGGATAACATATTTATAGAGATAGATAACAACTTTTATAATTAAAATTAGAAACTAACATATCTCTTAAAATTCTCGCGTGATCAACTGGTTTCACGCCAATTAAATAGCTATAGTCCCATAGAGCTATTTGTATTAATTCCTGCATAGTTTTTTCGCCAAGCTGAGAACTACGCGTTTTACGTCACGTTATCCAAAAAGCTAACTATTTTCTTTGAAGACCGCGCTAGCTCAGCGCTAAGTACCGTAACGTCAAAATTCAAAAACAAAATCCCTGGGCCGCGTTCAGCAACGCTGGGCTCTGCTGATCGCGGCCCAGATTTCCACCATGATAATAAAATTTAAGCCTAATTATTTAAAAGTGTATTTAACTTTCGGCACAATCTGAACCGTTAATGTCTCTGCATACAGAAACGAAAACCAAACCCAAACGTTTACTTTTTGGTTCACTAGGCCTATTGACAAATAAGAGGTCATTTGACCAACATAGCAGCATTGTGCTTGTATTCACTGTGATTTTAGAAAGGATTATGCTATAAACAGATGTAGTATAGCTTAAGTAATATATAAACATCCATTTTAAATAATAATATTAAAAAAAATCTTTGGAATATCAAAATGAAATAGAGCTTTAAAGCTACAAAAGTACTAAATGCATCATAATTACGAAAAATATTTCCACATATTCACTTTATATTAAGGATAAAGGGAATATTACGGTTTCTTTACACATCAAAACAAAACGAACTTCTAACGCAGCGCACTACTGTAACAACGGACGGACACATACAGACAAAAACATAGACTGCTTTTAACTCTTTCCGTATTAATTTTGAATTGAGAAACAAGATTATCTTAAATATTAAAATAAATATAATTAATATTTAATATTTTCTTCGTTAGTTATTCGCCTTATTGAACGTTACATCGTTTTGAAAAAGAACAATTAAACATTCTTGAGAGACTTGACTAATATTGGCGTTTGAAATGAAGCATACGCCGGTTGCTTCGCCTTCATCAAATAGGTAGTATATAAAGGTGTCGAATCGCAGCTATGGATAAGAACAGCGCAATTGCGTGAACCTTTGGTGGAAGCCCCACCATTGGGAGGCCGGACGTTTCTCGTAACCCTGGCCGATCGCCGCGTATGTCTTAACCTTAAGGAGTAGAAGCCAGGTGTACAGACTGGTGTCCATGTGGGATGGACAAAATCAAAGACCAGAAGATGGTGGTGTTAGAAGCCAGGTGTACAGACTGGTCTCCATGTGGGATGGACAAAAACAAAGACCAGAAGATGGTGGTGTTAGAAGCCAGGTGTACAGACTGGTCTCCATGTGGGATGGACAAAAACAAAGACCAGAAGATGGTGGTGTTAGAAGCCAGGTGTACAGACTGGTGTCCATGTGGGATGGACAAAAACAAAGACCAGAAGATGGTGGTGTTAGATGCCAGGTGTACAAACTGGTGTCCATGTGGGATGGACAAAAACAAAGACCGGAAAATGATGGTGATAGAAGCCAGTAAGTGCAGACTGGTGTCTATGTGGAATGGACAAAGACCACAAAATGGTGGTGTTTGAAGCCAATAAGTACAGATTGGTATTCATGTAGAATAGACAATTGACTAGTCAGATGAAGTAATAGTGGCCAGTTGATTTGTGGATAGATTCAAGTTTTGAAATTTCCGGGAACTGTGAATACGGTCCGGAAATAGCGAACACATTTGCTTCAATTCGGAAACTGCGAACACGGTCCCCTGGGGTGTAAGTCAATAACAACAGACAGACAGACAGACAGACAGACAGACAGACAGACACACACACAGACACGTCGAAATTAGAACCTCTCCGTGACATACGTCACTCGGAGAGGTAAAAATGTATTTGAGCGTATCACGCTCCGTTATTTATTTAATAAGGAAGAAAAGTAGCATTGGTGGTCGAAATGGAAGCTAAATGCAGGGTTGGCAAAAATTATGTTTTTTTTAAAAAAAAACAAAAGTTGTGTTTTTTATTGTTTAAAACACGATTTTTTGTTTTAAACTGTTTTTTAAACAAGTAGAAAAAAACAGTAAAAAAACACAAAAAAACTAGTTTTAAACATGTTTAAATCACTCTTCCAGATCTAATAGTCTATATCGCGGCTCTCCATTTAAGCCACTACTCCCGCTAGCGCAAGGCGCTTATTTTCACAGCCTACTTGATTAAAAAAAAGGGTCTTGGTTTGGACCAAGACAGAATAAACAAACGATAAGAGTGACGTTTATCAATTGACTGAAGTCCCGATATTGCAATTTTTCTTTATTTATATTAATTTAATCCTTAATCAATATTTAATTCAATCAACTGATTTAACAGTTAGTCGATTTATTCCCTCCAAATTGATTGAAAAAACTACAAATTTACGCATTTTCAAGAACAAATTAGATTTTCCGAAATTATTTTATGATATTAATTATTTTGAGCGTTCAATATTGAATAAATTCAGAATTTCAAGGTGTAAGAAATTGTCCGTGTGGAATTGGAACCAGGGACCACTTGAACCCAAAGCAAGTATTATACACATGGACCAACGGACCACGAAACGTATTGAGAAGTAAAACACGAAAATAAAAATACTCCTAAATTTATAATATGAAGCTCTAAGACGCGACCTTCCGGGATTTAACCTGGTACCACTCGCAAGCAGCGTGAGTATCATACCCCTAGACCAACGTACAACGAACATGTACTGCAAAGTCAAACAGGAAAATCAAGAGCTCCTAAAATTTAGAATTTGAAGGTGTAAGAAATGGTCCTTGTCAGGGTTGGCAAAAACTTAGTTAAAAAAATTTGTGATTTTATTGTTTATAACACGATTTAAAGTTTGATTTTCGGAAAACATTTTATCGTGAAATTAATTATTTAAAAGGGAGTACGTGTTGAGGGTACAATATTTTATATTTGAAAAATTCTACTGACTGTTTAAAAAAGAGCAAACGATCTTTTCAAAAGGAAAATATAATTTTTTTAATAGCGGATACAAAATGAGTGTGATGCGTAAATTTGTACATTTAACCCCTAATGCCTAAATGCCTGATTTCTTTTGTGGCCACTATTCAGGCATTTCCGCTTCCGTACTTCCGAGTTTCTTGGTCAGAACTCATCATAGATTTGAAACTTCACCACCCCTTACTTATTTGTAGGCGCTCATGTTTTCCGTTTTCGGATTAGGCGTATTAATTTTAGCACTGTCAAAGGCCTGGCTTTATAGATTACGCGTAATCTTTTTAGAACAGTAAAATGTACCAACAGTGTAGAGAAACCACATAGGAAAAATGTTATTGCTTTGCTTTAAGTAGATGACAAAATAAGTTATCCTTAATCATATTTTTGAATATCAGTCTTCAATACAGATTGGTAATGGATAAAACATCTGGTAGGGTCTCCAAACCATTAAACACACATTTGAAACAGTCGAATAATTGGAAGGTTTTGACTGGAGCTTATTATTTCTATTATTTAATCTTTTCGCTCATTTTCAAATAAAAAAATAGTTAAAAATATTCGAAATTTTTCTCCATAAAAAAACATGTTTTAAACTTTTTGTTTAAAACGTTTTAAACAAATTAAAGTTTTTTTCATGGCTGTTTAAAACAAGTTTTAAACCAAAGTTTAAAACAATTTGTTTAAAACTTGCCAACCCTGGCTAAATGTTTTCGTTTTCTTATAATTGCTCGAAGTTGTTCACTCGATATGAATGTAAAACAGAAAAGCTAATTTCATAAAAGAGGAGCAGAGGATTAATTAAGTCTTTGCCAAGTTTTCTAAACAATGGTGCCCTCCATTTTTAAGGACCTATAAACCGGTTTATGTTGATAGGGTTATTGGTTGGAATTCGTCCTCTGTTAAAAGACTGAAATCATTGAAAAGGTGCAAGAGGTAAACACTACTAAGTTCGACCCCAGGGAACTAGAAGTACCCTAAAACTCAAAAATTTATAAATATGATTAAACCTTTGCCAAGTTTGTTAAAAAATGGTGCCTTCCAGGTTTATGGAAGTACATAGGGACCCTATGTACTTCCATAAACCTGACATTTTAAATAATCCTTGGCTTCAGGATCGTACTCTAATGTTACTAACATTAGAGTACGATCCTGAAGCCAAGGATAATTTAAAATGTCTCAGGATAAAACGCACACACAGATTCCGAAATTTTAACCCATCCCCCTCTTCTCCACCTACTGTTTTGGAGCGTAAAAAGGAAAACGAATAGCGATATGGCGCCACCTATCTTATTATCGCGAAAGCATAGACGAAAGAGAAATATTTTTCGAAAGCATGCTGTATAGTTCTTGTTCGAATTGTTAACGGTCGTTAAGAACATTTAGTTCAAGGTTCAAAAAATGAGATGAGTTCCTAAAGATCATAATTTAATTTTATTAATAGACAAGACCATGGAGAAAGGGGGAGGAGTCGAATTGAGTAGCGTTTCTCGGTCACTATACGTAGTAATTTTCACCCCCAAGTGGGAGAAAACTGTGGGGGATGGAATGGGGAAAGATTCTTGCACACTGTGGTAAAACCGCCATGATGCTTCTTTGGCTACATTTATCACGCCCTCTCTAGACCATGTCTCGACTTAGCAAATTAAAAATATAGTGGCAGCATGGTTCCAGGCTTCCATAGTTTTAGATAATAACTTTGGCGTTTATACACGCAGTATATGCCCATATCAAAAGTAAATAGATTATAAACAATATCTATTTACTTTTGCCCATATTCAAATAATTAATACGTGAAATATTTCCTAATTCACAAAAAACCTTGCCTCCGTTCCTCCGTTGAAATCTACGCGCCACGAAGTACCAGAAGGCAATTAAATTAAACTCGCCACCATGGTGCCACAGACGGCGCCAGCTAACTAGGTCACGTGTGTTTACCACGATGCGGATGATGCGACCCCCACTATTTCAACCCACCCCGTCCTCCCGTTTTTGTGGGAAATTATATCGCGGGTCGGGCAGAGTTCGGCTCAAGATTTCGACTCCTCCCCCCTTTCTCCATGACAAGACCAAGGCTAAAAGTTTATTAATATTATTTGAAGATTAAAGCAATAATCCTTGATTAAAGCAAACATTCAGTTCAAAAATATATGAGGTGAGTTTACATTTGTTTAATAGGCAAGGTTTGAGTAGATCTGCTAGAGCAGACGAGAGTGACAAAACTGACAAGAACCCGATCACGTGTTGACGCTTCAAAATAAATGGCTTTCCGGTTTGCCGATTGCGCCCCCTAGGTATCGTTTGGAACATCTACCTTCGATATTTCCCCTCTGCGTTTTATCCTAAGACCTTTTAAACAATCCTTGCTGAACCTTAATCTTAACTTTTCTTCATTATTGGTCAAGAGAATATATATATTAAGAGGAGCAGAAGACTAAGCCCTGGAGGAACCAGAAGAAGAAAGTCAAAAACGGAAGGAAGTTAACTTGAATGGGGCACAGTAGTTTCTATCTCATACGCGCACTTGCCTTGGCGCAAAGCGGAGGAGCCAGACATCACGTAATCCGTTAAGAAGGAAACCACGAAGAAAATAGAGTTGTAAACAAACCCCTAAATTATAAGTAACCATCTACTCCTCTTGATACATTCTCTTTGGTTTTAGGTTGCGCCTATTTCAAGGTACTTGCATTTATTAGTGCAAAAAATTGGATTACTAATTTTTAGTACTTTCTACGAATTCTGGAGAATACCACGTACATTTTCAGCTTAGAAATGTGGTACAACTTTTCCTACACCGTTAGTACTAAAGCATATTAACGTCAAGTTGTATATCAAGCGTCCTTTGAGCATTAATTTTGTTTACCTGCAAGTGGTGAATTGAGTCAAAAATGCAACAATGCGTTAGAAATTAAATATTTCCTTGCGAATTAGTAAAAACTTCATAATTCTCATTCGGCAAAAAGTTTGAATTTTAAAGAGAGAATGTCGTCCAATCTGAGAGTTTCTGAACGAGCTTGAGAGAAATACACACTTAAAATATCGAATTAGCTCCTCTAGTGATGGGCTTTTAATTCGAAAAATTAAAATTTCTACATGTGTACAATGTGGTTACGGTATTATATTCCTGCCATACTAGAATGAGATAGTTGAAAAATTTCAAAGGATTTGTTGGTAGGGTTTTAAAGTAAAGGCCGGCTCCGTTGACGCACCTTAAAAATGGCTTTTCTACTACTGAAAAAAGCTACCACACAGTCTACAAATAACACCTTTAAGGCTTTCAGTCCTATTTAGAACATCTTCGTGAATCTTAGCTGTTTTGCTTTATTTTATCAAAAATTATGTTCAAAACTTAATTTAAATCAATTATACTTTTTTCCAACTTTCAACTAAAAAATGAATAAATCTCCAACTTTGTACCTTAGCGAGGACGTTGTTTCTCAATTTAGGCACTTAGGCTAGCAATGAACAGAACAAATAGCAGACGAACCAGCCGCGTTACTGCGCGTTAACACAAACAACCTATTTTTAATGTAGTAAAACAAACAGCTTCTGGGCAGTAACTCTACGCGAGCTCAACGGCCAACTACGGCGAAAGTCTGATAGAGCTAGAATGTTTCCTTGTGCCCTACTTTTCCCTTCATCCACCTTTGCCGGCTATCACTGTTACAGTTTTTGTAAACACACGCTTATTCTTTCCCATTTCACTTAAATAACGACCAATTCCAATAATTTAATGGAAAGTGAATCGGTGATAACGTTTTACGCCATTAAACTTCAAAAGTTCAAATATTATACTTTAATGGTTCACCCGCAGATGGCGTTAGCGAAACCCGAAATAAGAGCTTCAACTTGTCTCCCAATTGTTTATATGTTTTTGCTCTACCTCTCTCTCAAACCATCCCCTCAGTCTATAATTATACGTCCTTCTTGCTACAAGTTACAACTAGTGGATGTTTCGGTTAGAACATGCAAAGGTATGGCTGTTAAGCCCTGGGTTGTTCATTATTTCGTTCATGACAGACTAAACTGGCAATCTCTCAAGGACCGTCGTCTTTACCTAGACTTGCTTATAATATTTAAAATACTACGATGACCGGATCAAAGGTATTTTTCATATAATACAGCGTCAACTATTAAAACCAGTGGGCCTAGCTTTAAATTACACCTTCCCCACTCTCGATGTGATGCTGCGAAATACTCATTTTCCCGTACGTAATCATTCCCTGGAATAACTTACCTGAGGATGTTGTGATCGCTAGTTCAGTGGTGATTTTCAAGCATAAACTATTAGAATACCTCAACACCACTTAAATTAACGAGATTACATGGCTCTAAGGCAATATGCCCCTTGACACTCACGGACAAAGAGCAAAAAAAACCCCAACACATCCAAGGCTTATACCCTTATTTTACCATTCACGTAACTGTGTTCGAAAACCAAATATAATTTAGCTTACCTATCAGCTGAATATATATTTAAACTCATTTTAGAGCATTTACATTGTCAGTGGTCCAAGTGCGGCGCTCACTTTCAGCTCCTAAATTTATTACTGAAGGTTCAAATCATTATCCGATTATGGTTTGATTTTGAAGAGCAATGAAATGTAGCAGACGACAAATAAATAACTTCTCTCTTAACTTCAGCCATAGCCCACTCGTTCACGCGCACAGCGACACAAGCTACTCGTGCTAAAGTAATGGCAATTGGCCAGTCTGGGAAATAGCACACTTCCTCTGGTCCAAAACCAGTTTATTAATTGCTCGGACTAGTTTTTTTTAATTCGAGAAGTGGGGCTTACTGGTCCTCGGGACCACTTTATTAATTGCAAATCTATAGGAGAACAAAGGCTGGGACCAGTCCGGAGACCAGTTTGTTATTTCGGTCCCTAGGGGATCACTGGTCCCAAGGACCAGTTTAAAAAATATCCTTATTTCCCAGACTGCAATTGGCATGCCGCATGAAAAAAAGAATGCGCCTGAGGAAATTGGTTTTCACTCTACAGGATAGGCAACTCCATCTCTCCGACGACAGCTTATTCTGTATATACTCTGTTACAACATCGTTTGTCAGCACGCGCAAAGCTAGGTCCTTATGTAATGTAGGTTTGTACGTGCTGTCAAGAGACGAAAAACTTCAGAATCTTCAGGGTTCAAAATATCCGCGACTCCCGCGAGTTTTTTTCAGGGCCGGAAATAAGAAAAAATTCTCATAGGACATGTGTCCAGTGACCCCATTGAGTTCTAATATATGTATTTCTAGAGTTTTTGTTGAATTTCCTCCTCGCGTACTCGGATTCGTCGAATTTCATTACTTTATCATTAGTCGGTAGCGCCATCTGTCGCCTTACGTGAGAAGCTTAAAAGAATTTCCCACGATTTTTGCGGGAGAGCGCCCCGCAAAATCGTCGCAGCTCGAGTTTGAAAATTAGGCTTAGGAAGAAGTAAAGCGCGAAATATGAAAGTTAGGTAATTGAAAAACCGTAAGTGGAGCCTAATAAATAAAATTTGATATTTAATAAATGGAATATTGATCAATTTCTTATTAAATGCGTGTTTTTACTTGGGAATTATATGTTATTAGTTATTAAAGTAACACATAATGTGAAAATGTATTAAATTTCGAAATGGGTCGAAAATGCTCAGTAGAAAAGTGTGTCAACACTGGTAGAAATAAAAATGTTTTGTGACATAAGTATATACGTATAGAAAATTAATAAATATTGAGATAGTTCAACCCTTTTTGAACTGTACCATTAAGATTCCATGCAAAAAATTCGGAATTACCAAAACAATGGTGTCAGGCCATTAATGGAATTGTATGGACTCCAAAAAAAGACATTTGCAGTGATCATTTTTGTCAAGTTGACTACCACGAAAGCTCAAAAATACATTTACTATCGGTTAATGCAGTTACTTCTCTGTTTTTACTCGAATCTAGCAATTTACTTCCATTATCATAGCGGTTTCTAAACATTTTCTATCTATATTGAGAAATTATAGCAGACGCCATAGTAAAAAATATGTGTTTTTAAGTGAAATAGATGGCGCCACCACCTAATGATAAAGTTATCCGTCCGTCCCATAATTTCAAAAACGATGGTCGCGCGAGCGCGAAAACCCGATATCCAAATAGAACTCTAGAAAGATATATGTTCTGAACTCAATGAGTGACCCCCCTATTTGACTGGAAAATTTATTGGACATTGTCCACTGGCATGTGCATAAAAAGGTGTCGCATCTTCATAGTCAAGCTATCAAAACTTCGGAAAATTTATTGGTCAAAATGTCCAGTGACCCCCTTCGTTTTTAAAAAATTATGGGACATTATTAAATTTTATTGGACAATGCCCCGTGTCCTGTGCTTATTTCCGGCCCTGGTTTTTTTAGCTCGAGTGCACAGACCTCTAGGCTTTAGTTTCAAATACGTGTAGTAGGCTGTAGGTAATTTCACTCATATTTGAAACAGCCACGGAAATAAGACAGGTTTACAGGTCCAAAACCACTTTATTAATTACTCAGACTAGTTTTTTTATTCAAAAACAGAGGGTCACGAGTCCTAGGGACTTGTTTATTTGTTCTAAACTTTGATAAATATTGAAAGGGGACCATTTTAGTAATTCAATGTTTTCGTCAAATTTCGACTCCTTTCTAATAGCAAGGAGTCTTAATCTTATTTCGTAATTATCTCTACTAATTGTAATTGCCGAGATTTGTTTTAAACGTATCTAGTTTTATGTTCTCTTCTATTGGTTCGATATCCTTACTTAAATCCATATTGTACCTTCAATAGGGAGAGGGCGTTTGTCAGGGAGGGAAAGAACATCCGACGTCATTTTATACCTCTACTTAGGGGAGCGTTTGTAGGCGCGATACTGAAATTCCCCCGTTAGGGGGATGGAATCGAGGCAAGAGATATAAGCCTATGACGTGGCAAGAATGGGTTTGCCCTCTCCCTATACCATTTAAAACATTACCAGATACTCTGTCCTGATTACAAACAAAAATCGAGGAAGTTCTAGCATACACAATATCAGACGAAGGTAACCGCGAATTAACACAAGACCTATTTTAAGGGAGTGAACGGGCCCAGTATAGCTACGCCAATAAAACGACCAACTACGGCGAAACTCTGATGACTCGCGACTTTTGGCCATTTTCATACTATTCCTCTCATGCGATAATTTTAAGAGATTTTTCGAAGCGTACTATAATTATGACGCTGTACGATATAGTTTGCTAAATTCGATAATTCGGCTTCGGAGTACGATAATTGTACGATAATTTAGCGGGAAACCTAACTAATTAATCTGGGCACAAAAGGCTCCCTAAAGGCAAAAGTAGATGGGGGAAAGTAAAGCTCGAGGATGATCCCCCACCTTTGACTGTGGGTTTCCTCTAAGTTTAGAAGCTCTCTCTCCTCTCCCTTACCCCCTATGCGAGTTAGCCAATGACGTTTGAGAAAACACCCCAGCCTCTTATCGATTTTTTTTTTTGAGAAGTAGTTCGTAGCGACGGCAGCGCCCCGGGACAGTAGCAGGTGAAAGCTTGAAAAAATCGTCTGCTCTATAGGAAAATTGGTAGGATTTTACTTTACTTAACTAACCCAACCAACACTTGATTCTGATTAATTAGACCACGGGGAGTTCGGAAAAAATAGTGAAAAAATTCTAAACCCGCCGCAAGTTGTCCGAAAATTTTTGGAAAATTTGAAAATTGCATGTACTTACCGCCATTAAGAGCGCTACGCGCCTAAACGCATTCTGCCCTCGATCTTGAAAAACTACCCGGGGGGGGGGGGGTAAATATAATAACAAGGACTCGCGACGGAAATCAGGGAGCACACTCTGCGGAAAAATAGCTATGAAATTTTAAACACCCGCTGAAACATTACAATTCTCATACCAGGATAGAAAAATATTTGAAGCAAGCTCCAATTTTAAAAATAAACAACGATATTTTGCTAAATTGCGTAGATTATTTCGTAAGTAAATGAAGATAAACAATAATATTTTGCTAAATTGCGTAGATTATTTCGGAAGTAAATAAAGATAAACAATAATATTTTGGAAAAGGCGTAACATTATTTGGGAAGTAAATGAAGATAAACCACAATATTTTGGAGAAAACGTAACATTATTTGGGAAATAAATGAAGATAAACAACAATATTTTGGAAAAGGCGTTGCATTATTTGGGAAGTAAATGAAGATAACCCACAATATTATGGAAAAGGCGTCATATTTTGCGTCGCGTTTGCAGAATCGCGCTGCATATTTCTGCCAGTACAGACAATTAACAGTTAATAAACAGAAAATGTAGAAACGGCAGACAATTTGCAGTTCTGGAATTGCTGTGAAATTTTCGCGTTTTTCGAGCTGCAGAAAATGTAGCCTTAATGTACACATATTACAGCGTGGTAGCGATAAAAAAGAGCGTATGCAGATGAGTTACAGCTTAAAATTTCTGTACGGGAAGGGTCATACGTTTAAAAAACATTTTCTGCTGTTGGAATTAGTAAGCCTTGGAGTGTAAATTATTGAAGAAATAATCGGAAACTTTCTCGGGAAGGATCAGCATTAATTGACTGTACATAGTTCAAGAATCATAGTGTTAACAAGCTGTTTAAGGACTATACAAGATTTTAATGTCCAGTTGAGGTTTTTGGCACTAGACGCAATGGGAAAAGTTGCGAAGTCTAGTCTTTGGAAACAGCCGTATTTTACTGGAGTTTTTCAAATTCCAAGAAAGACTGAACTGAATATAGAATTCGAAATGCTAAAAACAAGAGAAGCAAAAATTTTGTTTTTGAACCTGATCCCAATGTTGCCAACCAGGCTGGTTTCGGGTACATGCCTGTCTATCGGGGTGTTCCTGTGCAAAGAGGATATGGATTACGGAACATAGTGGCTTTGGCCTTTCGGAGTGCCATGCCCCTTTTCAAACGTGGTGCTCAGTTTCTTGGAAGAAATTTCTCGATACCGGAGTGAAAGTCGTGACGGATGTTGCTAGTAGTATTCCTAATAAAAAGTCTCTAGTGACTAGATCGAAGAGCGCCGGCAAAGAAACCTTGTTGTCAGCTGCAGATGCGGTTAGGGAGATGAGAGGATACGGAATTAAAAAGAAGCATAGGGTGCATCGCAAAGTCACTAGGGTTAAAGCTAAGAAGAGGAAAACATCGTGTCGTTCACTCCTTAACAACAGGGTGTTGAAACTGTTTATACGAAATAGTGGAAAGTTTTGGAGTTAGTAAGAAACTCGCTCTTGGGTGGTCAATAAGGGAGAATTTGTGTGTCATAGACGAGAGCGTTTGACAGTTTAAGAGTCGCGGTGGCGCGCAAGCTTACCTGGGTTAGGTCCCTTTCGTGGGGGGCTTTGGAAGAGGGGTTAAAAATGAAAAACAACCCTCTCCTTTGCACCAGCAAAAAAAGGGAGATTTTGTTAAGAGAAAATTAGTTATACACAGAAAAAAAAGTGTTTAGAAACTAAACACTTGCCTAAACACGAAAATGCAACAGATATTTTATCATGTTTAGAAACACTCATGTTTAAATAAGAATGGTGTTTAGGTTTGCAACACCTTATGTTTAGGTTCAAAATGTGTTGATCGCTTGTCATATCTAGTATTTAAACATGTTTAAGGTGGTATATGTCATGTTATTGTGCAATAATGCTTAGTAACAAAACGTGTTTACACGATTATATGCCTAGTTGTATAACATGTTTTCAGGATTATATGTTTAGGTTTGAAACATGACTAAAGGTTTATAAGCTTAGCTTCCTATCATGTTTAAGGGTTTATAAGCTTAGTTTTAAAGATATTTGCAGGTTTATCTTGAATTATCTTGAATGGTGTTACGACCTGCGTCGCTTTAAATACATAGGTTGAAATAATTGCAGCGAAATAAGATACATTGTTTTCAGAAAAACCCGTGCCGCTCCTCGTGGGAAAACACAATTTCCGTTGAACTTCAACTTAGCTTAATTTAAACAATTTAGTAACATTGTGCCGAGTCCGGCCACTCAACCGAACCAACCCCATTCGACTGAAAAACTCACTTCGGAGGATTTACGATGCTGTAAAATGGGACAATCCGATTGCACCGAAAAAACCCTCACTTCGGATTTTTCCCGATCGAATTTAAATTAAATTAACTTAAAACAATTCACGGCCTACGTGATCCAAACATTTTCTAAATTATTATTTCAGAACTAAGGATTATCAGAACGAAATAGTAATAAATCAGCAATATATGAAATAATAAAATCAATTGCTAATATTGATTTATTTTTTTATGTTATATTCATTATGAAAATACTTTAAGCCAGCCGTTTTACTGTACTTGAAGTGTATAACCGCCCCAAAGAGGAAGAGACGTCCTAACCAAACCAAACCAAACCTAACCGAACAGTAACTTTTTGGAAAAGGTATATTATTTGAGAAGTCAATGAAGATAAACATCAATATTTTGGAAAAGGCGTAACAATGTTAACTGATTTACATTACCTCAGATTAATAACCCCTGGATATGAAAGAATATAGGGAGGCATACTTGAATAGGGCATCGGAATCTCTAGCGCCCCTGTAGTCAAAACTAGGAAAAAGGTTACCCCAAACAGACTCAGTAAGCGCGTGACCACGGCTGCTACTCCATGCTTTTTTAAGCCTAGGCTACTTTTTATCCGCGGTTCCCGTTTCTTTTTCTCTTCTCAAGATCTCATCCCGGTACCTGGTCCGGAAGTTTTGATCACTAAATTAGGTAGGTTTTTGGTTTTTTATTCATATAAAAATTAGATTAAACTATAAATTTGATAAATCAAATGACTGAGAAGCAATAATGGATGAGTCAGGTAGTATTCAAGTGCAATACTGGTTCCAGAATTATCGTTTTGGGAAAAGGTGGAAGGTAAATTTGATAATTAATTCGTATAATGAATCCTTGAACTTGGAAATTTAAAGAACCTCACGTTCTTCATGTTTAGTTTATCACTATACCTATAATCACTCTTACAACGCGTAAGAACAGCGTTTGCGAGGCATTTTTTGAAAATATTTAATGTCTTTAACTTAATATCGAAGACACAAAAAAAACCTTTTACGTTTACTAGGCCTTGCCGGTACAACCGTACAATTCAAACTGAGTCGTCTGCATGGGGTGACAAAGTTCTACGTTTTGCCGTCTGAGGGCGCCACACGGCGATACTATTTGAAAACGCCCGGTTTTGCTTGCCTTTCATATCCAGGGGTTACTAATCTGAGATATTACTAACCTAACCTGGTTTTGAACAAAAACGTTTTATTGGACGAAATTGTTTTTGTTTAATGCTTAACCCAAGTCCAATTTTCACTTTTGCTGTATACAGTTATATTATATACAGTATTTAGAAGACACGGTGTTGAAAACTTACCGAGGTCGTTTTTATTTTGTCGCCATCTATGATGGAGTCAAAATATTACGGAGACATAAAACGGAAGATTAGCTCCGCCTTCGTCGTCGCATTTTTTCGTCGTCGTCTCTTTAAACTACTCCCTTATCACAAGCGACTTTGTCGCCATCTATGATAATTTCGCCGCTTCACTCGCGCTCCGGTTATTTCATTCAAATTTCGGTTCCTTGATAGTTCTGTTTCCGGATTTTTGCACATAACGACTTCTAAAGCCTTCCGTTAACGGTAATCGAACTTAATTTTCAGTGATTTAAACTATTTTTCGTGTTATCGCCGTCTTTTGCTTTTTCCTACTGGCAGCGTTTTGCCATAGGTCTTGGAAAAGCTCATATTGTTTGTTCCTTGGGACTCATGACGGGGCTTTTTCTATAACTGTGTTTGAATTTCGGTAATTAAACGTGCGGACTCGACATTTTTTGTTGCTCACTGCATTCCGCTAACGGTGTTTAATTTTTTAATTCGGTTTCATCGTTATTTGGCTCATTTTCGCCGAAAGTGACGCTGTAACGGCGACGGGGATACTGCCTAGTCCTTGTCTCAGACCGTCCTAAAAAGTTTAAAATTCATTATGCCGTCTGCTAAACACTATGATCTCATTTAAATTGTGCGGAAACGTGTTTTAAACTAATATGGGTCATTCCTCCAAGAACACGTGTCTTTTGTGTGACCTCTTTTATGTTCGGCTCCCTGTTCATTGTAGCCGTAACAGGCTGAGAAATAAGGATTTTTTTTAAACTGGACATCTGGCCTAGTGGCCTGTGTCGACAGAGCCGCATGAGAACAGGCTGAGAAATAAGGATTTTTTGGGGTTTGTTGTATCTCGGCTTTTGTTGAGGAGATATTCTTTATACGATTTCCATATTAATTAGCAATGTTAATGTATATAAGTAAGGCATTAATTATACAGTGCCTAAATATAGTTTTTGTAATAATTATCCTTTGCTATTATATCAATATGGAGTTCATTATCATCTTGTTGCATAGTCGTCAAATATTCGCGTTTCCAAGGCAGCACGAATGTATAGAAAACGCTAGCACTTTTGAGGTCGCTTAATTCGACAAACACCGTCGTTTGAATTGTAAATACCAACACCCGCGGTTGGGCTAAATTCATTAGAAACTTTGGCGGGATTGGGTCTAATGGAATTCTGCGCAATGGGAATATACCTATTTAAACAAATCTAGCCGACCTGTTGGAAATGTTGTTCTAGTATTAAAGCCAAGAAAGCTTATTTATTCTTCATGTCGAACCATCACTTTAAACACATATTTTGCTCAAAATTTTAGTCAAGGAATTCCTTTTCTCAATATAAAATGAAAGCCATTGTGACTTACATTATGAATATAGCCACAAGCCATTGTGACTTACGTTATGAATATAGCCACAAGCCATTGTGACTTACATTATGAATATAGCCACAAGGTGTTAGATTATTCACCTTGTGGTAAAATATACCTCCACTTTCTAGTTGTTTTTCTAAAATATTATAATTCTTCTTAAAATAAAGATTTAAAAAAATTTAAGCTATATACCAACGTTTTAAAAACATGTTACGTTAAATAACACCTGGTAAGCGTTGATGTTTAGCTTAGTGTTAAGATTATTCTCTGTTTACCTCTTAAACGTGATAAAATAAGAAGTGTTCCTATTTGGAACACATTTAAAGGAGATGTAATGAGACATCAACATTGAAGCAATAAACATTACCTCACACCAATGTTTAACTTTATAACATGTTCAGATGTTGCAAACCTAAACACTTTTTTTTCTGTGTATTCTTAGTATAGGCGAAATTAGTTGTGCCTTTCACTCCAGTCAAATAAACCTTATTTTTTTTTGTTACTCTGTGCGAATGATAATTTCGGGAGTATTTGATAATTAGTTAATTACAAAGGATATCCCAACAACATAATTCAAAATTTGGTGCCGAAACCCGGAATAAAATAGGAACTTTAGATAATTGGAGAGGTTAATTTGGATATTATGGTAAATTAACCGGGAAAAATGGCGTCGACAACGGTCAGGAAACGAGGCAGTTTAAAGGCTTCAATTACGAGGTTAATGAATAAAATGGATGATTGCTTTAATACGGAACCGGTCGACACGAAAAGATTGGAAGTTTGGCTGGAACAACTTATTCAAAAGGAATCTTTACTCCCAGCTTTGGACTTAGAAGTGCAAATTGCAATCACGGACAATAATGACTTTGACGAGGACTATAGAATTTCACTTGAGTATATGGAGAAAATTAGTGAAGCCATAAGCATATCAAACCACCCGTAAGCATGAATTCACAATACGACCACGGGTAATCACCGTTGTACAATAGCGCCAGAGTGAGATTTGAGGTCCTAGGCCACCTCGAGGGGAATCGAAGTAATTCTCCCCTTCCCCATATCCCAATACTACCTTTTAACTCGGCAATGTAAGCAGTCGTCTGTTCTATACTACGATTACCGCCGCCAATTATTTCAGTTGTTATTTTAAGTTTATTAAGCGTAAATTATCTCGAATTTTTGTTCAAAATAGAAAAACTAATAGAGATAAGTTTACACAATACATATGGTTTCAGATTAATATTATGATAACCAAAGATAAAAGAGTAGGTTACCGCAAGTTTTGTATTCGCCACTTTAACAGTTAAAAATTCAGTGTACTCTCCCATCCGAGTAAATAGATGAATAATTAAAATTAAAATAAACATTAACTTTGCACGCCTCCCCCTCCCCGATCATTAGCGAAGACGCGAACATCAAAATCCACAGTTTAAAATGTTTGTTATTATTACAAGTATTAATGTAGGTAGAGCATATAAAAGGTAAGAAGAAGATATATACTAATCCTTGTATTTATTTCCAAGCTTCCGGTAGCATCCCTTGCGCGATTTGAAAAATGTTTCCCCTTTGTGCCACCGGGAAGACCCGTGTCGCGAGTTTTACCTAGACAATGCCTGTGGCTAAATTCCCGGTGTCCTCCCACTGGATCGAATCCCATTCGACCGCATTCCCAATCGACCGATTTTATCTGAAATATGATTTTAAATCCCGCCGTTTGTGCAGTTTCTGTCTAATGGAATTTTTATTAGGAATATTATTATTACTTATAAGGCTATATAAGTTAATTTAGTGATAGGAACTTTCGTCTCACCGTGGTGCAGTGGAAGAGTATCGGACTACCGTGCGATAGTCCTTGGATCGCTTCCCCGAAAGAAAACGTAAACTACGTAATATTTTAGAGGGTTAAGGTTAGGTCAAATCAGTTTAGGTTAGGTAGGGTTGGGTTAGGTTAGATTAGGTTAGGTTTGTTTAGGTAGGGTAAGGTTAGGTTATGTTTTGTTAGGTTGGGTTAGGTTAGGTTAGGTTAGGTTAGGTGGGTTAGGTGGGTTAGGTTAGGTTGGGTTAGGCTAGGTTAGGTTAGGTTAGGTTAGGTGGGTTAGGTTAGGTTGGGTTAGGTTAGGTTAGGTTAGGTTAGGTGGGTTGGGTTAGGTTGGGTTAGGCTAGGTTAGGTTAGGTTAGGTTAAGTTTGGTTAGGTTTGGTTTGGTTAGGTTTGGTTAGGTTTGGTTTCGTTAGGTTAGGTTAGGTTAGGATTGGAAGTGGTAGGATAACCGATTTTCCATAATATTTTTATTATCATTGAGGTCCTTGCATAATAAAAGCGGGCCTTTTCCAACAATTTTTTTATAAAGATTCTGGAGCAATTAACGCTGAATTTATTAAGTTCCTTGAACAATAAATATAAGCTTTTTCCAAAATATTGATTGTTTTACGGATCATTTCAGGTTGGCTTTGATTCGGCTCGGTTACAATAGAGGCATCCTTTTAAACTTGGGATTTGACCATTACAGTATCATTATTTATATAAGAAAGTGTATTGATAGACGCAAGCTTAAGGACAACGGCATTTTCTTTAAACCACAAGTTGGGAAAACCAAAATATTACCTCTCCGTGTCGAGAAGATTATATAAACTTAAGTATCCAATGAAAACTTCGACCTTTTTGCCCTCATCCTTTCCCGCGCTTTGCGCTTCCGCATTTCATCCTTACTCTCAACATTATCTTCCTCCATTTTACATACAAAAATCAAATACTCACAACAAAAAGCGGCAAAAACCTGCTGGCTCTTTACAACCACTTAATTTGACTTAATATCCAATTTCCAACAACAATAATATACCGGTAGTTTAATTGACAACCTACTAGCATCGAAATTCTCATTAAGAATGGCTCACGCGGATAAAAAAGGGCAACTTTCAACTAGGTGGGCGTTATCTCATTAGATTTGAAAAATGTCATTTGTTTTTTTACCAATGCCTAACCGATTGGATTTTTTTAAAGCAATCTTAGCACCAAAAAATAATTTTTGATACAAAATAAATGTTTTATATTCTTATTAAGAATAAAACAAGAGGATAAAAAAGGTCTGTCCTCTCGTAATTTTTTAAGCTTTTATCATGATTACTCTATACAACAGTAACAAGGAGTATAAACCCATTAGTGGAAGCAGTATTTTTTTTCCGAAACAATCTCGCTTATGTTTATCCTCTCTAGACTTCACTAAAAACGTGCTACTCCAACGTAAAGTATTGATAGACAGGCAAGGATTCATACCATTAAAGAAGGAGCGCAATATTATCCATATTTTCATTTCATATACAGAGAAAAGAAATTATTATGTTTCTGAGAGGAGCTTCCCATTTTTGTTGTTGTTTTGAAAAATATATCGCAAGCACGGGCCTTGATAGATATAGGAGGCAATGAATGAAATATATCACAATGCACGCGCCTTGATAGATATAGGATGCAATTATTGAAATATATCAAAATGCACGGACCTTGATAGATATAGGAGGCAATGAAGGAAATATATCGCATGCACGGGCCTTGGTAGATATAGGAGGCAATGATAAACTCTCTCTTTGCACGAGAGGTTTATCTTTAATATTTAAATAAATATAATTATTTTTAATTATTTTAATCTTCAATAATTAACATTAATAATAGTTAAATCGTCTAAAATAAAGTTATACCTATTATCATCTCAAACTTTGCTAATATTGACGTTTAAAGTGATGGGTACCCCTCTTGCCCGCTTTCTTCAAATTTTGGGGTATATATACGATTCGTTTCCATTAAAATAGTAAGGAAAAAGCGCAATTGCGAAAACCTTTGGTGGCGATCCCACCTTAGGGAGGCTAGACGTTTCTCGTAACCCTAGCTGATCGCCGCGTATATCCTAAAACCAAACGATGATAATGGAGTAGAAGCCAATGATACAGATTGGTGTCTATGTGGAATAGACGGAAGACCAGTGGATGGTGGTGTTAGAAGCCAGTGTAAGTGCAGACAGGTGTCAATGTGGGATTGACAAAGAACAGAAGATGGTGGTGATTGGAAGCCAGTATGTACAGACTGGTGTCCAAGTCGAATGGACGAAGACCAGAAGATGGTGGTGATTAGAAGCCAGTAAGAACAGACTGGTGTCCGTGTGGGATGAATAAAGACCAGAAGATGGTGGTGTGAGAACTCAAGTAGAGGAGCCATTTCCGTGACTGTGAAAGCAGTTCGGAAATGGCGAACACGTTTGCTCCGATACGCAAACTGCGAACGCGGTCACGTGGGTGTAACAACGGACAGACAGACAGACAGACACACAGACAGACAGACAGACACACAGACACGGCCGTTACAGAACCTCTCCTGGACTACGTCACACGGAGAGGTAAAAAGAGGTTTTTTTTAATTCGGTTTTAAAATACGGCGTTAAAAATATATCTTTTAATAGCAATGAAAATTTTAAGATAATTTTGGGTATATTCGGTCCAACGGGATTCGGTTCAAAGGGAATTCGGTCTAATGGGATTCGGCCCTATGGGCCAGCAGCAAATTCCCTTCTATTCACGCTTACGGGTGGTTTGATATGCTTATGGTGAAGCTAAAACAGTGGCAAAACAACGTTTACGGGAAGATGCAGCGGGAAAAGAGCACATCGGGACATTCGGGCTCAAGCGTTTGCTGCAATGAAGGAAACGAAAAGGCGGTTTTAGTGAAACAACCAGAGCTGTGCTAATTAGCTGACTACTAATTGAATTAGAATTAGCAATTAGGTAAATTTTTATGAAGTAATTAATTAGCCAATTAGCAATTAGACATAGAAATTAATTAAATTTAATTAGAAATTAGCCATTTATTTATCAAACTAATTAATTAGAATTACTAATTTCTAATTAATTACTTGTCTAATTAAGGAAAAAAAAGAAACAATAATTAAACATAAAAGTTTAAAAGTTTCCATGGATTTAGTACTTTGGTAATGCAAAATTTAATGTTTTAATGCCATTGAAAAACGGGTACGGAAGCCGTGAATTATTCACGAAAAGTGAGACAAGCCTCGAGCCTTCCGTCATGTTAAAATTTGTCTCATTTCTTCATTTTCTTGCCACAGTTCCTATAATGGACCATGAGTAGTAAATCCATGGGCACTGCTATAAATTCGAGTAGGAAAAAAAGTTGAAATTTCGAAATTGGACAGTTACGATTTACGAAATTTTCTACTAGTACTATTATTCTCTCACGTTTAGAGTAGCACTAAGGTTTCCTCGTCGATATAATAAGGCCGTTTTCATATTCAAATAGATTAATCAAGAGTTAATTCCTCGATTTTTAGTTTTTACTAAATTAAAAGATTAATTGGAATTCCTTTGGCTAATTAGTTAATCCTAAATCTAATTAAATTTTAATTAGATAATTACCTTTCCTATTCATACTAATTAATTAGAATTACTTCTCAATTAGCACTAAGGTAATTAAAATTCAATTACCATTTTCAATTAGTAAATGTTGCTAATTAATTAGAAATTCAATTAGCTAACTAATTAATTAGCACAGCTCTGGAAACAACCAACTGTGACTATTGTGAAATTCAACGGAGACCCAACGCAATGGACTACGTTTTGGAATCAATTTGATTCAGCAGTGCACTCAAGGTAGGACATAAACAAAATAGATAAGTTCACCTATTTAAATTCATATTTAGAAGGCATGGCGGCCACCGAATCTAACTACGATGAGGCAATCGACCATTTGAAAAGTCGATTTGGATGCCAGGACAAGATCGTAGATAAACATATGAAGAACTTTCTAAAATTGGAAAAGGTAACGTCATCTAAGGACATTGTAGCTTTAAGAAGAATGTATGACTCGTTACAAGTAGAAATTAGAAGTTCAAAGGCGTTAGATGTAGGGCCGGAAACTTATGGAACCCAGAGCTGTGCTAATTAATTAGTTAGCTAATTGAATTTCTAATTAATTAGCAACATTTACTAATTGAAAATGGTAATTGAATTTTAATTACCTTAGTGCTAATTGAGAAGTAATTCTAATTAATTAGTATGAATAGGAAAGGTAATTATCTAATTAAAATTTAATTAGATTTATGATTAACTAATTAGCCAATTGGATTTCCAATTAATCTTTTAATTTAGTAAAAACTAAAAATCGAGGAATTAACTCTTGATTAATCTATTTGAATATGAAAACGGCCTTATTATATCGACGAGGAAACCTTAGTGCTACTCTAAACGTGAGAGAATAATAGTACTAGCAGAAGTTCATAATTATATCAAGAAGTACGTAAATTGGACTAATTGGAGGCTTTTTTCCTGCATTCCTTGAAAGTTCTTAAGCAGACGAATGACTGTTTAGTAGCAACCAATAAAAAGGCAGGAAAATTACGTAGTTGAAAAGTAGTTTCTTTTAATCTTTGACCTCAAATGAAAAAGTAAAATGGCGCCGTTGATTTTGCGGGAATAATAGGTACGCAGCCGCGTTTTAAATAAAAAAAATTTAATTAATGAACTAATGTTAAAACTTTAGTGCGAAAAATGTTTCGTCTCTAACCGCGAGTTGTGAATTGATTTAGGTAACATAAATTGTTTATAAACGTTCATAGTATTTCACGTAAATGCTGCTGCTAACGGGCTAAGCCTTGGCTGTATTTTTGGTCAAACAGTAACTTAACTTACTTAAGGAAGTTCATGTTAAATTTAGCTGCCTTATAAAGGGTAAAATATTTGAAATGCCTCGTAAGAAAACTCCTACGCAGCTACGGTTGTTACCGAAAAATGAATCCACGCAGTGTAATTTTTTTCTAAAATCTACGTCAACAAAACAAATTCAGTATGATAACTCTGATTTCGTGTCAAACGTGTCAACTGAAACTGACAGAGTAGTTATTAAAACCAAAAATTCGTCAACACAAACAATACCAACTGAAAGAACGTTGCTAGGAAATGCAACTGTGAAACACCCAGAACAAATATTAGCTGAAAGGCTACCACAAATCTACGTTAATCATAGATCCACGCAATGTGATTTTTTATAAAACCTCATTGTTCAAGACAATCTCAGACTGATTTTATTGAAGAAACCTCTTCAATTGGAAGCGTAGTTAATGTAGTTTCCAAAAGAAAACCTGAATTTATTTTAGAGTCCCAAAAAATCAAAAAATTAAAAATCAACGAGACCATCTGTGAGAAAGATACGGAAACTTCTACAAATGATCAGTCCTTGTGTAAGTTTTGACAGCTGTTTTTGTTTAAAATTTTGTTTATTGTGTTTTACATCTCTAGATGGCGTTCATGATGAAAACTGTCATGTTTTAGAAGAAAATATTCCGATTAGCAGTAGTTCTTTGTGTGAAAAGGCTCTAATATCCATAGAAGACCAAATAAAATATTTAAAACCAGGTACTATATTCTTATAATTTTATAGTGGACCTAGTGCCTGGAGTAGAGTTTTCCATAATGACGAAACTTTTCACAGATGGTTTAAATATTGTTAAAAAAAGAAACCGTGATCAAACTCTATTTCAAATCGAAGTCACTAGAAATGATACACTCAGGCTCAGTTCAACATATTTTGACACGCCTGTAAAGCTCGTATTTTCCATAACTGGAACCGTAACGGTTTACACGATGTTTAAAACTCCAACAACAAAAAACGTTTTTGATCCTGATTCTGAAGTTAAAGACATCAACTTAGAGATTATTCAAGAATCTCTGGCAATACTGAGAGATGATTTTGTGTTTTGTACTGGTATTTCACTGGTAATTTTTGTTACTTTACTAACCCTTTCCATGAAAATGTTTATTAACTTGAAGCGCTAGCTGGCTAAGCATCATTGGTGGGTTGCTAGATTGGATTGAAGCAAAGCTGAGAAATTATTTTGGATGCAAGCACAATCGCGCTGAGAGCTATTAAAAATTCTCAATGAATTGCGTCTTAAGATAAGCCAAAAATAGATATAAACTCATATTTTAAAATATTTTAAGCATGATTCACACAAACTCGAGGATTTAAGAACAAAAAACTGGAGACTATTAAATACCCTTTTGATAGGCACCAAGCAAATGATTGCCTAGTTTGGCATATTCCCCCAAAGAATATAAATAAGAGTTTATATAGCAGTGGATTGTACCAATGTGGGAAATGTCGTTACCTGAATAGGTAATTTAGTCAATATATTTATAAGAATTTAGGATCATTAGTATGAGTATGATCATGTGAAGTGCTGTCTGACATTAAATTGTTGATTTTTAAGATACATCTTGAATCTGGCTAAGAAGAAAGAAAATGTCACGCCTAGAACCAAACTAAAAAGAGTATCCGTAACCTCACGGTGCAGAATTAGTGTCTTAACTCCTAAATCAAGAAGAAAAAGATTACAAGAAATTAAGCAAAATCGAGCTAGCCTAACCCGCAAGATTAAGAAATTGCAACAAAGGTTAACAGAAGCTAGCGTAACTCTTAGTGATATTCAGCACAAAAATATGCAGAATGTTGTTTTTGAAATAAACAAGAGTGGTCAAAATGAATTAAATAAAATCTTCAAAAGTGCAACCAAGAAAAATAAAACATTGGGTGAAGCCCTTCGAACCTCTTGGAACTTGGACTCAGCAAGAAATGGTTTCGAAAGAGATCAAATGAAGTGTGTCAAGGGGAAAACAGGCAATCGTTGGTGCCCATTGACTTATCGAATAGCTTTGAGCGTATTTGCAAGATCCCCTGCTGCTTATGAAGCATTGGCTTCCTTTGATGTCCTAAAATTGCCAAGCGTTCACACCATAAAAAAAAAGTTGGGCGAAATTCCAAGCAAGCAAGGCATCAATTTAGCGCATCTGAAATGCGAAGCTAATAATTTTAAAAGATACGTTGAAAATTATCGTGGAAATCATAAGCCGCCTGCTGATGGGATTCTAATTTTTGATGAGGTGAAGATTATTGGCAAGCTTATATGGAACTCAAGAAGCAACGAATTCATCGGTTGCACTTTAAGTCCCGAGGATATTCCTTCTATGGAGGATTTATTCAAAGAAAAAACCATGTCAGAGACTCTAGAAGCCGAATATGTTTTGCAGTTCTTGTGGAGGTGCATAGGTGGAAAATTTGACATTTTAGGACCTTACTTTATGCTCCCTAAACCAGCTTCTCAGTCATTTATATCAGACTTGGTGTATAAAGTCATTTGGGCATTTCAATCTGTAGGCTTGGAGACTTCGGCATTGGTTTGTGATGGTGGAACCTCCAATATTGGAGCGTTACGTCACACTTTAGGGATGGACGCTTCTTTCAGTTATACAGAAAAGAATGATGGCTCTTTTGATTTTAGTTTCAAACCCCAATTTCAACACCCTTTCCTGAAAAACAGGTGGATATACTGGATTGTTTGCCCAACGCACCAGTTGAAAAACATGATAAATGGGTTACATCACTCCCAGCAAGATGGATCGAGAAACTTTACAGTTATGGGTGATGTGCAATTTGGCTGGAATCAAATCATCGATTTGTATGCTCGGGAAGTTGATCGGGCTGAGAAAAACGAGTTGGCTCAAGTTAAAGGGTTGTCTTTGGCTCACATTGAGAGAGATTCTTGGACCAAACTCAACGTTTTCCCTGCTAAAATCATGCAAGACCTTAAAACGATTGGGGAATTATACAACTATGCAAATCCGAAATACGGGAGTCCCCCTCATGATCATGAGTCAGTTATGGCTTGCCACGATTACCTTTATGCCTGCAACCAAATATTTGAAAATGGGTTGTTATCTCATGAGAGAGTTGACTCTATGAATTCTTCCCCGATTGTCTCTATGAGAAAAGGTTTGGAATATTTCGAACTGTGGGCGACGGAAAGAAATTTGTGTGGTGATTCTCTTAAAAGCCGTAATGAAAAAAAATTTTTGGCATGGCAGACTTGGGAACTTTTAAGGATCAGTGTATATGGATTTTCGAACTTAGCCGAGGATTTTCTCTCTCGCCATCCCAATAACTGGATCGCGCCTGTCAGAATAAATGGTTCGGCTATCGAAACCGTATTTAGTCAGCTGAAATATATTTCTGGTGGGAAGTTAACGAGCTTGAACTATTCACCTGGTGTAAGAGCGTTGCTGCTAAAAAATTGTACCAAAACGGTACAAAACGCAGAACAATCTTACCGCAAAGTGAATTTGGATATATTTCAAGATCCATAAATTGTTATTAAATTCATTTAAATATCGTGATCACATTTAATGAATATATTACTGCGAAATGGATGTAAATTGTAAAACCAGAAATTAAAAAATTCAATTAAAACAGGAACTTTTTTTAATTAACACAGGAACTTTTCATGTTTAACAAATCTGAATAGTAATTATCACTCAAATATCACAAGAAATACATTTCGAAATAGTTAAATATCACAATTATTAACCTCAGCTTCACCAACCTAGTATAAGCATAATTTTTTTCTAGTGATTAAATGTTTAGGTCTAACAGGACTAGCACTTTGTACTTTTTGTTTACGGTTACAAGGCTTAGTTTTAATAGGACTAGTTTTTTTGGTCTGTTCAACAGTGGGCTTTTTGGGTTTTGATGTGGGACTTTGTACTTTTAGTTTGCGACTATAAGGCTTAGTTTTAATAGGGCTACCTTTTTTCGTCTGTTCATTAGTAGGCTTGTTTGGTTTTGATGAGGTTTTCAAAGCTTTCTTCTTTATTGTGTTTCTGTAGAGGTAGCACCTTAAATTTTGTCCTCCAATTCCTCTTTTGCCTTTTTTGTCATTTCGCATCCGAATTTTTTGACGAAACAAATCCCCTAACTTGGCGTGACCCAACTTCCTTTGCCAAACTTGTCTGAAATCTTCTAAATCTTCTTTTTCGAAACCTCTTTCAACCACTTCCTCTATTTATGTTAATGCTTCATGATACATAATCTCCAATTGCTCATTTCTCTTTAATGACGCCATTGTTTCCTCTGAAGTTTAGTAAATTTTTATTTAGGTTATTTAGACTTTAAATAGACTTCCTCGATTCTATTATCTTAAAAAAAAGGACTTACTGAGCACATTTTTTGACAGATCCGTGATGGCATTCCATTTTAACCATTCAGCAATAACAATGTTATTGACTTCTTTTATGTACTCCATAAGTAGTACATGTGGTATGAGTAATCCACCTCGGTTTATGTGAATGAGCGCAGGAGGAATGTCTTCTGGAAACTGGTCTTTATTTCTCAAAGATAGGCTTATTTTATAAAATATGTGAGCTTTATCACGTTGTCGTTGCGTTAGCGGTTTCATGCCTCGTATAAGTTTCTGTGAAACTTGCATGTTTTGTTTGTTTACCTTCCACATCTCCCCTAGACAACCTCCTCCTAGCCTGCACAACGAGTACAGTTCATCAGTTTTAAGATTGCGTAAAGGTTTTTTCAGAAAAGTTGTCTTAATTTGTTGGTTTGCTGATTCGTTCGCTATTAATTGTGCTAGAGTCCTAGCCCGCTCAAAGTTTTCAATTTCTTTGACGACCTTGCTTGCTAACCAATAGACAGTGAGGGCAACTTCAGTTTCATTAAAATCAAGTTTTTCGCCTAAGTCAATTTCAAACTGTCCAAACGAGTACTGCGTTAACCAGCTATTCCAAACACAGGGAAAGTTTGCGGTACTCCTCTTTTCAGCCTTGCAGTTTTCTTTTAATGAAATATATTTTTCACTTAGCGTATTTATTAAATGTTCTAGCTTTTTATCCGTTTTAAATGTTCAATTATGCTGCAGCGAACTCCAGTCTCATCAATTTTAAAAAATTCATCTTCGTAATTTATTAACGAAACTGTGAATAAAGGACGTACCATTTGTTTACCTTCCATGTTTAATCGAGAAAAGCTATTTAATAAACGAAGTAGAAAACATTAGAATAATTAAGAATAATAATAATAATAATAATAATAATAATAATAATAATAATAATAATAATAATAATAATAATAATAATAATGAAACTTTTACCTTTTTGACGGTGGAAACAACCGCACGCGAACCGCCTAGGGCTACCTATCGAGGGCCCTCTAACAACATATTAAAGCAGACGATAGCTTATAACCAATCGTCTGGCACAAAAGCTCAAAACCTGCTTTACGGGGACCTTCTTTTCTTGGCACCATGATACTCTTTCCCTATATAACAAGTAAAGTGTCTGGCGATGACGCGTGCCTCTAAGGGCCATTTTACCGTGATATATAACTGCGCGGGAAAGGGGGATGGAGAGGGAATAGCAGAGAAACTTACATGGCGCGCGAAAATACGAATTTACGTACTTCTTGATATAATTATAAACTTCTGGTACTAGTAGAAAATTTCGTAAATCGTAACTGTCCCATTTCGAAATTTCGACTTTTTTTCCTACTCGAATTTATAGCAGTGCCCATGGATTTACAACTCAGAGTCCATTATAGGAACTGTGGCAAGAAAATGAAGAAATGAGACAAATTTTAACATGACGGAAGGCTCGAGGCCTGTCTCATTTTTCGTGAATAATTCACGGCTTCCGTACCCGTTTTTCAATGGCATTAAAACATTAAATTTTGCTTTACCAAAGTACTAAATCCATGGAAACTTTTAAACTTTTATGTTTAATTATTGTTTCTTTTTTTTCCTTAATTAGACAAGTAATTAATTAGAAATTAGTAATTCCAATTAATTAGTTTGATAAATAAATGGCTAATTTCTAATTAAATTTAATTAGTTTCTATGTCTAATTGCTAATTGGCTAATTAATTACTTCATAAAAGTTTACCTAATTGCTAATTCTAATTCAATTAGTAGTCAGCTAATTAGCACAGCTCTGATGGAACCTTGTTACGAACAATTTTAAAGGAAAGAATTCCACAAGAAATTATTTTGGAATTTTCATGTACGGCTGAAGGAAAGAAAGAGTCGTGGTAGGTGATGGAATTAGTTGAGTATCTTGGTGATGATGTGGAAAACCGCGAACGGGCATTCGGGTTTAACAAGCCTGAACAAAAATCCCTCCGCGTTTCGGACAGTCGCGATAACCTTCGCAAAGGTAAGGATGGAAGAAATCACTGGAAAGGAAAAGGACAGACGCCTAGTCGGGTACCAACCGCTCTAGTCACGGTGGTAGAGTCAAGGAACTGTATGTTTTGCGAGGACAGCGGGCATCAGTGAAGCGCGTTCGGGGAAACAACGGTCGAACAAAAGCGTGCTATCCTTAAGGGGAAGGGGAGGTGTTACGTGTGTCTTGGAACGCGTCATAACGCGAGAAACTGTTGGGACAGGACAAAACTTGAAGTTTTTTCTAAATGTAACTTCAAACATCATCCGATTTTATGTTTGAGCAAAGAACAGTCAGGGAACGGTATCGCGACGGGACCGAAGCGGACAACAGAATCTTGACGGTAGTAACGGAAAGGAAGCCACGGTTTCTTGTTCAACGGCAACAAACCTAATGAACAGAAGAACTATATATCTTCAAACGGCGCAGGCGACGCATCGTGGGCCGGAATAGCAACAAGAAAGGCTTCGCTGCCTGTTCGATAGAGCAAGTCATCGAACATTCATCAAGGATGAAATCTCGCGTCGTTGTAACTTATCAGTTATCGGCGAAGAAATTCTGGAAGTATACAGATTTGAAAGCTATACAGAGAGAGTTGAAAGAAGACTCGTTAGAATCACGCTGGAAAATATTCGAGATCCCAGGAAGAGGATCGAAATAGACGCGCTCGAGTCTCCTTATATCTGTAGCACTCTCATTGCCATCCCAGAAGGTGACATGACAGCGGAACTTCGAAAGAGAGGGCTGGAAGTAGAGCTCGGCATTATCTATCCATTATCCACAAATTGGTAGATAAGAGTTGCCATTGATGTATTCATTTTTACCTACTGTATAGTGCATTGTGTAAATAGTTGTGGCTTAATGAATGTGAGTGCGTGAAACCTATGTCGCCGGAGTGGCGAGAGAAATTAATCTTGGCGAACGACTAAGTGTCGCCATTTTAACAAAACAATGCAAGAACCAAAGGAACTTGGAAACGGCTTAAAAAGAATCAAGGCGCCAGGCAGGTCACGACCTTAAAGGTCGGACCTTTTATTTTACCTGGAACCAAGAAGTTGGAGACTCCAAAAATTGAAAGAGAAAGACACTTCTTAACTTGGACTCCTTCGGAAGAGCCACGAATTTTGGCTGCGAACAGCGAAATGAAATGAGGAGGACTTAAGAAGAGCTCGGCATTATCTATCCATTATCCACAAATTGGTGGATAACCGATTTATTACAAACAAAGTTGTGGATTACAATTCGATTTAACATGTAAGTACTGTGGATAATTTTCGAGTATGGATAAAGATAAAATAACGTGGATAATGGATAGATAATGCCGAGCTCTAGCTGGAAGTGAACACGAACAAGATTCAGGCTTCACAGGAAATAGAGACTACCTTCGGATGGTCAGTACAGGGACCGAAATCGTCACATTCATCTACATTGTCGATTGGAGTATACAGTGTCTCAGTAATGACAATTGGAGTCGATGACGCTGAAACCGAACTGAACAAGCAAATTCAAGCTTCATGGGAGCTTGATTCTGTTGGGAATTAGGAAGATGGAACGAAATCCCTAACAGAACTAAAGGTTTTGGAACTTGAGAATTCTGTCACTTTTAAGAATGACCGATACGAAGTGTGCCTACCATGGAACGAACGAAAGGAAGAGCTTTGTGATAACTATAATGTGGCCCAAAGAAGAACTCTGAGACTAGCCAAGAGATTTAGAACAGATCCTGTATTATTTAAGGGATACAGAGATGTCATACAGGAGAAGGAAGAAAAGGGAATAATTGAAGAGTTTAAGGAAGAAGATAATTCGAATAATAACCCAAGGTATTTTTAACCCCATCAAGCGGTCATCCGCGAAAACCACGATACGACCAAGTTACGAGTGGTGTACGACGCTTCGTCCCACGAGAATGGGGTGCCTTCGCTCAATGACTTCTTGTCTACTGGAATAAATCTCAATCCAGAGCTACTCGGAATTCTTATTCGGTTTCGGAAATTCAAAACGGCGTTCACGGCGGACATAGAAAAGGCGTTTTTGGTGATTTCGTTGTTTCCAAGGGACAAAGACGCGGTTCGCTTTCTGTGGTACGCAGATCCTGAAAGGCTGGATGAGATCAAAACATATCGAATAACCAGAGTACCGTTTGGAGCTTCTGCTAGTCCATTTCTGCTTTCGGCTACGATACATCATCAACTTTAGCAGCATGAAGATGAACAGGGCAAACTCTGTCAACTACTGAAGGAAGGAACGTACGTAGATGACACGATTTCCGGGGCTTCAGGAGATCAGGAAGCGTACGAGATATCAGTAAAGGCAAAGGAACTAATGAACAAGGCAGGGATGAACCTTCGAAAATGGTGCACAAATTTAATGGCGTTGCAGGCTAGGTGGGATCGGGAAGAATCAGAGCCCAAGTCGAACGTCCCGAGTCATTCATTTAAAACGGAAGAGCTCAAGGAGAACCTGAAGGTTCTAGGATTGACGTGGAATCCAGGCAACGACACAGTAGTATTCGATTTGCGGTCGCTCCTGGAATAAATTACCACCAAGGAAATAACCAAGATTAGTGTCCTGAGGTGTGTAGCACGTATCTTCGACCCTATAGGGTTTTTGACTCCATTCATCGTTCGAATGAAAATACTGTTTCAAGAACTTTGGCAAGGCGGGTTAAAATGGGATGAAACGCTAACAGGAGAGTTAGGGAAGAGGTTCGAAGACTGGTGTGCTGAACTTCCAAGGTTACACATACTCGAAATTCCTCGACATTATTATGGCGGTCTCACTGAAAATGAAATCGAAAGACGTCAAATTCACGTACTCTGTGACGCAAGCGAACGAGCGTATTCAACGGTAATATATCTAAGATAAGAGAATTCAAACGAACTCGTGGGCGTCAAATTGCTCCTGTCAAAATCGAAGGTGGCACCCTTGAAAAGGATAACCTTGGCCAGGTTGGAGCTGATGGGCGCAGTCCTAGGAGCTCGGATGCTGAGTTATGTCAAGAATAATTTGCATGAGGAAATTTCAAGCGTCCACATGTGGACGGACTCGCAAATTGCGCTACATTGGATCAAGGGCAATTCTCTAAAATGGAAACCCTTTGTGGCCAACAGGGTACAGGAAGTTCAGGCAATTACGGAACCAGTTGTCTGGAACCACGTAAAAGGGACTGAGAATCCGGGGGATCTGCCAACAAGGGGCATGAACGTCGGAAAGCTGCTAACAAGCGACATGTGGTGGCGAGGTGCAGAATGGTTGAAACTTAAAGAAGATCAATGGCCAACCAGAAGGAATAGCGAACAAACGTTCGAAGAGAAGGAAACGGAAATGAGACCAAGATATCAGGAAGTGGTTCAAGCAAGCTGCGCTGCATTACCTAAAAACGAATCCATAATAGATCTGGCTCGTTTCAGTACATTGACAAGGGCAAAGCGAGTAATGGCATAGATCCTGAGATGGATATGGAATGGAAAAAATCCTGGGAACAAGAAAGTTGTTCCACTCGCGGCAGAGGAAATGGATAAGGCCGAAATGGGTTTGGTTATGCAGGCGCAAGCCGAAGACTTCTCTGAAGAACTGGAAAAATTAAGGAAAGGGCAGGGCGTGGGTACAGGCTCGAGACTTAGGACTTTAAACCCCATCTTAGATAGTGATGGGACTATTCGTTTAGGAGGAAGACTAAACAAATCGAACTTCAGTTACAGCCAAAAGCATCCTTACATTCTATCAGGAAAGAATAGACTCTCAGAACTACTGGTCATGTAGTGGTCATTCCCGACTAATGCACTCTGTGGTACGAGATACCCTAACGGAGGTTAGAGAAAAATTTTCGATAACACGAGGCCGACAAGTGGCGAAGTCAATTCTAGGACGTTGTGTCACTTGCAAGAGATTCACTGTAAAACCTGGACAAATGAGTTTTGCTCCTTTACCTCAAGATCGGATTACGGAACCGCCCACGTTCACAGTGTGTGACTTGGATTTCGTGGGCCCACTTTACGTGAAGACCGGAAGAAGCACAGTAAAGACATACGTGGCGTTATTCACATCCGCGGTGACGCGTGGGATTCATCTCGAGCTCGTGTCGGATCAAACAACAGAAAATTTCCTCCTCGCGGTTTATTTTACGTAGAGGTGTTCCAAGTGTAACATACTCGGATAACGTGCGTACATTCTAAAGAGCGGAAATAGAACTGAAGGAAATTTGGTCGAAAATCAAGAGCCCACAGTTCAAGGACTTTATAGCGGGCAAGGCTATCACGTGGAAGTACATCACCGAAAGAGTCGCCAGCATTGAAAAAAGTGCTGGGGAAAGCTAGTCTAACTCACGAAGAGTTAGAGACCACGCTGACTGAAGTTGATGCGTTAATAAATTCAAGGCCTCTGACGTTTGTTTATAACGACGCGGAGGAACCTTCGCCACGCAGCCCTGGACATTTTCTTGTGGGTCAACGCATAACCACTTTGCCTTCGAGGTCCTTCTCAGAGAAGGAAAAGGTCACGGCTAGCCAATCAGAGCTTCAAAAGAGGTACAAGTACAGGCAAAGGTTGCTGGACCAGTTCTGGTCACGTTGGCGGAAGGAAGGTGCGTTCAGCACATCACCAAAACAATCCAAAGACGGAAACCGAATTAAAGGTGGGAGACCTAGTTTTGATACACGAGGACAAACTTCCCAGGACGTATTGGAAGACGGGTATAATGAAGGAACAGTTAGTGGGTAGAGACAAAAAAGTCAAATCATACTCTATAAAAATGAGTCACGGACAAGATCTCAAAAGGCCAATACAATTGATTTAACCAATAGAAGTTAATGGTTAATGATTATTACTGAAATCAATTTGAATTTGGAAAATTGTTATATGTAACGGGAGCGTGGATCGAGTGGGCTATGCTGTCAGGCAGAAACTTTGTCTCAGTTAGACTGCTACAACGAAAACCGAAAACCAGTAACATAAGTCTAAGGCAGTCATCTGAAAGACTCAAAACGATGACTCTGATTCTTCTGAATTTGAAATATCAGTAGAAATTATTCTAGATAATTCTCAGAGTTATTTTAAATATTTTAATGCTCAAAACCAGGGGATAAAAAAAGGCCAAAATAATTTTAGTATGAAAATTTGATGTTTTCAGTGATAAATTAATCTCATTGGTGATAACTGATTAAATGGTACCTGATAGCATTAGTCACTAACTTGCAATATTAGGTCCCTTATGCTTAAGCTCCCCTATATTTATGTTTGTGCTTAGTGCAGATTTTAAAAATGCAACAGTTTCTTAACAATCTTAATTAAATGAAGACTGAAGGAACAGATATTAATAAAAATGTCTTCGTGGACAAAGACTAGAAAAAGTAAATGATAAGAGAACAAAATGGAATGACCGAAGTAACAGATATTAAATTTTTTCAGTTTAAAGACATGATTATAAAACATCAATTACTTAAAAAAAATACTTATCTTCGTTTTTTTCACCAAAATTACATTTGCCCAAAAATTTTGAATCATGAAATTTTCCATTCTTTTCAAAATGGTTCGTGTCAAATCTTTACTATATAACAGATACACGCGACATCGTTTAGATTTACAGCTAGATTTCCAGTGTAGACCATGATGGAAACAGTTCCACGTTAGTGATATTTAAATGGATTGCAGCTTTTAATTTCAACTACAATACGTTTTAATACTGGAAACTAAGCCCAATAGTGAAATAAATACACAGCCCACCATTTGTTGGTGTCCATTTACGTGTTTCGTGTTATACGTTTGCTCATAAATAGCAAGTCGAAGTCGTACCAAACTAATTCAATCACAACTTTTAAAACAGTTCTCACGCACTCAATAATATACCAAAGGTTTTTTTGTTAATAATATCTCTTATCCAAATTTTAATGATTGAATTATAAAACATTTTAAATCGTCGACCCAAAAAATGAGACCCAATCGAATCGTGGTCGTATAAATTCAGGCGCAAAACCAAAGCACCCTAAAGCGACGTTTAAAATGTCAATCATGATGAAAGATAAAATTTCTAACTTCGGTTGCATTTAGTCGTTTTAAACAACGTTTCCTCTTAAGTTAGAAAAGAGGAACCTTTAAAAATAAACCATATACATACTCGGATATTTATTCTAATCCTTTTCATTCGAAAACTGTTAAAATGAAAGCTTTAATAATAATAATAATAATACCAAAAAGGATATATAGAATGAATAATCTGTCTTTCGAAAACAATGCAAATGTAATTTTGGTGAAAAAAACGAAGATAAGTATTTTTTTAAAAAAAAATTGATGTTTATAATCATGTCTTAGAATCATGTCTTTAAACTGAAAATTTTTAATATCTGTTACTTCGGTTATTCCATTTTGTTCTCTTATCATTTACTTTTTCTAGTCTATGTCCACGAAGACATTTTTATTAATACGAAGGTTGATCTCGCGGCTTGCCGTGAGACGAGGTCCAGGTAGCGGGTGACGAAATCTGGGGTAACGTCGAATCGAGGTATCGCCGAATGGGCGGCAGTTGCACGGAGAACTCGGCGGCGTTCTGGTTTCTCTAAATAATTAGTTAGTCCAGGGTGAAGGGGGTTCGTAGATCGGTACTGTCGAGGAGTTTTGATTGCGTTGTTTTCGGGAAGGTCTCATAATTGGGTGATGAGCGGTTCTCGGGCCTCGGATACTGCGTTAGGCTTAACGATAGTGCACGTTGACTAATACGTGAGACGGTCAGGTGAGGTACGGACTCGGAGAGACCGACGGAGATTACTGTGAGAAACCGAAGGGGCTCGGTTTGGGGGCAGAGGTCTGCTGGCCGGTTCGAGAGAGTGTGCAGTGGGGGGACGAGAGAGTGAGCTCCTGGGGGAAGGAACACGTGCATTACATTACATTAAACCAACATTTGAGCCTAATTTAAACAAAATGTACTTTTGGACTGACTCTACCATAGCGTTGAGTTGGCTAAAAGGAGATCCTAAAACATGGAAAACATTCGTATCAAACAGAGCACAAGAAATACAAACACTGTCTGACGTAAAGTCATGGTATCATTGTCCTGGGTCAGAAAACCCCGCCAATTTGCCTAGTAGAGGGATGGGCGCAGAAAAATTAGTAAATAGCAGAGTTTGGTGGCACGGAACACAATGGCTATCACAACCCAGGGAAAGTTGGCCAAAACATCACCCAACAGAATCAAGCCCAGACTTAGTGGATCTAGAACGTCGCAAAATAACAGTAGCTTTAAAGGGGAACTCTGCTCGGTTGGCGCCCCTTTAGTGAAACTTTCCTGTGTAGCTCCAAACGCCGAGAAAATGTGCTGCCGCCTAGGCGAAAAAGTTTGCAACTCAGTTTATTTCTAACGAATTTTCTACTCCCCCCTTTCCTCATCCGTTACCGCACCAACGACGAAGCCACGCTTCCTTTAGGTTCGCCAAACCCCCCCTCCCCCATGGATGATGCCCGCGCCACGTGACCGTTGATGGTAGGGATAGCTTAGAATGTTAAACGGGGGACGAAAAACGCCAGACTGGGTTTTCTTTTGCCCCTATATAGAGTAGTGGCACTCCATGTTAATTTCTCATAGAGCGTAACGTAGCCAAAGGCAGGGAGGTGCCATTACTCTATAGTCTTACTGCCATGATTATCCTGGGGACTGCGATACCAAGAAGGGGTTCGGAGTTTTAAGAGGGCAAAGGTTTAAACTGAAACCCCCTAACATTGCAATACTATTAAGTTTTTTCTCTATAAGAAGGAGGTACCTCCCCCCTTTTTTTTCAAATAAGGGCAGGGTGGCTTCGACCACCTGAATAGTTTGACAACCAATCACCTATAGCTGATTCCTTTATTCCCTTTTCCCAATGCCATACACACGCCTTTCAATCCATTTTCTCACTCTCTATGTGCTAAAGGCTAGTAGCTTTGAATAGAAAGGTCTTTCATAAAGATTCACTATTTTTTTCGATTCGATATTTTTAACTTAAAATGAAACTATGGAGACAAATATCTATACTCCTGTTTATCCGCACTTGAGAAACCGTACTTGCCATTATATATTGGCTAATGCTCCATTGCTCCTCAACTTCTACAATACTGTGAAGTGAGGTTGAACAAGAGTATATAATGAGCATTTTTATTTATTTCTTGGAAAAACTGAAAAAGTACATTGGTTTGAACGTTCTTCAAACGAAAGGGACGTGATCCATCTTTATATCCTGTGAACACCTGACGTGAAATGATTTGGTTATCCCGATCTAATAGGGAGCTAACAACTGGCTAGGGGGAAGAGATAGTCTGACGTCACGCAGCCCCTCTTTGGTTGTCATTTTTGCGCGTAGAATACTGTTTCCAACCGTTAGGGGGGATGAAACTCCAGTAAGAGATAGAAGGGTGTGACGTTTCAGGGTCAGAACTGTTAGCTCCCTATTCCTTATATCGTGTGATAATTGCGAAGTGTTTCGAACATACTTCTTTCTGAAATGAAATGACTCGTTAATCGCTTTACAATTACCTTTGCCATGTGTAATTGGCGAGTTGTTCTCGGTACAAGTGGCGATTAAATAATGTTACAATCACTGCAGTAACCATAATAGTGAGTAGCCCCTCGACGAGACTGATTTTTATCTCCATTTCTTCGGTGACCACATTCCAATGCACCTAAACATTTCCTTTATCTCCTTTTAAAATAATGAACGAATGAACTTGTATTCAAGGTAGAAATGTCAGAACCGGCCGATATTATGGGTGTGTTTGGGAAGCACTAGCCACCCGGAATTTCACTTTAAAGCAGAGTTGATACTAAGAAAAGGGTAGGAAAACCTCAATTACCCTCCCGAAATTAACACCATCCGCCAAGACTGAGAAATGGTATACATTCATGGATCTGGAGGGAATTCTTAGAACCCAAACAAAAATAAAACCACATTTCTGGTTTACAGACCCCCTTTACCTACAAACTATAGAAAATTTCGGAATATAAATACTGAGTAACCAACCCACAAGGGAGAGGCGGCCATTGGGGTATTCTCCCTCGCGCCAAGAAGAGACGCCAGAATGAGCCCGAGTTCACTGCTCGCGGGAGGCTAGCCAACTCGCACTGAATCTAGCGGGGTTTCTTGGCGCCAAGGAGGATACCGCAATGGTACCGTATTTAATTTCCGAAATGGTCTATACGGTAGGTAGCAAGGCGGATTTATAAGAGAGGAGGTTCAGAGTCAGACAAAATGCACGTAGTCCGCAGTTCATAAAATTACACTGTGGCGTTCCCCAGTTACCATGATTACCACGACCCCCTCACGGCAAGAGAGCGTACGTTCTCGCCCATGCGTTCAAGCCCCCTTTTTCTAGCCTCATCAGCTTGTTTATAATTTTGAATATTCCTCGTTTGCAAGAACGATCACGTGACGTGCGCCTTTACCAACGGCTTACGCGCCGATGCATGTTTTTTATTTCCACATTTCCAAAACGAGTCTTCTCTCTTATACATCCTCCTTGCCTTTAGCGAGCCGGCGCAAACATTATCCAACACCATCACACCCTGACCCCACTCAAAGTAACTAAGCAAGTACCAGTCCATAACCTCTACCCCTTAATGCCAATAAGGATGAATACATACATCTCCTTTGCTAATTACCACCTGGTATTATCTATCATTCGATGTTGCTAACAAAGACCAAAATTATTTTGCAATGTGCTAAGGTTGTACAATACCCAACAATGGTCTAAGGCTGTGCAGTGCATGACGCATAAGTTTTTTCTCCTTTCCTAAATCGTAGAAAATGTCTTTAGCCTACCTATTCTCTCCCAAACCTGTCTCGATTTATAGATACTATAGTTTGAAGCGCTACACCCTTTCCCTCTTGAAGCTGCCAGTTTAACAGCTCTATGATTAGACACGGTTATACGAGAAAGAATCACAACATTGTATAGAAAACCCTGGTTGCTAAAGGCTTGTCTATATACATGTTCAGGTACACAAACTGGTTCTGATGTTGTAAGACTGAAGTCAGGCCCGATATAGAGTAATGGCAGTACTACCTATACAAACGGCATACCTCCTATCTCTTAGCTCAGTGTCATCTTGTCATGCCACTACTGGGCGCGTACAGTATCCTCTCTTACAAAAGCGCGCCCAGAGGGAGGGATACACGGTTTTCACCCCTCTCTACCACCATTAGTCTATACACTGTATCCTCAAAAAGTTTTTATAAATACGAAGTATATTCTAACTATTGCGACTGTCCACTTAAAATATCGCGAGTGTCCATTTAAAATATCGCGAGTGTCCATTTAAAATATCGCGAGCGTCCATTTAAAATATCGCGAGTGTCCATTTAAAATATCGCGAGCGTCCATGTAAAATATCGCGAGCGTCCATTTAAAATATCGCGAGCGTCCATTTAAAATATCGCGAGTGTCCATTTAAAATATCGCGAGTGTCCGTTTAAAATATCGCGAGTGTCCATTTAAAATATCGCGAGTGTCCATTTAAAATATATCGAGCGTCCATTTAAATTTTGCCAAGCGTCCAGTAACCCAGTTCAATTTCATTTTGGTTCTCCCAGTGTTACTAAGCCAAGAGGCTGCAGGTAGAAAGGCTACAGTTCAGTTTGACGATCTTGGCTGACGTAGAATGCCTCACAATCAAAACATGGCACTGAAGATAAAGCTGAGAGGGAGCAACTTCTCCCGCCTCAATAATTTCAAACATTATTCACACGTCCTGTTAAATTGTCAGTAACGTCCTGGTGTATACGTACTATATAAAAGTCACAAAATGTTTAGTCACTAATCTTTTAAATTGGTCAAACTTAACATTCGATTTTTACCTCATTTTATTTTTGATGTTCATTACCAAACACCACTAAAATAATTATCCTGATAAAACAAAGCATGAATTAAAACCAGGCATGGATATAGTTTTGATGCTTTTATTAATAGTTACCTATCATCTTCATATAAAACAGTTCCGAACACAATTGACTTCATGCGATATGAAGAAAGCTCAATTCGTTTCTTACTAACCGTCTTTCTGAAATCCCGTCCCTAAGAAAGATACCTAACCGATCGCTAAACGCGCCCGGCCCCAAGCCCCCAACCAAACCAAGTCGAATGATTTCTCAATTCCGCGAATTTCCCCTCTCCTATGACTATAACAGCATAGTACAAAAAAAGAAAAATTCCAAGAATAAAAGAAGTTCCCAGGTGCGAAAAAGAAAAACCGCTCCTCGCTGTCACGAAAGAATGAGGAAAAGGGGTTCAAAATGGACTGCAAGGTTTTGCGCTCTAGGCGAGCTTCATTTATATTGATACGTGGAGTCCAGGTTGTAACCCACGTGACGCGATTCATCCACTCGTAGGGTATGGTCCTTTTTTCAAATTTTAGGCCACCGCCCCCAACGCGAGCGCCATCTAGCGTTCTAGATCGGTAATAAACCTCGCCGACGCTACCTTTAAAAGTTAATGAAAAACCTCAAACAAGGGCGCACGAAATAATTGACCTAGATAGACACAATTCTTTAGATAAACACTAAGAATCACGGCATATGTACTTTGATTCATAAACATAATGAAAAACAAAGGGGAGGTAAAATTGTCAGGTCCAATCACAACGGAAGAGATGGAACAATCGGAAATAATTTGGGTTAAATCAATTCAAAGACAAATATACCAGCAAGAATTAAACGAACTAAATTTTGGTGAAATTAGCAAAAACTCACACCTATATACCCTGCACCCAATGGTAAACAAACTAGGACTACTTTGCGTAGGGGGGAGGCTTCACGAATCTTCACTCACCTACGCCGAAAATCACCCTATTCTATTAAGTAAAAACGAACCTCTAGCAAAATTAATTATGATTAGAAGCCACATAAAAACAGGCCATGGTGGAATAAATGACACCATCAAGCAAACAAGAAAAAGATACTGATTTCCAGCAGGAAGACAGTTGGCGAGATCAGTAATTAAAAGCTGTTTAACATGCAAACGATTAAGTATTAAGCCCTTAGATACCCCAACAGAAGCGCTGCCAAAAGATAGAGTAGACGAAATGCCTGCATTTTCAATAATAGGGATAGATTTTCGGGGACCAATTCTAATTAAAAATGGAGCTCAAACTGACAAAGCCTACTTCTGTCTTGTTACTTGCGCGGTAACCCGTGCAGTACACTTAGAACTGGTTCCATCCCTAAGCACCGAGGATTTTCTTCTATCATTAAGACGACTTATCACTAGAAGGGGTGTACCTGATACAATTTACAGCGACAACGCTAAAACATTCAAAGCCGCTGACAAAAATTTAAAAACAATTTGGGGAAAATTAGACGAATCAAAATTTCAGGAATTTTTCACAAATAAGGGAATTAAATGGAAATATATCGTAGAAAGAAGTCCTTGGCAAGGAGGATGGTGGGGAGTTTTAGTCAAATCTACTAAAACAGCGTTAAAAAAGAATTTAGGTAACGCATTTCTAACCTATGTTGAAACGGAGACGGCGTTAACTGAGGCAGAGGCCATGATTAACTCTCGCCCCATAAGTTACTGCTACAATGATTTAAACGAACCAACCCCAATAACAAGTGCTGACTTTCTGATAGGTCGAAGGGTAACTTCATTATCCCCATTTCAAAACAAAAGTAACAAACAAACAGTGCCAGCTACAAGGGTTGAAATAAATAAATGACTTAAACACAGAGAAAACGTACTTAACAAACTATGGAAACGTTTTCTAACGAATACATGCTTCAGCTACGCACTGCCCATTATGGGAAAACACCAAAAAATTCAAATAATGTTAAGAAAAATGATGTAGTATTAATATTAGATGACAAACGTCCTAGACATATGTGGAAACTAGGTATAGTTCAAGAAGTAGTCATAGGTCGAGATGGACAAGCTAGAGCTTGTATGCTAAAAACAACAAATGGCACAACCATTAAACGAACTTAGCAACATATATGCAACTTAGAAATATATAATTAAAATGACCAAAAAAATGTATTTAAAAAAACTGTAAACTTAGAGTGTATAAACCTGTAAGGTAATACTTCGGAATTCTCCTCAAGTATTACCGGGTGGAGTGTTAAGAAACCAGCCACTAAATCCATTTTTATTAAAAGAGGGATATGCGGTTCGGCTCAGGGCTCGGTCTTTTCGACCGTTTTCTCTCTGAGCTTTACCGGGAGGGAGCTTGGCTTTTTCAGCCAGTGTCTACCCTCTATTAGCGATAGCGAGCTTTTATACTCTCCGGTTATGGCAGAGACACTAGCGCCATCTAAAATGGCGACGCTAGCGCCATCTAGACTACCCGGCCGTGACAATATCCCAACAACAGAGTTCAACACAGGATCCTGGGCTTCCTGTCGATACACAACCGAGGGGACGTTTGTCAAAATTCCGTACAGTTCTTTTGAAATCTATCTAAAATCTCTCTCGAGAATCTCGATATCCCGAAACCTTACCCTTAAAATCTCGAAATCCCGAAATCTCACGTCAAAATCTAAAAATCCCAAAATCCCTACCTTTCTAACAATTCCGAAATCTTAACGTAAAATCCCGAAATCTTAACGTATAATCACGAAATCTCACCCTAAAATCTCAAAATCTGAAAATCCCAACCTTACAATACACGTTTTGCATCTAACTAAGAGGGGAAGACAGTAGACACGGGGGTAAAACTCTGCCTTCCATCTCGCTTTTTGGCGCCTGTTCTTAATAAGAGTTTTGTATTACAAAATAGACTATTTTTTCGAGTATTCATGGAATGGGATGGGCTTTGCGCTTGCGCGAGAAAGGTTGCTGCGTTGTTGCTTTTATTTTTGTTACGAAGTCGAAACCATTTTTTCCCAAAGTTTTTTTCCAAAGTTTTGAAGGTTCAATACTCACTTTCATGCCACTTTGAGATTGTGTATTTCTTGTTTACAAGAGTGAGTGCTGCTAAACTTAGCGTGGGAAGTAAAAACTCAGGAAAAATACATTGGAAATTGCGCGCGTTTTTATGAAGATGGCGTATTTAAATTCAATGAAAGACATATCATTGGACTCAGACACTCAGTGCTAACAACGCTGAAAATTAGCCTTCCCCGTCAATTATACCGGTGTTTGTCCAACACAGGGTATAATACACTAGAATCTGTTTCCAAATTAGTTGAGCCATCAGAACTTGACAAGTAGGAGAAATATATATCGGAATACCACGAATTGTTTGAAGAAGGACTGGAAGATTTTACAAGAAACCGAATAAGTTCAAATTTTTACCGGGCCATTTGCACAGTCTGGAATCACTGGGTAGAAGTGATAAGAACAAAGTTGCTGCTTCGGAGAGACAATTGGAACTAATGAAAAACCAGGCTTCTACCGAAAATAAAGGGGTGAAACGGAAAGCCCTTAACAGGGTAAGCTTTGGAGTAAACGAAACCGAAAAAAGAGCTAAAATTACCGCTGATATGACAGTGGTGGAGCATGAGAACTCAACATAACAGAAACCCAACGAAACTTATAAAGACAACCATAACCAAGAAATATCTAAAGACTTGGCAGAAGATAAAGGACAAAGTCCTAAAGATCGAAGACCTCAAAAACAGGATCAAATAAAGAATAATCTTAGCCAAATTTGGAAAAAGGTAAAACGCTATTTGTCGGAAGGGTTGCATAATTTGGCTCTGAAAGAATTCAAGGATTACGAGATTTTACATGTTTCATTGAAGAACAATTCTTTAGAAACGTCAATTCAAAACTAAGAATTAGATTACAAAATTGCTTGCTTAAAATGTGGAACCACGTGTTTTGTTATTAAGTCAAAAGCGGGTGGTTTTAGCGCATCTAATTACTACCGACACTTGAAGGTCTGCATGCTCAACAAAAGAAGGAATCCAAGGAAAAACAGACTTTTCTCTCTTTTGAAAATCTAAAGTCACCATAAGCGACTTCGTTAAAAGACAATACAACTGGGATACAAGATCCTGATGTTGTTTTAGACGAAAATTCTCAATCTGGTCCTCATAAATATTTAAATAGTAGTTCACAAGAAGCTGAGAAGAAACAGGATTTTTAGAATGCCCCCTCCCAACAGAGGTGCAGGTAGAAGGGGGCTATTCATCAGCTGGAAAATCGCTTGTTACCAGTCTCATTAAAACTAAGAGAAATTGTGATTACAATTACTCCAGACACGAAAGAATGCTAAGACTTCTATCGAAAAATGATTCAATGAATTCAAAGATTGGTACTTCTTTCCGACACTTCACAAAACTGAATGTCTCATCAGAGAAAATCAGATGCTAAAAATGGCATTAATCATGAACTTAGAGCGCTTCAGGTATACCCAAGGTACAAATATTCCTGAACATTTAAGTCGCGTCTCTCAATCTTTTACAGGAGCCTCTAGTTTCACAAGAAACTATTACTATTCCGATGTAAGTGATATGTTGAAATAGTTATGGCTAAACGGACCGTCTAAGAACAATCGTCACTTCTGAAATTGTCAAAAAATTTAGTGTCGCGTTACTTATTCTTTCCGGCTCTATGGCTTACTCTTTACTATCCCTTTACTTGCCTCTTGCACTCCTGTCTTTATGGCAAGTAAGGCGTTATATAACTGACGAAAGGAAGCCCCTTGTAGAGGGAGAATTAAGGGTTAAAGAACTTAAAGCACACCTTATTCTTTACAACGTTAAACACCATAACGTAGCAATAAGCGAAGCGCGACGAGAATTACTCAAAGAATTGACTACGATTCCTCTTCAAACTGTTGCGTCGGTTTTGTTCGACCGCTAAATGAGAGTGGATTCCCCATGACCAGTTCTATGGAATTTTCTAGCTACGAAGAATTGCAAGAAATGTTTGAAAAGGAATCGAAAGCAAAATAAGCCTACGTTTTTATTTATGGCACAGCCGTTACAAGCACACGTACCGCTTATGTGTTTATGTGTCATAGGTTCAGACAATCGGTTTACAAGTTCTGAAGTTCTCAGTCGCTGGGAAACAATTAAAGAAACGTGTTCTGCTGATGGAATTATTGTCGTTGCATATTCAAGTGATGGTGACCCTCGATTACTAAAGGCAATGACTTTGCACAATGAATTGGGCCAAAAACCAGGTCGAAAAGATTCAAATGCTACCGCATTCACAAATTTCACAAGTCACTACTCGGTCGATCGTCCCCTCTGCTTTCAAGATGCCGTCCACACTGGTACCAAATTAAGATGCCGCCTATTCCCTTACAAATGTTTTCTATGGAATTCCATAAGAAAATGTCTTAGGAAAACCTAAAGAAACGTCTTAAGAAATCGTAAGGAAAATTGCGGAAAATTGGCTCCTTTTTCCATAGAAAAACCTAGAAATTCCAAAAGTATTCCTAAAGAAATTACAAAGGTATTCCTGAAGAAATTCCAAAAGTATTCCTAAAGAAATTCCAAAAGTATTCCTAAAGAAATTACAAAAGTATTCCTGAAGAAATTCCAAAAGTATTCCTAAAGAAATTACAAAAGTATTACTAAAGAAATTCCAAAAGTATTACTAAAGAAATTCCAAAAGTATTCCTAAAGAAATTCCAAAAGTATTCCTAAAGAAATTCCAAAAGTATTCGTAAAGAAATTCCAAAAGTATTCCTAAAGAAATTCCAAAAGTATTCCAAAAGTATTCCTAAAGAAATTCCAAAAGTATTCCTAAAGAAATTCCAAAAGTATTCCTAAAGAAATTCCAAAAGTATTCCTAAAGAAATTCCAAATGTATTCCTAAAGAAATTCTAAAACTATTCCTAAAGAAAGTTCAAAATTATTCCTAAACAAACCCAATAAGATATTTAATGGAACCCTTAGGGAGTTCGTAAGAAACTCTAAAGAATTTAAAGAATATTTTGAAAGCTTAAGTATCATAGGAAAGGAAGTTGTTACTAAAGTTCAACTGAACAAGGCGCTCCGCTCCGACTGCTCCTGGCGGCGCCCACAGGAATGACAAATCTCAAATAGGTCAAGCGCCCAAATACAAAATTCTCTTTGGCATTCGAATAAATTTAAAATCACTGAATTTAATGTTTTATCAATTTTATTAAATGTTCAATGACCATAATATTAGAAAAGTAGTGACTATTTTTATAACAAATACAAAAATTATTCTTTTTTGAATATGTCAATTCACAATTTTACTTTGGAAGTGCAGACTTCTTTGAAATTTCTTTTATTTTTGCTTGAAGTGACTGTTTAATTTTTGATTTTGGTGTGCTATACTTCTGGCACGTAAAATCTAAACAAAATTACACTTCATTGAAAACAAGCTCTCCGGAGTAATTAAAAAACTAACAATTTAATTATTGTTTTTATAGGTACTTAAACTAGGCTTTATTAAAGCAGAATGAATTAACTGGTTGTAAATCAATTACCAATTATGTCACTTTCCAGAAATGGAGGTGTTAATTAGCTCGTCTCAGTTGAAAACCGTCAGGAGTAAATTTCGAGCGAAAGTTGTGGCATTCCCATTTGCAGAAAATTCCGCATTTAAGAGATCAGTTTTTTTAATTGAAGTTTTTCCAATTTTCAATAAGGAAATTTTGCCAATCAGTTAATGCTTGCTAAATTTGTGAATTCGAGTTAGACCCTCTCGAGTCTTACCATTTCAACAGACAAGTTTGGTGGATTGTCACTTGGGCTTTCTTCCAATTCAGAAGACTTCTGGCATTTTTCATGCAACTTTTTTAGTTTTTTGATCCACGTTCCAACTTCTTTAAAAAAACCATTTAAATAGTATTTAATTTAGATTTCTTAATTTTTTCAGCATTTAAGACATTGTAATTTGATTTCACCATTCAATTTCATTTGATAATCTAATTCTTCTCTCAGGCGTTTGTTCTTTTCTTTCAGTTTCAGGACTTTATCTTCCAATTTATTTCTAGACCATGTAGCCATGTCATGATCCTTTTCAGCTTGACTGTCCAGATTTTCCAAAAGCGCTTGAGCTTGCTGTGCAAAGATAATAAACGTTGAAACTGTACCTTTTTGTGTTGTTGGCCCAAATATTTTACTGCAATTATTAGAATGTTTATTTAGCCTGGCTTAACTTTTGTTAAAAATTAATTTGTTAAATATGAAAATGTTTCAGCCTTTTTTCGAAATTTCAAATTAGAGTAAAGCGTGTTATACTTCTGTGCAACTATCTTTGTATCAAAAAACGTGGAATTACAAGAAACTGACTCACTATAAATTCTTCAAGATAGAGACGTACCGCTTGCTGGTGAACTCGTGCATGCTGGTGACTTGTCCCCATTCTCTAACTTATTAAGTTATTTTTTCAACTTTTTTTCGATCTGGGCGTCTGTACCTTAAATTCAGTGTGAGAAATATTAAGCTAGGAACACAATCTAATTGGATGCATAGTTGTATACATCGTCCTGGCTAGAAGTACGCCTTGTGCTACTCTCATGCCTTCTTTCGCTGGCCTCGTCACCAAGGCAATAGTCCACTCAATTACGCGTTAAGCTGCTCCAAAATTCCGTGTGAATAGTACTTTTTAAGGTTTCCGTCACCAAATAGTAATTGTTTTTGAGAACATTCCTCGGCTTGAAATAGGACAACTACGAAAAATTTCGACCAAATTTTATTTTGTAAATATTTTCTACCATTTCAATTTCTATAAAAGTATTCTACCAAATGCAAAGTCTCTGCGGCTACTAGAAATACTACATTTATATGGGAAGATTCGCAGCGACAAGTATATAAATCCAGGGCTATCCCTGATAAATCCCATATTCCTTTAAAAACCGTTAATACATTCATTAACCTTGTTCCTGAAGATATACAGGGTACGTTCAGTAAACCCTCTTTGATGACAGCGCTTACTAAGCGATGCCAGATTTTCACTACTGTACGCTTTTTCGCGTTTCCGGTTTTGACGTCATGATGCTCAGCGCTTGCTCATCAGAAAAACCATCTAATCGATATGGTTTTTTTGATGGCGTGACGTAGCGCTTGACTGTTGTTGGCGCGGGATTTAAAAATTAAATTCCAATGATGCTATTCCAACAGTAATTGTATTAGTTTTCTTTACAAAACTACTTCTACCATTCAAATGGACATAATTTTCTTAAACAATTTCATTATTTGCGAGCTCGTTAATAGTGGACAAGAACCATTTGCGCTTCGTAACGTTTTGAGGGCCAGTAAGACGTTTCCCCAACCCCATTTTCGAAAACAGCGCTAACTTAAAAATGTGACTTTTCCGTTCAACAACCATTTACGTCACTGTGACGTCTCGAGCCCATCAACCAAACATCAAGAAAACAGCGATTTCTTTGAGATTTTCGTTACTGAACGTACCCACAGACTAAGAAGTAGCAGAGTCGAGTCACAGCCTCCTAGATCACGCGACTCGGTGAACGCGGGCTATATTGCAAAATAGCCAAGTCAGAATTTTCAGGCTACGACCGCGCTGAGTCCAGCTGACACTGTCGCACCCTTAGCGCCCTTAAGTTGACAATTTCAAGTTTACAACAAAGAAAATCAAAAAAAATTTCGAATAGTATGCACCCCCCTACTGCTTAAACGATATAGACGCCATGGGCCTGGCATAGAACCGTGTGACCGTTGTCTATCACCGCTGCTATAGACCCTTTCTACTTATAAAAGAGAGATGTCAATCCTCAGTATCGGGATATACAGGGGGTTGACCCGTCGACGTCTCTGCTCTTTTTATGATCTTTCCATCGAGCGAGATGGATGGCAAAGTATTTTCCCCGTGTCTTTCCCTCTTACATATATTCAGTTTAACCAAGACGTCCCTATTGAATTTGCCGCCATTGTTGAAATTTGCACAAAAAAAAGGTTTCACTATAAATCGGCCATGAACGGGGATATGTTAGCCAAGGTTCTTATAGAAACTTCGTATTATAAGGTTGGCTTATAAAGCCGTTTTTCAAAACGAAAAATCTGGCTCGAAAAACGGGGAGCAATGCTTTGGTTTTTACGTTTTGCCACTGTTTAGAGTGAAAACGTATTGTTCCGACCTCTGTTGGCTGGACGGCTGGTCGGCTGGCTGGATTTGGTGTAAACGCATAATAAGATTCTTCATAAATAAACTTTTTGAATTTCAAATTTCCCGCGAATTTTCGACTCGAAATTCACCCGTAGTTCACGTTACACCTCATAGGTGGCGTAACGTATTTAATTTCAATTGAAATTATTTTTCTGTCGGTGCCGGGCCTCGAACCTACAACGTCCTGATCCATACGAAACGCCAGTGAAGGCGCCGCGCGTGCTACAACGAAGCCACGCTTGCTTGTAATATAAAGCGAGTTAAATTATAGTGAAGAGAAGAGATAAGTAGAAGCGAGGGTAGAAGGATATGGACCCCCCCCCCACCTCTCCGACGCCCGCCACTCGTGGCTTTAGCGGGAGACGAGAGAGAGAGGGCTATGGAGAGAGAGAGCTGTTTGGCTTTAAGGTGGCGGGGAGCGTAGCGCCCCCCAATTTTTTAATATAGCGATATAATTTAAAAATATGAAACATACTCATTTAAAGTTAAATAATTCTAATTAGCTAATATGATTATTATAATTAAAAAAAATTATATTATTTAAGTAATAAATTTAACGATAGTTGTTGAGAGATAATCAATAGAGGGCAACATGAGATGTCATAAATAGACTGCGAACTTCGTCTAGTTTGTTGTCTGCCTATTGCAAGGTCTGATGATTGATGATTAGAAAGTTTAATCAGGTGTTTAAATGTAACTTAATTCCGGTGATACCATTAATGACAAACGCAATCAACATACTCATGGTTTAATTAAAGTTAATTAAATTGAATTGCTCAAAGATAATTATAAAATTAAATCAACAACTCAACTATCTGCTCAACGATAATTTGGCTAGTTTTTGTCAGTTTTGCTGTTTATTTAAACGTAATTAAACAATGGTTAAATACTGCAGCGTGTATGGGTGTAAAAATAATGCCACAATGAGTGGTGTCCGCTTTCACCAATTTCCACGCGACGTTAAATTGTCGAAACAATGGGATATAGCTTTCAAAATGGGTAAACCACACACCAAGTCCATGGTTGTCTGCTTCCTTCATTTTAAAGAGGATTACCGCCCTCAACCGAAATATGAACAGTCAGGTATGTTTTAAGCGTATAATATTAATTTAAAACCAATTATAACAAGAGTTATTATTGTAGATAAGTTAAGTTACCCTCCCAGACTTGGACCTTTGACTGTTCCTTCCAAAAAACACCCGTTAAGGAAACATGATCAACAATAGTTTAAGGCTAATGGGAGATTGGAAAGACTTAAAAAAAAAGGAATCAGCTCTCACAATCTCCAACTTTGCATGCAAGTGAAACAGCTGAAATAAATGGACCAGCAGACGCAGAAATTCTAGCTGAAAGATTGGGGATTGATGCTGTTCAACAAACTACCGAGGAAACTACGACCGACAAATGCACCACTCCAAACCCCAATGATAAATCAGGGTTGCCACGGGTCAGGGAGAACCTGGAAAAGTCAGGGAATTTTAAAATGGGCCAAAAAGGTCAGGGAAAAGTCAGGGAATTTGAAAAATTTGAGCAAAGTCAGGGAAAAGTCAGGGAATTTTATATTAGTAGGTAAAATATCTGGGGATAAGTCTTTATTGAAAGAGTAATTAAAGTTTCTTTTCATCCTCTCTTAACACAGAAAACTCGAGAGCAATCCTAAAAAATGTCTAGAATTGTTTTTGTAAAGGTAATCCTCTCTAAAGAAATCTCTCAGACTGTTATTTATAGTTAAAATGTTTCTTAATCATTTTGGCGAAAATGTTTCTTAATCATTTTGGCGAAAATGTTTCTTAATCATTTTGGCGAAAATGTTTCTTAATCATTTTGGTGTGAAAAATACATTGGAAAACTTAAATGTAGAGACTTTATTTAATTATAAGCACTTAAAACGTGCTGTAAACATTTACACTTTCTGCCTAAAAGGTCAGGGAAAATCTCAGAAAAAGGTCAGGGAAAACCTGGAAAAGTCAGGGAATTTGGTTTTGAATATTCCGTGGCAACCCTGTAAATGCATTATGGTCAATACCTTGGAAAATAATACATATTATGTTAATGCTTCTAATGGAATATTGAATGCCACCTCTATAATTTCATTAACCGGATTACAAAGTACTGGTCTATTTGATGCGATCATTAAAAATATTAACTGTAAATTCATACCCCTTTTCATGGACAAATAAGGTAGAGAGGAAGCATGGGACAAGAATGGGGGAAACTACGAGTCTCGAGATAGGGTATTTTTGACACTCATGAAACTAAAACTTGGCATTTCATTCACCGCTCTATCAGCTTTGTTTGGAATAAGTAAAGTTCAGACCTCAACTCATTTTAAATTAACTCTTACGCAGTTCCCAAGCTTGTTAAAACCCGTGAAAAAAATGCAAATAAATAATGCACCCAAGACTCCTGAAATTTTGTAAAACAATTTTATTTATTAAATTTGTAAGGCTCTATCACATTTTAAGGAACTTAAAAATATCACATCAGCCTTATTTGCGCCATTACATTCCGTCCTTTTTATTCCATTTCAAATAATTTGGAATGTAGTAATTAAAATAAGCCAAAAAACCTTTTGAAATAAGTAATTTGTAATCTTGGTAAAAGATTGTTAATAAATTTTTGGTCTTTTGGCACATCAATAACAAAACAGTCATCTTCCAGCTTAGAATAAATTACATAATGACAACTTTGAAGTCCTAAAAGGGCCAAACTAAGTTGCACTTGCCCATAATACATTTGTTTGGGTTTCAAAGAAAATGTTCCGTCCTTCTTGATTACGTAAGGGGTTTTCTTGAGGACTGTTTCTAAGTTTCCTTTTTCACCAATGACTGGACACTTCATTTCGACCAAATTATCGTTGACTAGACCGTCAGGGGAACACCCCAAGAATGGATAAGAAGGGTTGACTTCAAAACCAATCTTCGTTACTTTTAAATTAGACTCTTTTTTAAAGCAACAAGAGTTTTTTTCGTTTATAATTCCATACTGTGTGAATTCATTTCCCTTAAAGTTTGACTTAAGAGCTTTTCGAATTTTTTAAATAGGATCTTTTGGAAAATATGTGTAATACTCGTAGCAATTTTGACAAGAGAGAGAGAAACATGTACTAAACAAAAAGAAAACAGTATTACCAATTTTTATACTCATGTTATGACCAAGGCTTAAGAGTTTACATAACTAATTTGGTTAATATTAGGGTGATTAGGTTTTCAACACTTACCATTTTTGAAAATATTCTCTTCTGAAAATTGTGGTTCATCCATTGCAAGAAATTTCGAGCACTAATTTTCATTTGGGACTGAATTATCAAACGTCACATACACTGCCGCTGATGCTACAGGCCTCCGGCCTGCCATTTTTGTTTCCCCTAGATCAAGCTTCGCGTTTTCTCCGCACGGTGGCACTAGTGAAACTTTTCGTTCTAGGCGCAGAATCTGGCAGCCCTGAACTATTAAAATTTTGGTCCAAATGGTAATTTCATTGAGTTGAGAAAATTACCACTAGAGTGGTCTTTGCGTTAACCTGCCTATTTGGGGTACGTGGCACACTTTCGAAAACATTGGGACGGACGGATAGCTACCAAGTTTATCACTCGATGTTGTCGCCATCTCGAAGCCTAGATAAGAAATGTATAAATACATGTATTCTTGGAATCAGTCAAATTTCCCGCCTTTTCTTTTAGTTCCATTGGTTGCACCAGGATGGCGTCACAAGCGCGTGATATAGTTAATCGGATTATATCCTAGCGGATGAAAGGCCACTCTAGTGGTAATTTTCTCAACTCAATGGGTAATTTAGTCCAGTTTAAAAAAAAAATCCATATTTCCCACCCTGGTCCGACATAAGTGAAAGACGTGACGTCATGCGAGACTGCGCAGTGCGAATTTACTTTCGTCATCGCAAAAATTTGCCCCAGAAAAGAGCCATCTAACGGTTACTAATCGCAAATTCAAAATGTCACATAAAAAATGCTTCTGTTGTACATTCAAGGCAGTGATGTGCCTGAGGATATTTGTTTTCACGCTTAGAGGATAGGTAACTCCCAATCTCCGACGGCAGCTTATTTGATATATAATCTTTTTCCAGCGTTGGTTGTCAACACGCGCAAACCCAGATTTCTATGTTGAAGCGGCTAAATTATGATCACTAACGTAGGTTTGTGCGTGCAGACAACAGACAATGCAATTACTGATTTACAGGATTTAAAACGTCGAGATTTTAAATACTAAATATCAGTATTTTTTTCGTCTTTTGTCTCGAAATATTTCTTTCGTGTGTTGTCAGCACGCTTAAAACTAGGTTATAGATTACCGCAAAATCACTCCAGTATAGGAACCAGGGTTTGCTCGTGCTGAGAACCAAAGCTAGAACAAATTTTATATAGAATAAGCTGCCGTCAAAGATAGGGAGTTGCCAATCTTGTAAGCGTGAGAAAAAATTTCCTCTCAAAGTTTTTACCTTCGCGAGTTTTAGAGGTTCGGAAAAGTATTGGTCCGACCCTGGCTAACAGGCTGAACGTCCCTTCAACCACATTTTTAATTATAAATTATTTCCTTACAAAGTTTTTACTTTCGCGCGTTTTATAGGTTCGGAAAAGTGTTGGTCCTACCCTGGCTGGCAGATTGGGTCCCTTCTACCCCATTTTTAGTTCTAAAATTGTTTTATACTAAATTAAGATATAAAAAATTGTTTTTAAATTAACTTTCTTGGCACAAATATTATGAGTTTGTAAGTTTTTTCGGTTCCGGCTTCTCTGATTAATTAGCGCTTAGTACGTCATAAACAAAAAGGAATGAGGTTGTTTTGGGCGGTAATATCTATCGGGCCTGCCTTCTATTCAGTATGATTTTCTCTGTTCTTTATCTCCACCATCCGTTTCCGTGTCACGTCTACCGTTGTTCTTTAGGGCTTATGCAAATTACTTCAATTCTATCGCGGCAAGTTTCAAGACAACATGACTCGGGGCTAATTCTAAGCGCTTGTTGCATATTGCTATATGCGTGCAACCAATAAAATAATTTTACTGCCCAAACGCATCAATTATCCCACAAATATTAGGTTTGCAACAAAATTGTTCCAGTTCATAGGACAGAAGTTGGTTATTTACTTGTTTCATAAATCTATAGCACAAGATCAAGCTAGATTATTTTTATTCATAATTGGAATGATATTTGATATTTAGAAGAAAAAAATACCCGTAAAGTATATAGGCCAGGGTCACCTTACAATAAATTTAGCTAGCCCAGGCAAAACGTCATATGGCCGGGGCCATCTTGTTTCCCTTCTTAAGACGTGGTTGGATCCCGAGGAACCAAAGGAAACAAGACTTCGCGTTTGAGCATCCTCTCGAATAGGAGGAAAGTTAAAGGAATACTCTGCTGCGTTCGAGGCCCTTGAGATTAACTTCACTGCGCCCAAAAAAGAGAGAAAATGTGCTGCCGCCTAGGTGTGAAAGCTTGCAATTCAATTTTTCCTCTAACGGTTTTTCAGTTCTCTCCTTCCTCCCACCCGTTTCCCACGGCAAGGCAAAAGCAGTTGTCCCCTTTTTTCGTTTCTTTATTTCCCCTCTTGCGAGTCAGTTTTTAGTGGGATTCAAAGAAGGAAAACTACTACAGTCTTCCCCCTCCTACAGCGCCCTTTCTCTCTCTAGCCGAAGCCCATGCTCTAGCAGAGATCTTCCGTGATATCCGTGATGTGATATGCTATACGTCCTTCGGTTAAGGCTGTGCGAATACTCGAATAACATTCGTTCAATTCGAATCGCATTTGCCATTTGGAGAAAAACGAGTATTCGAATCCCAAAACGATTATTCGAAAAGAAATTAGAATACCCAATTTAAATACGAATACAGTTTCCTAAACCGAGTAATCGTTTCCAAGGGGTTAAATTCGAATAGAAAACGAGAATTCAATTGAAAGATTTTGCACTTCGTGGTATATTTTCTCTCACGAAATACAAGTCTTAGCGTGGGAACCAGAGTGAAAGGAAAAATTCCAATCTATGCGGGAACTAAAATATTTTTAGACTACTTTTTCCACTACTACATGTATTTAGAAAACGATTAATCGTTTTGAAACGAGTATTCGTCTGGTGAAACCGAGTAATCGAATTTTCTAGCACTCGTTTTGAAAAAAAGGAGTACTTGAACAAGATTTTTTGTAAAAGAGTAATATTTGTTTGAACGAGTACTCGATTCGGATTTCGAGAAGGAGATTTACTATTCGATTCAGTTTGAAAACCACTATTTGCACAGCCCTAGTTTTGGTTTATAAAAGGGGGAGGGAGGTATATACTATATAGTTTGCCTTGGTCGCTTTCTACATAGACTAATGGCACCCCATGTTATCCCCTCGTAGAGTTTAATTCAGTCCGGGGACACTGCCATTACTCTATTCAGTAGGTATTGAGTAGCTATAAAAATGTTTCTTTATTGTGTTTATTTTGCCAAAATGTTGAAAAAATTAATGAAAGAGGCAAATAAGGACATGCAATTAACATATCCTTTTTTCACCTCAAATTACATAATTCCTTCAAGTGAGGTTGAACATGGAGCAAAACAATTTAATTTATTAGTTCAAATTGTAAATGTACAGTCCTAAAATTGAGGTTTTGTCATTAAATATAATTTGTTCACACTTTCTGAAATGAAATGTTCAGGTACTAGTTTTATTCAAAACTAATGTGTGTAATCGGCAAGTTCTGTTCACATTATCGGAATCAATTATTTTGGTAAAGTTGAATATACTCATTTTAAAAAATAAACACAAATAATTGTAATTCTTACCCTAATTAGTCAAGAAGAAATGGAGCCAATCTCTCATTATTTGAGCCTCTACCTATCCTAGCTCTCTCAGCTTTCCACCGTTGAAATCCTAATTTTAAAAATTGCATTCTACGCGTAGTTTCTGGTGAATCAATAAACATAAGTTAAATATAGCTAAATATAATTTTGAGCATACATAATGTGTTCCGAAATTTTAAATAAGGAACATGGCGATCACTTAGTTTATGACAAACCTTTGGAAGCCATTTCAGTTTGATGTTTGGAAATCAAACTTTATAATCCCACTCGAAATGAATTCCTATTTAACAAAAAAACTGAATAACTAAAGCGTTTAGAATATACAATAGAATAAGCGGTAATATAATTACTTACTATTTGAAATAACAGCTGTAAATCCTCTAATGACAGAGCAACAAGTGTTTCCAAATTTCACTAACAAATTTCGCGTCGCGACCGAAAGAAAAAATAACCAGCCTAAACCCGTAAACCGGCGATATGGCATCCGAATTCCAAAACCAAAACTTTCCCATGGGCCGGATGGGGAAAGAAATTCAAATAAATGCGGTGTGAGAGAGAGGAAAGACACGAGATTTACCAAAATCGGGACCCCAAACCCAGCGCTTCTGCAAGCCACGCTTTCTGTTATATTTCTCAGTCCCTAATGTAAGGTCTTTGTACCACGTGACTCAATTGGCCAATGGTGGCTGATGTACTTATTTCAAATGAAACGTACCCGCCCCCTGAAGGTCTCGCCATCTAGCGTTAAAAATCGGTAGTTTACGGAGGAGAGTATTCCTTTAAACGCGGGAAGCCGGGAACCCAGTAACGAGTGCGAAGTTTGGCCGGGGACTTGCCGCGTCCTGCGGCGGTTGGTTAAAAATTAAAATTAAAAATATCGAGCTTTGAAAGTTTTTCAAGTTTTAAATAAGGTAAGAATAAACCCCTTTAAAGCTAATTTCAAGCAATACATGAGTGGTATTACTATTAAACTCTAAATTTCATAAATTATAGCGGCCAAGGCTTAGCTCCAACTTTCCATTTAAGAATTAAGATTGAACATCAATTCAATTGTAATCTGCCTAAGTTCAGACTGCATCTCATTTTAAGTTACTACTGAAATAAAATGCCTGGCCTGCGGTGCTCCGTGCTTGACTGTGATAATTCACTAATAAGGACAAAAGGTATATCGGGAGAAGAAAATGGAAAAGCTCACTATGTAGAAAACTAGAAACAGAATATTTATAATTCTCAGATACATTTGTGATAAATTTGGTTCTACAGTTGATACAGTATTACACTAGCGTTTTTAGGCTAGTCAATAAATTTATTTGTAAACAAAGTGTCCTAATTACAACACATGTTAAAGCTAAAGTATGTGATAAACTTTCACAATTTCCTAAATTTCTACCTCATTTTTGTATGGATTAAAACCTTGTTAAAAATAAAATGGACTATTGAGAGCTGAATTTATAGAATCAAAAATTAAGAAGTTATATATTTATTTAGGTCTACTGTGTTAAGAATTTGCAAACGTATACGTTATAATATGCAATTGAAAAATATTCCACTTCACGCATTTTGCTAAGACAGACATTTTTGAAATCCGCGTAATACCCCCAAAAATCTACTTCCCAAAGGCTGTTGGGATCCAGCTACGTCACTCGCGACTGCCCGGAGAGGAGAGAGAATTTTTCTTTCAGCGAGACGTTTTTTCCGCAAATAAGCACCCCTTGTATGTTAACGACACAATGTCATACACGTACTCTCCTAAAACTGATAAATGTAGTTATAAAATGTAAACGGGGAATGGAATTGTGCTCGAAAACCCGAGATAAGTAAATTTTTCAAATTATTGAGAGGGAATAAATTGACTACCAGTAAATTAAGTTTATTCAATGGAATAGGGTGATGGAACAGTAGTTTCTTAAAGGGGCTGTCCGACGCCCTCTCCTTTTTACCTCTCCGAGTGACGATGACGTCACGGAGAGGTATTACACCGGCCGTGTCTGTCTGTCTGTCAGACCCCACGTGACCGCGTTCGCAGTTTACAAATCGGAGCAAACAAATACCCGATTTCCGGAACGCGTTCGCGGTTCACGGAAATTTGGCCATTCATCTACCAACACCAGTCTTTACTAACTGGCTTCTAAGCACCACAATCTGCTAGTCTTTGTCCATCCCACATGGACACTAGCCTGTACTTGCTGGCTCGGAAGCACCACCATCTTCTGTTCTTCGTCAATCCCACATTGACACCAGCCTGTACTCGCTGGCTCGTAAGCACCACCATCTTCTGTTCTTCGTCAATCCCACATTGACACCAGCTTCTATGCACCACCATCTTCAGGTCTTTGTCCATTCCGGCTTCTTCTCCATCGTTATCGATCGGTTTTAAGATATACGCGGCGATCGGCTAGGGTTACGAGAAACGTCTAGCCTCCCAATGGTAGGGCTTCCACCAAAGGTTCACGCGAATGCGTTTTTATCTATTATTATAATGGAAACGAATTGTATATATACCCCAAAATTTGAAGAAAGCGGGCAAGAGGGGTACCCTTCACTTTAAACGTCAATATTAGCAAAGTTTCGAAAGATAATAGGAACAACTTTATTTTAAACGATTTAACTATTTTTAGAGTTATTTACTGGCGATTAAAATAATGAATATCATTTATATTTAATTAATTATTTAAGAAAAATTTTTTTCTATGTAATGACACAAGTGAGAGTTTATATAGAACGAGTAATGAAGATTGCATCCGAATCAAAACACTACACGCATATCAAAGTTAATATAAAGCGAGTAGGATGATAAGATCTCTTACAAAACGATAACATTTCCTTTTTGCAGAATATTAAATGGAAATATTTTAAATATTTTTCGGCATTACGATTCTTTAAGTAGTTGTGTAGCTATAAAGCTCTGTTTCATCTTAATATTCCAAGAACATCTTTAGATATTAACATTTCAAATTTGGTGTTTACTTTTTAATTCAGCTTTACTACATTTATATATAGTGTAATCGCATTTTCTATATTCGTTAGATAATATGGATGTTAATTCTTCATCTATCCAAATGTGTTGAAACGATTGGGTCTGTGAAATAAGATACCCTAGATTTAAACTAGAATTGACCTTGTTTCGCCTCCTCTTATAGGAGGTGTTAACGGTTCAGAGTGAGCCGAAAGTTAAATACACCCTTCAGTGATACAATTTAGGTCCTCATTAAGGCTCGTTTACATGTGAGCGAGAATTAAGCTTAAAGCGGAGAGTAAAAGTTGAAAGTCGAATCTTTTTCTCGCGCCTAAAAAATCGCGTCTGAAAAAAGCGTTTTTTCCCGCTGCTCCACCTGCTCCTTCGTTTACATACGAGCTGGGCAGTAGCATGAGCCTAGATTGCAGAGTTGTCTTTCAGTCGAAAGTAAACAACTAAAATGGCGTCGACTGTCGTTAGTTTACTTCTGCTTAAAAAGAAACTATTGCTTTTGAAAAACATTCGACATTTATAACAAAAAAACAACAGAAAATTAGAACTGAACGTCGTTGGTGGGCACATCCTATATGGAGAAATAGAAACAAAGAAGGCTATTTTCGCCTTTTGGAAGGTTACTTGATATAATTTGTCAAGATGCGTATATTTTCTCTACTTGAGCTTGAGAATAATTTTGATTTAGTTGTCGAGCTTGAAAGAATGAGGCAAATTAATGTGATTACACGTATTTAAAAATTTTTATCTTGTTCTTTTAAAGTGTTGTAAATTAGAGATAATACCGGTTGTTTTTTATCTATATCCAGATTATATTTTCTACACTTGTATTTTTTATGCATCGCGGTCATTCTTGTAATCTTTATTTTTTTATCGCGATGCCTTAACTATATAACCGGATAACATTCCGATAACGTTTGTCAGTTCTCAAAGTCAGTTCTCAGTCGTCAGTTCCCAGTTGATCAGTTCCCAGTTATCAGTTGTCAGTAGCGTTCACGGAAATTAACATAAATGTTTTACTTAATTTAATAAAGAGTTCATAACCAGTTAATCCCAGAGTCGTTCTTGCGTCAAACAACAACAGGTTATGGGCCCAGCACGCTTCCACTGCGCAAAGGTTTAGAAGTCATAAGAAGTTCAACGCCGGGAAGATTATCCTTTAAGGTGCGGAGTCAGACGTAGAATGGCCGGAAATCACCTGGGACGAATCGAGACGTTAACTAAAGATAATTATGATACCTGGAAAATGCAAGTGGAAGCCCTGCTTCAAAAGAACGACCTCTGGGAGTACGTAGATGGAACTTCAACGAGGCCAACTCCGGTACGGGGAACGGAAGGAAACGCCCAGGCGGTCGCTATCTGGGACAGTAATGATCGGAAGGCAAGAGCGGACCTAATCTTGTCGATCAGTCCGTCGGAGTTGAAGCAAGTAAAGAACTGCACCACCTCACGGGAACTATGGAAGAAGCTCGAATCCATCTACCAGTCCAGTGGACCTGCCCGGAAAGCCACGCTGCTGAAGAAACTGACCCTCAAGAAAATGAAGGAGGGAGAAGATGTCCGGGATCACCTCCGAGAATTTTTCGATGCAGTAGACAAGTTGGCTGACATGGGAGTAGCTGTAAACGACGACCTACTGGCCATTATGTTGTTATACAGTCTACCAGAATCGTACGAGAACTTCCGGTGCGCAATAGAGTCCAGGGATACATTACCTGATCCGGAAGCCTTGAAAATAAAGATCCTGGAGGAATCGGACGCCAAGCAATCTAAAGAAGACGAACCCGTGCAGAATGCGATGATGGGCAGTAGGGGTAGAGGAAGAAGCTTACGTGGACGAGGAAGCACGACCTTTAAGTACAAGTGTCATGGATGCAGGAAACCCGGCCACAAGGTAGCTGATTGCCCCGACAGAAACCATGGTTCAGGCATAAGAACCAGAAAGAAAGAAAACGCCCATCATGTACTGGCAGAAAATTTGGCCGAGGAAGAATTTGCATTGCACCTGAAGGCTTATCACGATTCCTGGTGCCTGGACAGCGGAGCCACCTCACATATGAGTTCCAACAGAGATCGTTTCAACGTTTACGAAGAGACCACGAAATCTTTAAACCTGGCCACTGCAGAGTCAACGAAGATACGAGGTGTTGGCGAAGTAAAAGTACCCGCAACGAATGGCAGCGACAATCGAATTCTTCGCCTGGAACGAGCCCTTCATGTCCCGGATTTAAGAACAAATCTCCTATCCATTGCCAAGATGACAGACAAAGGACATGAGGTCACATTCAAGAAGTCGCAGGCCTGGATTAAGACGGCAACCGGGGAAGTGATTGCAGTTGCTGACAGAGTTGGAGACCTTTATTACCTGAGGAAGGCTGAAGAAACGGTCCATTCAGTGCAAGCGGAAATAAAGCCTAGAAGCAACCTGGAGAACTGGCATTTCCTACTCGGTCACTTGAACGAGAGAAGTTTAAAGGAAATGGCCCGGAAGAATTTGGCTACGGGACTCAACATTGAAAAAGATGGGAGCCTGGGAATCTGCCAAATCTGTATCAAAGGAAAGCAATCGAAGGAGCCGTTGCCGAAAACCGAAGATAGCCGCACCTCACATGTCCTGGAAATAGTACACTCTGACGTATGCGGGCCGATGAGAGTAACGTCAATGAGCGGAGCCAAGTACATCGTCGTTTTCACTGATGATTATTCCCGGTGGAGTGAAGTCAGCTTTTTAAAACACAAGAGCGAAGTGTTGAAAGCCTTCAAAGAATTCAAGCAACGAGCTGAAGTGGAAACCGGGAGAAAAATCAAGACCTTGCAGTCCGACAACGGAACCGAATACTGCAACAATGAATTCGACAGATTCCTGAAAGACTCTGGTATAAAAAGAAGGCTCACCGTACCATACACCCCGGAACAGAATGGCATTGCCGAAAGAAAGAACAGAACACTCCTAGATATGGCCCGATGTATGATGATACAAGCGCAACTTCCACCATCATTCTGGGCAGAAGCGATGGCCACGGCTAACTACATTCGAAACCGTTGTCCTTCCCGGAGCATAAATGGAGAAGTACCATTTACCAGATGGACCGGAAAGAAGCCATCCCTGCAACATTTGAAGATTTTCGGCGACAAAGCTTTGCTGTTGGACGAAGATAAAAGGAAGGGGAAGTTTGCAGCCAGGAGCAAAGAATGCGTTTTCATCGGCTATTCTCAAGTCTCGAAGGCCTATCGACTCTGGGTTCCGTCCGAGAAGCAAATTTACCGGAGTCGAAATGTCAAGTTCCTGGGAGAATTTAATAAACAAGGCGGATATGATGATTTCGCCACTCCAGAAGTCAACCTGAAATACGGAAGCAAAGCTAAAGGCGAAATCGAAGTCCCGGCCACTACACACGCTGCAAAACCGTCTGTCAGAGAAGAATTCAAAGAAGTCAAAAAGGAGTTCATAGATGAAATCCCGGAAGAATCTAATACCCAGGAAAACGAGGACGTCTTCGAAGAACCCTCAGAAACCCTCGTTCTGAAGAAAGGTCCCGGAAGACCGAAGAAAATAAGAACTGGAGTACCCGGACGACCGAAGAAATCATTCAACATGATTCCGAGCGTCTCAGAAGAGTCTACTGAAGAGGCTACTGACGAGCAAGAAACCCTGTCCGATGAGTCAGCAAGCCTAGCTATCTTATCAGAACCTTTGTCCATGAAGCAAGCCCTGGCTTCTCCGTACGCAAACGATTGGAGGAAAGCAGTAACGGAAGAGTTCGTTTCGCTTATCAAGTGCGAAACCTGGGACATCGTTGACTGTCCGGAAAACCAGAAGGTCCTTGGAAATCGTCTTGTCTTCCGAACGAAGTACTTACCCAGCGGAGAAGTAGAGAAAAGGAAAGCCAGGCTCGTAGCGAAAGGTTTTGCCCAGAGACCAGGGATCGACTACCAAGAGACGTTCGCACCCGTCATTAGATCCAGCTCGATAAGACTGCTTATGGCCCTTGCTGTGGAAATCGGTTTGGAAGTCCACCAAATGGATGTCGTCACGGCCTATCTTAATGGCGAAGTCGAGGAGGAAATATATATGGTCGTAACGGAAGGATTAACAGAATCCCTCGAAGAAATCATCAAGTCAACCCGGTTCGACAAGTCGATCATTGCCAGAGCAAAGAAATGGTCCAGCGACCTGGAAGAAGAGGGACTAACAGCCTTGCGGAATCTACCAACAGAGGAAATGCCAGCTGACGTCTGTACAAAGAGCCTGTTCCGTCCGAAGCACCTCTTCTGCGTCAAAGCCCTTGGACAGGAAATAATTAAATGACCACCCCCTGGATAGAAGATTGAAACCACCGATATTAAGAGGGACTGTTGTAAATTAGAGATAATACCGGTTGTTTTTTATCTATATCCAGATTATATTTTCTACACTTGTATTTTTTATGCATCGCGGTCATTCTTGTAATCTTTATTTTTTTATCGCGATGCCTTAACTATATAACCGGATAACATTCCGATAACGTTTGTCAGTTCTCAAAGTCAGTTCTCAGTCGTCAGTTCCCAGTTGATCAGTTCCCAGTTATCAGTTGTCAGTAGCGTTCACGGAAATTAACATAAATGTTTTACTTAATTTAATAAAGAGTTCATAACCAGTTAATCCCAGAGTCGTTCTTGCGTCAAACAACATTCTCAATGGTGGTGCCTAGGCCTATTTCGCGAGATAAACAAACGCCAAAATATCAAACGATATTCGGTCCTTGGATATTATTGGCTTGGAAAATCACGTGACTCTTTGCGAGAAGCAAACGCGAGCTGAAGATTCTACTGCGGCAGATCGGAGCTTATTCCGAACACCCGCTTCATCTATGAGCAACAAGCGCGACTTAAAAAGCTTTCGCTTGTTTGTAAACGGTATGCCTAGGGAACGCAAACCCCAATACGCCTCATCTCTCAGCTTTACGCTTCGACTTTTTCCATTTCTCGCGCACATGTAAAGGAGCCTTTAGAATTATTGAGGATACAAAGGAAAAGCCTTTGCTAAAGAGCTTGGCAATATTTCGCCAATTTGAACTATGTATTTCCGGTTTTTCTCATTGGCTGGTGGACCTGTGTTTAGCAAGTAAATTCGTCTCGGCTCGGAGAGGTTCATTTTGGTTTCCCAACTTGTTTACCCACCCGCCATGTTAAGCTCTACGAGGAAAATCGTCCTTTGTCCCACTGTCCGAACAGCATCTTAAGCATGTAAGTCTTAATTTAAAAAAAAACTTTTAATATCTGGGCCTTCAGTCACTTGCTTAACTCTCTTCTTATCGATACTAGATAAGTCTTGGTTAAATCCAAGACGTTTTGATTAATTTTGGGTATTGAAGTTTCGGTGTTAGAGACACGCATTTTTGCCCTAATTTTTTATATTAGACTTACGGCGTTTTTGTCGTGATTCACGCAGTTAAAGGGATATAAAGCAAGAAAAACATGGCGTTTGAGCTCGGGTGCTTGTAGGTACTTGTGGTGCTTGTAGGTACTTGTGGGTACTTGTGGGTGCTTGTGGGTACTTGTGGGTACTTGTGGGTGCTTGTGGGTACTTGTGGGTGCTTGAGGGTACTTGTGGGTGCTTATAGGTACTTGTGAATGCTTGTAGGTACTTGTAAGTGTTTGTAGGTACTTGTAAGGGTTTGTAGCTACTTGTGGGTGCTTGTAGGTACTTCTGGGTACTTCCCCCGGGTACTTGTGGGTCCTTGCCACGCGTACTTGTGGGTGCTTGTATGTGCTTGTTTGTGTTTGTAGGTACTTGTGGGTGTTTGTAGGTACTTGTGGGTACTAGTGGGTGTTTGTAGGTACTTGTGGGTGTTTGTAGGTACTTGTGGGTACTAGTGGGTGCTTGTACGTACTTGTGGGTGCTTGTACGTACTTGTGGGTGCTTGTACGTACTTGTGGGTACTTGTAGGTATTTGTAGGTACTTGTGGGTGCTTGTAGGTACTTGTGGGTGCTTAGGTACTTGTGGGTGCTTGTGGGTGCTTGAAGGTACTTGTGGGTACTTGTAGGTACTTGTGGGTACTTGTGGGTGCTTGTAGGTACTTCTGGGTACTTGCCCCGGGTACTTGTGGGTGCTTGCCACGGGTACTTGTGGGTGCTTGTAGGTGCTTGTGGGTGCTTGTAGGTACTTGTGGGTGCTTGTAGGTACTTGTGGGTGCTTGTAGGTACTTGTAAGTGTTTGTAGCTACTTGTGGGTGCTTGAAGGTACTTCTGGGTACTTGCCCCGGGTACTTGTGGGTCCTTGCCACGCGTACTTGTGGGTGCTTGTATGTGCTTGTTTGTGTTTGTAGGTACTTGTGGGTGTTTGTAGGTACTTGTGGGTACTAGTGGGTGCTTGTACGTACTTGTGGGTGCTTGTACGTACTTGTGGGTACTTGTAGGTACTTGTAGGTACTTGTGGGTGCTTGTAGGTACTTGTGGGTGCTTGTGGGTGCTTGTAGGTACTTGTGGGTGCTTGTGGGTGCTTGTGGGTGCTTGTAGGTACTTGTGGGTGCTTGTGGGTGCTTTTAGGTACTTGTGGGTGCTTGTGGGTGCTTTTAGGTACTTGTGGGTGCTTGTGGGTACTTGTGGGTGCTTGTAGGTACTTGTAAGTGTTTGTAGGTACTTGTAAGTGTTTGTAGGTACTTGTATGTACTTGTGGGTGCTTGTAGGTACTTGTGGGTGCTTGTAGGTACTTGTGGGTGCTTGTAGGTACTTGTGGGTGCTTGTAGGTACTTGTAAGTGTTTGTAGCTACTTGTGGGTGCTTGAAGGTACTTCTGGGTGGTTGTACGTACTTGTGGGTGCTTGTACGTACTTGTGGGTGCTTGTACGTACTTGTGGGTACTTGTAGGTACTTGTGGGTGCTTGTAGGTAGTTGTGGGTGCTTGTAGGTACTTGTTGGTGCTTGTAGGTACTTGTGGGTGCTTGTAGGTACTAGTGGGTGCTTGTGGGTGCTTTTAGGTACTTGTGGGTACTTGTGGGTGCTTGTGGGTACTTGTGGGTGCTTGTGGGTACTTGTAAGTGTTTGTAGGTACTTGTAAGTGTTTGTAGGTGCTTGTAGGTACTTCTGGGTACTTGCCCCGGGTACTTGTGGGTGCTTGCCACGGGTACTTGTGGGTGCTTGTAGGTGCTTGTGGGTGCTTGTAGGTGCTTGTGGGTGCTTGTAGGTACTTGTGGGTGCTTGTAGGTACTTGTGGGTGCTTGTAGGTACTTGTGGGTGCTTGTAGGTACTTGTGGGTGTTTGTAGGTACTTGTGGGTACTAGTGGTTGCTTGTACGTACTTGTGGGTGCTTGTACTTACTTGCGGGTGCTTGTACGTACTTGTGGGTGCTTGTGCGTACTTGTGGGTGCTTGTACTTACTTGTGGGTGGTTGTACGTACTTGTGGGTGCTTGTACGTACTTGTGGGTGCTTGTACGTACTTGTGGGTGCTTGTACGTACTTGTGGGTACTTGTAGGTACTTGTGGGTGCTTGTAGGTACTTGTGGGTGCTTGTAGGTACTTGTGGGTGCTTGTAGGTACTAGTGGGTGCTTGTACGTACTTGTGGGTGCTTGTACGTACTTGTGGGTGCTTGTACGTACTTGTGGGTGCTTGTACGTACTTGTGGGTGCTTGTACGTACTTGTGGGTGCTTGTACGTACTTATGGGTACTTGTGAGGGCTTGTAGGTACTTGTGGGTACTTGTAGGTACTTGTGGGTGCTTGTAGGTACTTGTGGGTGCTTGTAGGTACTTGTGGGTGCTTGTGGGTGCTTGTAGGTACTTGTGGGTGCTTGTGGGTGCTTGTAGGTACTTGTGGGTACTTGTGGGTGCTTGTGGGTACTTGTGGGTGCTTGTAGGTACTTGGAAGTGTTTGTAGGTACTTGTAAGTGTTTGTAGGTACTTGTAGGTACTTGTGGGTGCTTCTACGTACTTGTAGGTACTTGTGGGTGCTTGTAGGTACTTGTGGGTGCTTGTATGTGCTTGTTTGTGTTTGTAGGTACTTGTGGGTGCTTGTAGGTACTTGTGGGTGCTTGTACGTACTTGTGGGTGCTTGTACGTACTTGTGGGTGCTTGTACGTACTTGTGGGTACTTGTAGGTACTTGTGGGTGCTTGTAGGTACTTGTTGGTACTTGTGGGTGCTTGTGGTTGCTTGCAGGTACTTGTGGTAGCTTGTGGGGGCTTGTAGGTACTTGTGGGTACTTGTGGGTGCTTGTGGGTACTTGTGGGTGCTTGTAGGTACTTGGAAGTGTTTGTAGGTACTTGTAAGTGTTTGTAGGTACTTGTAGGTACTTGTGGGTGCTTCTACGTACTTGTGGGTACTTGTGGGTGCTTGTGGGTGCTTGTGGGTGCTTGTAGGTACTTGTGGGTGCTTGTGGGTGCTTTTAGGTACTTGTGGGTGCTTGTGGGTACTTGTGGGTGCTTGTAGGTACTTGTAAGTGTTTGTAGGTACTTGTAAGTGTTTGTAGGTACTTGTATGTACTTGTGGGTGCTTGTAGGTACTTGTGGGTGCTTGTAGGTACTTGTGGGTGCTTGTAGGTACTTGTGGGTGCTTGTAGGTACTTGTAAGTGTTTGTAGCTACTTGTGGGTGCTTGAAGGTACTTCTGGGTGGTTGTACGTACTTGTGGGTGCTTGTACGTACTTGTGGGTGCTTGTACGTACTTGTGGGTACTTGTAGGTACTTGTGGGTGCTTGTAGGTAGTTGTGGGTGCTTGTAGGTACTTGTTGGTGCTTGTAGGTACTTGTGGGTGCTTGTAGGTACTAGTGGGTGCTTGTGGGTGCTTTTAGGTACTTGTGGGTACTTGTGGGTGCTTGTGGGTACTTGTGGGTGCTTGTGGGTACTTGTAAGTGTTTGTAGGTACTTGTAAGTGTTTGTAGGTGCTTGTAGGTACTTCTGGGTACTTGCCCCGGGTACTTGTGGGTGCTTGCCACGGGTACTTGTGGGTGCTTGTAGGTGCTTGTGGGTGCTTGTAGGTACTTGTGGGTGCTTGTAGGTACTTGTGGGTGCTTGTAGGTACTTGTGGGTGCTTGTAGGTACTTGTGGGTGTTTGTAGGTACTTGTGGGTACTAGTGGTTGCTTGTACGTACTTGTGGGTGCTTGTACTTACTTGCGGGTGCTTGTACGTACTTGTGGGTGCTTGTACGTACTTGTGGGTGCTTGTACTTACTTGTGGGTGGTTGTACGTACTTGTGGGTGCTTGTACGTACTTGTGGGTGCTTGTACGTACTTGTGGGTGCTTGTACGTACTTGTGGGTACTTGTAGGTACTTGTGGGTGCTTGTAGGTACTTGTGGGTGCTTGTAGGTACTTGTGGGTGCATGTAGGTACTAGTGGGTGCTTGTACGTACTTGTGGGTGCTTGTACGTACTTGTGGGTGCTTGTACGTACTTGTGGGTGCTTGTACGTACTTGTGGGTGCTTGTACGTACTTGTGGGTGCTTGTACGTACTTATGGGTACTTGTGAGGGCTTGTAGGTACTTGTGGGTACTTGTAGGTACTTGTGGGTGCTTGTAGGTACTTGTGGGTGCTTGTAGGTACTTGTGCGTACTTGTGGGTGCTTGTACTTACTTGTGGGTGGTTGTACGTACTTGTGGGTGCTTGTACGTACTTGTGGGTGCTTGTACGTACTTGTGGGTGCTTGTACGTACTTGTGGGTACTTGTAGGTACTTGTGGGTGCTTGTAGGTACTTGTGGGTGCTTGTAGGTACTTGTGGGTGCTTGTAGGTACTAGTGGGTGCTTGTACGTACTTGTGGGTGCTTGTACGTACTTGTGGGTGCTTGTACGTACTTGTGGGTGCTTGTACGTACTTGTGGGTGCTTGTACGTACTTGTGGGTGCTTGTACGTACTTATGGGTACTTGTGAGGGCTTGTAGGTACTTGTGGGTACTTGTAGGTACTTGTGGGTGCTTGTAGGTACTTGTGGGTGCTTGTAGGTACTTGTGGGTGCTTGTGGGTGCTTGTAGGTACTTGTGGGTGCTTGTGGGTGCTTGTAGGTACTTGTGGGTACTTGTGGGTGCTTGTGGGTACTTGTGGGTGCTTGTAGGTACTTGGAAGTGTTTGTAGGTACTTGTAAGTGTTTGTAGGTACTTGTAGGTACTTGTGGGTGCTTCTACGTACTTGTAGGTACTTGTGGGTGCTTGTAGGTACTTGTGGGTGCTTGTATGTGCTTGTTTGTGTTTGTAGGTACTTGTGGGTGCTTGTAGGTACTTGTGGGTGCTTGTACGTACTTGTGGGTGCTTGTACGTACTTGTGGGTGCTTGTACGTACTTGTGGGTACTTGTAGGTACTTGTGGGTGCTTGTAGGTACTTGTTGGTACTTGTGGGTGCTTGTGGTTGCTTGCAGGTACTTGTGGTAGCTTGTGGGGGCTTGTAGGTACTTGTGGGTACTTGTGGGTGCTTGTGGGTACTTGTGGGTGCTTGTAGGTACTTGGAAGTGTTTGTAGGTACTTGTAAGTGTTTGTAGGTACTTGTAGGTACTTGTGGGTGCTTCTACGTACTTGTGGGTACTTGTGGGTGCTTGTGGGTGCTTGTGGGTGCTTGTAGGTACTTGTGGGTGCTTGTGGGTGCTTTTAGGTACTTGTGGGTGCTTGTGGGTACTTGTGGGTGCTTGTAGGTACTTGTAAGTGTTTGTAGGTACTTGTAAGTGTTTGTAGGTACTTGTATGTACTTGTGGGTGCTTGTAGGTACTTGTGGGTGCTTGTAGGTACTTGTGGGTGCTTGTAGGTACTTGTGGGTGCTTGTAGGTACTTGTAAGTGTTTGTAGCTACTTGTGGGTGCTTGAAGGTACTTCTGGGTGGTTGTACGTACTTGTGGGTGCTTGTACGTACTTGTGGGTGCTTGTACGTACTTGTGGGTACTTGTAGGTACTTGTGGGTGCTTGTAGGTAGTTGTGGGTGCTTGTAGGTACTTGTTGGTGCTTGTAGGTACTTGTGGGTGCTTGTAGGTACTAGTGGGTGCTTGTGGGTGCTTTTAGGTACTTGTGGGTACTTGTGGGTGCTTGTGGGTACTTGTGGGTGCTTGTGGGTACTTGTAAGTGTTTGTAGGTACTTGTAAGTGTTTGTAGGTGCTTGTAGGTACTTCTGGGTACTTGCCCCGGGTACTTGTGGGTGCTTGCCACGGGTACTTGTGGGTGCTTGTAGGTGCTTGTGGGTGCTTGTAGGTACTTGTGGGTGCTTGTAGGTACTTGTGGGTGCTTGTAGGTACTTGTGGGTGCTTGTAGGTACTTGTGGGTGTTTGTAGGTACTTGTGGGTACTAGTGGTTGCTTGTACGTACTTGTGGGTGCTTGTACTTACTTGCGGGTGCTTGTACGTACTTGTGGGTGCTTGTACGTACTTGTGGGTGCTTGTACTTACTTGTGGGTGGTTGTACGTACTTGTGGGTGCTTGTACGTACTTGTGGGTGCTTGTACGTACTTGTGGGTGGTTGTACGTACTTGTGGGTGCTTGTACGTACTTGTGGGTGCTTGTACGTACTTGTGGGTGCTTGTACGTACTTGTGGGTGCTTGTAGGTACTTGTGGGTGCTTGTAGGTACTTGTAAGTGTTTGTAGCTACTTGTGGGTGCTTGAAGGTACTTCTGGGTGGTTGTACGTACTTGTGGGTGCTTGTACGTACTTGTGGGTGCTTGTACGTACTTGTGGGTACTTGTAGGTACTTGTGGGTGCTTGTAGGTAGTTGTGGGTGCTTGTAGGTACTTGTTGGTGCTTGTAGGTACTTGTGGGTGCTTGTAGGTACTAGTGGGTGCTTGTGGGTGCTTTTAGGTACTTGTGGGTACTTGTGGGTGCTTGTGGGTACTTGTGGGTGCTTGTGGGTACTTGTAAGTGTTTGTAGGTACTTGTAAGTGTTTGTAGGTGCTTGTAGGTACTTCTGGGTACTTGCCCCGGGTACTTGTGGGTGCTTGCCACGGGTACTTGTGGGTGCTTGTAGGTGCTTGTGGGTGCTTGTAGGTGCTTGTGGGTGCTTGTAGGTACTTGTGGGTGCTTGTAGGTACTTGTGGGTGCTTGTAGGTACTTGTGGGTGCTTGTAGGTACTTGTGGGTGTTTGTAGGTACTTGTGGGTACTAGTGGTTGCTTGTACGTACTTGTGGGTGCTTGTACTTACTTGCGGGTGCTTGTACGTACTTGTGGGTGCTTGTGCGTACTTGTGGGTGCTTGTACTTACTTGTGGGTGGTTGTACGTACTTGTGGGTGCTTGTACGTACTTGTGGGTGCTTGTACGTACTTGTGGGTGCTTGTACGTACTTGTGGGTACTTGTAGGTACTTGTGGGTGCTTGTAGGTACTTGTGGGTGCTTGTAGGTACTTGTGGGTGCTTGTAGGTACTAGTGGGTGCTTGTACGTACTTGTGGGTGCTTGTACGTACTTGTGGGTGCTTGTACGTACTTGTGGGTGCTTGTACGTACTTGTGGGTGCTTGTACGTACTTGTGGGTGCTTGTACGTACTTATGGGTACTTGTGAGGGCTTGTAGGTACTTGTGGGTACTTGTAGGTACTTGTGGGTGCTTGTAGGTACTTGTGGGTGCTTGTAGGTACTTGTGGGTGCTTGTGGGTGCTTGTAGGTACTTGTGGGTGCTTGTGGGTGCTTGTAGGTACTTGTGGGTACTTGTGGGTGCTTGTGGGTACTTGTGGGTGCTTGTAGGTACTTGGAAGTGTTTGTAGGTACTTGTAAGTGTTTGTAGGTACTTGTAGGTACTTGTGGGTGCTTCTACGTACTTGTAGGTACTTGTGGGTGCTTGTAGGTACTTGTGGGTGCTTGTATGTGCTTGTTTGTGTTTGTAGGTACTTGTGGGTGCTTGTAGGTACTTGTGGGTGCTTGTACGTACTTGTGGGTGCTTGTACGTACTTGTGGGTGCTTGTACGTACTTGTGGGTACTTGTAGGTACTTGTGGGTGCTTGTAGGTACTTGTTGGTACTTGTGGGTGCTTGTGGTTGCTTGCAGGTACTTGTGGTAGCTTGTGGGGGCTTGTAGGTACTTGTGGGTACTTGTGGGTGCTTGTGGGTACTTGTGGGTGCTTGTAGGTACTTGGAAGTGTTTGTAGGTACTTGTAAGTGTTTGTAGGTACTTGTAGGTACTTGTGGGTGCTTCTACGTACTTGTGGGTACTTGTGGGTGCTTGTGGGTGCTTGTGGGTGCTTGTAGGTACTTGTGGGTGCTTGTGGGTGCTTTTAGGTACTTGTGGGTGCTTGTGGGTACTTGTGGGTGCTTGTAGGTACTTGTAAGTGTTTGTAGGTACTTGTAAGTGTTTGTAGGTACTTGTATGTACTTGTGGGTGCTTGTAGGTACTTGTGGGTGCTTGTAGGTACTTGTGGGTGCTTGTAGGTACTTGTGGGTGCTTGTAGGTACTTGTAAGTGTTTGTAGCTACTTGTGGGTGCTTGAAGGTACTTCTGGGTGGTTGTACGTACTTGTGGGTGCTTGTACGTACTTGTGGGTGCTTGTACGTACTTGTGGGTACTTGTAGGTACTTGTGGGTGCTTGTAGGTAGTTGTGGGTGCTTGTAGGTACTTGTTGGTGCTTGTAGGTACTTGTGGGTGCTTGTAGGTACTAGTGGGTGCTTGTGGGTGCTTTTAGGTACTTGTGGGTACTTGTGGGTGCTTGTGGGTACTTGTGGGTGCTTGTGGGTACTTGTAAGTGTTTGTAGGTACTTGTAAGTGTTTGTAGGTGCTTGTAGGTACTTCTGGGTACTTGCCCCGGGTACTTGTGGGTGCTTGCCACGGGTACTTGTGGGTGCTTGTAGGTGCTTGTGGGTGCTTGTAGGTACTTGTGGGTGCTTGTAGGTACTTGTGGGTGCTTGTAGGTACTTGTGGGTGCTTGTAGGTACTTGTGGGTGTTTGTAGGTACTTGTGGGTACTAGTGGTTGCTTGTACGTACTTGTGGGTGCTTGTACTTACTTGCGGGTGCTTGTACGTACTTGTGGGTGCTTGTACGTACTTGTGGGTGCTTGTACTTACTTGTGGGTGGTTGTACGTACTTGTGGGTGCTTGTACGTACTTGTGGGTGCTTGTACGTACTTGTGGGTGCTTGTACGTACTTGTGGGTACTTGTAGGTACTTGTGGGTGCTTGTAGGTACTTGTGGGTGCTTGTAGGTACTTGTGGGTGCTTGTAGGTACTAGTGGGTGCTTGTACGTACTTGTGGGTGCTTGTACGTACTTGTGGGTGCTTGTACGTACTTGTGGGTGCTTGTACGTACTTGTGGGTGCTTGTACGTACTTGTGGGTGCTTGTACGTACTTATGGGTACTTGTGAGGGCTTGTAGGTACTTGTGGGTACTTGTAGGTACTTGTGGGTGCTTGTAGGTACTTGTGGGTGCTTGTAGGTACTTGTGCGTACTTGTGGGTGCTTGTACTTACTTGTGGGTGGTTGTACGTACTTGTGGGTGCTTGTACGTACTTGTGGGTGCTTGTACGTACTTGTGGGTGCTTGTACGTACTTGTGGGTACTTGTAGGTACTTGTGGGTGCTTGTAGGTACTTGTGGGTGCTTGTAGGTACTTGTGGGTGCTTGTAGGTACTAGTGGGTGCTTGTACGTACTTGTGGGTGCTTGTACGTACTTGTGGGTGCTTGTACGTACTTGTGGGTGCTTGTACGTACTTGTGGGTGCTTGTACGTACTTGTGGGTGCTTGTACGTACTTATGGGTACTTGTGAGGGCTTGTAGGTACTTGTGGGTACTTGTAGGTACTTGTGGGTGCTTGTAGGTACTTGTGGGTGCTTGTAGGTACTTGTGGGTGCTTGTGGGTGCTTGTAGGTACTTGTGGGTGCTTGTGGGTGCTTGTGGGTGCTTGTAGGTACTTGTGGGTACTTGTGGGTGCTTGTGGGTACTTGTGGGTGCTTGTAGGTACTTGGAAGTGTTTGTAGGTACTTGTAAGTGTTTGTAGGTACTTGTAGGTACTTGTGGGTGCTTCTACGTACTTGTAGGTACTTGTGGGTGCTTGTAGGTACTTGTGGGTGCTTGTATGTGCTTGTTTGTGTTTGTAGGTACTTGTGGGTGCTTGTAGGTACTTGTGGGTGCTTGTACGTACTTGTGGGTGCTTGTACGTACTTGTGGGTGCTTGTACGTACTTGTGGGTACTTGTAGGTACTTGTGGGTGCTTGTAGGTACTTGTTGGTACTTGTGGGTGCTTGTGGTTGCTTGCAGGTACTTGTGGTAGCTTGTGGGGGCTTGTAGGTACTTGTGGGTACTTGTGGGTGCTTGTGGGTACTTGTGGGTGCTTGTAGGTACTTGGAAGTGTTTGTAGGTACTTGTAAGTGTTTGTAGGTACTTGTAGGTACTTGTGGGTGCTTCTACGTACTTGTGGGTACTTGTGGGTGCTTGTGGGTGCTTGTGGGTGCTTGTAGGTACTTGTGGGTGCTTGTGGGTGCTTTTAGGTACTTGTGGGTGCTTGTGGGTACTTGTGGGTGCTTGTAGGTACTTGTAAGTGTTTGTAGGTACTTGTAAGTGTTTGTAGGTACTTGTATGTACTTGTGGGTGCTTGTAGGTACTTGTGGGTGCTTGTAGGTACTTGTGGGTGCTTGTAGGTACTTGTGGGTGCTTGTAGGTACTTGTAAGTGTTTGTAGCTACTTGTGGGTGCTTGAAGGTACTTCTGGGTGGTTGTACGTACTTGTGGGTGCTTGTACGTACTTGTGGGTGCTTGTACGTACTTGTGGGTACTTGTAGGTACTTGTGGGTGCTTGTAGGTAGTTGTGGGTGCTTGTAGGTACTTGTTGGTGCTTGTAGGTACTTGTGGGTGCTTGTAGGTACTAGTGGGTGCTTGTGGGTGCTTTTAGGTACTTGTGGGTACTTGTGGGTGCTTGTGGGTACTTGTGGGTGCTTGTGGGTACTTGTAAGTGTTTGTAGGTACTTGTAAGTGTTTGTAGGTGCTTGTAGGTACTTCTGGGTACTTGCCCCGGGTACTTGTGGGTGCTTGCCACGGGTACTTGTGGGTGCTTGTAGGTGCTTGTGGGTGCTTGTAGGTACTTGTGGGTGCTTGTAGGTACTTGTGGGTGCTTGTAGGTACTTGTGGGTGCTTGTAGGTACTTGTGGGTGTTTGTAGGTACTTGTGGGTACTAGTGGTTGCTTGTACGTACTTGTGGGTGCTTGTACTTACTTGCGGGTGCTTGTACGTACTTGTGGGTGCTTGTACGTACTTGTGGGTGCTTGTACTTACTTGTGGGTGGTTGTACGTACTTGTGGGTGCTTGTACGTACTTGTGGGTGCTTGTACGTACTTGTGGGTGCTTGTACGTACTTGTGGGTACTTGTAGGTACTTGTGGGTGCTTGTAGGTACTTGTGGGTGCTTGTAGGTACTTGTGGGTGCTTGTAGGTACTAGTGGGTGCTTGTACGTACTTGTGGGTGCTTGTACGTACTTGTGGGTGCTTGTACGTACTTGTGGGTGCTTGTACGTACTTGTGGGTGCTTGTACGTACTTGTGGGTGCTTGTACGTACTTATGGGTACTTGTGAGGGCTTGTAGGTACTTGTGGGTACTTGTAGGTACTTGTGGGTGCTTGTAGGTACTTGTGGGTGCTTGTAGGTACTTGTGGGTGCTTGTGGGTGCTTGTAGGTACTTGTGGGTGCTTGTGGGTGCTTGTAGGTACTTGTGGGTACTTGTGGGTGCTTGTGGGTACTTGTGGGTGCTTGTAGGTACTTGGAAGTGTTTGTAGGTACTTGTAAGTGTTTGTAGGTACTTGTAGGTACTTGTGGGTGCTTCTACGTACTTGTAGGTACTTGTGGGTGCTTGTAGGTACTTGTGGGTGCTTGTATGTGCTTGTTTGTGTTTGTAGGTACTTGTGGGTGCTTGTAGGTACTTGTGGGTGCTTGTACGTACTTGTGGGTGCTTGTACGTACTTGTGGGTGCTTGTACGTACTTGTGGGTACTTGTAGGTACTTGTGGGTGCTTGTAGGTACTTGTTGGTACTTGTGGGTGCTTGTGGTTGCTTGCAGGTACTTGTGGTAGCTTGTGGGGGCTTGTAGGTACTTGTGGGTACTTGTGGGTATTTGTAGGTACTTGTGGGTGCTTGTAGGTACTTGTGGGTGCTTAGGTACTTGTGGGTGCTTGTGGGTGCTTGAAGGTACTTGTGGGTACTTGTAGGTACTTGTGGGTACTTGTGGGTGCTTGTAGGTACTTCTGGGTACTTGCCCCGGGTACTTGTGGGTGCTTGCCACGGGTACTTGTGGGTGCTTGTAGGTGCTTGTGGGTGCTTGTAGGTACTTGTGGGTGCTTGTAGGTACTTGTGGGTGCTTGTAGGTACTTGTAAGTGTTTGTAGCTACTTGTGGGTGCTTGAAGGTACTTCTGGGTACTTGCCCCGGGTACTTGTGGGTCCTTGCCACGCGTACTTGTGGGTGCTTGTATGTGCTTGTTTGTGTTTGTAGGTACTTGTGGGTGTTTGTAGGTACTTGTGGGTACTAGTGGGTGCTTGTACGTACTTGTGGGTGCTTGTACGTACTTGTGGGTGCTTGTACGTACTTGTGGGTGCTTGTACGTACTTGTGGGTGCTTGTACGTACTTGTGGGTGCTTGTACGTACTTATGGGTACTTGTGAGGGCTTGTAGGTACTTGTGGGTACTTGTAGGTACTTGTGGGTGCTTGTAGGTACTTGTGGGTGCTTGTAGGTACTTGTGGGTGCTTGTGGGTGCTTGTAGGTACTTGTGGGTGCTTGTGGGTGCTTGTAGGTACTTGTGGGTACTTGTGGGTGCTTGTGGGTACTTGTGGGTGCTTGTAGGTACTTGGAAGTGTTTGTAGGTACTTGTAAGTGTTTGTAGGTACTTGTAGGTACTTGTGGGTGCTTCTACGTACTTGTAGGTACTTGTGGGTGCTTGTAGGTACTTGTGGGTGCTTGTATGTGCTTGTTTGTGTTTGTAGGTACTTGTGGGTGCTTGTAGGTACTTGTGGGTGCTTGTACGTACTTGTGGGTGCTTGTACGTACTTGTGGGTGCTTGTACGTACTTGTGGGTACTTGTAGGTACTTGTGGGTGCTTGTAGGTACTTGTTGGTACTTGTGGGTGCTTGTGGTTGCTTGCAGGTACTTGTGGTAGCTTGTGGGGGCTTGTAGGTACTTGTGGGTACTTGTGGGTGCTTGTGGGTACTTGTGGGTGCTTGTAGGTACTTGGAAGTGTTTGTAGGTACTTGTAAGTGTTTGTAGGTACTTGTAGGTACTTGTGGGTGCTTCTACGTACTTGTGGGTACTTGTGGGTGCTTGTGGGTGCTTGTGGGTGCTTGTAGGTACTTGTGGGTGCTTGTGGGTGCTTTTAGGTACTTGTGGGTGCTTGTGGGTACTTGTGGGTGCTTGTAGGTACTTGTAAGTGTTTGTAGGTACTTGTAAGTGTTTGTAGGTACTTGTATGTACTTGTGGGTGCTTGTAGGTACTTGTGGGTGCTTGTAGGTACTTGTGGGTGCTTGTAGGTACTTGTGGGTGCTTGTAGGTACTTGTAAGTGTTTGTAGCTACTTGTGGGTGCTTGAAGGTACTTCTGGGTGGTTGTACGTACTTGTGGGTGCTTGTACGTACTTGTGGGTGCTTGTACGTACTTGTGGGTACTTGTAGGTACTTGTGGGTGCTTGTAGGTAGTTGTGGGTGCTTGTAGGTACTTGTTGGTGCTTGTAGGTACTTGTGGGTGCTTGTAGGTACTAGTGGGTGCTTGTGGGTGCTTTTAGGTACTTGTGGGTACTTGTGGGTGCTTGTGGGTACTTGTGGGTGCTTGTGGGTACTTGTAAGTGTTTGTAGGTACTTGTAAGTGTTTGTAGGTGCTTGTAGGTACTTCTGGGTACTTGCCCCGGGTACTTGTGGGTGCTTGCCACGGGTACTTGTGGGTGCTTGTAGGTGCTTGTGGGTGCTTGTAGGTACTTGTGGGTGCTTGTAGGTACTTGTGGGTGCTTGTAGGTACTTGTGGGTGCTTGTAGGTACTTGTGGGTGTTTGTAGGTACTTGTGGGTACTAGTGGTTGCTTGTACGTACTTGTGGGTGCTTGTACTTACTTGCGGGTGCTTGTACGTACTTGTGGGTGCTTGTACGTACTTGTGGGTGCTTGTACTTACTTGTGGGTGGTTGTACGTACTTGTGGGTGCTTGTACGTACTTGTGGGTGCTTGTACGTACTTGTGGGTGCTTGTACGTACTTGTGGGTACTTGTAGGTACTTGTGGGTGCTTGTAGGTACTTGTGGGTGCTTGTAGGTACTTGTGGGTGCTTGTAGGTACTAGTGGGTGCTTGTACGTACTTGTGGGTGCTTGTACGTACTTGTGGGTGCTTGTACGTACTTGTGGGTGCTTGTACGTACTTGTGGGTGCTTGTACGTACTTGTGGGTGCTTGTACGTACTTATGGGTACTTGTGAGGGCTTGTAGGTACTTGTGGGTACTTGTAGGTACTTGTGGGTGCTTGTAGGTACTTGTGGGTGCTTGTAGGTACTTGTGGGTGCTTGTGGGTGCTTGTAGGTACTTGTGGGTGCTTGTGGGTGCTTGTAGGTACTTGTGGGTACTTGTGGGTGCTTGTGGGTACTTGTGGGTGCTTGTAGGTACTTGGAAGTGTTTGTAGGTACTTGTAAGTGTTTGTAGGTACTTGTAGGTACTTGTGGGTGCTTCTACGTACTTGTAGGTACTTGTGGGTGCTTGTAGGTACTTGTGGGTGCTTGTATGTGCTTGTTTGTGTTTGTAGGTACTTGTGGGTGCTTGTAGGTACTTGTGGGTGCTTGTACGTACTTGTGGGTGCTTGTACGTACTTGTGGGTGCTTGTACGTACTTGTGGGTACTTGTAGGTACTTGTGGGTGCTTGTAGGTACTTGTTGGTACTTGTGGGTGCTTGTGGTTGCTTGCAGGTACTTGTGGTAGCTTGTGGGGGCTTGTAGGTACTTGTGGGTACTTGTGGGTATTTGTAGGTACTTGTGGGTGCTTGTAGGTACTTGTGGGTGCTTAGGTACTTGTGGGTGCTTGTGGGTGCTTGAAGGTACTTGTGGGTACTTGTAGGTACTTGTGGGTACTTGTGGGTGCTTGTAGGTACTTCTGGGTACTTGCCCCGGGTACTTGTGGGTGCTTGCCACGGGTACTTGTGGGTGCTTGTAGGTGCTTGTGGGTGCTTGTAGGTACTTGTGGGTGCTTGTAGGTACTTGTGGGTGCTTGTAGGTACTTGTAAGTGTTTGTAGCTACTTGTGGGTGCTTGAAGGTACTTCTGGGTACTTGCCCCGGGTACTTGTGGGTCCTTGCCACGCGTACTTGTGGGTGCTTGTATGTGCTTGTTTGTGTTTGTAGGTACTTGTGGGTGTTTGTAGGTACTTGTGGGTACTAGTGGGTGCTTGTACGTACTTGTGGGTGCTTGTACGTACTTGTGGGTACTTGTAGGTACTTGTAGGTACTTGTGGGTGCTTGTAGGTACTTGTGGGTGCTTGTGGGTGCTTGTAGGTACTTGTGGGTGCTTGTGGGTGCTTGTGGGTGCTTGTAGGTACTTGTGGGTGCTTGTGGGTGCTTGTGGGTGCTTTTAGGTACTTGTGGGTGCTTGTGGGTGCTTTTAGGTACTTGTGGGTGCTTGTGGGTACTTGTGGGTGCTTGTAGGTACTTGTAAGTGTTTGTAGGTACTTGTAAGTGTTTGTAGGTACTTGTATGTACTTGTGGTTGCTTGTAGGTACTTGTGGGTGCTTGTAGGTACTTGTGGGTGCTTGTAGGTACTTGTGGGTGCTTGTAGGTACTTGTAAGTGTTTGTAGCTACTTGTGGGTGCTTGAAGGTACTTCTGGGTGGTTGTACGTACTTGTGGGTGCTTGTACGTACTTGTGGGTGCTTGTACGTACTTGTGGGTACTTGTAGGTACTTGTGGGTGCTTGTAGGTAGTTGTGGGTGCTTGTAGGTACTTGTTGGTGCTTGTAGGTACTTGTGGGTGCTTGTAGGTACTAGTGGGTGCTTGTGGGTGCTTTTAGGTACTTGTGGGTACTTGTGGGTGCTTGTGGGTACTTGTGGGTGCTTGTGGGTACTTGTAAGTGTTTTTAGGTACTTGTAAGTGTTTGTAGGTGCTTGTAGGTACTTCTGGGTACTTGCCCCGGGTACTTGTGGGTGCTTGCCACGGGTACTTGTGGGTGCTTGTAGGTGCTTGTGGGTGCTTGTAGGTGCTTGTGGGTGCTTGTAGGTGCTTGTGGGTGCTTGTAGGTACTTGTGGGTGCTTGTAGGTACTTGTGGGTGCTTGTAGGTACTTGTGGGTGCTTGTAGGTACTTGTGGGTGTTTGTAGGTACTTGTGGGTACTAGTGGTTGCTTGTACGTACTTGTGGGTGCTTGTACTTACTTGCGGGTGCTTGTACGTACTTGTGGGTGCTTGTACGTACTTGTGGGTGCTTGTACTTACTTGTGGGTGGTTGTACGTACTTGTGGGTGCTTGTACGTACTTGTGGGTGCTTGTACGTACTTGTGGGTGCTTGTACGTACTTGTGGGTACTTGTAGGTACTTGTGGGTGCTTGTAGGTACTTGTGGGTGCTTGTAGGTACTTGTGGGTGCTTGTAGGTACTAGTGGGTGCTTGTACGTACTTGTGGGTGCTTGTACGTACTTGTGGGTGCTTGTACGTACTTGTGGGTGCTTGTACGTACTTGTGGGTGCTTGTACGTACTTATGGGTACTTGTGAGGGCTTGTAGGTACTTGTGGGTACTTGTGGGTGCTTGTAGGTACTTGTGGGTGCTTGTAGGTACTTGTGGGTGCTTGTGGGTGCTTGTAGGTACTTGTGGGTGCTTGTGGGTGCTTGTAGGTACTTGTGGGTACTTGTGGGTGCTTGTGGGTACTTGTGGGTGCTTGTAGGTACTTGGAAGTGTTTGTAGGTACTTGTAAGTGTTTGTAGGTACTTGTAGGTACTTGTGGGTGCTTCTACGTACTTGTAGGTACTTGTGGGTGCTTGTAGGTACTTGTGGGTGCTTGTATGTGCTTGTTTGTGTTTGTAGGTACTTGTGGGTGCTTGTAGGTACTTGTGGGTGCTTGTACGTACTTGTGGGTGCTTGTACGTACTTGTGGGTGCTTGTACGTACTTGTGGGTACTTGTAGGTACTTGTGGGTGCTTGTAGGTACTTGTTGGTACTTGTGGGTGCTTGTGGTTGCTTGCAGGTACTTGTGGTAGCTTGTGGGGGCTTGTAGGTACTTGTGGGTACTTGTGGGTGCTTGTGGGTACTTGTGGGTGCTTGTAGGTACTTGGAAGTGTTTGTAGGTACTTGTAAGTGTTTGTAGGTACTTGTAGGTACTTGTGGGTGCTTCTACGTACTTGTGGGTACTTGTGGGTGCTTGTGGGTGCTTGTGGGTGCTTGTAGGTACTTGTGGGTGCTTGTGGGTGCTTTTAGGTACTTGTGGGTGCTTGTGGGTACTTGTGGGTGCTTGTAGGTACTTGTAAGTGTTTGTAGGTACTTGTAAGTGTTTGTAGGTACTTGTATGTACTTGTGGGTGCTTGTAGGTACTTGTGGGTGCTTGTAGGTACTTGTGGGTGCTTGTAGGTACTTGTGGGTGCTTGTAGGTACTTGTAAGTGTTTGTAGGTACTTGTAAGTGTTTGTAGCTACTTGTGGGTGCTTGAAGGTACTTGTGGGTGCTTGTACGTACTTGTGGGTGCTTGTACGTACTTGTGGGTACTTGTAGGTACTTGTGGGTGCTTGTAGGTAGTTGTGGGTGCTTGTAGGTACTTGTGGGTGCTTGTGGGTGCTTGTAGGTACTTGTGGGTGCTTGTGGGTGCTTGTAGGTACTTGTGGGTACTTGTGGGTGCTTGTGGGTACTTGTGGGTGCTTGTAGGTACTTGGAAGTGTTTGTAGGTACTTGTAAGTGTTTGTAGGTACTTGTGGGTGCTTCTACGTACTTGTAGGTACTTGTGGGTGCTTGTAGGTACTTGTGGGTGCTTGTATGTGCTTGTTTGTGTTTGTAGGTACTTGTGGGTGCTTGTAGGTACTTGTGGGTGCTTGTACGTACTTGTGGGTGCTTGTACGTACTTGTGGGTGCTTGTACGTACTTGTGGGTACTTGTAGGTACTTGTGGGTGCTTGTAGGTACTTGTTGGTACTTGTGGGTGCTTGTGGTTGCTTGCAGGTACTTGTGGTAGCTTGTGGGGGCTTGTAGGTACTTGTGGGTACTTGTGGGTGCTTGTGGGTACTTGTGGGTGCTTGTAGGTACTTGGAAGTGTTTGTAGGTACTTGTAAGTGTTTGTAGGTACTTGTAGGTACTTGTGGGTGCTTCTACGTACTTGTGGGTGCTTGTGGGTGCTTGTGGGTGCTTGTAGGTACTTGTGGGTGCTTGTGGGTGCTTTTAGGTACTTGTGGGTGCTTGTGGGTACTTGTGGGTGCTTGTAGGTACTTGTAAGTGTTTGTAGGTACTTGTAAGTGTTTGTAGGTACTTGTATGTACTTGTGGGTGCTTGTAGGTACTTGTGGGTGCTTGTAGGTACTTGTGGGTGCTTGTAGGTACTTGTGGGTGCTTGTAGGTACTTGTGGGTGCTTGTAGGTACTTGTAAGTGTTTGTAGCTACTTGTGGGTGCTTGAAGGTACTTCTGGGTGGTTGTACGTACTTGTGGGTGCTTGTACGTACTTGTGGGTGCTTGTACGTACTTGTGGGTACTTGTAGGTACTTGTGGGTGCTTGTAGGTAGTTGTGGGTGCTTGTAGGTACTTGTTGGTGCTTGTAGGTACTTGTGGGTGCTTGTAGGTACTAGTGGGTGCTTGTGGGTGCTTTTAGGTACTTGTGGGTACTTGTGGGTGCTTGTGGGTACTTGTGGGTGCTTGTGGGTACTTGTAAGTGTTTGTAGGTACTTGTAAGTGTTTGTAGGTGCTTGTAGGTACTTCTGGGTACTTGCCCCGGGTACTTGTGGGTGCTTGCCACGGGTACTTGTGGGTGCTTGTAGGTGCTTGTGGGTGCTTGTAGGTGCTTGTGGGTGCTTGTAGGTACTTGTGGGTGCTTGTAGGTACTTGTGGGTGCTTGTAGGTACTTGTGGGTGCTTGTAGGTACTTGTGGGTGTTTGTAGGTACTTGTGGGTACTAGTGGTTGCTTGTACGTACTTGTGGGTGCTTGTACTTACTTGCGGGTGCTTGTACGTACTTGTGGGTGCTTGTACGTACTTGTGGGTGCTTGTACTTACTTGTGGGTGGTTGTACGTACTTGTGGGTGCTTGTACGTACTTGTGGGTGCTTGTACGTACTTGTGGGTGCTTGTACGTACTTGTGGGTACTTGTAGGTACTTGTGGGTGCTTGTAGGTACTTGTGGGTGCTTGTAGGTACTTGTGGGTGCTTGTAGGTACTAGTGGGTGCTTGTACGTACTTGTGGGTGCTTGTACGTACTTGTGGGTGCTTGTACGTACTTGTGGGTGCTTGTACGTACTTGTGGGTGCTTGTACGTACTTGTGGGTGCTTGTACGTACTTATGGGTACTTGTGAGGGCTTGTAGGTACTTGTGGGTACTTGTAGGTACTTGTGGGTGCTTGTAGGTACTTGTGGGTGCTTGTAGGTACTTGTGGGTGCTTGTGGGTGCTTGTAGGTACTTGTGGGTGCTTGTGGGTGCTTGTAGGTACTTGTGGGTACTTGTGGGTGCTTGTGGGTACTTGTGGGTGCTTGTAGGTACTTGGAAGTGTTTGTAGGTACTTGTAAGTGTTTGTAGGTACTTGTAGGTACTTGTGGGTGCTTCTACGTACTTGTAGGTACTTGTGGGTGCTTGTAGGTACTTGTGGGTGCTTGTATGTGCTTGTTTGTGTTTGTAGGTACTTGTGGGTGCTTGTAGGTACTAGTGGGTGCTTGTACGTACTTGTGGGTGCTTGTACGTACTTGTGGGTGCTTGTTCGTACTTGTGGGTACTTGTAGGTACTTGTGGGTGCTTGTAGGTACTTGTTGGTACTTGTGGGTGCTTGTGGTTGCTTGCAGGTACTTGTGGTAGCTTGTGGGGGCTTGTAGGTACTTGTGGGTGCTTGTGGGTGCTTGTGGGTGCTTGTAGGTACTTGGAAGTGTTTGTAGGTACTTGTAAGTGTTTGTAGGTACTTGTAGGTACTTGTGGGTGCTTCTACGTACTTGTGGGTACTTGTGGGTGCTTGTAGGTACTTGTGGGTGCTTGTAGGTACTTGTGGGTGCTTGTATGTGCTTGTTTGTGTTTGTAGGTACTTGTGGGTGCTTGTATGTGCTTGTTTGTGTTTGTAGGTACTTGTGGGTGCTTGTAGGTATTTGTGGGTGTTTGTAGGTGCTTGTGGGTGTTTGTAGGTACTTGAGGGTGTTTGTAGGTACTTGTGGGTACTAGTGGGTGCTTGTACGTACTTGTGGGTGCTTGTACGTACTTGTGGGTACTTGTAGGTGCTTGTAGGTGCTTGTAGGTGCTTGTGGGTGCTTGTAGGTGCTTGTGGGTGCTTGTAGGTACTTGTGGGTGCTTGTAGGTACTTGTGGGTGCTTGTAGGTACTTGTGGGTGCTTGTAGGTACTTGTGGGTGCTTGTAGGTACTTGTGGGTGTTTGTAGGTACTTGTGGGTGTTTGTAGGTACTTGTGGGTACTAGTGGTTGCTTGTACTTTCTTGTGGGTGCTTGTACGTACTTGTGGGTGCTTGTACTTACTTGTGGGTGGTTGTACGTACTTGTGGGTGCTTGTTCGTACTTGTGGGTACTTGTAGGTACTTGTGGGTGCTTGTAGGTACTTGTTGGTACTTGTGGGTGCTTGTGGTTGCTTGCAGGTACTTGTGGTAGCTTGTGGGGGCTTGTAGGTACTTGTGGGTGCTTGTGGGTGCTTGTGGGTGCTTGTAGGTACTTGGAAGTGTTTGTAGGTACTTGTAAGTGTTTGTAGGTACTTGTAGGTACTTGTGGGTGCTTCTACGTACTTGTGGGTGCTTGTAGGTACTTGTGGGTGCTTGTATGTGCTTGTTTGTGTTTGTAGGTACTTGTGGGTGCTTGTATGTGCTTGTTTGTGTTTGTAGGTACTTGTGGGTGCTTGTAGGTATTTGTGGGTGTTTGTAGGTGCTTGTGGGTGTTTGTAGGTACTTGAGGGTGTTTGTAGGTACTTGTGGGTACTAGTGGGTGCTTGTACGTACTTGTGGGTGCTTGTACGTACTTGTGGGTACTTGTAGGTGCTTGTAGGTGCTTGTGGGTGCTTGTAGGTGCTTGTGGGTGCTTGTAGGTACTTGTGGGTGCTTGTAGGTACTTGTGGGTGCTTGTAGGTACTTGTGGGTGCTTGTAGGTACTTGTGGGTGCTTGTAGGTACTTGTGGGTGTTTGTAGGTACTTGTGGGTGTTTGTAGGTACTTGTGGGTACTAGTGGTTGCTTGTACTTTCTTGTGGGTGCTTGTACGTACTTGTGGGTGCTTGTACTTACTTGTGGGTGGTTGTACGTACTTGTGGGTGCTTGTACGTACTTGTGGGTGCTTGTACTTACTTGTGGGTGCTTGTACGTACTTGTGGGTACTTGTAGGTACTTGTGGGTGCTTGTAGGTACTTGTGGGTGCTTGTAGGTACTTGTGGGTGCTTGTAGGTACTTGTGGGTGCTTGCAGGTACTTGTGGTAGCTTGTGGGGGCTTGTAGGTACTTGTGGGTACTTGTGGGTGCTTGTGGGTACTTGTGGGTGCTTGTAGGTACTTGGAAGTGTTTGTAGGTACTTGTAAGTGTTTGTAGGTACTTGTAGGTACTTGTGGGTGCTTCTACGTACTTGTGGGTACTTGTGGGTGCTTGTAGGTACTTGTGGGTGCTTGTAGGTACTTGTGGGTGCTTGTATGTGCTTGTTTGTGTTTGTAGGTACTTGTGGGTGCTTGTATGTGCTTGTGGGTGCTTGTAGGTACTTGTGGGTGCTTGTAGGTACTTGTGGGTGCTTGTAGGTACTTGTGGGTGCTTGTAGGTACTTGTGGGTGTTTGTAGGTACTTGTGGGTGTTTGTAGGTACTTGTGGGTACTAGTGGTTGCTTGTACTTTCTTGTGGGTGCTTGTACGTACTTGTGGGTGCTTGTACTTACTTGTGGGTGGTTGTACGTACTTGTGGGTGCTTGTACGTACTTGTGGGTGCTTGTACTTACTTGTGGGTACTTGTAGGTACTTGTGGGTGCTTGTAGGTACTTGTTGGTACTTGTGGGTGCTTGTGGGTGCTTGCAGGTACTTGTGGTAGCTTGTGGGGGCTTGTAGGTACTTGTGGGTACTTGTGGGTGCTTGTGGGTACTTGTGGGTGCTTGTAGGTACTTGGAAGTGTTTGTAGGTACTTGTAAGTGTTTGTAGGTACTTGTAGGTACTTGTGGGTGCTTCTACGTACTTGTGGGTACTAGTGGGTGCTTGTACGTACTTGTGGGTGCTTGTACGTACTTGTGGGTACTTGTAGGTGCTTGTGGGTGCTTGTAGGTGCTTGTGGGTGCTTGTAGGTACTTGTGGGTGCTTGTAGGTACTTGTGGGTGATTGTAGGTACTTGTGGGTGCTTGTAGGTACTTGTGGGTGCTTGTAGGTACTTGTGGGTGTTTGTAGGTACTTGTGGGTGTTTGTAGGTACTTGTGGGTACTAGTGGTTGCTTGTACTTTCTTGTGGGTGCTTGTACGTACTTGTGGGTGCTTGTACTTACTTGTGGGTGGTTGTACGTACTTGTGGGTGCTTGTACGTACTTTTGGGTGCTTGTTCTTACTTGTGGGTGCTTGTACGTACTTGTGGGTACTTGTAGGTACTTGTGGGTGCTTGTGGGTGCTTGTAGGTACTTGTGGGTGCTTGTGGGTGCTTGTAGGTACTTGTGGGTACTTGTGGGTGCTTGTGGGTACTTGTGGGTGCTTGTAGGTTTTTGGAAGTGTTTGTAGGTACTTGTAAGTGTTTGTAGGTACTTGTAGGTACTTGTGGGTGCTTCTACGTACTTGTAGGTACTTGTGGGTGCTTGTAGGTACTTGTGGGTGCTTGTATGTGCTTGTTTGTGTTTGTAGGTACTTGTGGGTGCTTGTAGGTACTTGTGGGTGCTTGTACGTACTTGTGGGTGCTTGTACGTACTTGTGGGTGCTTGTACGTACTTGTGGGTACTTGTAGGTACTTGTGGGTGCTTGTAGGTACTTGTTGGTACTTGTGGGTGCTTGTGGGTGCTTGCAGGTACTTGTGGTAGCTTGTGGGGGCTTGTAGGTACTTGTGGGTACTTGTGGGTGCTTGTGGGTACTTGTGGGTGTTTGTAGGTACTTGTGGGTGTTTGTAGGTACTTGTGGGTACTAGTGGTTGCTTGTACTTTCTTGTGGGTGCTTGTACGTACTTGTGGGTGCTTGTACTTACTAGTGGGTGGTTGTACGTACTTGTGGGTGCTTGTACGTACTTGTGGGTGCTTGTACTTACTTGTGGGTGCTTGTACGTACTTGTGGGTACTTGTAGGTACTTGTGGGTGCTTGTAGGTACTTGTGGGTGCTTGTAGGTACTTGTGGGTGCTTGTACGTACTTGTGGGTGCTTGTACGTACTTGTGGGTGCTTGTACGTACTTGTGGGTGCTTGTACGTACTTGTGGGTACTTGTAGGTACTTGTGAGGGCTTGTAGGTACTTGTGGGTACTTGTAGGTACTTGTGGGTGCTTGTAGGTACTTGTGGGTGCTTGTAGGTACTTGTGGGTGCTTGTGGGTGCTTGTAGGTACTTGTGGGTGCTTGTGGGTGCTTGTAGGTACTTGTGGGTACTTGTGGGTGCTTGTGGGTACTTGTGGGTGCTTGTAGGTACTTGGAAGTGTTTGTAGGTACTTGTAAGTGTTTGTAGGTACTTGTAGGTACTTGTGGGTGCTTTTACGTACTTGTAGGTACTTGTGGGTGCTTGTAGGTACTTGTGGGTGCTTGTATGTGCTTGTTTGTGTTTGTAGGTACTTGTGGGTGCTTGTAGGTACTTGTGGGTGCTTGTACGTACTTGTGGGTGCTTGTACGTACTTGTGGGTACTTGTAGGTACTTGTAGGTACTTGTGGGTGCTTGTAGGTACTTGTTGGTACTTGTGGGTGCTTGTGGGTACTTGTGGGTGCTTGTAGGTACTTGGAAGTGTTTGTAGGTACTTGTAAGTGTTTGTAGGTACTTGTAGGTACTTGTGGGTGCTTCTACGTACTTGTGGGTACTTGTGGGTGCTTGTAGGTACTTGTGGGTGCTTGTAGGTACTTGTGGGTGCTTGTATGTGCCTGTTTGTGTTTGTAGGTACTTGTGGGTGCTTGTATGTGCTTGTTTGTGTTTGTAGGTACTTGTGGGTGCTTGTAGGTATTTGTGGGTGTTTGTAGGTGCTTGTGGGTGTTTGTAGGTACTTGAGGGTGTTTGTAGGTACTTGTGGGTACTAGTGGGTGCTTGTACGTACTTGTGGGTGCTTGTACGTACTTGTGGGTACTTGTAGGTGCTTGTAGGTGCTTGTGGGTGCTTGTGGGTGCTTGTAGGTGCTTGTGGGTGCTTGTAGGTACTTGTGGGTGCTTGTAGGTACTTGTGGGTGCTTGTAGGTACTTGTGGGTGCTTGTAGGTACTTGTGGGTGCTTGTAGGTACTTGTGGGTGCTTGTACGTACTTGTGGGTGCTTGTACGTACTTGTGGGTGCTTGTACGTACTTGTGGGTGCTTGTACGTACTTGTGGGTGCTTGTACGTACTTGTGGGTACTTGTAAGTACTTGTGAGGGCTTGTAGGTACTTGTGGGTACTTGTAGGTACTTGTGGGTGCTTGTAGGTACTTGTGGGTGCTTGTAGGTACTTGTGGGTGCTTGTGGGTGCTTGTAGGTACTTGTGGGTGCTTGTGGGTGCTTGTAGGTACTTGTGGGTACTTGTGGGTGCTTGTGGGTACTTGTGGGTGCTTGTAGGTACTTGGAAGTGTTTGTAGGTACTTGTAAGTGTTTGTAGGTACTTGTAGGTACTTGTGGGTGCTTTTACGTACTTGTAGGTACTTGTGGGTGCTTGTAGGTACTTGTGGGTGTTTGTATGTGCTTGTTTGTGTTTGTAGGTACTTGTGGGTGCTTGTAGGTACTTGTGGGTGCTTGTACGTACTTGTGGGTGCTTGTACGTACTTGTGGGTACTTGTAGGTACTTGTAGGTACTTGTAGGTACTTGTGGGTGCTTGTAGGTACTTGTTGGTACTTGTGGGTGCTTGTGGGTACTTGTGGGTGCTTGTAGGTACTTGGAAGTGTTTGTAGGTACTTGTAAGTGTTTGTAGGTACTTGTAGGTACTTGTGGGTGCTTCTACGTACTTGTGGGTACTTGTGGGTGCTTGTAGGTACTTGTGGGTGCTTGTAGGTACTTGTGGGTGCTTGTATGTGCTTGTTTGTGTTTGTAGGTACTTGTGGGTGCTTGTATGTGCTTGTTTGTGTTTGTAGGTACTTGTGGGTGCTTGTAGGTATTTGTGGGTGTTTGTAGGTGCTTGTGGGTGTTTGTAGGTACTTGAGGGTGTTTGTAGGTACTTGTGGGTACTAGTGGGTGCTTGTACGTACTTGTGGGTGCTTGTACGTACTTGTGGGTACTTGTAGGTGCTTGTAGGTGCTTGTGGGTGCTTGTGGGTGCTTGTAGGTGCTTGTGGGTGCTTGTAGGTACTTGTGGGTGCTTGTAGGTACTTGTGGGTGCTTGTAGGTACTTGTGGGTGCTTGTAGGTACTTGTGGGTGCTTTTAGGTACTTGTGGGTGCTTGTAGGTACTTGTGGGTGCTTGTAGGTACTTGTGGGTGCTTGTAGGTACTTGTGGGTGTTTGTAGGTACTTGTGGGTGTTTGTAGGTACTTGTGGGTACTAGTGGTTGCTTGTACTTTCTTGTGGGTGCTTGTACGTACTTGTGGGTGCTTGTACTTACTTGTGGGTGGTTGTACGTACTTGTGGGTGCTTGTACGTACTTGTGGGTGCTTGTACTTACTTGTGGGTGCTTGTACGTACTTGTGGGTACTTGTAGGTACTTGTGGGTGCTTGTAGGTACTTGTGGGTGCTTGTAGGTACTTGTGGGTGCTTGTAGGTACTTGTGGGTGCTTGTAGGTACTTGTGGGTGCTTGTAGGTACTTGTGGGTGCTTGTACGTACTTGTGGGTGCTTGTACGTACTTGTGGGTGCTTGTACGTACTTGTGGGTGCTTGTACGTACTTGTGGGTGCTTGTACGTACTTGTGGGTACTTGTAAGTACTTGTGAGGGCTTGTAGGTACTTGTGGGTACTTGTAGGTACTTGTGGGTGCTTGTAGGTACTTGTGGGTGCTTGTAGGTACTTGTGGGTGCTTGTGGGTGCTTGTAGGTACTTGTGGGTGCTTGTGGGTGCTTGTAGGTACTTGTGGGTACTTGTGGGTGCTTGTGGGTACTTGTGGGTGCTTGTAGGTACTTGGAAGTGTTTGTAGGTACTTGTAAGTGTTTGTAGGTACTTGTAGGTACTTGTGGGTGCTTTTACGTACTTGTAGGTACTTGTGGGTGCTTGTAGGTACTTGTGGGTGTTTGTATGTGCTTGTTTGTGTTTGTAGGTACTTGTGGGTGCTTGTAGGTACTTGTGGGTGCTTGTACGTACTTGTGGGTGCTTGTACGTACTTGTGGGTACTTGTAGGTACTTGTAGGTACTTGTAGGTACTTGTGGGTGCTTGTAGGTACTTGTTGGTACTTGTGGGTGCTTGTGGGTACTTGTGGGTGCTTGTAGGTACTTGGAAGTGTTTGTAGGTACTTGTAAGTGTTTGTAGGTACTTGTAGGTACTTGTGGGTGCTTCTACGTACTTGTGGGTACTTGTGGGTGCTTGTAGGTACTTGTGGGTGCTTGTAGGTACTTGTGGGTGCTTGTATGTGCTTGTTTGTGTTTGTAGGTACTTGTGGGTGCTTGTATGTGCTTGTTTGTGTTTGTAGGTACTTGTGGGTGCTTGTAGGTATTTGTGGGTGTTTGTAGGTGCTTGTGGGTGTTTGTAGGTACTTGAGGGTGTTTGTAGGTACTTGTGGGTACTAGTGGGTGCTTGTACGTACTTGTGGGTGCTTGTACGTACTTGTGGGTACTTGTAGGTGCTTGTAGGTGCTTGTGGGTGCTTGTGGGTGCTTGTAGGTGCTTGTGGGTGCTTGTAGGTACTTGTGGGTGCTTGTAGGTACTTGTGGGTGCTTGTAGGTACTTGTGGGTGCTTGTAGGTACTTGTGGGTGCTTTTAGGTACTTGTGGGTGCTTGTAGGTACTTGTGGGTGCTTGTAGGTACTTGTGGGTGCTTGTAGGTACTTGTGGGTGTTTGTAGGTACTTGTGGGTGTTTGTAGGTACTTGTGGGTACTAGTGGTTGCTTGTACTTTCTTGTGGGTGCTTGTACGTACTTGTGGGTGCTTGTACTTACTTGTGGGTGGTTGTACGTACTTGTGGGTGCTTGTACGTACTTGTGGGTGCTTGTACTTACTTGTGGGTGCTTGTACGTACTTGTGGGTACTTGTAGGTACTTGTGGGTGCTTGTAGGTACTTGTGGGTGCTTGTAGGTACTTGTGGGTGCTTGTAGGTACTTGTGGGTGCTTGTAGGTACTTGTGGGTGCTTGTAGGTACTTGTGGGTGCTTGTACGTACTTGTGGGTGCTTGTACGTACTTGTGGGTGCTTGTACGTACTTGTGGGTGCTTGTACGTACTTGTGGGTGCTTGTACGTACTTGTGGGTACTTGTAAGTACTTGTGAGGGCTTGTAGGTACTTGTGGGTACTTGTAGGTACTTGTGGGTGCTTGTAGGTACTTGTGGGTGCTTGTAGGTACTTGTGGGTGCTTGTGGGTGCTTGTAGGTACTTGTGGGTGCTTGTGGGTGCTTGTAGGTACTTGTGGGTACTTGTGGGTGCTTGTGGGTACTTGTGGGTGCTTGTAGGTACTTGGAAGTGTTTGTAGGTACTTGTAAGTGTTTGTAGGTACTTGTAGGTACTTGTGGGTGCTTTTACGTACTTGTAGGTACTTGTGGGTGCTTGTAGGTACTTGTGGGTGCTTGTATGTGCTTGTTTGTGTTTGTAGGTACTTGTGGGTGCTTGTAGGTACTTGTGGGTGCTTGTACGTACTTGTGGGTGCTTGTACGTACTTGTGGGTACTTGTAGGTACTTGTAGGTACTTGTGGGTGCTTGTAGGTACTTGTTGGTACTTGTGGGTGCTTGTGGGTACTTGTGGGTGCTTGTAGGTACTTGGAAGTGTTTGTAGGTACTTGTAAGTGTTTGTAGGTACTTGTAGGTACTTGTGGGTGCTTCTACGTACTTGTGGGTACTTGTGGGTGCTTGTAGGTACTTGTGGGTGCTTGTAGGTACTTGTGGGTGCTTGTATGTGCTTGTTTGTGTTTGTAGGTACTTGTGGGTGCTTGTATGTGCTTGTTTGTGTTTGTAGGTACTTGTGGGTGCTTGTAGGTATTTGTGGGTGTTTGTAGGTGCTTGTGGGTGTTTGTAGGTACTTGAGGGTGTTTGTAGGTACTTGTGGGTACTAGTGGGTGCTTGTACGTACTTGTGGGTGCTTGTACGTACTTGTGGGTACTTGTAGGTGCTTGTAGGTGCTTGTGGGTGCTTGTGGGTGCTTGTAGGTGCTTGTGGGTGCTTGTAGGTACTTGTGGGTGCTTGTAGGTACTTGTGGGTGCTTGTAGGTACTTGTGGGTGCTTGTAGGTACTTGTGGGTGCTTGTAGGTACTTGTGGGTGTTTGTAGGTACTTGTGGGTGTTTGTAGGTACTTGTGGGTACTAGTGGTTGCTTGTACTTTCTTGTGGGTGCTTGTACGTACTTGTGGGTGCTTGTACTTACTTGTGGGTGGTTGTACGTACTTGTGGGTGCTTGTACGTACTTGTGGGTGCTTGTACTTACTTGTGGGTGCTTGTACGTACTTGTGGGTACTTGTAGGTACTTGTGGGTGCTTGTAGGTACTTGTGGGTGCTTGTAGGCACTTGTGGGTGCTTGTAGGTACTTGTGGGTGCTTGTAGGTACTTGTGGGTGCTTGTACGTACTTGTGGGTGCTTGTACGTACTTGTGGGTGCTTGTACGTACTTGTGGGTGCTTGTACGTACTTGTGGGTGCTTGTACGTACTTGTGGGTACTTGTAGGTACTTGTGAGGGCTTGTAGGTACTTGTGGGTACTTGTAGGTACTTGTGGGTGCTTGTAGGTACTTGTGGGTGCTTGTAGGTACTTGTGGGTGCTTGTGGGTGCTTGTAGGTACTTGTGGGTGCTTGTGGGTGCTTGTAGGTACTTGTGGGTACTTGTGGGTGCTTGTGGGTACTTGTGGGTACTTGTGGGTGCTTGTAGGTACTTGGAAGTGTTTGTAGGTACTTGTAAGTGTTTGTAGGTACTTGTAGGTACTTGTGGGTGCTTCCACGTACTTGTAGGTACTTGTGGGTGCTTGTAGGTACTTGTGGGTGCTTGTATGTGCTTGTTTGTGTTTGTAGGTACTTGTGGGTGCTTGTATGTGCTTGTTTGTGTTTGTAGGTACTTGTGGGTGCTTGTAGGTATTTGTGGGTGTTTGTAGGTGCTTGTGGGTGTTTGTAGGTACTTGAGGGTGTTTGTAGGTACTTGTGGGTACTAGTGGGTGCTTGTACGTACTTGTGGGTGCTTGTACGTACTTGTGGGTACTTGTAGGTGCTTGTAGGTGCTTGTGGGTGCTTGTAGGTGCTTGTGGGTGCTTGTAGGTACTTGTGGGTGCTTGTAGGTACTTGTGGGTGCTTGTAGGTACTTGTGGGTGCTTGTAGGTACTTGTGGGTGCTTGTACGTACTTGTGGGTGCTTGTACGTACTTGTGGGTACTTGTAGGTACTTGTAGGTACTTGTGGGTGCTTGTAGGTACTTGTTGGTACTTGTGGGTGCTTGTGGGTACTTGTGGGTGCTTGTAGGTACTTGGAAGTGTTTGTAGGTACTTGTAAGTGTTTGTAGGTACTTGTAGGTACTTGTGGGTGCTTCTACGTACTTGTGGGTACTTGTGGGTGCTTGTAGGTACTTGTGGGTGCTTGTAGGTACTTGTGGGTGCTTGTATGTGCTTGTTTGTGTTTGTAGGTACTTGTGGGTGCTTGTATGTGCTTGTTTGTGTTTGTAGGTACTTGTGGGTGCTTGTAGGTATTTGTGGGTGTTTGTAGGTGCTTGTGGGTGTTTGTAGGTACTTGAGGGTGTTTGTAGGTACTTGTGGGTACTAGTGGGTGCTTGTACGTACTTGTGGGTGCTTGTACGTACTTGTGGGTACTTGTAGGTGCTTGTGGGTGCTTGTAGGTGCTTGTGGGTGCTTGTAGGTACTTGTGGGTGCTTGTAGGTACTTGTGGGTGCTTGTAGGTACTTGTGGGTGCTTGTAGGTACTTGTGGGTGCTTGTAGGTACTTGTGGGTGTTTGTAGGTACTTGTGGGTACTAGTGGTTGCTTGTACTTTCTTGTGGGTGCTTGTACGTACTTGTGGGTGCTTGTACTTACTTGTGGGTGGTTGTACGTACTTGTGGGTGGTTGTACGTACTTGTGGGTGCTTGTACGTACTTGTGAGTGCTTGTACTTACTTGTGGGTGCTTGTACATACTTGTGGGTACTTGTAGGTACTTGTGGGTGCTTGTAGGTACTTGTGGGTGCTTGTAGGTACTTGTGGGTGCTTGTAGGTACTTGTGGGTGCTTGTAGGTACTTGTGGGTGCTTGTACGTACTTGTGGGTGCTTGTACGTACTTGTGGGTGCTTGTACGTACTTGTGGGTGCTTGTACGTACTTGTGGGTGCTTGTACGTACTTGTGGGTGCTTGTACGTACTTGTGGGTACTTGTAGGTACTTGTGAGGGCTTGTAGGTACTTGTGGGTACTTGTAGGTACTTGTGGGTGCTTGTAGGTACTTGTGGGTGCTTGTAGGTACTTGTGGGTGCTTGTGGGTGCTTGTAGGTACTTGTGGGTGCTTGTGGGTGCTTGTAGGTACTTGTGGGTACTTGTGGGTGCTTGTGGGTACTTGTGGGTGCTTGTGGGTACTTGTGGGTGCTTGTAGGTACTTGGAAGTGTTTGTAGGTACTTGTAAGTGTTTGTAGGTACTTGTAGGTACTTGTGGGTGCTTCTACGTACTTGTAGGTACTTGTGGGTGCTTGTAGGTGCTTGTGGGTGCTTGTATGTGCTTGTTTGTGTTTGTAGGTACTTGTGGGTGCTTGTACGTACTTGTGGGTGCTTGTACGTACTTGTGGGTACTTGTAGGTACTTGTAGGTACTTGTGGGTGCTTGTAGGTACTTGTTGGTACTTGTGGGTGCTTGTGGGTACTTGTGGGTGCTTGTAGGTACTTGGAAGTGTTTGTAGGTACTTGTAAGTGTTTGTAGGTACTTGTAGGTACTTGTGGGTGCTTCTACGTACTTGTGGGTACTTGTGGGTGCTTGTAGGTACTTGTGGGTGCTTGTAGGTACTTGTGGGTGCTTGTATGTGCTTGTTTGTGTTTGTAGGTACTTGTGGGTGCTTGTATGTGCTTGTTTGTGTTTGTAGGTACTTGTGGGTGCTTGTAGGTATTTGTGGGTGTTTGTAGGTGCTTGTGGGTGTTTGTAGGTACTTGAGGGTGTTTGTAGGTACTTGTGGGTACTAGTGGGTGCTTGTACGTACTTGTGGGTGCTTGTACGTACTTGTGGGTACTTGTAGGTGCTTGTAGGTGCTTGTGGGTGCTTGTAGGTGCTTGTGGGTGCTTGTAGGTACTTGTGGGTGCTTGTAGGTACTTGTGGGTGCTTGTAGGTACTTGTGGGTGCTTGTAGGTACTTGTGGGTGCTTGTAGGTACTTGTGGGTGCTTGTAGGTACTTGTGGGTGTTTGTAGGTACTTGTGGGTGTTTGTAGGTACTTGTGGGTACTAGTGGTTGCTTGTACTTACTTGTGGGTGCTTGTACGTACTTGTGGGTGCTTGTACTTACTTGCGGGTGCTTGTACGTACTTGTGGGTGCTTGTACGTACTTGTGGGTGCTTGTACTTACTTGTGGGTGGTTGTACGTACTTGTGGGTGCTTGTACGTACTTGTGGGTGCTTGTACGTACTTGTGGGTGCTTGTACGTACTTGTGGGTACTTGTACGTACTTGTGGGTACTTGTAGGTACTTGTAGGTACTTGTGGGTACTTGTAGGTACTTGTGGGTACTTGTAGGTACTTGTGGGTACTTGTGGGTGCTTGTGAGTGCTTGTGGGTACTTGTAGGTACTTGTGGGTGCTTGCCCCGGATACTTGTGGGTGTTTGTAGGTACTTGTCGGTACTTGCCCCGGGTGCTTGTAGGTATTTGCTCCGGGTGCTTGTAGGTATTTGCTCCGGGTGCTTGTAGGTATTTGCTCCGGCTGCTTGTAGGTACTTGCTCCGGCTGACCAGAGCACGTCGTCTGCTAAACTAAAGAAGTGGATAATTAAAATATTAGAATTTTAATGTGTGGAGTCTGGTTACCCTTGAACTTTCTTAGTAGTCTCGTGGACCACTGACCCCCCCCCCTCCGATTTAATTTTTGAACTGGACCAGGCAATTTTTAAACTGGTCATTTGCCCTGTGTCACCGCCTTATTTACCACGCTGGCGCGAGTTGCTTTGCGTTGTCGAGTGCGTGATGGAGTCGGCTATGCCTGGAGTCCCAACCTTGAAGGAGAGAGCAACGGGGTGGAAACCCCTTACCTATAGCGTTGCCTGTGTACCCCCACCTACGGCACCATAGTCCTCCCAGCATCCTCAGCGGTTAGGTAGGGTCGTACTGGACGAAATTGTAAAGGGCGCTCCATCCATCTTCAAAATAGAAGCTAGTTCTCATACAAATAAAATGGCGCTACGCGGCAGCTCTTGGCAATCGCCTACCGAAGGGTAGGGGCGTGCGCGAGGTACATTGGGAGTGATACGGTGCTGCAGGTCGCCCATCATCATTTCCAATCCATCTCAACTCCCTTAGCCCTGTCCCAACCCCCGCAACTTCCAACCACTAGCATAGCCCACTCGATCGCGCTCTCTTTTCTCCGGCTACATATTTTGAAGATGGCACGTTTTAGGCGTATTATTAATCTTGGATGATCTTTGTGAACTTTTAGGGTAGCCCTGACTATATTTTGTTTAAGGTTTTAAGCTTAATATCAAACAGACGTTAGTTTAAGCTACAAAAAAGTTCGAAATTGACAATCTCGGATCGTCTTTGTGAAGTTTTAAGGATATCCGAATTTCACATTGGGCTTATGACAATTTTGAGCCAAATGTTAAACGGACATAAATCAGCATTTTTAAAAATTTTGTAAAATTGTCAATTTGGTCCTATTTCTGGAATTTTTAGGGGGGCGCCTCGCGTTTCAGTAAATGATTGAAAAAAATTGTATTATGTTAATTACAATAAAAATACATTTTTTTGAAGTATCATTATAAATAAATGTCTGATTGAGCTAAAATTACGGTCCCCTTTATATATGTTTCTGCTTAGTGCAGATTTTGAAAATGTAAAACAGATTATTAACATTCTTAATTAAAATGAAGACTGAAGGAACAGATATTAATCAAAAATGTCTTGATTAGAATCAAGACCTAAAAAGTATCGATAAGACAGGTTATCACTTGTCTGAAGGATCAGATATTAATTTTTCTTTTTAATTGAAACTTAAAAACATGCTTAAGAAAAACAACGTTCCATTACCGTTTTCCGTTCAAATAAATTATTTTACTGGTAATCAATTTCAAAAATTTACTTTTCTCGGCTTTTCGACCACAATTCCATGGGTCTCGTACATAATCCCCCTGGACATAATCCCCCCGGACAAAATCCCCCTATTTTGGATTTGCCAAGACTTTTTCCCCCCGATTTTAGACGTGTTTGTACAAAATCCCCCCAAAGAAAACGTCCAGGACAAAATCCCCCCAGAGAAAACGTCCAGGACAAAATCCCCCAAAAGGAAAACTGTTTAGCAAAATCCTACCGAAAGGATCATTTTATTGAAAATCCCCCAGATATTAGGCATTTAGAAGTAAAGGTAAACGGAAGCCCAAATCCAAAGATTATTTTCAATAATAATGCAAAAGTATAATTCACAAGAGTGAAAGGTATTGCAAACAATGTTCTTAAACCAAAAGAAGTAAACTACTGATTTTGTTTTAACTTATTTCCAAAATTCCAATATTTTGGGAAAGGCGGCATTTTATGGTTAGTCAGCAATATTTTGGAAAAGGTGGAAATTTATGGTTAGTCAGCGATATTTTGGAAAAGGCGGAAATTTATGGTTAGTCAGCGATATTTTGGAAAAGGCGGAAATTTATGGTTAGTCAGCAATATTCTGGAAAGGGGGAAATTTATGGTTAGTCAGCGATATTTTGGAAAAGGCGGAAATTTGTGGTTAGTCAAAAATATTTTGGAAAAGGCGGCAATTTATGGTTAGTCGGCAATATTTTGGAAAAGGCGGAAATTTATGGTTATGAGCAGTATTTTGGAAAAGCGGAAATTTATGGTTAGTCAGCGATATTTTGGAAAAGGAGGAAATTTATGGTTAGTCAGCGATATTTTGGAAAAGGCGGAAATTTATGGTTAGTCAGCGATATTTTGGAAAAGGCGGAAATTTATGGTTAGTCAGCGATATTTTGGAAAAGGCGGAAATTTATGGTTAGTCAGCGATATTTTGGAAAAGGCGGAAATTTATGGTTAGTCAGCGATATTTTGGAAAAGGCAGAAATTTATGGTTAGTCAGCAATATTTTGGAAAAGGCGGAAATTTATGGTTATGAGCAGTATTTTGGAAAAGGCGAAAATTTATGGTTAGTCGGCAATATTTTGGAAAAGGCGGAAATTTATGGTTATCAGCAGTATTTTGGAAAAGGGGGAAATTTATGGTTAGTCAGCGATATTTTGGAAAAGGCTGAAATTTAGGCTTAGTCAGCGATATTTTGGAAAAGACGGAAATTTATGGTTAGTCAGCGATATTTTGGAAAAGGCGGAAATTTATAGTTAGTCAGCGATATTTTGGAAAAGGCGGAAATTTATGGTTAGTCAGCGATATTTTGGAAAAGGCGGAAATTTATGGTTAGTCAGAAATATTTTGGAAAAGGCGAAAATTTATGGTTAGTCGGCAATTCATACTATTTTCTCCATCATTGGTTCCGCTTTTCCTCGTAGGGGGAATACTACTATTTTTACTACTATCCTACTAAAAAAATTTCCACTGTGGAAAACGACCTCTAAAATAGGAATGACCCCTGAAGGGTTCGTCTCCAAGGTGGGGATTTCGTTCCGTAAGCGGGGGATTTTGTCTCCAATTTGGGAGGGATTTTGTCTCCAGTTTGGGGGGATTTTGTCTGCAAATGGGGGGATTTTGTCTTATGCCCATTTGGACGGGGGGAAATTTTTGGGGGGATTATGTCCAGGGGGATTATGGGAGTCACCCCAATTCCATTCCCCGAAAATATTTTATCATTAATTACTTTTGGGAGATAACGAGTCAAAATAACCAATAAAACAATAAAAAACTGTAATAGCAGTCTTTTTAGCCATGACAACAACCTTTTAAAAGTTACAAGCACTATATAACCCTTTCGAGACTAACAGGACCTGAGAAAACTATAGCTTAACCTGCTACTAGTACGACCAGGGAGAATTGATGTAAACTGGAGTTGAAATTTCATCATGTGCGACCTGCGGCCCTGAAACTCTCCCATAGTCCCAGTGTGTGTAGAACATGATTTTTTCGCTGTTATCTGCCAAAATCAATCTTTCTAGGTAGTGTCGCCTCCTCACTTGAATTTTTCATGATATATTAAGGTTTGAACGAACAAAATTCTAGATTACTATTTTCACTACCATCTCCCTCTGCTAACTTGAAGCAAACTTTCCTCTCTTTTTGCTGCTCATTACCGGTACCATTCCCTGGACTTTCTGTTCGTTATAACTACTATCATGAGTTTATTTATTTCAAACCAAAATATAAAAAAATGAATTCTTTTTCCTTTTGTGCTACTTAGAATTTACAAATGTATATAACGTTGTGCCGTGCCATATCAAATAGTCCCTAACCATTGTTAGAAACTAGAGAGAGAAATTGGGCAGTAACACTCATCATTCCCTGAACTATGAGAAAGAAAAATACGACGGTTGACTAAAGTACACCAAAGCTGGAACAGATTATATATTGAATAAGCGCGCGTCGGAGATAGGGAGTTGACTATCCTCTAAGCGTGAAAACAAATATCCTCACGCTTCTCCTTTATCCCTGGTGAAAACATTACTGAATTTTAAAAAAAATTCTACCCTCTCATGAACCCTTAATTACCATCATTAAATTTACTATTAAAATTAAATAAAATTACTTAAACAATAAATACATTAGCAATACTTTAAATCATCACGATTCACGATCAATTAATTTAAATTATAACGCTAAAAATAGATAGATGGATGGCTATGTAGCTAGATTTAAAAATTTGATCTTGCTGAGATTGCATAGTTTACAGACTAGGAGGATTCATAAAATTTACGCCAGGAGGCCCAACTTTAAACTCACCCAGTGAGTCAGGCCTCCTTGTATAAATAGTATGAATCCTACTAGTCTGTAAACTATGTATTCTCCCTAATTATCTTAATGTTCATTTTTTTGAGGAGCTTAATTTGTAGATTTTTTATTTGATTTATTCATAGTAACGTTATTTTAACCTTCAATACCCTTTATTTATAGTTGAGTAACTAAGTTTTTAGAATGATAACTTAATTTAAATGTGATGTCAGTTTGTAAATCTAGCTTATTGAATTCCCCCTTTCCCACAGAGAAGGTCTGAAATTTAAACCACTTGGCAGAGACTAGAGGTCGTTAACGTTTAGTTACAGACTCTCAAAGGTATTTTAAAAACTAGGATTTATTAAAATTTAAATTCCAAATTATAATTAAATACTTTTTGTTTGATACGATCTGGGATTGGCAACCAGTCTGGGAGAGTATGGGGCTAAACTTTACTTTAGCTCGCGCATTTAAAATACAAGGTTAATTATAGGCTAATTTGTTAAAATTAAGGTGCGGAAACTAATTAAAATATATATTTTCCATGTTTTTTAATATTTTACCCCTCATATTATAGGTTGGGTTTGTTTAGATTATTTTAGTTTTCCAAATAATATCACACCTTTTCCATAATATTGTTGTTTATCTTCATTTACTTTCCAAATAATATTACGCCTTTTCCAAGATATTGTTTATCTTCATTTACTTACCAAATAATATTATGCATTTTCCAAAATATTTTATTTTGTTATCTTCATTTAAGTTCCGAAATAATATTGCCCCTTTTCCAAAAGATTGATTAGGTTCAGGTTTGGCCGTCATTTAAGGGTTATATTTTCAGAAATCCTTCTAATAAACTCTGCCGATATGGACGACAAAAGCTATGAAAATATTGATTAAAATAGTTTCCGCAACTTAAATGCCATTTTATTAACAAAATTCTCGTGGCACGCACCATGTCTCGCACCACGATTGTCACGTCGCGCCTAAATTTTATAAAATCTCGTGGTAAATTTCATTCGACACAGAACGTGCCACGTGAATTTTGTTAGTTAAAAGGCAGAGCGTTACGCGATTGGTCGGAGGTCCTTATTTAAAATTATCCTTAAAATCTGAACCTAATTTGAATTTTAAAATCACTCGGAGATATTTCAGGGATGTTTCACTATGCAGACTGGTCTTATAATTAGAAGAAGAATCGATACAAAATCACTTGACTTTCCAATTCTTTAATACCAAAAAGTAATATACAATGAATAATCTGTCTGCCGAAAACAAAAAAAAATGTAATTTTGTTTAAAAAACGAAGATAAGTATTTTTTTTCTTCAAATAATTGATGTTTTATAAACATGTCTTTAAACTGAAATATTTTAATATCAGTACTTCGGTCATTCCATTTTGTTCTCTTATCATTTACTTTTTCTAGTCTTTGTCCACTAAGACATTTTTTTATTAATATCTGTTCCTTCAGTCTTCATTTTGATTAAGATTGTTAAGAAACTGTTGCATTTACAAAATCTACACTAAGCAGAACCATAAATTAAGGGGGAGCGTAAACATAAGGGACCTAATATTGCTAGTTACTTACTAATGCAACACGATGCAAGATGCAGAGCGGCGTCCGTGAGCGTTGGTCGAGTGGGCTATGCCCTGCCTGGCCAAGTCAGCTGACTTAGGTGAAATATTTATTGCTTCTACGCGACTTAATTCTAGAGATTCTTGAACGAATCATCTTGTAAACATTTTATAAGACAGGCTTCTCTTATCATTTACTTTTTCTAGTCTTTGTCCACTAAGACATTTTTTTTTAATTTTTCTGTTGAAACTAAAAATAAATCTTATTATATTCAGTTGAAGACTTATTAAATTACTGGAAAATTTTCCTAACTTGAGCTTTAAAACGTTGAATATAATATAACATAACGACTACCGAACGATACCGGGCTTCCCGGTTAGGTCGACGGCGAGGTCGAGTGGAGGTCCCATGCAAGAAAATAGTAATAGCCGTCGCCGATTGGTCTGGCATTAAAGAGGTTATCTACGGTTAGGGGGCTTATGATTGCTTAGTTTTTACTTCGGGAATGTTGTGAAATCCATGGCTAAAGCTATGGAGAAGTGGGACTTACGTACTTTATGTGTGAAGCATAATCCGCTTTTGGTCCTATTAGGTGACCGTGCCAGGTTAACGGTGGTGGACGCTCATGGTTAATTATGGCCGGATAGGTTCAAATTCAAGCGGCTGAGAGCCATAAGGAGTCGGGAACGTGATGAGGCCCGCGCTAAGATTTCGGGATTTCCGTCGGGGACTCAGCAGTGGCAAGAATAGTTCTCAAGAAGGATCGAGGCTTCGAATTCGCAAGAATGAATTGAATAAGAATGAATCGTTTTCTCTTGATCTCTGGCTACTTAAGGGCTTTTTGAAGGGCGTATGTAAAACACCTTCACTACTCCAGGTTTCTAAGTTGTCAACCGTACCTCTCTTCTAGGTGGTTTTGAAATGTCACGACCCACACTCGTGAACTTGGGATATTTCAAAAGCGAATCTTCTCTTCTATGCACGTGTCAAATGGATTTCGTGTCTAATTTTATCTCTTACTGGCATCGTAGAGAAATTAAACAAAGCAGGCACCGTTCAACGTTTTTGAATTTCTTTATATTTTTTATATAAGTTTAATATCAATATTTGTAAATGTATGAATGTCCCCTTAAACGTTTCTCACTTTTTATAGAATTCCATGAACCCTTTAGTTTAAATTACAAGCTTACTCCATACCTATGTACCGTACCTCTATACCTTTGGCAAATTTCGTCCCCTTCTAAAATTCACGCAGAGACTTATTTTTACCCCAAGTGAGAAAATAATAAATTCCGATCAGTAGTTCGAGGTTTTCTATCGGCACTTCAAGACGCTCTAAAACTTCATTCCTGAGTGACCGCACCCAAAAACTTAGAAATCTTGATCTCAGATTTACGTATCCCCAATTAAATTTGACTTTAAAAATTTGTTTAAATATATTTTGGTAATGGACCGAAGTGTTATTTATTCACCCTATACACCCTTCTTTCGAACCTTCTTAAATACTTAAATAAATATAATTAATATGAATTATTCCTTTCGACAGTTATCTACATTAAAGTACGTGAATGCATCTAAAGTCTATACAAATAGTAATTACGATATACATTAATTAAGATTAAGGTTGCCGTCTGTATAAATATCCTAGTATATAAGACCCTCAATTTCTGATATGACATAACAGTGTCGTGTCTCCATGAACTTTGGAAGGTAGATTGCTTGCCATATCAGCAAATAATTGAATCCTGGGATTTTGAATGCAATGGCACTGAGAAAAAATAATGCGGCATCGATACCGTCGATACCAAGTGAATTTGAACCGCCATTTACCACCTACTAATACTGCTTTTACCATTGGCAAAGTTAGGGTAAATATATAGAAATAGAGTAGTTAAATGGAAAACTGAATTGACTTAAATGGTTACTTCTTGTCATGTGATTTACTGTTTATATTTTGCACCTTCTGTTAGTGTTTTCAAAATTCATTTTCTCACTGGCCTAATCAGTCAGATTCTCAAGAGATGGCAGTACCTAGAGGGCCTTTGTGAGAAATCTGATTCTTCTAGCCAAGTGTTAAGTTCTAACAAAGCTCTTCTCCCATCCCCCATTTCTTGGGTTGTAGGAGATTAGAACTTATAATATTTATTGTGTACCACAACAATACAAGGAGTATCTGCTAGGTAGTACACATAGTTTTATATATAATAAAATAAAAATCTTATTCTCGTAAGGAAAATATCTAAATTCTTAAAAGAACGCGTCACATGTTAATTGTAAAATTGATATTATTACATTATGAATTTTTTATGTTAGAAATTATATTTCAATCATGCTGCTATTTATTTTCGGGATTTTGTTCTTCAAAGTTCTTTAGGGTCAAAGTACAATTAAATAAGTTAGGGTCAAAGTACAATTAAATAAGTTAGGGTCAAAGTACAATTAAATAAGTTAGGGTCAAAGTACAATTAAATAAGTTAGGGTCAAAGTACAATTAAATAAGTTAGGGTCAAAGTACAATTAAATAAGTTAGGGTCAAAGTACAATTAAATAAGTTAGGGTCAAAGTACAATTAAATAAGTTAGGGTCCAAGTACAATTAAATAAGTTAGGGTCAAAGTACAATTAAATAAGTTAGGGTCAAAGTACAATTAAATAAGTTTACATGCTGGAAGTTATCATTGTACGTTCTCAAGATTCTACTTGTAGGGTCACATGATAATTTGGTGTAAAATGTTTTAGGCTTTCTCGTTTTCCGATTAGGAATATTAAAGTTCACTTTATGTAATATTACAGAACAAGTAATTTTATAGTTATTCAGTTTACAAAGAAAAACAGTATCGAGTTTTTTAAAACCCATGATATACTTTCCAGATTTTAAGATTTTAGCGTGTTTTCATAAATATAAAAATGCCTGTTATTGAAATAGGTTGAATAATACCAAATGAATTTTCTTTGGACGGATTCCAGTTTGTCAATGTTAGTTTTGCAAGTCCCTCCAAAGCTGAGAGAGCCATAAAGGATTATATGTGTTAAGCTTCAGAAAACATTTGGGTGATTGAATTTGGAGAGCTATGTTTAATATCCCACCTAAAGTTCTTCGTGCTCGGCTTGAACTATACTACGTAATCAACAAATAACAGTTTATGATCAAAGACCACTCCAAGGTCACAAATAGTCAGTTCCCTGTCTAAAACTTTATCGTTCAATTTATAGTCATATACTAGAGGATTTATTTTGCGGGTATAAGTTATAATTTTCGTTTTGGTTTCATTTAAAGGGATGTTATTTGAATCACACCATGTTTGCAGGTATACTTAATCTTGTTGTACCTCCTCACAATCAGAAATCTTAACTACCGATTTCGCGCATTTATGAGATTCGTCCGCGAATTGATAAAGTTGAGAACTCGTTATATAACTTGAAATATCTGCGATGTATATATTAAAGAATAATAGGCCCAGTGAAGATCCCTGGGGTACTCCACGCAAGACTTCATAAGATTTATTGGACAAAAAATTGTTACACTAAATAAAATTTCTTCTTCCACGAAGATAGCTTACAACCCATTTTAATACGGGACCGGACAAACAGAATGCCTCCAATTTCTTTATCAATATTTGATGCGATACCCTGTCAAATGCCTTAGATAGATCTAAATATGCCACATCAACTTGTCCGCGACTTTTAACTAATGGGTCGACGTAATTTCGAAATGTTAAATGATTGGTAACAACAGAACTGCGTATTACAAAACCATGCTAGGTTTCTGGAAGGTTAGGACTAAACCATTTGTATAAATATCCGTACAATATAAAGTCGAAAACTAGGGCCATGGCGCATAAAATAGAGACTGGGCGGTAATTAGTAGCGTCTCCCTTAAAGCCTTTTTTAAAAATGGGTGAGACTAAAGAAACCTTCCAACTCTCAAGGAAGAGTCCATGGCCTACCGAAAGGTTGAATATATGTGCAAGAGGTGCGCTTAAAACCTCTTTGCAACCTTTTATGATAAAATTAGGAATATCGTCATAACCTTTCGTGGTTTTTGGTTTTAGTTTATCTATTGCTTTTAGAACGTCTGCCTCTGATATTAAAATATTTGATAGGTTTATCGCTTTTATACTTGTTTCAATCAAGTAATTTAAGTTCGATTTGTCTTCCGCTATCTTTGAGAAACATTTTGCAAATTCATTTGTAATTTAATATTCATTGGTAATTATGTTTCCATCCTTTTCTAAATGGATTACTTCCTTGTGGGGATTAGTCTTTGTTCTTACGTAAGACCAAAATGTCTATGGGTCATTGTAAACTGAGTCACTGATTTTTTTCCCGTAATTAGTTCTGTCTCTGGCTAATAGTTTTTTAACTTGAATACGGTAATATTTATAATTATTTGAATCCATGGGGGAGAGTTTCCTTTTGACCTTTTTATGGTAATATCTCTTGCGTCGTAATGCAATTCGTAACTCGTAGGAGGACCAAGTAGGATATTTGTTTGCTTTGTTTCTTTTGGTGACATGTCTAAATGGAATGCTGGAATTCATGGACTCAATTATATATGAGTTCAGTAAGTTCGCTCTTTCGATATCCCAGGTTTCAAAAAATCTACAACAATTACTATCTATAATTGAAGTATAGAGTTTATAATAGTCCCCTTTAGTATAGTCTCGGAGGTTATAATTTCTACCTTCAGAATTCGAGTTGGAGATAGAACAAAGAAACGATATCAATAATGGAGGATGGTATGGGTCGATTGGTACTAGTGGATAGTTCAATGAAGGTTTAACTTGACAGTGGCCACTATTATTAAATCAAAGGTCGAGACTCAAAGGTCCAGAGTTACAAGAAGTAGCCATGTCTATAATTTTATCCGCCTTAGGTCTGATGTCATATCTACAGAAGGAAGATGTACCTTGATTCCAGTCAACTCCGGGTAAATTGAAGTCACCCATGTAAATTATATGGCCATTATATGTGAGCAGTTTGTGTGAAATATGCGAGCTCAATTCCTCATAGGCGTAAAATGAAGTGTCTGGGGCCAAATAAATATTACCCAATAATAGTTTTTGGTTTTGGGTGCATTGTATCTCGACCCAGACCGATTCAAAGTTCAATTCCAGGTCTGGTCGCGTTAAAAATTAAGTTTTTAGAAAGTGCGGTTAAAGCTCCCCCACCACGTGTAGACTTAGTTCTGTCAGATCGAAGAACAGTATAGTCGGGGAAAAGGTCTGTAGAGTAGTGTGACGAGTCAAGCCACGTGTCCTAGAGTAGTGTGACGAGTCAAGCCACGTGTCTGTAGAGTAGTGTGACGAGTCAAGCCACGTGTCTGTAGAGTAGTGTGACGAGTCATCCACGTGTCTGTCAAACAAATTATATGATATTCCTGAAAAATACTGTTCAAGAAAAATTCAGATTTTTTAGTTCTAAGACCTCGAACATTTTGATAGTAAATATTGTATGGAGTGTTATGCTTAGACTTCATCATCGATTCCGTTGATATCTTCTGATTTACTCGTTTCTGCCGGGTTCACGTGGTCATGAATCTGATCGAGGTGCAATGGACCTTTGAAGGTCGACATAAAGCAACCCGCAGGAAAATTTATCGGATCGTTAAGCAATTCAAATTCGGTGTCGTTCCTTGTGACATTAACATTTTAAGTTCAAATTCTACTGTATTAACAACATTTTCCCAAGCCACGAATAATATTTTGGACAAGCTGTTTCCACTTCCCAAATATTTCCGGGTTAAACAGTAAACACGTAAAATAGTTTTTTTGCGCGTTCAACAGATGTGTCGCGTAAATGATCGTTTTAATATAATTCAGTATTTCCTAAATCAAAGTAGAATATAGTCTGAATATGACGCGTTCTTCGTCGATTCGTACACTTCAAAAAGTCCCTAGTAGTAATTCTCAAAACGACAATTTCAGTTTGAAATGGAATAAAATAACTATAGCTGTTAAAAAAACCTCTGATTGTGAAAGGCCAAAAAACATTCTTAGTGATGGTAAATATACCTTTAAAACATATTAAGGATTTAATCATCTTAAAAATTATTCTGTTACACTTCACAAGTTTATATTATCAATAGTTGAATTCAGAGGTCAAAATTAGAAATTATAAAAAAAAGACTTGGTTTGCCAAAGTCTAAAAAACAAAACGATAAGAGTTTTTCCAGTTGACTGAAGCGCGGATATTTTTTCTATATAATTTTAAAGACAATCCGTATTTTACTACTCTTTAGAATTTAATTCAATCTCCTGATTTTACTGGTAATGGAATTTTTCAACAACAATTCTTTTTTTCTAAAACATTTTATGATGAATTTTTTTTCAAGGTAGAACGTGTTTTATTTTTCAAATAGTACTGACTTCAAAAAATACATATTATAAGCGGTCTATTCGACTACAAAAGGGAGGACTTTTATCACCTTTAGAGGGACACTATTGGCAAAAATTAAGCATTTTTATTCTGATTCCTTATGTTGAAATATGCCGCCTTGAATTTTTTCTGATTTTTTGAAGAGCTATTTATAGTATTAAACAATAATTGAAGTTTTGTATCCAAAACATGCATTTGAATTTTGGTAAAGCGACCTACCGGCCAATCAGGGCCGCGATTTATAAGAGGCAATCCCCAAACTCAGGCCAAAGGTTTTCTCAGGCGAGTCTCATTTGCGTCGTCTGCATTAGGTTCAGAAAACTATATTCTACTTTTTAAAGTCGCGGGTTCGATCGTCTAACGATAAGCGGATTAGGAACTTTAGTAATTAGCAGGTTTATGCTATTACGTTTCACTTAAACCCAAATTACTCTCGTAATCTTATTACTTTAAATTGTGGCGGGTCGTATTTTGTTGTATATCTTGAGAGTCTAGTTATTAGCCTTTGGAATGGGAAAATCTGCGTTCTTAGATTATTGTTACAATTATTTTTTGTGGCCTTCGAGATGGAAAAAATTAAAAACCCGTCTTTTACACCGCAGCCGAATCAAGCTGCAACACAATTACTAATTTACTATCCTCCTCTAACTTTAGCAGACGACGGGTCCCGCTCTCTAAAAACCCCTACAACCAATTTTTACTTGCTTTATTTAAAACAAGATGACCCAGTCATATTACTTTTTATCGCCCTCTAGTGACAAGAATTAGTATTACTATGTTCATTATAAGATGGCCCCAGCTAATTTAGAATTTCGGGTTTTTTTCATTGTTTATAAAATAGCATTCCTATTATGAATAAAATCAATCTAGTAATAAACTACAGTAACTTACTCATTAGGTTCATTTTAAACTTAACCTACAGAACTTTATCTTAATTAAATTACAGAATAATATTTATTAAACTAGGGTTGGTACTGGTAAATGTAGCTAATTTTTGGGCGGCTTAAATTCCTTTTAAAAGGGCTCTATTTGTAGATTGAATATTGAGGATTACGATAAAAATGGTATGAACATTGTAGGAGTACGTGGATGAAAGATACGAACCTATATACACACCAACTCGGACTAATCAACTTAAGTTGATGCCAATTTTAGGTGTGGCTTAATACAATACCATATTGGAATAAGCTTTAGCAAGAGTTAAAATAATCCCACGATAACAAACCTTTAATCGTTAGATAGATCACGTTTTTCACTATAAAATTGACATTAATATCTCGATTCAGAATTCGATTTATAAATAGAGTTGGAAAAACGGAGTAAAAATTGCGAATGTAGGACATAATCCTCCGGACATAATCCCCCCATTAGAGAAGAAAAGGACATAATCCCCTTAGGTAGGAGACAAAATCCCCCGGACAATTTCCCCCCGAATGGATGCCGAAGACAAAATACCCCCAGTCCTAGGACAAATTTCCCCAGCCCCAGGACAAATTCCCCCAGCCCCAGGACAAATTCCCCCCAATAAATGTAAAATATATAATAATAATATATAATACCTGTGTTGGTCGCTATAATTTCCATGGTTTAATGAGCAAGTGCTAAAATATACATTGTCTTTTATAGAAATCTTAAAAAATATTAAGCCTATAACTATAAGCCTGTCACTAAAGGGAGGGAAATCTCAATTATTTAAAAAGTAATGTTACTTCGGAAGAAAATAAATGGTAAAAATAATATTTTGAAAAAGGCGTACCATTGTTACAATATTTCGAAAATATTACTAACCGAACCCAACTCAAGTTAACTTAACTTAACCTAACCTAACAAAACCCAACCCAACCCAACCCAACCCAACCTAACCTAACCTAACAAAACCTAACCTAACCTAACAAAACCTAACCTAACCCAACCCAACCAAACCTAACCGAACCTAACCAAACCTAACCTAACCCAACTGAACCCGAATAAAATCAAAAAATTGTCAAACTGAATGTCAATATTGAATGTCAGTGACACAACCAATTAACAATTCGAAAGCAAAAATTGTTTCTTATTTCTAATTTTTCTCCATTGTTCACGCTTATAACTAATAATTAATAGGTAAACCTATTTCTACCCTAGAAATGAATGAAACTGAAGGAAAGAAATAATTCAAAATTCTGAGAGAGCGGTAGCTCTCTTAGATAAGACTTCATACTGCTTTTAATGTATAAGGAGGGTTTTTTGTTTGGATGTAGTTTTTTTTGTATTGTATTAATTCATTCGAAAAAATTCCACAGAACTACAATTCGGGCCCTTAATATGTGGTTAACATTTCAAAGAGATCCATAAATTAGTTTATTTTATAAAAAATAAAGTTACTAAGGGTGGTTTTCATTTCCATAAAATTAATCACACCTTTTGATGAAAAACAGGAATTTTTCCCATAGAAATAACATGGGAAATTTTTCGAAAAAAACAAATCGGTTATTCGTGATTTAGGAAAACTATACGTTGGTTAGTTTTGGGAACGGTCTTAAATTAAACTTTAAACCTTTTTCTAGGACCATTTTTAAGGTTTTTGAGAAAAATTAATTTTAAGTATGTTTAATTTTAAATTTCAAAAACTACCCCAATCTGCGATATTTTGGCATGGATACACTGTTTTATTAGCAAATATCAGCGCAACCAATATTGGCCTTTTTTACGTATAGTTGCCTCATAATAATCCGATTGTTTATTCTTAATGCCTTTTGGTTGAAATGGCCTATCGATAGTGAGATAAGACTGCTTTAATAGCTCTTTTCCCCTTTTTCACCCCGTTTGTGGCCGCCATTTTTTTAAGGTGAAAAAATTTGAGAGTGGGTCCTTTTTCGTTGTCATTTTCATATATTTTGAGGATTTGCTCATGGATGGATTTTAAATATAATATAAAGTAGGTTTCAAGCTTTAATATAAGCCCAATTTCATAATTTTCCACCTTTTTATTGTCCCACAATCTATTTCTAAACTTGGCACTTTTTTTAAGGCGGTGAAACCCGTGAAATTGCGCTAAGCCTTGGCCTACCGTTAATTTTGCCATTTAAAAAAATGTTTACCTCTCGTTGCCCGTTACTTCGCCTTCTCGTATCGTCGAATATTTAAAGTTTAGACTTTGAAAGTAGTGCTTAGTTTTCTTAAATATTACTTAATTGTATAAAATTTTAATATTATAATTGCGTAAAACGAATTCAATGTTTTTTGTTGATGGAACGCGCCTTGCATTTGAATTTCGTTCTATCGAAACTACCCCCTTTAAGTTACTGGCCGGACTCCGCCGGAGGCTTTTTCTTTATCGCCGCGGTCGCTCCTCAGCCCCAAAAACAGCTGTAGTGAGAATTGTTATTTACTAAAATGTATACGCTCAGTGCGTTGTTGTGTTTGCATTTTAATGCTTCTAATCGTAGTGCCTGTCGAGGTTTACGAATCCAACGTGTGTTGCGAAATGAAAATCAAGGGTGGATACTATATGATCTATGCTTTAAAAGGAATTTGACGGCGACATGCAGCCAAGCAAAACGGTATTAGGCCTTGCCAAAACTTGACTGAGCTAGTGCACCTTGTCAGATTATCACATATAATAAATTCACCCTCGGATATCCTGTGACGAGGAGATGGTTTTAAAGTTACTAACACTCGATTTTGGAGGTAGATACTGTCTTGTGACACTTGAAGTAACGATTTAATCTTATAAACAGACTAACATCATGAGCCCATATCGTAAATTAACCGATGTTGATATTAAAGCTTAATTGAAATACCGATACCAATTTTTTTAACTCAATGAATCTTTAATAACAACATCAACAATTATCTACTGAAAGAGATAACTACTTATATTCCATTCAAATTTCTCGCAACATTTCAAATTAACGAATAGAAATGTGCAAATGAAGTTCAAACCGATTAATTGGGAAAATTGCTATATTGGTCACCGTTACCGATCACAGATAGATTTGCGTCCTTCAGTAGTGTTTATTATGCTTGTGAAATGGTAAGCGAAATCTGCGATTAAAGTTTAAAATAGACATGAGCAAAAAGGGCTTTATAAATATCAACTCGAGTACCGAATATCTAAATTTGACCAAAATTAACAAAATATTCTATTCATGGTTAAAAATCTTGTTTGAAGCAGCAAGCCATCTAATCCTTATTTACCTTCTTTTGAAAAAAAGTAGGCTGATACCTCTTCAGTAGATGATTGATTGATATTTCAGTTTCATTGAGTTTAAAAAAAAAATTGGTTCCACCATTGGTTAAAATACAATATTGACCAATCGACAATCACAAATTTTATTAACTAAATTACAAAAACCGGTTCAAAACCTTATTAGTTTTGAAACAATTAAATTCTAATATTAAACATATGTACTAGTTAATTCCTCGTAGGTAATTAATTTATTGCCTTAGTGAAATTAATGCTGACAAAATAAATAATAAATTAACTTCTAAAATTCAAATGTAAAATGTGTGCATTATTTCCCAATTAATAAAAGATATCCGCCTATTTTTCATTCAAATTAATTTCCCACTTAATATTAATTTAGGCCTAATAAGTTTAAACTATCAAATTAAGAGGTTTCTTAATTGTACATAATTATTACAATCTAACATGCCAAAATCCAAGGCTTAAAAATATTTTACTTTTATATTAAACGTTCAAAAGAATTGCCCAATAAACACTAAGTAAAATTGTAATGAAAGAGGAAGTGAGGTACATTTGGTTTGGATAAAGGTTTGGAGGGAGATCCAAATGTAGATTTGGATTTGGGTTAGAGAATACGGTTTTAAGCGCTCTGTCCAAATGGAACCGCTCCAAACGTTTAGATTTGGATCCTCGTCCAAATGATTTCGATACTTAGAGAATAGGGTCCCAGGCAATTTTTAAACTGGTCATTTGCCCTGTGTCACCGCCTTATTTCCCACGCTGGCGCGAGTTGCTTTGCGTTGTCGAGTGCGTGATGGAATCGGCTATGCCTGGAGTCCCAACCCCCGCAACTTTCAACCACTAGCATAGCCCACTCGATCACGCTCTCTTTTCCCCGGCTACATATTTTGAAGATGGCACTTTTTCGGCGTATTAACAATCTTGGATCATCTTTGTGGACTTTTAGGGTAGCCCTGACTATATTGTGTTTAAGGTTTTAAGCTTAATATCAAACAGACGTTAGTTAATGCTACAAAAAAGTTCGAAATTGATATTCTCGGATCGTCTTTGAGAAGTTTTAAGGATATCCGAATTTCATATTGGGCTTATGAAAAGTTTGAGCTAAAGGTTAAACAGACTAAAATCAGCGTTTTAAAAAATTGTGTAAAACTGTCAATTTGGTCCTATTTGTGGAATTTTTAGGGGGCGCCTCGCGTTTCAATAAATGATTGTAAAAAATTGTATTATACTAATTACAATAAGAATACAAACTTTCAATGAGTTATGTTTTTATTTTTTGGAGTATCATTATAAATAAATGACTGATTGAGCTAAAGTTACGGTCCCCTTTATATATGTTTCTGCTTAGTGTAGATTTTGAAAATGTAAAACAGTTTCTTAACAATCTTAATTAAAATGAAGACTGAAGGAGCAGATATTAATCAAAAATGTCTTGATTAGAATCAAGTCCTAAAAAGTATCGATAAGACTGAGGTTATCACTTGACTGAAGGATCAGATATTAATTTTTCTTTTTAATTGAAACTTATAGGCATGCTTAAGAAAAAACAACGTTCCATTACCGTTTTCCGTTGAAATAACTTATTTTACTGGTAATCAATTTCAAAAATTTACTTATCTCGGGTTTTCGGGCACAATTCCATTCCCCCAAAACATTTTATCATTACATTAATTACTTTTGAGAGATAACGTGTCAAAATAAGCATTAAAACAATTAAAAACTGAATGAGCGGTTTGTTTAGCCATGACCAAAACCTTCAAATCAGTGTTGCTAATGTTAGAAAGTGGATTTTCCCACTTCCATTTTAAAAATTTGCCGCATTTCCCACACCCCCTTTTTTACAGTCATATTTATCTGGACTAGTTTATCATACTAAGTTTAATATGGAATATCACTCCGCATGGCTTTGACAATATGTACAAATGCTATAAAGCTTTAAAATTCTCAAAATATGCTTTCTTTCTTTTTCAGTGCCAAACTTAAAATCACCGAATTTATTTCAAAATGTCGCTTGAAATTATTAAACCGGATAAAATTTTCGAAAATGCACTAATTTTAACTATGCAGTAAAAATTAGTGCATTTTCAAAAATTTTGCACTATTAACCTTTGAACAGGAAAATTCCGACATTTGATTGATTTCGGAAAAATATTACTTTTTCCCCACAGAGCCTAAAACCAAACCTAAATTTCCCACGATGTGGGAACCACACATTGGCAACACTGCTTTAAAAACTTACAACAAGCACCCTTTTGAGACATTTTCTGAAAAAATTAGTGCTTAACCCGCTAATAGTACGACCACGGAGAATTGATGTAAACTGTAGTTGAAATATATTCATGTGCGACCTGTGGCACTGAATGGTCTCTAACCATTGTTTGAAACTAGAGAGAGAAATAGTGAGCAGCATTAATCATGTCCTGAGCTATGAGAATGAACAGTATGACTGTTGACTGAAGTACACCAGACATTATATCATTTTGCATAACCACGAGAAAAAATCTAGCTATCCCTACTTCCGCCATTGTTTTAAAACGTATCCACTGCGAAGCATGCCGGGCACAAATGAGGGAACCTTTGATAAAATGTTTTGGGGGAATGGAATTGTGCCCGAAAACCCGAGATAAGTAAATTTTTGAAATTGATTACCTGTAAAATAAGTTATTTCAACGGAAAACGGTAATGGAACGTTGTTTTTTCTTAAGCATGCCTTTAAGTTTCAATTAAAAAGAAAAATTAATATCTGATCCTTCAGTCAAGTGATAACCTCAGTCTTATCGATACTTTTTAGGACTTGATTCTAATCAAGACATTTTTGATTAATATATTTTGATAATACTCACGTACCTTCGGGAAATCGAACCCACTATTCTTCTCTCCGCTGTTCAACGCCTTATCCACTACGCCACCAAATTGCCGAGGCTTTCAGTGTTTTAGATAATATTGATATTGTATTTTTGTTGTCGGGGGAATATGACCGGGAAATTTTGTCTAGAGCGTGAGGGGATTTTGTCTAGAGGGTGGGGGATTTTGACTAGAGAGTGGGGGGATTTTGTCTACAGAGTGGGGATTTTGTCTTGAGAGTGGGGGGATTTTGTACTCATAACTAGGATGGGGGGAAAATGACCGGGGGATTTGGTCTTGAGAGAGGGGGGATTTTGTACGTTTTTAAAAATGGGGGGATTATGACCGGGGGTCTTTTACCTTGGGGGTATTTAGTCCGTATACCAAAAATTGCATATGTTTCAAGGTTAATTAGAATCCTTCTTAAGCTATTTTACTAAAAAATAAAATGTGTGGTGTAAGGAATCTACGTTCGGATAATATTAACTTTAAAATACATCATTGACCCAAAAAAGACTCAAATTTCGCGCCATTATTAAGTTTATCAATTTAGCGGTGAGAGGGCGGTAGCTACCACTACTTATTGGGCGGGAAAGCGAAAAAACGGGACAGCTGTAATGCGAGGTATCGAAATAAATAGGACTTCTCAAGAAATTATTGAACATTTTGACTCGGGTATTGTTTTAACTATATTATCCTATTATCCTGTTATCACTTATCACATCTGCGTAAACTTTAATCTAGGTGCATGAATTTAGGCCCTACGTAATGGTAGCTCCTTCAGGGTTGCCACGGAATTTTCAGAACCAAATTCCCTGACTTTTCCAGGTTTTCCCGGACCTTTTAGGCCGAAAGTGTGAATGTTTACAGCACGTTTTAAGTGCTTATAATTAAATAAACCCTCTACATTAAGTTTTCCCATGTATTTGTTGCAACAAAACAAATAAGAAACATTTTAACTATAAATAACAGACTAAGAGAGCATTTACTTTACAACAACAATTCTAGACATTTTTAAGGATTAATCTAGAGTTTTCTGTGTTGAGAGAGCATGAGGAGAAACTTTCATTACTCTTTCAATAAAGACTTATTCCCAGAAGTTTTACACACTAAAATCAAATTCCCTGACTTTGCGGAAATTTTGAAAATTTCCTGACTTTTCCATATTTTCGAGGATTTCCAGGTACTGTGGCAACCCGACTTTTCCTAGGGTCTTTTTTATTCCTCCCATTTGATTATCATTGTTGTTCACATTTGGGGTCCTCTGAGGGGATTGGGAAATAGGATATTGTGCAAAATTTAAGAGAGTTAAAAAGCTGAAAACAAAGCGAATTGTGTCTAAAGAATCATATTTCATATCCTGAAAGTTTCTGGTGTCTAACGTTAGCTTCAGGGAAGTTATTCAAAGATTTGCAAAAAGTGTTCACAATTACCAGTACCAACCCTATAGTAACTTCCTCAATCGGTTAGTTTTAAACTTAACTAAACTACATCATTATTTGTAAAGTTATTATAAACAATAGTATAATATTAAATAAATTAAAGTATAACATTAATTAAATTAAAGTATAACATTAATTAAATTAAATTAAAGTATAACATTAATTAAATTAAAGTATAACATTAATTAAATTAAAGTATAACATTAATTAAATTAAAGTATAATATTAATTAAATTAAAGTTTAATATTTATTAAATTAAAGTATAATATTTATTAAATTAAAGTATAATATTTATTAAATTAAAGTATAATATTTATTAAATTAAAGTATAATATTTATTAAATTAAAGTATAATATTTATTAAATTAAAGTATAATATTTATTAAATTAAAGTATAATATTTATTAAATTAAAGTATAATATTTATTAAATTAAAGTATAATATTTATTAAATTAAAGTGTTAATATTTATTAAATTAAAGTATAATAATTATTAAATTAAAGTATAATAATTATTAAATTAAAGTATAATATTTATTAAAGTATAATATTAATTAATCTACAGAAAATTCCTCAATTAACTTACTTGAAACATCATTATTTATAATTATCATTAATCTCACACATGAATATATATTTATTTTAATCTTAGTTAAATTACAGAATAATATATATTGAACTATTGTTACTTTTTCAATCGGTAATTTTAAAATTAATTAAACTACATCATTATTTATAAAGATATCATTAATCTCACTTGTGAACGTGGACTACGAGTTTCAAGAGACGATACTATTGGTTAACTCATGGTGAACTTTGCCTGCTAATTCGTTTCTCTCTACATTCAAGACTGATAAGGTTTTTAGGAAAAGAACTCTAAGCTTCAGACGTGATTTTGAGGCCGACTGAACGTCATATTAACGTGCAGTGGGCGATTATTTAATTTAATAATTTCTCTCTCTTAGTGCGAAACGCTTTTGGACTCGAGATGGATTTGTCTCTCTCTTAAGTTATAAAAGCAATGTACTATATAAGAATTCGGTGGCGCAGTCGTTACGTGCCGGTTTTCCGAACCGTAGCTTCAACGTTGGTACGTTCGAGCCCCTCGGGAATTTGGAAATTTTCGAAATAAAATAATATAAAGTTTAGCTACCCTAGGTCGATCTGTTCGCGTTTTAGAGCATTATTTATGAATTATGAATAAATTTGAATAAATTAACGCGAAAATGGGCGGGGATAGGGCGGGGTTAAGGCTATAATGGGGAAAAAAAGGGGGGAATATAGGGGGAAAGGCACCAAAAAGGGGGGTAAAAGTGGGGGTAGTAAATCTTCGGTATAAATGCATAACGTTTTACGCCATCTATGGCGATAAAAAGTAAAAAATGTGTTATCTCTCATAGCAAACGACTAATATTATCGCTGCTCATGCTTACGCCACTCAGATGCCTCTATGGGCAATTGTATAAGTTAATAAATAAATCAATAAAAATGCTCACCCTTGGGAACTCAGCTTTTCCTGTTTGAAGCAGACAACATGCGACTTAATATTTTCTAACCCTCACGGGATTGGCTGATTTGGCACTATCACAAAAGAGGTTTTTATTGGCCGGTAGGTAAGTGCCCTAAAATCGAGACCCATTGTTAAGCCTAACAAATTTTAAAAAATTTAATTTTCATTGAAAAAATTGTTTGAAAAGTCAGAAAAGATTTGAGACTTCATATTTAATTGAAACGAACCAGCAAAAAATAAAAAACCGGCACTAAAATTTCGAATGTAGGACATTATCCCCCCTGGACATAATCCCCCGGTCAAAATCCCCCCATCAGAGAAGAAATGGACATAATCCCCTGACGTAGGCGAAAAAATCCGCCGGACAATTTCCCCCCGAATGGATGTCGAGGACAAATTTCCCCGGCCTCAGGTCAAATTCCCCCAGCCCCAGGACAAATTCCCCCCAAACTGTGATTGATAGGGAGGGAAATCTCTATTATTTTAAGTATGTAAAAATAAAGATCAATATCACTGCGCGACGTAACAACCTATGACTTACACGGTCGGAAAATCAACGAGTGTGCGTTGACTGTTGATGATAATCTTGCTTTATTTTTTATTAGCATAATGGTATGCAACGGAGCAACTAAGCCTTGGGTTGATCCGTTATGTTTCAATATTTGAATGTTATGCTACTCCCGTTGAGTATTCCTTTCGGACTCCTGACTCTAATGACTATGAACTAAAGACATTAAAGGTCCTTCGACCTTTTATTATGTCAGAAAGAGTCACCAATTCGTTTGATATTAACCCTAAAAATCAATAATGGTTATACTACACTCTCCTTCACCTAAGGGTAAGGCGAACCAGTCATTCCCGCTCTACTCATGCGGGGATGCCACTTTCTCAATTTCTAGCCAAACTAATACTACTTCAAGCTGTGATAGCTCAAGTCATGAAGCTAATGAAGTTCCTAATTCTGGCGGACCTCCAATTTATCTTGTCGAGCCACCGTAAACAATGTCCAGTGATATTTCTCTCGGGACTAGCCAATCATCCTCTACACAAATAAGCTGAAACCAAATTAGCTCATTGTCTGACAATCTTTCACTGACACGAAGTGTTCCTCCTAACAACTCCTCGAGCCAGTTTGAAGCTCCTATAGAAAAAAGAAACGTGGTCGACCAAAACTCGCTATATCCACTACAAAGGCTCTCTCCACTACTGTCAAGCGCAATACAAAATTGATCGACAACAATTGCACATCCTGCCTACTAACAGTAGCTGATGATCACAAAGCCTTCCAGTGTGAAGCATGCCAAGCCTGGTGTCACACCACTTGTGTTAATATCTCGGATGACCTTTTTGACTTTCACAACGCTCACCCCTGTGACAATGTGGTTTTCTTCTGCCCGTCCTGAATCGTACTTGGTCCAAAGCTTCTCAAAGCTATTGCTACTCTTTCCCAAGAACTTTCCTCTACTAAGATGGTTGTTAACCCCCTTACAACCTCCGGTCCTATGATAGCTGAAGACATTGCTGCCCTAAAGACAGAGCTTCAGCACCTACAAACCACTATGCCTACCTTGTCTCGTCTTCAAGACCTAGAAGATTGCTCCAAGCAACTCCAAATAGAGCTTCGCACTGCCAAGAAAGATCCCTCCCTTTCGAACGCTGATGACCAAATTGCAGAGGAAATAGCATCTCTAAAAACATTCCATGAGATCCTTACAACACAACTACAAGCCCAGAGTGACGAAATTTTGAAGCTTCAATCTAGCCTGTCAACCAACAATGGAACCTCAGTCCAGGGCCGTCGAGAGACTTTGCGCGCCCGGGAAAAGTTATTGGTCGGGCCCCTTGAAAAATTCACCATCTCATTGGGAGGGAAACTATCTGGGTGCACAGAAGTTGTCTGAGTGGCGAAATTAGCCATTCCGTGCACTCGCCAATAGCACTCCAAACACTCTTTTCTCGTAGCAATTTAGGCACTTTTAAGCCCTAGTATCTTCGTTTTGGTTAAAGGTGGAAGTCTGAATTTTCAAAAATTAATAGTTCGTAATAAGCCTACCTCTATAACCAATTTATAAGTTTGTACCTAATATAGTATACCTTAAGTCAAACGTTCTTTATTTCACTCAGCGGGCGATCATGAAAATTCTAAGGTACTTCTAGAAGAGGTAGAAACCTAAAATTTGGGATTTATTTAGTATTTAAATTATAGAGTAAAGAAAAAATTTTAAAATACTGAAATTCCTTAAATGGTTCTTTTGTTCTCACTTTAAAGACCACCTATAAAAAGTTGGGAAACCAAAAGAAACCTCTTCGAAATAAGAGGTTTTTCATAAATAATTAAATAAATATAATTTATATTAATTATATTAATTATTTTAATCGTCATTAATTTACCTTAATTTATATTAATTATTTTAATCGTCATTAATTTACCTTAATTTATATTAATTATTTTAATCGTCATTAATTTACCTTAATTTATATTAATTATTTTAATCGTCATTAATTTACCTTAATTCTAGTTAAATCGTTTTAAGAAACTTTATTCCTTAAATCATTTTAAACATAGCTATTGTTGACATTTGAATTCAATTTTATGCCTCTTTAACAATTTTTGAAAATTTAGGGTATAAAAGGCGATTCATTCATGATAATGATAAGAAAACCCGCAATTGCGTGAACTTTTGGTGGAAACCCTGCCATTGGGAGACTAGACGTTTCTCGTAACCCTAGCCGATTGCCGCGTACTTCTTAATCCTAACGATGAGAGTGGATGCCAAAAATTCGAGGGGTCGGACCTTTGTCAAAATCCCGTACAGTTCGTTTGAAATCTATGAAAATCACTCTCGAAAATCTCGAAATCCCGAAATCTTACCCTTAAAATCTCAAAATCCTGAAATCTCACGTCAAAATCTGAAAATCCCAAAATCTCACGTGAAAATCTGAAAATCCCAAAATCCCTACCTCAAAATCTGAAAATCCCGAAATCCCTACCCTAAAATCTGAAAATCCCGAAATCCCACATTAAAATCTAGAAATCCCGAAATCTTAACTTAAAATCCCGAAATCTCACCCTAAAATATCAAAATCTGAAAATGCCCATGCTTACAATACACGTTTTGCATCTATTTAAGAGGGAAAGACACGAGGGTAAAACTCTGCCTTCCGTCTCGATTTTTGCGCCTGCGCTCTATAAGAGTACTGTATTATAAATTGGACTATTTTTGTCGATTTTCTCCGGTATTAATTATGGTAAATTAAAACAAATTTATAGTCTAAAACCTAAACCTATATTTCAAAATCTCGAAATATCCTATGAACACCGGAAGTTAATAGACCAATACGATTACCTACAGTGAAACAAACGCCTACATACTGGATAATTTCCCTGTCGCCACAAGACAACACTAGAGGCAGCCCAAGCTCACTGCATCTAAGAGGGTAGCCAACTCGGTCATGCCTCTAGCGGTGTCTCCTGATATGATTGAAATTATCCACTATAGAGGCGTGCCCCCGGAAGTTTGTTTCTTTTCATGTAATTTTCGTATTGGTCTATAGTAAATACCCAAAATTTCATCAAAAATCCGAAAATCTATTCGAAATCTGAAAATCTCCTTCAAAATCTGAAAATCTTGTTCCAAATCCCGAAATCTCCTTCAAAATCTGAGAATCCTGAACAAAATCCCGAAATCTCCTTCAAAATCTGGAAATCTCGTTCAAAATCTGAAAATCTCATTGAAAATCCCGAAATCTTAAAATCTTGGAGTAGATTTCAAGATTTCTAAAATCTCAGTCAGAATCTCAAAATCTCAAAATCTTGGTCAAAATCTTGAAATCTCAAAATCCCGTACACTAAAATGCCGAACGTCCGACCCCTCGCAAAAGTTGCTTTCTACGAACACGTTTGCTCTGATTTGCCATTTGTGAATGCAGTGAGAGACATACACACAGACACTTCCAGTGTAGTAATTCTTCGTGACATTATCATCACTCAGAGAGGTGAAAAGCGCAAAATTATGGAAAGCTTCGTTTTGGAACTGCTACACCGCAAGAGTTCCGAGAACCCATGTTCTGCAAAGTTCCATATGAATATTTTTGAATTTTATATTTTATATAAAACACATTGTCATTTGCCTATAGCACAGCAAAATGAGATAATAATAACAATATTAACAATATTATAACCAAGTGAAGTATATGCTTGTACAAAATTTTATTTAAAACTTAGCTGTAAAAGGGATCTCAGAGAATTATACCGTGCAGCAGGTCCAAAGCGAAGCTTGTCATAATTTTCATGTACGGATAACTAGTTTAGAAGTTTATTTATCTTAAAATAATGATAATCTTTAGTCTTCTTTAATTTAGCTCGCAAAATATCAATTTACAACTAAGCGACTGCAAGACGCTGTCTGTACTGCATGTTGTGTTGTTATATTAATAGACCACTTCGCCTAAACCCATAACCATATGGAGTTAGAAAGCTATTGGTAGCCCGATCGACCACATCAAATAAACAAACTGTAAAAATGCGAAAGTTTTTCCGGGGCACACGGTGATGCCCGTGATAAACAAAACTTAAACGTTCGTTTACATTTTTTTTTCAGTGATTCATGTTTATGGAGAATAAGGGACTGAGGGCATTTTAAGACAAGGCTTAAAATATAAAACTATCACCCTTCACTCTTTTTTTTTAGTTTACTGTTTAAGATCTAGTTGAAGATAATATTTTTTAAGTTTCATATTTATATTTTCACAACCATTATCTACTACAATTAACAAAGGTCGAGGTCTGGCCGGGCCCCCGAAAGGTACGGGCCCCGGGAAAATGGACCGAATTGCCCCCCTCTCTCGACGGCCCTGCCTCAGTCGATGGTCCTAATCTAACGACCCCTAAAGAACCTCACATTCATACCTCTCAGGGAAACTGGCCTAATAAACATTCCTCTCTTGACTCAAACAGCACCAACCCACCTTCTGGCACCTTCATCCACCAAGCGAATGGCCAGTCGGCCACAATTCCCATAAATACTTGCAATAATAAATACAATGCAATACTTTTTCACGTACCCGACTTTAACGACTATATGTATGATCGTGATTTTTCGTATGAGACACTTCAATATCTCGATTTTACCTACACCCTGTGTGAGCGTATTGCCCTTAAAAGACTTGGTCAATATCAACAAGGTCAAAACCGTCCCTTGCGTCTCACCTTCCAGTCTGTCACCCATCGTCAGTACTTTATTAAATACATTAATTACTATCGCCACCGTGGTGAATTTGAGTAACCAATCGCCCCTGACCGCACGGTCGAACAGCGTGAGGCTCGAAGGCGACTCGTCGCTGAGCTACGTCACCGCCGCCATCAGGGTGAGACTGGTCTTTTTATCCGCCAAGGCTGGATTATCTGCGAGGGACCTCCTAGAAGCAGTTCACAGTCATAAAACTATCCTTCATCACAAACTTCTGCCCATCTCTCCTATCCCAAGACAGTGCCACTCTATCCACCAAGGATGCTCCAGCTCTCTCATTTCAAAAAAACTCACTTCTCACCCAATCTCGTCCCATGTTGCTACGTCACTCCCAAACTCACATTTAAAAATCATCTATTTTAATGCCCAGAGTCTCTACGGTAAGCGAAAATAACTTTTCTCCCTCTCTTCTAAATGGCAAGCTGACTGCATCTGCATTACGGAAACTTGGGCAACTTCTACCCAAGATGACTCTATTTACAATCTGCCTGGCTACGTCTTGCTCCGTCAGGACAGACTGCTTAAACCCGGAGGCGGTGTTTTAATGTATCTTCGTCAACACTTCATTCATCACACACTTGACTTTCAACCACTCCATCCTGAATCGCTCTGGGTTGAATTTAAACCACCACACTCCCCTACTTGGATCACCTTGGGTTGTGTCCACCGCCCTCCCAATAACCCACTGAAAGCTATTCACTGGTTACTTGAAGACATACAGTTGGTCAGTATTCGCTGCTCGGACGTTCTCGTTACTGGTGACTTTAACCTGCCTGCCATATGCTGGGAAACATTGTCACCTGAACCTGGTTCCTCAGCATTCCATGCTGCCTTGATAGAAACTATAAGCACCTCAGCTTTAAACCAGTGCGTCATTTTCCCAACTCGATACAGTCAACGACGTACATTGGGATTCAGTACTCTCGACGTAGTTTTGACTAAAGCTAACGTCAAACCCCTTGTCACAGACCTACCTCCAGTGGGAGGCAGTGATCATGTAACCATTCAAGTCGAGTTTCCTCTGCCTGGGATGCCACCCCCAAAACCAAAGTTCAACTATGACTTCAACTATTCCCGCGGTGACTACAACAAACTAAATTTTATGCTCACTGAGGTAGATTGGTCACCCCTGAAAAACCTCCCAATTAATCAAGCCTGGCATTACTTTAAATCCGCTCTATTCAAATGTGTGTCAGAGGCTGTTCCGCTCTATGACCACTCCGCTGACTGCATCAAACGTCCTTGGATCACTTCCTCAACTAAACGAGCCATTCGTAAGAAGCAACGGCTATGGAAGAAACTTAAGTATGTCAACAACACTGGTAACCAGTTAGTGTATAACCACCTTCAGCCTCTCTACAAGACTCAAGTCAAACTTGTGAAGTTACTTCTTCTCAAAGCTAAATCAGCCTCTTACAAGCGTAAACTAAAACACTTAAAAACTAACCCGCGAGCCTTCTATCGTTTTGTCCGGAAAAACATTCGTGCTATACCAACTCGCCTAAATATTAAACTTGTGAACGGTCAAAAAACAGATTGTAACTTAGCCATGGCAAACTGCCTCAATCAAACACTGGTTAACAATTTTAATAATTCTGATCCGTGTTTAGAAAACCTCCCTGAAAGTCTTTCAGCTCCGATGCCTGAATTCAGGTCGCACCCTAATGAAATTCGTAAGATCATGCGCAACTTAGACATAAAAAGTGCCTCAGGACCCGAAGGGATCCCCAACCGTCTACTTAAAAACTGTGCCTCAAGCCTTTGTTTTCCCCTACATTACCTTCTTTGTTCCTCCCTAACCACTGGGTCCCTTCCGTATGACTGGCGCGTAGCTCATGTTACCCCATATATAAAGGGAAGGGAAGTAAATGTGACGCGATAAAATATCGCCCAATTAGTTTGACGTCGGCTGTGTGCAAAGTCTTTGAGAAATGTTTATACTCTTCACTATTAGGCCAACTTAACCCCCGTCTTAGCAATTTCCAACATGGGTTTCTCAATGGTAAATCTGTAGAATCTAACCTTCTTTCAGCCCTTTTCACTTGGCTAGAAGCTTTAGACCAATCCAAACGCGTTGACGTAATATATCTCGATATTTCCAAGGCGTTTGACTCAGTTACCCACCATCGACTCCTTGTAGGCCAGGACAGATAGGCCAAAAAAGGGCTTGACCTAGAACATTTGAACATAAAGATGAAAATTGGTACATGTGTTGTTTTTGACCCATCAAAAAATATACTAAAAGTCACCTGCTGTAGAGCGCGAGCTTTCGCCGCCATCTTGGAAAATGGCCGCCGGGAATTACAGCTACATTGTATTCCAAGTTCTCTTAAAAAAAATTGGTACATGTGTTGTTTTTGACCCATCAAAAAATATACTAAAAGTCACCTGCTGTAGAGCGCGAGCTTTCGCCGCCATCTTGGAAAATGACCGCCGGGAACTATAGCTACATTGTATTCCAAGTTCTCTTCAAAAATTATGAAAACTGGTACACATTATGATTGGAACCACATGAACATCATGGCAAAATTTTACAGCTCTGTGTTCATTAGTTTGGTCGCCATATTGTAAAATGGCCGCCTTGAATGCTAGGTACAGTATATTTCACCATTTTGTTGGAAAATTATGAAAATTGATAGGTACTATAATCAGAGCTGTGTGAACCTCATATTAAAATATTGAAACCATTAGTCAGATAGTTTGGCCGCCATCAATGCCATTTAGATACAGTATATGGTTCAAATATTATGAAAATTGGTGATTATTATGTTGAAGACCGTCTAAATATCATACTTGATTATGGAAGACGTACTACTGATAGTTTGAGCGCCATCTTCGAAAATGACTGTGCAAAATATATTACCGATATATAAATTTTTTCGATATTTTTTTATTGAATAGATGATTTTCATGAACGTCTAAAACGCCATAAACATAACTATTTTCGAGTCTAAATTATCGACCCATCTTCAAAAATGGTCGCTGAAATATTACTATCCTAAAATCTGGAAAAAGAAATGGGAAGCCATATTACTTGGTTAGGAAAAACCGTTTTATATGGGGTATATTCATTCAAGTGTCGTTAAGGATTAGATTTAAGACACATTTTTAACATTTCGTTCATATTTCTCGGCATCCTGAAGATTTTTTATAACGGCTAATACCTTGACAATGACCACACATTGCCCAGCAAGCTAATCCAGATCGTCTACAAATAATGAGTGTTATAAGTTCATCTGATGCCGGAAGGAGAATAGTGTGAATGGGTCTTCGGCTGGACTTGAAGATACGCTCGGAAAAAATGTGGTTTTGCGGCGTCGGTTTTTGGATGAAGCTTAGCGAGATCAAATGAGGACTTGACAGTATGGGTGGCAACGATTCCATTATAGGTGTAATATCTACATATTTGAAGCATGACGTGTCAATTATCACCCTAAAAAAAGCGAAAATAAATCTCTTCGGCAGCAGCTATGGCTTCCTTAGATGCAATATGGTCACTTAAAAAGCGCAACAAATTTGTAAGATGTTGATTATCTGTCATTACTTTAAACCACGCCTTAGCATAACCACACCCAGTTACAGCACGTAAATGAAAGAAGTGTTCTCTTAACCTTTTTAACTCAAAGGACATGTCGTGGCGGAGGGGGCCCGAGTTCGGTGGGACGGTTCGGGTGTTCCTTGGGTTCGATCTTGGTTCAGACCGTTCCTTGCCCCATTCCGTGAAGCTTTTGCTGGGCCGCTTCGCCCCCGCCCAGGTGTTGCCTTGGCTCGCCCCCGCTATTGGCAACCCTCTAGGGGTCGCGGATACACTATTTGTTTGGGCCGTATGACACTGTTGTGCTTGGAGAGAACTCCCCCGTCCCCTCGAGTCTTCTGCTGCCCTAATCCTTCCCTGTCACCGACCACCTCCTGACTGGGCTCGCCGCTGACGGTGTCCAGCTTCTGTCACCTGCTCAAGTGGCCTTTATGGGCCCGCTGGCCGATCCCGTGTGCCATGACGGCGGTTCCGAAGGTTCAATTTGGAACATGATGGGGAGGGGCGGTGATAAGGCTCCCAGCTAGGTGTAGCGCCTAATCAAGGGTTCTAACATCAATTATTATGAAAAACCTTCAGGATGACGATGAATATGTATGAAATGTCAGAGATTTGTCTAAATTCTAATCTTAAACAACACTAGAATGTATAAACCCCATATTAAATCATATTCTCTAATCAACATGTTGAGAATAACAGCTTAGAATAAGTTTTCTTTCTTTCAGAATTTAGGGCAATGATTTTCGTGTGGTCATTTTTAAAGATAACGTCGATAATTTCGACTTCGAGATATCCATTTTTTGTTTTTTATTACGTTAAAGAAAATCATCTATTCAAAATAGGAATTTCAAAAAGATTTATATATTTGAAATATATTTAGCATTTCCAGCAGTCATTTTCGAAGATGGCGCCCAAACTATCAGTAGCACGTCTTCAATATTCAAGTATGATGTTTAGACGGTCTTCAACAAAAGTATTACCAATTTTCATAATTTTGAACCATATACTGTATTTTTGTGACATTGATGGCAGCCATTTTCCAACATGGCGGCCAAACTATCTGATTAATGGCTTCAATATTTTACTATGATGTTCACACAGCTCTGATTATAGTACCTATCAATTTTCATAATTTTCCAACAAAATGGTGAAATATACTGTACCTAGCATTCAAGGCGGCCATTTTACAATATGGCGACCAAACTAATGAACACAGAGCTGTAAAATTTTGCCATGATGTTCATGTGGTTCCAATCATAATGTGTACCAATTTTCATAATTTTTGAAGAGAACTTGGAATACAATGTAGCTATAGTTCCCGGCGGTCATTTTCCAAGATGGCGGCGAAAGCTCGCGCTCTACAGCAGGTGACTTTTAGTATATTTTTTGATGGGTCAAAAACAACACATGTACCCTTTATTTTCAAATGTTCTAGGTCAAACCCTAAAAGTCCTGGGCTATTGCTAAACTTCAAGCTTACGGCGTCACAAATAATATTCTTCTGTGGCAAGAATCGTATCTTCTTGATCGTTCTCAAGCAGTCCGGGTTAGTGATTCCCTGAGTGATTTTTTACCTGTTACAAGGCGTTCCTCAGGGAAATGTTCTACGCCCTTTACTATTCCTTATATACATCAATGATCTGCCCAATGATCTAACATCCCCTCTTTGTTTATTTGCTGATGACCTTAAAATCTTCCGAGTGATAGACTCCTATACTGACGTGCTCACCCTAAAATCTGATCTCCATAAGCTTGAGGTTTGGTCGACTCGTAACGGCCTTTTCTTTAACGAAACTAAATCATTAGTCCTAACCTTACAAAATTCCCCTTCAGACCTAGATTCGCCGTCCCCTTATTTTCTTTCCGGGCAAAATATAAAACGTGTTAATGAGTGTCGAGATCTGGGTGTTCAAATAGATCATTATCTTAAATTTCACTCCCATGTGAGAAAGACTTGTGGTCGCGCCAAAGGTTTACTGGCCACTATCAAAGCCAATTTCCCAGGCATCACCAATGAGTTTGTCACCCGCATTTATAACTGCTACGTTCGCCCCGTCCTAGAATTTGGTTGCCAAATCTAGAGCCCTCACTCAGCTCTCGACATTCAGCAACTTGATAACATTCAGGGTTCGTTCTCTCGATACCACGTAACCTGAAACATCAACCTAGAGACAGTAGGCTATCTACCCTTGGTTGGCCTTCTTTGACTACTCGTTGGTCTTACCTCGACCTAATCAGTTTATTCAAAATCCTAAATCGTCCCCACCAAAGATTTTTTTCCGCTGCTTCCTCGACTATATCCACCCGTGGTAACCATAGAAAATTATTTCATCAACAGGCCCGTAAAAATCAACTAAGGCACTCTTTTTCCATCGGTTGCATCCCATCTGGAATTCCCTAACCCCCTGAGATTATCTCCCTAAAGTCACTTGCGCAATTTAAATCCAAGCTAAAACAACACTTAAACCTTTAAAGCCCTTAACAATTTTCAACCTAAGTAATCGCAGCTGTAAAGCTTCATACAGCCCTAGCTCGTATCCCCCCTCAGGAGCAAAAAACATTTATGCAAAAAGGAGTAATGTTATATCGCAAAAAAAAATATAAAATGTAATTTTTTGGAAAAGGCATATTATTTTGGGCAAACAATGATGATAAACAACAATATTTTGGAAAATGTATATTATTTTGGGAAGTCAATGAAGATAAACAACAGTATTTCGGAAAAGGCATATTATTTTGGGAAGTCAATGAAGATGAACAACAATATTTTGGAAAAGGCATTATATTTTGGAAAGTCAATGAAGATAAAAAATATTTTGGAAATGACATATTATTTTGAAGTCAAATAAGATAAACAACAATATTTTGGAAAAAAGCATATTATTTAGGGATGTCAATGAAGATAAACAACAATTTTTCATTAAAGGCGTAACATTTTAAGTTATTTATAAAATATTACCAACCGAACCAAATCCAACCTAACCTAGCCAAACCCAACCTTACCTAACCTAGCCAAACCCAACCCAACCAGAATAAAATTAAAATATTGTCAAACTGAACGTAAATATTGAATGTCATTGACACCGCCAATAAACAATTCCAAAGCAAAACTTAATTCTTATTTGCAAATTTTCACCATATTTACGCTTAATTAATTTATAGGAAATAAATCCATTGCCAGTAAAATCAGGAGATTTAATTAAATTCTTAAGCGTAGTAAAATACGGATTGTCTTTAAAATTATATAGAAACAAGACGGCCCAAGGGCTCGTAATAGTAGCCATATCGTACGAGTGAATAGCCCCTCTATACCCTAACCTAATGAGTGGATAACCCCTCTATACCTTACCCTAATGAGTGAATAGCGCTATCTTTTTAATGCCTAAATGATGTACCGTGCATAAAATCAGAGTTAATAGCCCCTCGATTCCCTACTCTAAACAGTGATAAAATCATAACCGTATAAATTTACTTATGCTGTAATTCTAATATTCCGGCGAATCGAAGAACAGATAGTTTTAGTGATAATCCCCTCGATGAGTTTACAACATAGACTCATGCCGATTCACACTTATTGCATATTATAAATTTCTAACAAGGACTTATGCCCAGAAACTTGTGAAAGAGAAAGTTTAGTTACAGTGATTACGCATTTTAGTGATTATCCCCTCGAATTACCTTTAGCAATGCTAAAATGATCAAACGCATAACGCTCATTTAACACTATGTTAGCTCTATCTAAACCCACATTTGAATTAACCGCCAAAACGTTCCAGTCAAACATAACATAGATGACGATAGCTACCGAACGAGAACGAAACACATGAGGAGCGCGGTAGGAAACGGGGAAAATCGTTATCTATTTAATTAACACATAAATAAAAAAAAATAAATATAAAAACCCCAAACATACAAATTCATAAGTATCCGACCCCACAGATAAAAATTCAAAAGTATCCGACCCCACAGATTAAGAGGTACCCCACCCCACATCACCCCGACATTTTAGAGATAAAAATAAATAATAAAAAACTCGGGGTTTCTCTCAAGTCTCTATGGTTCAATGGTAGAATGTTTGTCTACTACGACAGCGACCCGGGTTCGATTCCCGGGTCTGACCTGAAAATTTTTTAATTAAAATTAAATCTCTAACCGTGCCCAGTTACCCCAATGGGTGGGTTGTGGTAATATGAAGTTCTTTTTAAGCTAAAATCTGACGATAACGAAAGCGAAAACTCCGGCCACAAGTACTACTATTACTATTACTACGGCTCGGGTCAAACTAAGAGCCTATCGTATACTACGATATGGCTAAAATTATTTCCGCGCTTCAGTCAACTGTAAAAACTCTAATCGTTTTGTTTTTAGACTTGGGCTAACCAAATTTTTTTATAATATCTGCTCCTTCAGTCTTAATTTGTATTAATCTGCTATAAAAATAATTTTATGCTTGTCAAACGTCATTCATTCGAGGTTCCAGTAAGACGTTCGTGAGCATATTGGCTCGTACTGAGTGCCTGTCATTATTTTATGGCAACGTTTAAATGACCTGGGAGGCGAGTGGTAAATCATTTCACCATTGGTAGGCGGGTGGAGACTCAATTCACCATTGGTAGGCGGGTGGAGACTCAATTCACCAATGGTAGGCGGGTGGTGACTCAATTCACCATTGGTAGGCGGGTGGTGACTCAATTCACCATTGGTTGGCGGGTGGTGACTTACTTGACCATTGATAGGCGGTTGGTGACTTACTTGACCATTGATAGGCGGTTGGTAACTTACTTGACCATTGATAGGCGGTTGGTAACTTAAATCATCATTGGTAGGCGGGTGGTAACTTAAATGACCATTGACAGGCGGCTAGTATAGTAATTCACCATTGGTAGGCGGTTGGTGGTTTAATACCTTAATATAATATGAAAGTGTTATGTGTCAATTTAACTGGAGAGCACGCACCAGAAGGAAAATTTGCAAAATAGCTTTGAACTAGCCGACATTGTTCTTAATGAACATTCAAAGTTCAACATTCAATAGTTGTCAATATATTCCTTCTCGCTTTGCAGTTTATGAGCTCTTCCATGGTGATACCATACTTTTTAATAGGTATACTTTAGTGACATGTTACAATGAAGTTCAATGACAAGTTCGTAATACCCATTACCCTTTAAACGTTTAATGGATTTTTCTCGTCTATGAACTTCTAAAGACAGAGTGGCCTTAAAGATCACGCGACTCGACAAACGCCTACGTTAACAAAGGCAGCGATTTAACAATAGCCACGTCAGAATTTTCAGGCTGTGTGCCAAGTCACGTCATCTATGGGGCCATGGTCTTGCGAAACGATATCACAGTGCTCACAAGTTCATAAAATCAACAGAAGAATTCGCTATGGAGTAATCGGTTTTTCGAAGCTCATTATTTGGTATTCTAGAATTATTCGAATAGTGCGAATAGTAAACCTCAATTTTGACCAAATTATTTACGGCCCTAGTGGTAACAGGAACGAACTAGATGTTACATGACGGCAGTGGACTGAGCATAAACTAAAGGTCTAAAAACTGAAGCTTCGGTACACTGTCGTCTGCAACGGTAGGCCTAAACCGTCGCAATGTCACTATCAGTCTTGGAAATAAAGATTTGAAACTAGTCCTCGGGACCAGTGACCCCCAGCGTCTACAATATTGAACTGGTTTATGTGACCAGTGACCCTATCTATTTTTTATTTATCCTATTAAAAAATTAAGAGGGTATTTCGTTGATGCACAGCCCATTCGATCACGCTTTGGCTTCACGGGCTATAGAAGCCAATTGGCCTCAAAACGCGAAATACACTAAGTTGTGTCAAAAATCAGAGTTAACTCTTAACATTGCGGTCAATGGGAGGAACACCGTTTTTTGGTCCTAATTTTGAAAATACTGGTTGAAATATCTTGAAGTTTTAATGAGATTTGCAAAATAATGTTTGGTATTTTTGTGCGAAGTTTTTCTCTTTCAAAGCTTTTTGTAAGAACATTAAAACGAAAATTGACCATAATATAATGGTTTAGTCTCAAACTGTTTAAATTTGTTTCCTTCAGTTTCACTGGTTCGAATCTCTTGAAATTTTAGTGAGACGCATATTGAAAGGTTTTAAATTATCGTGCAAAATTTCGAAGTTTTAAAACGAATAGTTCTTTTCTAAAATTTCCCTAAGCGACTGAATAGGTGAAACAAAATTTTAATGAATTTTTTGGAAGTCAATTGTTTGTTTGAAAACTTTGCAGTATAATTTAAAACCCTTCAAAATGCCTCTCACTAAAATTTCAAGAGATTCGATCAAGTAAAACGGAATAAACTTATTATACCGTTCGATGACCAAGCCCTTTAATTAGGGCTAACTTTCGTTCTAATATTTATACAAAAAAATATAAAAGCGAAACTTTTGAAAATTTGCACAAAATAGCAAAGGTTGTTTTGCACATCTCTTTAAAATTTCAATTGATTTTAACCAGTAGTTTCAAAAATAGGGCTAAATAACTGTGCTCCTCCCATAGCCGGTCATGTTAAAAGCTGGCTCCTTGGATTTTTCGAGCGAAAAAGCCCAAAATTACCAACACCCGCTTTTACATAGGAAAAACATTGTGTGGAGGGGCTTCCACAGCGTGTGAAGCCAACGCCCGATCGAGTGCGCTGTGGTTGTAGCAAGGAGGGCAAGAATGAGATTCAGTCAAGGCTAGGAGTCTATTTCCGTGGAGTAGAAATTGATGACGAGAATTTTTAAACTGGTCTCTTCTGAATTTGCATAAAAGTTCTCAATTAATAAACTGGTCCCAAGGACCAGAAACCCCCAGATTTCGAATAAAAAAACTGGTTTGAGCAATTAAAAAATTAATCCAAAACAACCTGCCGTAGAATATTAACCACCATCACTGTTTTATGGCTAATCCGAGTATCCTGGAAATCTGTTTAAAAAAACTAGACGACACTGGAAGCTCTGTAGCTAAGATCTCGTAAGAATAAGAAAATCGTAAAATTAGAAACCATCCATCTATCCTTCAAGCTTTTATATTAATTGAAAAATACCCAGTAAAAGTACCTAGGCGGTGAAATGGCAAAATTAGCGTCGTCTACTGTAGAATTATCTTTTGAGGTACTTACATTTTTAATTAAATTAACATACTTGGACTTAATTGATTTTGATGAAACTTGCAAAAAGGCACGCCTTGAATAGTTCCTTGTTAATTTGAAAGTATCCCGAAACGTATCTTCGCTTTAGTTTTTAAATGATTCGATGTGCTGAAGCACAAAAAACCCCATGTTAATCCTATAGTACAGTCAATCTGGGGTTTGACCCGTAACAAATTGCGATAGTTTTGAAATTGGGGACTTTTATAGAACTTGAGGCGCTCTTTCACATGGTGCAATCTCCCCCAATCAGCAACTTGAGGAAAATCCGCCATCTTGAAAAATGGCCGACAAAATTACTAAAGTGCTACGTAACTTTGGCTGTAATTATCGGATTGAATCACAAAAAATTTTATAGTGTAGCTTAATACATTCCACACGATTTACCTTATATTCATTTTTAGCGTTAAACCAACCGGAAGCTGGCAAACCTGCATTAAAACCGGCTAAATTGATAAATTTCGTGAAATGCAAAGTTTCTACCGAAAGAAATTAAAGATTTCTTTAAAATTTCGCTGTTCAAATAGTAGGAAGCACTCTTCTAAGACTTTTTGTCTATCCTACGATTAAAGAGGGCTAAAAGTGTCCGCCATCTTGAAAAATGGCCGCCCAATTACGCTAAAATGATCATAACTCGTGATCTAATCATCCAATTCACAATTATACTTTTATCTATTACTCGATAAGATTAATTTATTTTGTCAAGAAAACCTCTTACAGAAATTGAAAATAGTAATAATGTGATCAATATACAAGAATTTAAGAAAGTTCCTCATCATGTTCATCCTCTACCGAAATATCGCGATTTTCGTTTGTGCAAGAAATTCCCTTGCAACGTCGACACATGGAGGAACACATTAATCCGGTTATACGGCAATTGCAAGTGTTATCGCATGTGTCCTTGCATTTGCAGTAATCCATTTTCAGAAGTTCTTCTGGTGCCGGTTTTAAACTTGAGATAATTGATTTAAGAGAATTTCCGACGATTTTCCATCCCCAATTAGTCGGGTCCATTTTATTGCCGTGCCAAGTTTGTACTTGATGATATACTCTGTACATATGTTGTTTCGCTGCTGCGCTTGTTGGTGGAAGTGAAGCTAATTCGAAGTCGGAGCTTAAAGCTGACTGTGCTGTGGCTTTAACGTACGATTTGTATCTTGGCAGATCTAATGTATCATTTCGTGAGCCACCATAAAGGGTTAGTAAGAAATTTTCTCCCGCTTTGTCTATTTCTTCGTGGGTTGTATTTGACGAATTGAACACTTCCAATTTTTCTCGGAGAATCACATTTTTCAAGAAAATGTTAAATGCTTTCTTCTTTCCTCGGCGATACAGTGCCGATGTTGTATCAGATCCAGTTGTGGCGTGGAGAACAAACAGTGACTTTTTAGCAGAACCCAGTTTCTCTTGAATGACTTTAATACTCAACGTTTTATCTGGCATATTTCCATGGCCGGGTTTCACAAAAAATAATGAGCTTCCTTTAGCAGGATTCCCAAGAACTACAAGAAGGACTAAAAGATCTGTATCTTCGCCAACTAAGGCAATGTTTACATTTTCTCTGTTGGCGTGTTCAATGGCTGCTCTTGCAATAAGGGTATCTGCATCGTTCTCAGCTTGTTTTACAGTTATCCCGGCTGCTTCCAGTTTAGCTTTTAGTTAAGATATTAACGATTCTTTATTTTTCGAGTTTCTAAGAAAAGTACCTTGGCTAGTTGAAGCTGGTATCTGTTCCTCTACGGTAACAGCAGCGGCCATGGTTTTGCAGTTACGTCTGTGTTGCTCTTCGCCCTTGGTTGTCATCCTATTTGAGTAGCCGTCAAAAACTACAGTTACTTTAGGGCCATAATGTCTTATTACGTACTGAACATACAGGACCAAAATTTCACCGAACAACGCTGGACGAGGCCACACAACTCGATGAAGCAATAAGCATCCGTCCACAACTATTTGATCAAAATTTACCGCAGAGGAGTGGCAAACCAATGGATCGAGAGTCTCTAACATATAAGCCAGAGCAGCTTTGTTGTTTTCGCGAAAAGATAGTTCATCAAACAGTGCTGGAGATAATTCATACGCCATGTATAGTTTCAAATTTGATCCTCTTTGTAATGCGCAAGCTATTCTGTTGAACAGTTGTTGGGGGTTAACAACTATTTCTTCGTCTTCTAAAAGTACAACATTCTTCATTGCTGCTAACGCTCGAACTTTATCGTTTCTTTGGAGTCGAATATCTGAGAAAGGTTTTCCAATAATGTTTTCCATTGAAGTACAGCCTACTTGATACGCAGCGTCACAATTAATTGTTGAATCAGCTATAGCTCCTGTTCCCAAAGCTATCAATTCCTCAGAATTCTTGAAAGGAGAATGGTCTCTTAACCAACCGGAAAATTTTAAATAATCCTTTAAATCGCGAGATTTCCTGGATTCCTTTAATTCTATGTGCTGTTCGGAAGTCGCTGTTGACACTCCACAGTATTCCTCTAAGGCTTCACTAACGCTAACACACTGGAAGGGTTAAAACCCATCTTGCAATTGTGCTCTCTGTGAGGCCACGACTGCGTGTTAGACCACCAGTTGCCTTCATAGACCTCATTAAAACTTGCTCAATGGTCATATCAGACCACATTCCAGACCAGAATTTAGCAGTACGTCTTACTGTGAAAAATCCCCGTCTGACGAAGCCTTCATACTCCTCATTGGTCATTTTACTTCTAAGCGTTGTCATTTCTTGCACATAAAGATGCGCGGATTTAGCGTATGCGAGGTGAGCGGATACGTGCAAATATGGTAACATATTTTTCACACAGTACAAGTGTAGTTCCCAGTCTCCAGAACGTTCGGCTCTAACGAACAGAATAATTGTAACTAATTCAAAATACAGTAGCCATAGTTTCGATGTTCGCGAAGACTCCCGTAACTCCTTGATTTTTCCATCGAAACTTTCCTGCAATTTAACAACATCTTGAGAGTTACAGACGTCTTCATTGGTAAGAAGATTTGTAGCTAAGTCATCGTGAATTATGGTCATTTGCTTCTTGAGTGTTTCATCAACATCCGTTAAGTTGAGAATGAGTTCGGCCAAGGCGGTTTGGAGTAGAAAGTGGGCGCGTTGGGCACGTTAAAAATAATGACCATTGAGCATATGCGGTACTGACGCTTTCGCATAAACTGTTTCAAAAATTTCTGATATTCCGCTTCCAGCCATAATGTATCCCACAGCGCCCAAAAATGACATCAGAGTATGAAAACCACCTAGCCTCACTACGACTGAGGATAACTCTTCCTGTGATTCTAAAACAATTTCTATCGCTTTGATGAAAAGGGGCTGATCAAACGTAACTGGGCAAATGTTCTGGTTATATCGTCGACTTTGTTCGACAGCAAACAAAAGAGCTGTATAGATCGTGGATAGGTTTGTTGGATTCATGTTGACGAAAGGAAGTACAACGACTTTGCTAACGTCTGAAGTTTATTAAGAAAAAGAAACTATGGTTAATAAAACGCAAATTTATTTAATAACAAGTTGGAAAAGCCAAAATATTACCTCTCCGAGTGGAGATGACTATCACTACCCCTTAAACAACCTAAATATATACATCTATCGCTTTTTTTAATTCTTTGCAAGTGCAGGAATTCAATTTTAAAATAGTCAATTGTTCAAGCCTTTTCAATATCTCTCAATTGCTGGGGAAACTCTACTCTCTTGCTATACCTCAACCGTATTCTTAGTCTACCAGTATGACTTGTAACATTTGTCCATATCAAAGCTGAATCATACATCGCCACACAAAAAGCAAATGTCCCCAAAACATGGAAGCCACAACCCAATCACACATAAGCTAGGCTCGTACTTGTTCATCGCTTTCGATGATTTCACTAATATTAGCATTAACATTTTGTACATTATTGGGTTCCTTATTAATAGATATGCCTACGTCTACAGTACTTTCAATAGAACATTTATTTAATGCATTATCTTTCGCCAGTACCGCCGCCAGAGGTAATCGCGGTAAGCGACTGTTTACTTCAAAATTTGAAGGGGGCCTAATTTTGGAGGAAGGGCCTCATTTACAAAAATACGATTCTACTGAAAATATTCAAAATTTAGTCCTGGAGTCGCAGGTGGAATACCGCGGTGGCTATTACAGCTTTGGCCGACTTTTGTCGCTATCATAATGGGATCGGGTTAGGTTAGTAAAGAATGCGCTTTGGGGATGGGGACCTTTAGTCCTACCGGGCCTAGAAGTGAGAGGCGAAAATACTTTCACTTGATCGAAACCTCCTTCTAGTAGGAATTTATTGGAAGCGAAAGAGGTAGCTAAACCGAGCACTTTTCACTTCGACCAGCTCTATTGTGTTACTTTTTTGTGTACTGATAAGGATCGTCAAAGGGACGGCGCTGACTCGAGGATTATTATTAGAGAGTTTATGCTGCACTACTTGTAGGCTTCTACGGTGCATTTGTCCAATGCACTGTAGAACCTTACACGTATTGCAACTCTCTACTGTTACTTCTTATTTCGAAATAGGAAATACGAAGAGGAGAGAAAGAGGGAGATAGAAACGCGCTTTACAAAATCTGCCGAAAAATGGGAAAATAGGGGGGTAGTAAAAACAATTTTCGGTACGATTAGTTTTAGGACTCACATCCTTTGCGCATGGGGGGATTGACCTCCTCGCCTTATCTCTGTCATCCTCTACGTCAACTGTGCGCGAGAAAGCAGCGCTCAGGCACCGCGGTGCACCTTAAGCAAGTAGTCCACTTAGCCATGCGAAACCGTATCGTTACCGTTTTTAGTTCGTAAATTAAAAATAAATATGTGAACTCTGAATGAAACGCGATATTTAAAATGCATTTCGAGGATGATTATCGTCACCCAACCTTGCAAATCAAAACTGATTTTCGTAGAAGTGACCCTTGGTGAGGTCATGGGTATGTACAAATACACATGTATTATGGATTGTCATGTCTTACGACGTTCCACGACCCACGCCGGATTTCGCTAAAGGAGTCCGTTCAGCAGAGAAAAAAAATATGACTCGCAATCCCCCTCCCAACGGGGTGAGAGAGAGAGAGAGAGAGAGGGAGGGGAGGGAGAGAAAAAAAATCGTATTTTTAGCCACATCGTAGTATAATTTACCCCCGTTTTCACCACGCATGGATCACGGCTGGGTAGAGGGCCCATACACAAAATACCGCTTACCCCGCAAAAGTTTCTAGCGGCGCCACTGTCTTTCGCAGAATCATGGCCAACTGGCCTCGTGGTAGGACCAACATTTTGCGTGCTAGAACCTGTTCCAGAAACAGCCTTTTTTTCCGCGGCTAACGCTCTTCTCCTTTCATTTTCTCGTTTCCTAAATTCAGGATCTGACCTTTTTGCCCTCATTCTTTCCCTTGCCTTTCGTTTTCTGATTTCCTCTTTACTTAAATTATTATCTTCCTCCATTTACTTATTAATCAGTTAAATACTCACAAAGGTTGGCAAAATCAATCTCCTTAAATACTCACACTGGTTGGCAAAATCAATCTCCTTCAGTAATACGTAAGGCTTAATTATATTATTTGCCGAACAAAATTAATCGAGCAAATTTAACACTTAACTTCTTCCTTCGAAATTCTATCAAAGAATGAATCAACTGTTTAAAAAAAGGTTTTTTTCTCGAATAGGGCGCTATCATACCAACAGCAATTCCGTCATATTTAAAAAATATACATTGCCAACACTTTTTTCAAATAAAGAATGATAAAAGTGCGTAAAAAAGGTCTTTCACAAATAGGCCTAGGGGGCGTATAAACTAAACAGCAACAACGCTCTACAGCTACACTAATCTTACACAAACAAGGAGTACTATAAACCCACTACTGGAAGCGGTATTTTTATTCAAACGTAAAACAATTTCGCTTAAGCTTAACATCTCTAGACATCGGTAAAAATGTCTCTATCACTCCTAGACATTATAACTCAAATTCATCTGATTATGTTTTAACAAGGTTAAATCTAACTGGGAGTAAGATGAAAGAAGTAGAAGCTTATCTGTCTAAGGAAATATGAAATTTTATCTTAACAGTTCGTTAAATCATAAGTTTATAACGAAAAAACGCGGAAGGGGAAAACGAGCAGACAACAGCGATTTTTGGGGGTAGAAGGTTAAGAGCGCCATCTGTCGTCCGTGCCAAAGTTGAACTTCCACTTGAAACGCAATGAGAAAGTGGATAAAATAATGCCATCAGCTATTTAACTGCGTCGATATATTTAACGACTTGACCCATGACATGCCCATAACACTGGCTTCTATGAATCCTATTTATTCTTGGATGCTAGGAAACTTGGTATACGTAACAGTCTGTACCAAGTACCCAAGCATCCTTCAATAAACGCCTGGCAACATTGTGGTACGCATGGTACAACTAAAAAATAGGATGTGTATCTATCTTTCCAGTCACTCCAAGTCGTTAAGCCCTCATTACAGAGGATTTGAAACACTATCGTAATTCCAAGTGTCTCGAATCTCTACGTTCCTGTCCATTATGAACAGTGCTGAGAGAAAGATACATCAGAAAGAGCCATTCAAATCGAATTGCCGAAAATATTATCCATATTTTCATTTCATATAACAGAGAAAACAAATTATTATGGTTCTGAGAGGAGCTTCCCATTTTGGTTGTTGTTCTCAAAAATATATCGCAATGCACGGGCCTAGATAGATACAGGAGGCAATGTAGGAAATATAACGCAATGCACGGGCCTAAAAAGATATAAGAGACAATGTACGAAATATAACGCAATGCACGGGCCTTGATAGATATAGGAGGCAATGATTTAACGACTTCGGTACTTGGGTTTATCTTTAATATTTAAATAAATATAATTATTTTTAATTATTTTAATCGCCAGTAAATAACTTTAAAAATAGTTAAATCGTTTAAAATAAAGTTGTTCATAATATCTTTCGAAACTTTGCTAATATTGACGTTTAAAATGAAGGGTACCCTTCTTGCCCGCTTTCTTCAAATTTTGGGGTATATATACGATCCGTTTCCATTATAATAATAGATAAAAACGCATTCGCGTGAACCTTTGGTGGAAGCCCTGCCATTGGGAGGCTAGACGTTTCTCGTAACCCTAGCCGCTCGCCGCGTATATCTTGAAACCAAACGATGACGAAGGAAGAGAAGCCAGAATGGACTGACTGGCGTCCATGTGGAATGGACAAAGACCTGAAGATGGTGGTGCATAGAAGCTGGTGTCAATGTGGAATTGACGAAGAACAGAAGATAGTGGTGCATAGAAGCTGGTGTCAATGTGAAATTGACGAAGAACAGAAGTTGGTGGTGCTTGGAAGCAAGCACGTACAGACTAGTGTCCATGTGGAGTGGACGAAAACCAAAGCTGGTGGTGTTGGAACTCAAGTAGAATAGCCAGAAGAGACAAACCCAAATTTCCGTGAACTGTCAATGCAGTCCGGAAATTGGGAACACGTTTGCTCCGATACGCAAACTGCGAACGCGGTCACGTGGGGTCTGACAGACAGACACACACACACACACCCCCACCCACACACACACACACACACACACAGACAGACACGGCCGGTGTAATACCTCTCACGTGACATACGTCACTCGGAGAGGTAAAAAAGACTAAATTAACTTGAAATAAACGCGAGTTACAAATTTTCCTCTCGCGACTCCTCGACCCGTACCTTCTGGAAACCTCTATTGAACTGTCCCTTTTTGGCGCCTATTTTCTCAAAATTTTCTTTATCTCCTACGATCTTTGCTACGATGTCGAGCCCTCCTTGTAAAAACCCATGCGTCACTAAGTTGACCGGGTCTTTCTTAAAAGTCCCAAAAAATTCCAAAACAAGATGAACAAAACCACAACTACTTCACAATTCGTTACACTCCCGGGCCATGAGCATGCTCATCAAAATTCAAAAGAAATTAAACATTTATGATAAGATTGAAATGAAATTACACAAACTCAAATTTTCAAACAGAAATTATAAAAATGACATTAATTTTAACATTAAACATGTTATTCGTTAACCTCCAATAAACACAATAATTTCACTGCGCGTCTTATCACTGTTCCCGATGGTAACTTAAGGGAGCACGATCTAATGTGTCCATCGCGACCGATATGCGTTTCTTCGACTCTAGCGATTCTCCAAAGTTGTCTGGGGACCTTTTCGTCCGTGATTATGACTACGTCACCCGATTTTAATTCACGACCCGTTTTTACCCGCGTTATTTGGTGAGCGGTCTTTAGTTCCAATAAATACTCGTGCCTCCAGCGGTTCCATAATCGATTTAATACCGTTTGTTGATAGGTCCAACGTTTTCTAAGTTCATTCACGCTAGAATCTTTTAAAGTTCTGGGATATGGGATAGCCGTGATTCGACGGCCAATCAAAAAATGTCCAGGTGTTAGAGGTGCTGGATCCGTCGATTCGTTATTGAGATAAGTCAGCGGCCTACTGTTAATAGTAGCTTCCGCTTCTGATAGGACCGTGGCCATTTCTTCGAAATTAAGAAAAGCGTTGCCCAAAGTCTTGCGCAAAGCGCTTTTAATAGTTTTGACGAGTCTTTCGTAAAACCCACCGTACCACGGAGCGCGTTCAATTATGAATTTCCAGTGGATCCCTCTGGAACCAAGAAATTCACCTATCTTCTTTTCGTCTAGTTTCTTCCAGACCGCAACCAGCTCTCTGTCCGCCTTTTGAAATGTCTTGGCATTGTCTGAATATATGGTACTAATCAGACCTCTTCTAGAGATGAATCGCCGTAATGCCAAAAGGAAACATTCCGTGGACAGGCTCGAAACGAGTTCTAAATGCACGGCTCTAGTAGTGCCACACGTAAATAGGGCAATGTAGGATTTGTCCTTCTCGCCATTGATTGCTTTTATATAAATAGGGCCTGCAAAGTCCACTCCAGTTACCACAAATGGAGCAGCTTCCGTTATCCTGTGTTTAGGGAGGGGTGCCCACGGTACCTCCGTTGGCTTCAATCTCCATTTTTTACAAGTGAGACATTCGTTTAAAACCTTTTTTGTAACTTGTCGGGCCTTTGGAATCCAAAACCGCTCTCGTATTTGAGTCAAAGTTGTTGCGGTTCCTGAGTGCATCACTTCGCGATGCGCTGACATGACAAGCATTTTTGTGATTCGATGGTCGGTTGGAAGAAGTATAGGGTGTTTGGTCTCGTACGTAAAATCCGACTCTTGAAGTCGGCCTCCAATTCTTATGACACCGTCGGGGTTAAGAAAGGGTTTCAAAGTGAAGATTGTCGATTTGGTACTAAGTTCTTCTTTATTTCTAAGCGAGACCCATTCTTCACGGAAATAATCTCGTTGTGCTAATTTTACCCAATAGACAAGTGCTTCATTTAATTCTTCCGCTTTCAAGTACGAACCCTTGTCCGTAGTCTTCAAGGCTCTTAAGGTAAAACGTTTTACCCAAGCTGTCACGCGAAGTAGCCTCCAAATCTCTTCTATATCATTGATATTTATTACTGGCTCTAACTTCTCTTCGATTCCAACCGCGTTTTGAGCAGTACTTGTTCGTATTATTCTACGTTCTTCTTTAACCGTTTCCAATTTTGGTTCCTCCTCGCTTTTAATCCAAAATTCTTTTGATTGTCGAAGCCAGGTTGGGCCTTGCCACCAAGCTTCATTAACCTTAAGCTTTTCAACTCCTTGACCTCGGCTTAAATAATCTGCCGGGTTCTCCTTCCCTGGACAGTGATTCCAGGCTATAGGGTCGGATAATGTTTGAATTTCCGATACTCTATTGGAAACGAAAGGTTTCCAATGTTCATGTGACCCTTTAATCCAGTGGATGGCGATTGTAGAATCACTCCAATAATAAATGTCAGCCTCTTGGACGGGAAAATGAGCTTTAACGCGTGTGGCTAAGCGCGCGCCTAGGAGTGCTCCTAAAAGCTCAAGCCTTGGGACGGTAACCTTCTTTACTGGGGCCACTCTCGTCTTGGATGAGATTAGGGATACGACGATCTTTCCTGTGACAGTAACGTATCTAACGTAGAGAGCCGCTCCATAGGCTCGTTCACTCGCATCAGAAAAACTATGTAGTTGGGTGTGTGAAATTTCTTCTTGGCATTGTGAGCGATAAAACCTTGGAATCTTTATTTCGCTCAGAAATTTCAGTTCTGAACACCAATCTCGCCATTCCTTAGAGAGTTCTTGCGGTAAAGGCTCGTCCCACTTGACCCCGGTTTGCCAAATTCGTTGGTATAATATTTTAATCCTGATGACAAAAGGGGCTACCAGACCCAATGGATCGAAAAGTCTGGCCGAAGTTTTTATAACGCTACGTTTACTGTTATCCAAAATCGAGACTACTGTCATCATTTCTTCCACGTCGTAAGAGAATTCGTCCAGTTTAGGGTCCCATGATAATCCCAATACTTTCTTTGTAGAATTTTCTTCCGAGGGACATACATTGAATCCACCTTTCATTAGCATCTCTCGTAAAGGTTCAGAATTGGTTTCGAATTTTCTCAAATTCATATTCGCTTCTTTGAATATTAGCTTGGCTTCTTGGGCGAATTTAAAAGCCTTTTCTTCATTTTCGTCGCCAGTGGTTACGTCATCCACGTACGTTTCGTTTTCTATCTTTTGTACCGTTGTCGGGTATCGCTCTCGGTATTTGTTTGCGTGATGTCTTACCGTCGCCGCCAAGAGAAAAGGGCTTGCCGATGCTCCAAAAAGAACACGCGTGAATCTGAAGGTTATAACTTTCGGTGTATCCTCAAAATTTATGGGTTCTTGGAACCATAAAAACCGTCCTGCGTTTCTGTCTTCTGGGTGGAGCCGTATTTGAAGGAAGGCCTTCTCAACGTCAGCCGTAATTACTACCGAGTGCGATCTAAATTTTACTAGCGTTTCGAAAATGTCTGGATTCAAGTGAGGTCCCGTGTGTAAGCAGTCATTTAATGACGGCTTTCCTTTCTCGTGTGACGAAGCGTCACAGACTATTCGGACCTTGGTTGTACTGCGTTCTCTGTTTACTACCGGCTGGTGTGGCAAATAATAAACAGGTCCTTCCGTTTCTTCTATCTCCCCTTCCACAGGTTCGATTATGCCCTCCTTTAAATAGTCTTCTATTATTCTTCTGTACTCTTCTAGAAGGTAGTTATCGTCTTTAAGTCGTCGGGAGAGACTTAAGAGTCTTCTTTTCGCGTTTAAGTAGTTCAGAGATAAATCTTCCGGAGTCTTATTCCATGGAAGCCTGACAGTGTAGCGTCCATCTTCAAACTTTACCGTACTTTCAAACGATGCTTTAGCTTTTTGGTCCGAGGGTTTTATTTTAATTGGCGAGTCGATGATTCCAAGGGATTCCAAGTCGAAAAACTTGCGCAATTCTCTTGAAATTTCTTCTGATTCCCCAACCTCCGTATGAATCAGATTAAGCGCGCTGACTGTATTCATTCCCTGACATCCTCCTTGATTAGAAACTTCTAAAGGTCCTTGAACGACCCATCCGAAAATACTTTCTAAGGCCGTGAGACCATCTTCGTTAAGTTTTTCAATTCTTCCCGTTATAACTCTCCAATAGTAGTCGGATCCGATTAAAAGAGAAATGCCGTTATCTTCTGTTGAGTTACCGTTTGTGTAATCCGCCATTTGTAGCTTTTGGTTCTCCAGGGTTCTTCGTATATCTTCACCTGGTACAGTGAAGACCGCCGTGTTTATAGCCGGAGATTCTAAAGCTATTACCTCTACCCACTGATTCGGGTCCGTCAAGCTTTTAACTGTAAGTTTGACTTTCCTACATGTGACTCTCTTTCCTTGATTACTACCAAAAGTATGTAGCTCTAATTCAATTTCTCCGACAACTGGTAGTTGAAGTCTCCTTGATAAAGTTTCTGATATAAAGGTCCTATGACTTCCGCTATCAATTAATAGCCTAATCCTTTCGGTTTTCGAGCTCGATTCGGCCTTTGCTCTAGCAGTTTGCAATAGAATAGCAGAGGGCCATACCCCATTGTTAGAACCCACAGCATTGCTGGCCGTAGCGTTAGCTGGGACGGTTCCCGGCGGGAGGGGTGTTTCACCTCTACTCTCTCCTTCGTTCGCTTTACCCTCGCACAAGGCAACGTGGTGCCTCCTATCGCATTTTTCACATTTCACCCTTACTTTACAGAATTTCGCCAGGTGGCGACCGGTGGCGCAAACGTAGCAGTGTCCTGTTTTCTTCAAATACTCTTTCTCTCTTCTACAGAGCTTATGGGACAGTTTTCGCTTAGGTGATTTGTGCCTTTGCAGAACATGCAAGTTGGGTTGGAACTTGTACTAAGGCTAGCAGCGGAAAACTGGTTTTGTACGCGGCTTTCGTTTCTGGGTGGTCCAGATCGCCTCCAATTCGAGTTTCCCGCGTTGTTAAATTTTATCCTATACCCGGGCGCATCTTGTTTTTGCGCGGTTACTCCGCTGTCTTTCGCTTTGGTACTTCTAAAAGCTCTAGCCCTCTCCCTACTTTCTACCTCCTTTCTTACAAATTCCAAGAGTTGTTCTAGATTTGCATTACTATCGTCTTCGTGTCTTCTAGTATATTCTAAATTTATATCTTCTGGCAATTTATCCAACAACATAGGGCATAAGATGAGTCCGTAATCTTGATCTGCCGTAACTCCATAAGATTGGAGACTTTTTACTTCAATTTCGCATTCATCAAAAAATCTTCTTAGCTTTACTACATCTTTGGAACTTTCTATAGGGTCTAAATGCCTTAAGTTGTTTATATGAGCCCTAATTTGCACGTCCTTTCTCCCGAAACGATTTTTAGCAAGGTAATTGCGTTATTATAATTCGCTTCGCTAAAATCTAATCCTCGAAACATGTTCTTAACGTCGCCTTCCAAATAGGATTTTAGATACGAAAACTTGTGTATGAAGCTAATTCCGCAATTATTATGAATCATTGGTTCAAATAAGTTCCAGAAATTTGACCAATTTTCAAGCTCACCATTAAATTTTGGTATTTCCAGTTTTGGTAAACTGGCCATTATACTGTTCATGCCGGTACCAATGTTCGTATGAGTAGGTGTTGTGGTCAAGGTTGGCGCCCCTCCACTTGTTTGATTTGATATAGATATTACAGGCAAGGAATTTTGTGTATTTACCAGATTATGATGAAATGAACTCCCTCCCATGTTGGGAGATATAATTGTTGACGTAGAGTTGGTATTCGCCGTTCGATTAAACGCGTTTAAAGTTGCCGCCGATAGTAAATTATCCGATTGTTTTAGGGCTTCTTCTATTTTATAAGTCCAGATTAACACGGTCTCTTGAAAATCGTCCGAATTAAGAATATCATCTTCCAATTTATTCATTGGAATATATTCATGAAGCGTGGTGTCCATGTCTAATAAGGTGTCTCCTTTTTCCTTTAATTGTTTTAACCAGACTCGCAGTTTTTGCTTGTCCGGACCTTCTGTCGTTCTGAGTTCATTTTCCACTTTATTACTAATTTTAGTAACCTGTCCTCGGGCTGCGGATCTTTTCTTGAATAGCCGTTTAATTTCAACGTCCTCCTGTTCGAAGTCTTCTGCGTCCGCCATAGTACTGTTTAATTTCTTTTGTCTTAACCACAAAAGCCTCCTTTTAACTATTTCGCGCCTTTTTTATAACTAAAGCGAAATAACTAATTTAATCTAAAGGCCTTCCCGGATTGTTTCGGCACCATGAAGCAGTGATGGGCGCTCTCATCTCCTACTCATAATTTTGAGTAATTTCTGAGTAAAGGAGAGGGCTTTTTTGAGCTTGTGATATGAGCAGGAGAGGAGAGGTAGTAAAATTTGAAATTGGAGGTGAGTTTGAGATGAGAGGTGGTTTTTCAACCTCCACGAGTAACTTTTGTGGTGAGATATTTTATTTTCCAAACTCGGATAGATAACCTAGTATTGAGAGCAATTTTTTGGATCATGAGGAAAGTAGTTGGATGTGAGATATGATTTTTCGGTAGTCCATGAGTGGAGTGATAGGTGAGAGGCTGTGTTTGGGCATTTTTTTTCTTGAAGTGAGTGTATGATGTAAGTTTTTGGTTTTCCATGGAATGAGTGGTTGATATGAAATAGGTTTTTTAATGTGATATGAAATGAGTGGTTGATGAGAAGTTCTTATACTCGATGAAAGGAGTGGTTGACGAGATGTCGTTATACTTGATGATAGAAGTGCATGGTGAGATACTGGATGAAAGTAGTGGTTGATGGGAGACATATTTTGGGCAGTAGGTAAAAATACTACAACTGAAAAATAGAAAAGAGAAACTTTGCACCGCCTGAAATTTAAATGAGTTACTTTCAAAGGCGAAACCCTACTATCTCAACCATAATAAAGGTTTATTTAATTATGTTGTGGCTGTCAGTTTTTTTTTTCAGCTAAACGGAAATTACGGGATAACGTGTTTTGAGTTTGTACTTTTGATAAATTTTGAGATTATCTTTGAAGCAACTTATGTTATTTATAGGGGTTCGAAGCATTTAAAACACGCGTTAATAAGATAAGCTTTAGTATTCTAAGAGAGCGGTAGATTAAAGACTACTGGTAATGAAGCTAGATTACCGATGGACGCGCAACGCCCTAATACGTTTTCTTTCCAATGATTCTAAACAATTTTAAATAATATTAAGACTGAATTAGAAGATATTAATAAAAACTGCCTTTGTAGACAAAAAAGGGAAAGTGTAAAAGATAAGTATAGAAAATTAATTGCCTGAAGTACAGATATTCAAATTTTTCTTTTTGAGGAAATGATTATAAATCTTCAATTATCTGAAAAAGTTCTTATCCTACTTTTTTTCCCCTAAATTTCATTTGCCCAAAAAATTTAAACACAGTATTTTTCTAGTAGTTCTAGAAAATAAGTCACCTTCAAGAATTTTAAAGGGATACAATGTTCTACTTTATACTTTGCTTATGGAAGATTCAAATACTCAGATATCTGAAAAAATGTAGCTTTTTTAAAGTTTTATATTATAAAATTGGAAATATTGATATGGTATATATATCAGTTTAAATTTTATATTTTAAAATTGGAAATATTATTAAGCGGAAAATAACATAGGCATTTTCATTGTGATTTCACTATTAGTGTCGAAAAAATCTGTAGATTGATCGTGATATCTTGAGAGCTACACAACACGTAAAGTTTTAAAACTTCGAAAACTTTACAATTAACGAAAACGTTTTTCTGCCCATTTTATTCCCCTTATTGGGCCGAATTTTCAACCTAATTTTAAATGTTTGAGAGGCCGAATTTTCAACCTAATTGTAAATGTTTGAGAGAAAATAAAATGCAAGCGTGCTTCTTTTTTAAAATTATGCATATCTTTCATGTTAAATTATATTTACTGAAGTAAATTTGGTGAAAAAAATTAAGATAAGAATTTTATCAAATAATTGATGTTTATAATCATGTTTTCAAAATGGAAAATTTGAATATCTGTTACTCCAGGCAATTAATTTTCTACACTTATCTTTTACACTTTCCCGTCTTTGTCAAAAATGACATTTTTTATTAATAATGTTTGACTTCACCTCTTTTAATTTTGCCTTTCATTATTTTTTATCTGATTAGCTTTGATTAAACTCTATTAGATACTCACTGAGAACAAGTACTTTGCGCCTTATTTTATAGCATTGGTGCATAAACGAACCCCAAATTCTCATATATAAAAACAAAAAGTACACTTCATTGAAGCTTGCTCGAGCCATGTAATATAATAAAACACCCTTTTACAATGAGATAAGTGCTAATTTAAAAATGAGATGAGCGCTAAAAATAAAATGATGTGAGATTGAAGAAATAGTTTTGAGTTCAAAACTAAGACTTCATGAGTGTTAAATGAGACGAGTGAAAAATACCAGATGACATTGCAGGTGCTTAAAATGAGATGATATACAAAACCCGGGATAAACTCACCGAGAGATATACCTACTAGAAAAAAAAAACTGAAAGGAGAGGAGGAGAGGAGAGCCAAACTAAGGCTCTGATTTGAGGGCTGCCATGAAATGAGAGAAAATGTATATAACTGAAAGGAGAGGACTCAAAAATGAGCTTTCAATAATACTGACGAACAGTAGTGCGCTTGATATTTGGTTTCATTTTATAAAATAAAAGAGGTGAGCCATAGAGGAGAGGTTTCTATAGAAAAGAGCCATTTTGTTCACGTGAGATGAGATGGAATTGTATTTTAATTTGATAAAATAAGGAGAGGAGAGGTTTAAAAATATTTCACCATCTTATGAGATGGGAGAGGAGAGCGGCACTTTGGTCAATATTTAAAAAAAGGTGTGAGTGGGAGAGGGAAGAAAAATATCAAAAATGCCCATCACTGCCATGAAGTTTATTAAGAAAAAGAAACTATGGTTAATAAAACGCAAATTTATTTAATAAAAAAGACTAAATTAACTTGAAATAAACGCGAGTTACAAATTTTCCTCTCGCGACTCCTCGACCCGTACCTTTGGAAACCTCTATTGAACTGTCCCTTTTTGGCGCCTATTTTCTCAAAATTTTCTTTATCTCCTACGATCTTTGCTACGATGTCGAGCCCTCCTTGTAAAAACCCATGCGTCACTAAGTTGACCGGGTCTTTCTTAAAAGTCCCAAAAAATTCCAAAACAAGATGAACAAAACCACAACTACTTCACAATTCGTTACAACGTCAAACTGTTTATCACAACTCGAGACCAGTTCCATATACCCACTCCACTGCGGAGTTGGACTCGGTTGCTTCCAAATAGCGCCGCATAGCCACACTAGGTCCAGCTTCTTAGACATTTCAAGCGAAATGACCAGCTCCTTGGCATTTAATAGCACATCTCGGGCGTGCAGCTTACTGAGCCCGCTTTCATTAGGTTTTTTGTAAACTTTTAGGTCAATTTTTCCATATGAACCAGCGATTTCCGCTGTAACTTGAGTTGTGTTCCGCAGTATTCGTGAATTAGTTTTATGAGCAGAAGCGGGAGTAACGCACATCAACTCCACCCATGCTATGAAATGTGCCGTGCCCGTCGATTGTGCATATGCTGACGTCTGCGTTATCAAACACGAATTGTTTGAAAGAAGGTTCCAGTGTTTGATCAGGGCTAGATTTTAACACGCAGTTCTCGAACGACTGTACTTCGTTATAGGAAGAACACAACCCCAAATGATTCGGCATGTTTATTAGGTACCTTGATTCTATTTGCTTATGCAAGTGAATTGCTAATCCCAACTGAATTGGTGAAATGAATGACCTGGGTCTAGTTACGGTTATGATAGCTTGTGCGATGGCGTTAACTTTGACGTCTTTTTTACTAGAATCATTAGTCCTTTTCGATACAACTTTGAGAAACGTAAGTAAGGATTTTGGGACTAGTTCTGAACCTCCATTTCTAATTTCGTTCTCTGTTGGGTACACGGCGTTTTCATACACTTCCAATTGAATATCTTCCCTTATTATTTTGGCTGCAGCTTCTGTAATTCGCGTACGCTCATCAACTTCATTACTTTTTTTCGAACAATACCAGCTGTCAGTTAGTATTTTTTCTGCAGTATCTCGAAATGTTACAATGTTTTCTCTTCCCTTCTTTGCGCATACAGTAATGCGCCCACCATAATAATTTACGAGCTTTTTCTTCAAGTATTTGATGTTGTAAGTCTCCGTTCCTTCTTTACAGAAGGACTGCATTTTTGCTTCTAACTCATGCAAGGTGTACTGGCATTCGTCTTGGTTCTCGTCTAGAAAGCTGCATAGTTTAGCAAATACTTCTTCCTTATCAACGTCAGCTTTACGCCCAACAGTATTTGCCCCTAGCCTTTCATTAAAATACTTAACATAGCACGTTTTATGATATCTTGCCTCAGCGGCAATTAGGTCAATTACACTGTCCAATCGAGCTTGCACTAACCTTGACCACTAATCATTGCGAACCTTTGACCGTTCCAAGAGAGTTTTTTATTTGATTCGTCCTGACTTCATAAACTATGTCTCTACCCTGATTTTTGGAATCAGTTTCAGCATTTTTCCCACAAATTAAACATTCTTGTTTAAATTCAAACGTTGGAGTTTTTGATCTTAAACTTGCAATTTCATCCGATAAACACGTAGCATTTGCTTGGGTAGCACGCACAATGTTTTTCTCCCGTGTATAATTTCGGCGGCTTTGTTCATGAACACGAACATTTTCAGCAGTTTGCATCTTATTTTCTAGCCCATCACCTCTTCTTATACTCGCACTTATAAGCGCACCTAGTCCTCGTTTCACTAGAACAGTATTTTGGCCCGGGTTTGTTTGACCACACAACAAACAATCCTCATCCATCACAAAAAACAATAAAAGATCTAATTACGAATTAAAAAGGATGATAACATTCGATTATGAATGGTGTACTCTGTACTGGGACGTCAATGGCTATTAGTTCCAGTTCCAGTTATAGTTAATGTTAGGAGGGAAAGATGGCGCTAAAGTGTAATTATGAATTTTAAAGCTCATGAATGAGAACTGAGAATTCATTTCAAAGTAAATTATTTATTTAAAACAATTTGTTATTATGAAAATTAGTTATATTATTTAAAATATCAATTATAATTAAACAACGGTGCAAATAATGACCAAAACTCTTAGAAGTAAAACTTTAGGAAATATTATAACAAACAATTTGAGGTATGAAACGTGTGAATTGGATGATTAGATCACGAGTTATGATTATTTTAGCGTAATTGGGCAGCCATTTTTCAAGATGGTGGACACTTTTAGCCCTCTTTAATCGTAGGATAGACAAAAAGTCTTAGAAGAGCGCTTCCTACTATTTGAACAGCGAAATTTTAAAGAAATCTTTAATTTCTTTCGGTAGAAACTTTGCATTTCACGAAATTTATCAATTTAGCCGGTTTTAATGCAGGTTTGCCGGCTTCCGGTTGGTTTAACGCTAAAAATGAATATAAGGTAAATCGTGTGGAATGTCTTAAGCTACACTATAAGATTTTTTGTGATTCAATCCGATAATTACAGCCAAAGTTACGTAGCACTTTAGTAATTTTGTCGGCCATTTTTCAAGATGGCGGATTTTCCTCAAGTTGATGATTGGGGGAGATTGCACCATGTGAATGAGCGCTTCAAGTTCTATAAAAGTCCCCAATTTCAAAATTATCGCGATTTGTTCCGGGTAAGGCCCTTTTTTGAGCTAGATTGACTGTACTTCTAAGGGAAAATCAGCTAAAAACTGTGAATTTTCATTTAACATTACTGGAGGGTGTGGGATCTTATCTAGAAGGGCCTACCGGCCCTCTAGATTAATGGCACAATTGCAGTCTGGTTTCTGAGCACTAAGGAATATTTACGTGTATAATTGCACTGGTGTAAAAGTACCTCAATGTCCAAAAATATATGCACTGCACTTACTAGTGCCATACGGTATTACGTTCAAGTTTTATGAAAACATTTCAAACACCTATGCTTGGAGAAGTTTTACCTCGCTAATGGAAAAACATCATGGTTTTTTTGACTTAAATTCTATATTTAAGCAATTGATATTCTTAGAGCTATTTTAGATAAATGAGAGGAAATATCACAATATTAATTTTTTATCTGCTTTGGTGCTCCCTTTGCAACCCATATTTGTTACATATCTTTTTCACAATCGTTATAAAAGTGGAGGGGGGCATGGCGCTGCAAGTTCTGTCCTACTCCCCACGTTTGCCTCTTTTTCTTGGATGCTTTATATTATTACGAACTAGGTAAACTACCCGACGTTTCCCGGGTGTTTTAAGAAAATGAAAACCGGATGTAAGCGGTCTATGTAAAAACTAAACATTAATCTTCGGAACGACCCACATGAAATATCTACATGATAACTTTTTTAATTAAACAAACCTTTTTTACAACAAACTCGGCTTAATTGTTTTAGCTATATAAACTCTTTCTTTCCCAATAGACCATTCCCTTAATGCCTTTCTTTCCCAATAGACCATTCCCTTAATGCCTTTCTTTAATGCCTTAGGAAAAGCAATTAGAACAAGGGAGGCCTGGGTATTAGGCTAGTTCCCTCGCACCAAGAAGCACCGCAAGCGGCAGACTGAGACTGAGACTGAGTCGAGTACCCTCCCGCGTGTAGCAAAAGCGAGCTCAATCTAGAGCTGCCTCTTGGCGGGAGGGAACTCGCCTAATATTGAGGCCGATCCCCTTCGTATTGATTTCTCTTCAATTATGGAATGGTCCATGCCAAAAGTTATCTGGCAGCTAGAGTCTCTTGCACTACGAAAATAAAGAAAAAAAGAAAGAAACGATCGCTTTCAAATGCAAAATTTTACATAGTCTCTGGTGAAGCTAAATCTGGACAAATTGTGGCTTTGATGGGCAATAGTGGCGCTGGTAAAACGACACTTTTGGAAGCATTGAGCGGCAGACTACCCTCTCAGTTTGTCATGTCGGGAGAAATAAAAGTTAACGGAACTATTTTTTCTAAAAGAATAGTCTTTGTGGAGCAATTTCCTGAAACGTTTTCGTATATGACAGTCAGAGAGTTTCTGACTTATCAGGTTGGTTTTATATTAAAATCTTCATATTTAATGTTTCAGGGTAGAATTTTTCTTTTGCCTTATAGGTTCTACTAAGGCATGAATTTGAAGTTAACAAAGATTTGGAATTAGAAATTGATAGACTTTTGTCAAAGGTATGTTCCAGGCTCGTTAGCATTTTTTTCTTGTTCAATTTAAAGATTACAAAAAATGTCCCATGCGGATTCTCATTTTATTTTGAGTATTGTACTTAATACTAAACACTTAATGTAATTGCCCTTCTCATGAGATCTATAAAAATATTCATTTTACTGAAGGTCATGAGTCATGACCTTCAGAAAAATGAATATTTTTATAGGTCAATTCAAAATGATTATTTTTTACTTTTCACTACATATACAGTTGACCACGGGGCTAAGTCACATTGTGACGTGTAAGCCCCGTGCCTATCTGTTTAATTTAATATAACAATTTAATTTAATCAAAATAAAAATAGATTTAACAATGGTTACTTATAATAATTAGTGTTAAAGATTCATGAATAAAATTAATGAATATATGTTATATGCACTTAAAATTGAACAGTGGCATAGTATTATATAAAAAAAAATTAATATTGGGTTATGCCAAAGGTGGCTTTATAAAATCAAATTAAATAAAAAAGTAAAGGTTTTGTTATTTTTTTCTAATATTAGTGATTTTATAGTCTTTTTAAATCTGGTTAAAGTTGGTTTTGCTTGAATTTCTGGTGATATTGTGTTATATAATTTTATTCCCGTATAAAAGATAGACGTGAATTTTTTGAAGTGTTACATTTAGGTAAATCTAATAGCTCTAGTGATCTAGTATGTCTATTTTCCCGCTTAATGTTTGTGTATATGAAACATAAGCTATTATACTGTATACTCTCTTGTATGTTTAGAATTTTTGCCCTATTAAAGTACTCTTGGGTATGGTCTCTAAATGATAAGTTATATATTGATCTAATTGCCCTTTTTTGTAGGATATGTATACTATTTTGATTAAATTTTGTTGTGTTGCCCCAGAATTGTATTCCATAAGATAACACCGAATTAAATAATGCGTGGTAGATTTCAATTAGAACATTTCTGGGTACCATTTTTCTACAATGGTAAAGTAATCCATTCACTCGGGCTAATTTTGAGCTGGTTATATTAACATGACTGTCCCAGGTAAGGTGTTTATCAAAGTATAGGCCTAGATATTTGTATTTATCTACTATTTTAATTTACAAAATAGTAATAAATCAGCAATATATGACATAATAAAATCAATTGCTAATATTTATTTATTTTTTATGTTATATTCATTATGAAAATACTTTAAGCCAGCCGTTTTACTGTACTTGAAGTGTATAACCGGCATTAACCGCCCCAAAGAGGACGAGGCGTCCTCCTATCAAAACCAAACCTAACCGAACAGCAACTTTTTGGAAAAGGCATATTATTTGAGAAGTCAATGAAGATAAACATCAATATTTTGGAAAAGGCTAAACAATGCTAAATGATTTATAAAATATTACTAACCTAACCTGATTTTGAACAAAAAGGCTTTATTGGACGAAAGTGCTTTTGTTAAACGCTTAACCGAAGTCCAATTTTCACTTTTTGTGTATCACACGGTGTTGAAAAATTACAGAGGTCCTTTTTAGTTTTGCCGCTCTTTAGAGCTTCAAAACTATTGTTCCGACCTCTGCTGGTCGGCTGGCTGGAAATGTTGTGACCTGATGAATTGTCATAAATGAACATTTCGAATTTTAAATTTCCCGCGAATTTTCAACTCGAAATTCACCCGTAGTTCACGTTACACCTCATAGGTGGCGTAACGTATTTTATTTCAATTGAAATTATTTTTCTGTCGGTACCGGGAGGCGAACCTGCGACGTCCTGATCCATACTACACGCCAGTGAAGGCGCGTGACCTAACCAATCGCTCGGTTATTATAATTCTCGAGTTAAGTTAGAGTCAAGAGAAGAGACTCGAGAGAGGAAGAAGGATCAGGACCCCCCTCCCCGACGCCCGCAACTAGCTCCGGAGACGAGAGAGAGAGAGAGAGAGAGGGTAGAGAGAATTTTACGTAGGCTGCCTGCCTGACGGGCGCCCAATTATTTTTAGCAATGTTATTTAAATCAATGAAACATACTCATTTAGAGTTAAATAATTATAATTAGCTAATATGATTATAATATTTAAAAAAAATTATATTATTTAAGTAATAAATTTAACGATAGTTGTGTTGAGATCCAATAGAGGGCAACATGAGATATCATAAATAGACTGCAAATTCCGTCTAGAGGGTCGCCTGCTTCTGCTTATGGCAATTTGGCAAAGTCTGAGGCTTAACGGATGATAGTTTAATCAGGTGTTTAAATGCAACTTAATTCCGGCGATACCATTAATGACAAACGCAATCAACATACTCATGGTTTAATTAAAGTTAATATGAAAAATTTAAGGCTCCATTTGAATTGCTGAAAGATAATTATAAAATTAAATCAACAACTCAACGATAACAGGAGTAAGAAATGCGAAACTCCACTTAAGTAAAACGAAATTAACGTATTCAAGGATTGATTACGTTAATATCAAGGTATCAAACAAAAAGTATTTAATTATAATTTGGAATTTCAATTTAAATGTATCCCAGTTTCTTAAAAACCCATTAAGAGTCTGCTACTCAACGTTGCCACCTCCAGTGTCTGTCAAGTGATTTAAACTTCACACCTTCTCTTATGAGGAACTCAATTAACGAGATTTACAAACTGACATCATCCTTATTCTAAAAACTGTGCTACTCAAGTATAAACAAAAAGGTATTGAAGGTTAAAATAACGTTACTCTGAATGTATCAAATGAAAATCTACAACTTCAGCTTCTCCATAAAATGAACATTAAGTTAATTAGGAATAATACATAGTTTACAGACTAAGAGGCCTCAAGTGTAACACAAGGAGGCCTGACTCACTGGGTGAGTCTAAAGCGTTTAATCTAACGTTACCTAAGAAAACAATAAACAATGGCCAGTTTGCCAACGATAAAAACTACAGAGATTATATCTGGTGCAAACGACCAACGAAAGGTTACGTAAGACCGTTTCACTCCGGTGCTTATATCCGCACCACTGTCAGCTCTCCGATTTTGTTTGTTTAAATTAGTTGTAAAATAATAATTGATAGATTGAATCACACGATAACTAAACCCTGTCAACAAACCAACCAATATTTTTTATTCCTGCTCTTGCAATCATTTTTATTAGGTAACAGTTACATTTTTAGTTACTATTTATTAGCCAACGATAACCGCTATTTAGAATAAACCTTTTTCTTAAAATTAGATACATTTTTGATGTTTAATGTAGATTAATTCAAACTACGCAGAAGGTTTCTAGACTGGCTCCACCAGCCAACGGTAACCGCTATGAAGACCAGTTTTTTGTTTAAATTGTTGGTAAAATAAATGATAGATTGTGGCTCTTCCAATCATTTTTATTAGGTAACAATTAAATTTTTAATTATTTATATAATGCTCATTTTAGTGCATATTCTAAAGTTACTTGAGAAAAGTTAAAAGGGATTTATAGTGTGTTAATATAAATTTTTGGATAAATTTGCAACACACTATCGTTATTAAATTTGGCCAGGCAGGGCATAGCCCACTTGATCCATGCTCACGGACGCTGCTCTGCATCTTGCGTCTTGTTACGCGTGATCGAGTGGGTTATGGGCAGGGACCACAAATTATATTTGTGCAGTGTGCACTGTCTTCTATAATACTAGGCCTTGCAATATGAATAAAAGGGGAGGGGCAGTTAGGATTTCACAAATGGCGCTAGATGTCGCTTTTCTAAGGTTTTAAACTGGCGGAAAATTCAAAACCATGGGAAATTGTTGAAAGCTTGCAAGGAAACGGTTAAAGTAGCAGCTGACTTAAATAAAAGGACACAATAAAATGCAAAAGACAAGTTTGTTTTTAAAAAGGCATTTATCACAGTGTGGGTAAAATGTATTTACATTTTAAAGCCTTCGCAAAATATGGTAGAATGAAATGTACAAGTATCATCAATGAACAACGTTTCAAAATGAAGTGCATTGCTTCCTTTACAAAATCTGAAATATCAATTAAAATGTTCGTCAAATAATTTCTGGGATACCTATATCCCCACGATCTAGCAAATGTATTAAACTCAAAGCTTTTGCGTTGGATCTAGGTTGAGAGACACGTTCCAACACATTGATCTTTTCATTGTAGTTGGGCTTGTAGTATCATTGTAGCGACGAATTGCACCCATAGTCCGCCAGAGCGTGGGAAATAAGGCTGTGGCACAGGGCAAATGACCAGTTTAAAAATTTACTAGTCCAGTTTAAAAATTAAATTGGAGGTTGTCAGTGGTCCTCGGGATCACTAAGATAATTCAAGGATGACTAGAGTCCATACATTAACTCCAATATTTTAATGATATACTTCTCTAGTTTAGCAGACGACGTGCCCTGGTCAATGGTCATGAACCAGGTAATTTAGTCCAGTTTAAAAAAAAATTCACATTTCCCACCCTCGTCTGACATAAGCGAAGGACGTAACGTCATGCGAGACTGCGCAGTACGAATTTACTTTCGTCATCGCAAAAATATATAAAATTGTTTTTAAATTAACTTTTTTGGCACAAATATTATGAGATTTTTGCAAGTTTTTTCGGTTCCGGCTTCTCTGATTAATTAGCGCTTAGTACGTCATAAACAAAAAGAAATAAGGTTGTTTTTAGCGGCAATATATATCGGGCCTGCCTTCTATTCAGTACGATTTTCTCTGTTCTTTATCTCCAACGTCCGTTTCCGTGTCACGTCTAGCGTTGTTCTTTAGGGCTTATGCAAATTACTTCATTTCTATTGTGTCAAGTTTCAAGAGAACATGACTCGGGGCTAATTCTAAGCGCTTGTTGCATATTGCTATAAGCGTGCAATCAATGAATAATTTTAGTGCCCAAACGCATCAATTATCCCACCAATATTAGGTTTGCATCATCAATATCAACAAAATTGTTCCAGTTCATAGGACAGAAGTTGGTTATTTACTTGTTTCATAATCTATAACCCAAAATCAAGATAGATTATTTTTAGTCATAATTGGAATGATATTTGATATTTAAAAGAAAGTATAATGAAGTAAAAGAATATATAAACCGTAAAGTATATAGACCGCGGTCACCTTACAATAAATTTAGCTAGCAAAGGCAAAACTTTTATGGCAGGGGACATCTGGTTTATTATCATCTTGTTACACAGTCGTCAAATAGTGGCGCTTCCAAGGCAGTACGAATGTATTGAAAATGCTAGCACTTTTGGGGTCGCTTAATTCGACAAATAGCGTCGTTTGAATTGTAAATACCAAACACGCGGTTGGGCTAAATTCATTAGAAACTTTGGCGGGATTCGGTCCAATGGAATTCTGCGCATTGGGAATATACCTATTTAAACAAATCTAGCCGACCTGTTGGAAATGTTGTTCTATGATGAAAGCCAAGAAAGCTTAATTATCCTTCATGTCAAACCATCACTTTAAATATATATTTTGCTCAAAATTTGAGTAAAGGTAGACCTTTTCTCTATATAAAATGAAAGTCATTGCGGCTTACATTTTGAATATAGTCACAAGGTGTTAGATTATTCACCTTGTGGTAAAATATACCTCCACTTTTTCATTGTTTTTCTAAAATATTATAATTCTTAAAAAAATAAAGATTTAAAAAATTTAAACTATATACCAACGTATTAAAAACATGTTACATTAAAAAACACCTGGCAAGCGTTGATGTTTAGCTTGGTGTTAAGATTATTCTGTGTTTACCTCTTAAACGTGATAAAATATGAAGTGTTTCTATTTGGAACACATTTTAAGGATCCTTAAAGAAACAGAGATGTAATTAGACATCAACATTGAAGAAATAAACATTACCTCACACCAATGTTTAACTTTATAACATGTTCAGATGTTGCAAACCTAAACACTTTTTTCTGTGTAGGCCATTAATACTGAATACACTGTAATAACAACTAATTAAAAGAAAACACAATTTAGATGAAAGGGAAAAACCGTAGTTATATATAAATTTCAAGTGATCATAACAAGAAATGCATAAGACAAGCAAAATGTCGCCAAAAAACGTCAAATTGAACAAAAAAACTGATTGGGATTCAATACGTTTTTTGTGTCCGGAAACTAATTGGTAAAAGAGATGCTTTATGTAAGAAGAGATAGAATTAGTTTAAATTTAGAGCACGGTTCGGTAAAGATAAATGGGTGTGAAGTATTTAATGTAAAAGAGTGAAAAAGAGACATGAACAATTGGGTATTTTCACTGCCGGTTGCACTGTAAAAAAGGCATGTTATATAACAAAGGAATCTTAACATTAGAAAGATAAAAATGGCGAGAGGAAGACTGCGGTCGAAAACTCTCATGAAAACCTTTTTAGAATAAAATACACTTTTAAACTACATGATGTATCAGTAACCATTTAATGAAAAAATTATTTTAAAGTAAAAGGAAAAAAAAACAGTTACTTGTAACTTTAGGTCTCTTCTTAAATAGTGTAATAAATTGGTTTTAATTGTAGATGGCTTTGGACGCTTGTCAAAGCAGTTTGATAGGAGAAATTGGGTTGGACAAAGTCATTTCTGGTGGAGAACGAAAAAAACTGGCTATAGCTGCTGAAGTAAGCGTTGTTTTTGTCGTTTTTTATATTTTATTATTTCACTTAAAATCTTCGAAAGCTTGTTTCCATTACAATCATTGAAACATATGTAGTTCAGTAGTATAGTCTATGTATGACTTTCCATGAAAACAAATTGATGCTTTAAGGAAAAGTACAGATATCATAACCTTAAAAGAACGGTCATTTTCTAAATATAAATGGAAAAATATATAAAAAAAATCTCTTATTACAAAATAATTAGCATTTAATTGGTCTTAAAAATGAGGACTACGGCACCGACATGGGTTTCATGGCGGCTGCTAAATGGAACCACTTACGCTCGTGATCGAATGGGCTATGCCATACCTTAAGGCTCATTTACATACACGATTGTAGCTCGTAAAAACAGGATTTTGCTTGAACTATTTTAAATCTTTTCTCCTCAAGCTCAAGCTCGGCAATTTACATGACTGCTTGTAGCTTCGCTTGTTCCTTGGTTTGGTTTTAATCAAGCTCAATCCGCAAACAAAACTTTGGTTTTTTTCTAGCAAGAGACAAAAAAAGCTACCGCCATCAATAAAATATTTTGACTAAATCTAAACTGGATATTAGTTACATACCTGGCCTCTTTGAAATGGCAAATGTACTGAATTGACGTATGGATGAACAACTTTATTTTGGAATACGCTAATCTTAATTTTAAATCGAAACGTACGCCCAAAGCCAGCAGAGGTATTTTTTTATCAAAAAGGTTGGTCTTTGATATCATAACAACAATATAAAACACATATTTGAATAATTAGGCCAAACACATATTTATAAAATTAGTCTGAACAAAAGTTTGAAAAATTAGGCTTAAATAAAGTTTGAAAAATTAGGCTTAAGAAAAGTTTGAAAATTAGGCTTATGAAAAGTTTGAAAAACTAGGCTTAAGAAAAGTTTGAAACATTAGGCTTAAAGGGATAGAATCAATCTTTTGACTACTAATGAAAAGCTTTCATTTTTTTAAATCAGATAGAACCTAAAATTACGTTTTCAAAAATATATAGATATTGATAGTTTTAATAACTTAACTATTTTTAATTAATTTTTAAAAGTATTAGTTTTCGGCGCCGCTCCGATCACTGCCCCCTCTACAGGCGTTTGCAAAAACACGAGCGAAAAAACTAAATTACTCCTGCGACTTTCCTCTCGCTCGGAGGTACAGTAGATTTACTCCTAAAAGTAGTTTTCATACTATTCTGCATTTTCGACAAATTAATATAACTCATTTCGATACGGGGATGCTTTGAAAGTTATAAAGGAAGGTAAATAGTTTCACTGTAATTTTGGTGTTCAAAGTAATAGTTTTACTATGTTTAATTACAATTAAAAATATGTTAAAGCTTAGATTAGGGCCATTAGGCTAAAATATGGTCATACTATTATTATACATGGAAGCTAAGCCTTTGCCAAAATAGTGCAAAAATGTGGTGTTTTGGACATTACCTGTAACAATTTTGACAAATCTCTATCATCCTTACTCTACAACGTAACCGAGAGTTAAGAGAACAAAGGATAATAAACATGAAAAATCAGAATTATGTTTACAACGGTCTTTTCAAATATGCGCCGCTCCCTCCAGTTATAGTGACGGTGAAAAGCTAGAGCTCCCTTCATTCTCCTATTTCCAAACAACCAATGAATCAAGAGACATTTGCATCGTCATTGGGTGAAAAACAAGTTGGGCGGTATTTCGCGGTTAGTTTGAATTTCAAAATATCTAACGTACTGTTCTTAATTTTAAACGTTTTAATTCGATTTTTTTGGCACACATAATTTTAGGCATATTTTTTTACCTAAAACTGCCCTCATCTTGTACTAGTCGGAAAACATTGATTCTATCCCTTTAACGAAAATCTGAACAATTTCAATTTATGTCTTAAAATATATTTTTAAAAACATGTAAATCGAAATGCTTGAAGCTTGCGCTTGAGCCTGTAAAAACATAAATAAAAAAATCTTGAGCTCTGTCACTAGCGAAAAGTTCACGCACAAGCAAATTTTTAGAAACCATGTAAATCAGCTTTTATCCTTATCTCTCTCAGCCTGTAAAGGCTGATTTACATGGTTTCTAAAAATCTGCTTGTGCGTGAACTTTTTGCTAGTGAGTAGTGACAGAGCTCGAGATTATTTTATTTCCGTTTTTACAGGCTCAAGCGCAAGCTTCAAGCATTTTGATTTACATGCTTTTAAAAATATATTTGAAGATATAACTTGAAATTTTTCAGATTTTTGTTAGGCCTAATGTTTCAAACTTTTCTTAAGCCTAATGTTTCAAACTTTTCTTAAGCCTAATGTTTCAAACTTTTCTTAAGCCTAATGTTTCAAACTTTTCTTAAGCCTAATGTTTCAAACTTTTCTTAAGCCTAATTTTTCAAACTTTTGCTAAGCCTAATTTTATAAATATGTGTTTGACCTAATTATTCAAATATGTGTTTGATATTCATAACGTCAATTCGGTACATTTGCCATTTCAAAGAGGCCTAATATCCAGTTAAAATTTTGTCAAAATGATTAGAAACGGAAATTTCATTGATGGCGTTAGCTTTTTTTGTTAGCTTGCTAGAAAAAACCAAATTCGTTTTGGTTGCGGATTGAGCTTGTAAAAAACCAAACCAAGGAACAAGCGAAGCTACAAGCAGTCATGTAAATGGCCGAGCTTGAGCTTGTGCAGAAAAGATTTAAAATATTTCCCTGCCTGACCGGAAAACGTTGTTTTTGACGGCCAACTAGTCGTGGCGTTATTATTCAACGCTCTACTAAGTTGACTACATGTTCCGACCAATCATGATGGACCCCACTTTTGATCCTCTCGACTCTCGAGACGGTGCGTATTGCAATAAAAACAACTAGTAGGCGAATATTTTATCGGTCTATTCAACCAATCTCTTTAGGGGTAAGTGGTTCCATTTAGAGGATGGTACTAGACCAATTTCGACGCAGTGGTCCACAGCTTTAAGGCTATTTAAATGCCAATTATTTTGTAATAAGAGATACATTTTTCATTTTATATTTAGAAAAAGAACGTTCTTTTAAAGCATAACATTATGATATCTGAACTTTTCCTTTAAATTAAAAGTTGCATGCAATTTTGTATTCGAAGGTAAAGATAATCAGTTTTTAAAAGATTCATGACGAATTTTTTTTACTACACGGGGCAACTCTCATGGAGCCTTAACAATAGGAGACCCGGCTTCAAAGAATAATCTGTTGGGGTATTTGCGTACGGGTCTCCAGTTGTTGTAGAGCTCCAATAGATTTCGCTAATAGTTACATTTTGTGCATAACCCGAAACCGGGCTTACGTTTAATGAATTATGTATTATTTAAGTTGAATAAGTATTCTCTGTTGTTTATATTCATGGACACTAAATATATAGATATTCAATCATACCAGGTAGTCGGAAATGCGAGTATATTGTTTCTCGACGAACCTACAACTGGACTAGATAGTTTCGCCGCTATAGAAGTGGTGAAAATTTTACGACGATTGGCCAAAGAGAATAATGCAATTGTCATGTTTTCGATACATCAGCCGTCATTTCACGTCGCTAACATGTTTGACAAAATAATATTACTATCTGATTCAGGCCGAGTTGCCTTCGAAGGACATTTAAACTCTGCTCTGTCGTTTTTTGAAAAAAGGTAATATATTTGTGCGAAACTATAGATTTCAGAAAATTCTTAATTCTGAACCTTACATAGCATCATTATTATCTGGATTAACTATACTATCACTAGGCCTACTGTATTATTAATTAGGTTTCAGCTAAAATGCCCAGATTGTTATAATCCATGTGACTTTCTGCTAAGTGTCGTGCACGTTAGTAGGGGCTCTAACGTGATAAAAGTGAGATATTTAACCACTATTCGAAAGCTATCAATTTTTAATATTTTTCATTATTAAGAATATGTGTGATTCATTCGACAACGAAAAAAGTTGCTTCGTAGATGAAACCATAAGTGAAAAACGACTGTCGAAACAAAGTGTTTTTAGGTTAAAAATTCCTTCTGTAATAACACGTAGCAAAGAATATAACTTGATATTTTTCAGAAATCTGTGTTCCATTGAGTTTCATACAGGTACTCTAAGCCAAATTAGGACACTATTCTGGAGAGAGAGCTTATTCATAAGAAGAAATATTGAACTGACGCTCGGCTATATTGTACCACTTGTAAGAACACAATTACATTTAAAATAGGGTGTATCTAGGGGTTTGTGGCAACATTTCACTTCTTTCCATCCATACACTTGTTTTATGCTGAGCAGGAAGTTATAAACTTCTGATAAAGTCTTTTTATAGAGTCCAAGAGCTTCTAAAGTGATTTTCAAAATATTGCGTTTATTGAGCTCGGAAATATATCGATTAGTTCTGACTTACTGGACGATAATCAACGCCTAGTCGAAACCACTTTATTCTTTTTACTTAAAAATGTTTCCTATTTCTTTAGAAAGGAGATATAAACTTTGCCAATATCGTATTAAATGAGGCCTATTTAAATTTTGACTTTTACTAGTTAAATTAACGAAAAATTATTGCATTTCAGACCATTTTGGTGTACGTGATATTGATTTATGGAAAGCAGAAACTAAATCGAGGAGGAACATGGAATCTTAATAGTATTATATGTTTATTCATTCGTTTGATCCCAACTTATGTAATGACGATATCGGCAGTTGTAAGTAAATCACGTCCAAGTGCTTTTTAAAATATTATTTTTCAAGTTAACCAGGATTTATTGAGACACAAGTATATATAATACAACCCTTTTGAAAGAGTACGACTCAATATTCTATCGAAACGTATAACGTTTTCGGGTCTAAATTGAATTTGTTTGCTTTCAATAGTTTATTTAATATGTGTGTGTATGCAAACGAAGATCCGTAATATAGTGTGATAATACTTACGGAACAGGACAATATGGTCTCGCCGAATAGCCTTTTTCGTAATTTTATGCACGCATGCGCTTGTCGTGCGTCGTGGATGAAATAGCAGACGACGCCATCGGCCTACGGAGAAATAGTTAGGATTGTGGATAACGGAGTAAATTTGAATCTAAACTATGATAAACTAAAAATATTGGAACTTAAAAAGGTTTGTAAAAATATGGGAATTATATTTAAATCCTACTGGAGAAAACACATGCACACTGAAGCTTTAAAAACTGAAAATATCGAAAATATTTCCATTAATAGCCAAGGCTTAGGGTCGGCTTCATAAATAATGTCGCTATCCAAGCAGGGCCGGGCGAAACCACTAGAGCAACCCCTCAAAAAAGAGCGCTTTCCCCGCGAGGGCCGCCGATTCCCGACCAGGGTCCGATACCCGCGAAATGCATGTTACATAACCCCGTCTTTGTAGTTCCAACATTTTCGATGTATAACTCGTTCTACTTTTCACAACAATTCTGTGAAATTTAATTTCCTCTGTTTTATCATCCCTCTTTACTTTATACGACTGATTCTTGCATCCCACCAACTACCACAAATCAATTGAACACAGCATCCAGGCATAGTGCAAAGGCTTAAGAATCAAATGAAAAAAATATTTGAACAATGCTACAAAATTGAACTAACTAAAAAACCACTGGCTTAAATGAATTTTATTACACTTTTTTTCCAAATTTCTAAGAAAAAAATCAAGAAAATGTATTGAAAATGATCAGATTTAATGGCAAAGTTGATGCCTCTAAAATAAGGAGGAACTACGCGGAGGCTAAGACCGTAGTCTGCTATTTAATCCACGTTGTTACTAACACGCATGTGCCTCGCATTTTCCCCCACTTTTACCCTCAAACATGCGAAAAGGGCTATTGGTCTCGCCAATTTGGTCGCGAGACTAATTGGTCTCACCGATTTGGTCTCGGTACTATTTGGTCTTGGGACTATTTGGTATCGTGATTATTTTGTCTCGGGACTATTTGGTATCGTGATTATTTTGTCTCGGGACTATTTGGTATCGTGATTATTTTGTCTCGGGACTATTTGGTATCGTGATTATTTGGTCTCGGGACGGTTTGGTGTCGTGATTAATTGGTTACCCAATTAGTTGCCTCCTTTTCAAAAGCAATGGTCCCAATAATTCGTTGCCACCTTTTCCAAAACAATGGTTCCAATAATTCGTTGCCACCTTTTCCTAAATATTCTTCTATTAATTAGCATCCACCTTTTCCAAAATATTCTCCTATTAATTAGCTGTCACCTTTTCCAAAACATTATCCTACTTATTAGCTGCCACCTTTTCCAAAACATTATCCTATTAATTATCTGACACCTTTTCCAAAATATTTCTATTAATGCTAATAAATTGATCGTGGTAAGAGGCGGGCTTTTATTACTCATATAAATAATCTTCTTACCTCCAAACAAGGTTGGGCTGGGTTAGGTCCGAGACCCATTTGTCCCGAGACCCAATTGTCCCGAGAACCATTTGTGCCGAGACCCATTTGTCCCGAGACCCAATTGTCCCGAGACCCAATTGTCCCGAGACCCAATTGTCCCGAGACCCAATTGTCCTGAGACCCAATTGTCCCGAGACCAAAACGGCGAGACCGAATTGGCGAGACCACAAGTAGAACAATCTTACACCAAGTTCCTATGTAAGATTTTTTGCCGTAGCCTCTGTGTCTGAAAGTTCTGACGTTAAGCTTTTTAAAGTTTACAACGGAGCTCGCGTGAATGGAGAGATAAAATTTCTAAAATCTCGGCCACGACCGAGAACGAGCTTTTGAAGCAGCGCCCCACAGCGGTGGAGAGTGAAGTAAAACAGGCGGGGCTAATGTTTTTTATCTGAGTAAGTTCAAGCTTGGAGGGTTCATCCACGGTGTTTACGTTTTTTATGGCAACGGCGTATCGTGTGGAGTGCTAACGTCTTTAAAGAGGGTGATTAAATCGACATAATGGATAAAATAAAAGCAGACAGAATTATTTTTTTCTGGCACGGATATATGTATTAAAAAGTGTTCTTTCATAATTTTTACGAGGCGTCGCAATGTACTAAATTATGATTAATGATTTTTCTTTGCCTCGTGTTTTCAAGTGTAAATTGCTTGGTATAATATTCTCAAGTGACCTTAAGTGGTCTAACCATGTTATTTATATAACTGCTAAGGCCCGTCGCATAGCTGGTTTGATTCGTAGAACGTTTGGACGTTCGAAAGCGTCGCTTATATCTTTTAATGCTCTGGTTATTCCATTGCTACAATATGGTGTAGAGGTCTGGTCACCTTATTTAAAGAAAGATATAGATTCTATCGAGAGGGTTTTGCGTTATTTTACATCCTTTTACCTTGGTCAACCTTATATAAATTTTCCCACGAATCGCAATCGTGTAAGATTGGATTATAGTACTCGTTTGAAACAATTGAATTTTTTGCCAATGTATTTGTTAAGTCAAAAAGCTGGTTTAATTTTTTTGTTTAGAATCATTAACGGATGCTATTATTTTCCCCTTTTAGACTATATTAGTATTAACGAGAGGCATGAATGCTTAACTTTTTATATTTCTAAATGCAGATGTGATGCTTTTTTACACTCTTTTTTTAATCGTGTTATTAGACAATGGAATGCGCTTCCTTTTAGATGTTCTATGACAATTTATACTTTTAAAAATGACCTTGATTGTTATCTCAAACAAAAGCGATACCATGTTTAAAAATTGTTCTTTTTGTTTTAATTTAATTTATTCTAATTTAATTTTTGTATGTCTGTCTTGGCAACCAGTGCGATAATGGGACTTGTCCTTAATCTGGTTGCCTTCAGTGGAATTTATTTTTTTACTGAAAAATAAACATTATTATTATTATTATTATACTGAGTTTGTTTTGAGAGCCCTAAATTCGTTTCGTTATTTGTAACTTGCTCCGCCGTAACTTAAACTCCGATCGTCTAATAAGATCTCCGTCTCCCTATTGGCCGAGAAGCTCATCGCAAGCGGACCCGACCTCCAATCCAAAAATTGAAGTTTCGTACCTTTTTTAAGGGGGGTGGATTTTTTTTAGTGAGAGCCAGCTTTCCACGGCTGATGTTAGTTGGCGCCGAGAAAAAATGTTAGGAGAGAAAAACTTTGGGTGTTCAACTACCATTTACTCTACAGTAAATACATTCGGCCTAGCCTTGGGATATCAAGTTTTAGGAAAACTCGAGATGAGACGTTCGCTAGAGAGAACCGGACACACAATACCCTCATTCCTAAGCTGGAAAGCTAGGTCCTTGGTGATAGATTATTCACCTTGTGGCGAGACCAAATTGTCGCGGACCGTAATACTTACATATGAAGTTCGAAATGGTATTAAAAGTATATAGTCAAAAATATGGGGTAAAAGTGGTGAAAGTTTTACTTTGGAAGTGAATCCTAACGCATTATATTTTCTCAGCAATAGCACAAGTTAAATTCACGGCCATTAGAATTTTGATCGATTATGTAGTGAAGCGACGTTGGCGATAAGCCATGAAGATAAGAGGCAGCTTATTTTGCTCAATATTAATAATAGTAGTTTTATCCGAAACCAAAACGTTTTGCTCAGAAATTTATTTAGCTCTCAAGTATTTGAGTTTAGAAATACCACATTTTTTGGCCTTGTATAGACCATTCTATTAATACTCGGAGAAAATCCAACGCACAAGGGAGAAGCCGCCATATTTGGCTAGTTTTCTCGTGCCAATAGTCAAGGCCAGACTGAGCTCGCATTCACGCGGGATTCTAGTTGACTAACTCTGCTGCTTGCGGTGCTTCTTGGCGCGAGGGAATTAGACTAATAAAACGCCCCCTGTGCTGTTCGCCTTTCCTATGGCATTACAGGAATGGTCTATTGCAAAATTCGGCAATGGTTGGATAAGGAGGAACGGAGCACGGAGAATACGGAATCGTTAGTATTGGGAATCCATGGATGGTTTATGGTATATTTTGGCAATTTTTTTTAACAAAATAAATTAACAAAAGTTGGATGAAAACCGTAATGTTTCAACTTGAAACTCCAGAAGCTCATAAACACTTAAATCTGTAGTCTAAAATCTGGTTTATATTCCTTAAAGACAACGGCTATCTGGACCCCGTTTCTTAGGAAGGATTATAAAAATGGACTCTACGGTGTTGGAATATTTATGCTCAGCAGAATGGTTTTCGAGGTAAGAAACGTTATGGTGTTAGAAAGAAACGTTTTTTAAGTTTTTTTGGTTTTTTTTGCCTTATTTAATAAATTCAACGCAGATTCCAATTTTTTGCTTCATCCAAATAGTTTTCACTTCAGCATTATTTTATTGGACTATTGGTAAGTTGGATTAAAGGGTTGTAAGCGTTTTATTTCGATTTCCATAAGTATTGGATAGTTTGAAATACTTTAAAGTAAGTCTTGTTATTACTTTAAAAAGGAAAGAATAATAGTTGTCCACCCCTACTGTTTAAAATTTCAAAGTATTCTATAAATCGCGTATATCTCTCCTTTTTTTTCTCAAAGTCTTAACTGTAGGTTTTTCAAGAAGTCACCAAATATGATTTAAATCGCAAATTTTAAAATATACAGTATCTTTCTCAAACATAAGACGTGTATATATCAAAGGCTTTCCTTTCTAGTATATTCGAAAATAAATGTTTCTATGCAAAACTTAGGGATTGATTCAAACGCTTCATCCATTTTTGGTTGATCTTGGCATTATCTATGCATTATCGACAAAGTTGTTGATTTGAAGCGATTTACTATACAACTCCTGTGAATAATTTCCCGGTGTTCATAAAGACATCAAATAAGACAAATATTCATAATGGTAGAAAATGTCGAGCTCTAGTATTTGCAAGGAATAATTATTAGTTTCAAATTTATCTTAAAGGTCTCCAAGAGGACCTATACCATTTTGGTATGTTCTTGGTACTTATGATTTTAACTACATTAGGAGGCCATGGCACTGGTATGTAAAAATTAAATAATTATGTTTAAAGTAGTGGTCGTGTAAGATGGCTAACTTGGGATACGGAGTGACATTTAAATGGAAGAAAAAATTAATGGTTCTCTAAAAAATGGATCTTTAATAATTGAAAATCTGTCTTCAAGTTATCCACAATTTAAAAGATTAAAGTTGGCATATTTGAATATGTATTCAAGTCAACAGTTATTTAACCTGATTAGGCTCTACTAGCAGTTACTTACTTAACACCTCAGAGTAGATTTGAACCATCAACCTTGGGTCAATGTCCCAAATGCTCTAACCATCTGAGCTATTGAGGCCTATTGCGCCGCAACAGTCACAACCTTGAGTTAACTTACAAAGGTTATCATCTCAGGTAAAGCAAGCTATGTTTCATTCACCATGTTTTGATTGGTATGAGCTGGTGCACTGAAGTCAAGAGTTATTTGACATGGAAAGGCTCCATTAGCAGAATACGGTGAATGAACCATTGACATTCTGATATGATAACCTATTAGTAAGTTACCTCTAAAATGTTAGTGATGCTGCTCAATAATTAACCTCAGTAACTCAGATAGTTAAAGCATTGGGATGATGACCCAAGGTCGATGGTTCGAATCTTCTATGGGGAATTAAGTAATTTTTACCACAGTATAACTGAATATGCCTTAAACGCTATGGGACAACTTTCCGAAATGATATGAATACCGTATACTGTTATGAAATACTGTATTAAAGGCAAATTTGACAATTGTCAGGTTTTAGATTTGGTAAATTAAACCCTTAGCATATAAAAGTGGTTTCGCTATTAAGTATTTGTGCAAGATAATTACCGAAATTGGAAATTTTTACCAGGACAATTTATTGGATCTATTTGCCCTACCACAACTGGTGTTATGATATTCCTCTCCTTTCTAAACCCATTGCAAGATATTTTTATGGGCTACATGATAAGAATAAAGTGAGTTCATTTACAATACGTTAAAGTAGAAATCTTTTTAAAGCTTTGTTTCAACTTCGTCACACTAGTTTTGAAAACCACTTTATTACCAATTAAATGCCATTTCAACAGCCGCGGTTCACACTTTACGAATTTCTTTTAATGCTGTCTGCTAGGACTCCTTTTAGCGTTGTCTGCTAAGGCAAGCGAAAATATCCTTAAAACTAGTCCGATCCTAGTTGAAATATCCCTGAAGCCGCGTTTACACGAGACACTTTGGAACCGTTTTGGAAAGGCTTAACACTTTTTTAAAAATAATATTTGCATTTTCTCGTGAAAGATCTCTGGTTTTATCAGCTTAATATTATTTTTTGTACATTCCAAAACGGTTTAAAACGGTTTCAAAGTGTCTCGTGTAAACGCGGCTGAAGTGATTTCAATTTTCAAGAAACCGCGTTTGTAAATAGTTTCTCGAGTATCAATTTTGTTCTTACTTAATTTCGGGATGCATTTTGAATCGCTTCTATCCGATTTCTAACGTATGTGTGAACATGGCTTTAGTATACAACGAGTCTAAATTCATAATTGGTAATAAAATCTCTAACCGAACTGAATAAACAGTTCGAAACTAGTCACAGATTTTTTAAACACTTTTAAAAGTTAAAATCATTTAAGTAGTTTGATGACTCCTTATCAAGTTCAAATAGTGATATGTTTTATCCTCTACCCCATTTTTCGAAGTTGGCGTTTTATTATCAGAAATATTTAGCTCGAGTTTACGTCATAAAATAACAAAATCGTTACTTATAAAGAATATGGTATTTTAAAAGTGAAAGCATCTGGTTTTCAAGTGAAAATAAATGTAAATAGCCAGGGAAAGATTTAATTTTAGAAGTAGGAATGGAGATCAGAGTAATCTGGGCGCGCGTCAAAGTCCCGGACCCCCTCCCACGGGACGGAGGGGTATGAAAAAAGAGGCGGGTCATAGCGACAGAATTAAAAAGGAATTACGTATTTTCGCCGTCCCCGTCAGCAACTTCGTCAAAACGAAGTTTAAGTGAGCCAATAAGATAATTTAAACCTTTCGTTACGTGTTAGAGGGAGGGGCTCTATACTGGGTTATGAGTCGGACTGAAGTTAATACTAGCCGTTCTCCATTCCTACTTCTAAAATTAAATCTATCCCTGAAATAAGCAATTAAAATATTTTTCCCAAGCAGCAGTATAACGTTTTTGGTACGGTGGTTTCGTTATCTAAACTTCCCGTTCTATGGCTATCACACAGTGATGATTAATCAATGGAGAGACATAGAAGATATAGGTAATTTACCTACATTTACGACATCTTTGCAATTCAGCGGTGCTCTGTTTAGTATTGCCTGTTGCGTTGATAACATGACAACGCGATGGCTGTATTAGAAACATTTCCATAACTGCGTACAGGAAATATTTTATTTCTGACAGTTGATGTCATTAACTTACAATACATGAAGACCCATACTAATATTAAGTTGAATTTAATGTACCGAGTTGTATGAAATCGTTTTTGTTTTTTTATTTTGTGTATCTGGTAGCACGGCTCCCAGCCAAGTCGAGCACTGACATCGTTTTCTCGAAGCAATTCATGACACTTTTAAGCCCACTGTAACTTTGTGATGGGTATAGGTAAAAGTCTGAAATTTTGCTTGCCGCGAGGACTGTCAATCCTAGTTATAGTTTCGAAATTTCAAGTTCCTACCCTATATACTTTTCGATATATCGCAGGTGAAATTTATCTTATTTTATCACTCACTCACTCACTCACCGATCATCAAAATTCTAAGGTACTTTTAGAAGAGAGAGAAACTTAAAATTCATGATTTAGTTTTCATTTATTTTATAAAGCACAGAAAAATTAAAACATCCCGAAATTTTTATAAAATTGCTCTTTAGTTCTTGATATTAAAACTAGATGTCGCTGTCGTCTTTTCAACAGAAATAATGTGGGTTCTTGATGAAAGGACGTAACGGTCCAAAGTTAACCGAAAGTTAGATGCATATTAAAGCTAATAGCAGTAGTAGTTTAAAAGAAATGTGTCTTAACTGATGCTACATTCCTATATTAGGATATAGCGTACAATCTTTTCGGCATATTCTCTGGGGGTCGAAAGGGGTAAATCAGCGTAAATATGGACAAACGTTAGCAAACGAAGTATAACGAGAGGATCTTGCTTTAATTTAACTACCAAAGTATAACGAGAGGGTCAACAAAAAGTAGTGAGATCGTATCAAAAACATTAACATGTGCAAAAATGGGCCAAGCCTCGCCTCGTGCCCTCTCCGCCGTAAAACGAGATCCCATGTAGAGCCAAGTCTGTCATCTTCTTCTCATTCAATCGCCAATTGAACAATTATGTTATAAATTAAGTCCTTTTCCTAATTAATAACCAATATTCTTTGACTCTATCATTATTATACATCTTTGTTCGTATCAAAAATATCGTGACTTGCCAATGGCAAGTAATGACCTTATAAACGTGTACATAGGGTTATGCATAACTCACCATATAAACTTGTTTGTACATAGGGTTATGCATGACTTTCCTTATAAATTTGTACATATCTCCTCGTCCAGAAACGATTTAGTGAATATCCCTTCAATTATTTTAAAATCGGCAACGATTTAGTGAATATTCCCTCGACTTCCTTTTATCATTATCTACCTGCGATTGGCAAGTCACTATATTTTTGATACGAACAAAGATGTATAATAATGATAGAGTCAAAGAATATTGGTTATTACTTAGGAAAAGGACTTAATTTATAACATAATAGTTCAATTGGCGATTGAATGAGAAGAAGATGACAGACTTGGCTCTACATGGGATCTCAGAACGTTTTACGGCGGAGAGGGCACGAGGCGAGGCTAGGCCCATTTTTGTACATGTTAATGTTTTTGATAGGTATGTAGTCCTTGTTCTACGCAAAATAATTAACAAGAAGTCTTATTAGCAAGGGTTTAGTTCGAGAATAAAAAATGCTTCTTTGAAGAAAAGTGCAATGCGTTATGTAGGGGGGACTATAACAAGGTTATCTTCCATAAAATAGAGCTCTACTGGGCATGCGTGAATTTCGTAGCATTATCAGTTCATTAGGAATGGCCATCGGAGTTTCCGTTGAAACTATCCGCCGGGTCGTTACACGTTTACAGTCACGTGATTCTAACTAATCACTACACCAAGTCGCGAACAAAAAGTAACACAACTTCTTTAAAATATAGTTCTTGACATGGTCCTCCAAAACGCATTGTACATCCTTTTAAAGAAAATGGATAGATTTTGACGCGCTCCCACTGCAGTTCAAGAAAATGGGGTAGTTCTATGTAAATATCCACAAAATTATGGGACTCAAAATTTTAATTAATGGTTTAGAGTTGATTTAATACATATTTCAGAATGCGAATTTGAAAACAAGCAAATCTGTTTTCCAGACGGAAGCGGCGTTCTTAAAGATTATGGTGTTGATAAAGTAAGTTACGAACATATTACGACAACGACATTTTCAAAAAAAAGTCGGTGCATGATTTAGTTTTACCAGGAGTTCATAATAACCCCCCGAACTCCTGGTTTTACTGATGCATTAAATATTACGTAAAGTTCATAAAGTATAACATATATTTTATTTTAATTATAAATGATCTTTAATTGAAATATTCGTATTTATTTTGAAGAAGTTACGTGTTTATTGAGATTGAAGAGAAATATATTATTACTGATTTTAAATTGTTTCTTTATTTAGGAGGAATTCCTTCATTACATAATATATCTAATTTTGCTGAACTTGGTTTATCGAGCTCTGACATACGTAATCCTGTTAATCAAAGTATCCTGGGGATAGAACTCTTTCAGATGAAATATTTATTAAAATAATAAAAACTGCTAAATCTGTCTATATTATAAATAATATTTAAATAAGGATTAAAAAAAATTAGCCAAAAGAGCAATAGTTTATTTATTTGTTCTTTTGTACGGGGTTGCATGATCTTAAAATAATATGTTCTCTTTTAAATTGCTCTAAAGGTCCATCCACACTACAGATATTTCGCACGCTTCGCACGCGTTGCCCGATCGCTAGCTTGGCGCGCTTCGGTCGCATCTCGTCCACACACACGAAGCTTATTTTCCATTGTAAGAAGCGCAAGCGCCACGCCTGTTTGTTTCAACCAATGCCGGAGCTTCGAAGTCTAGTTTGCTCCTTTTCCTTTCTCAGCTTTATGTATTCTGTTGTGCACATCCTTAATTTCGGAAGTAAATTACGAATCTCAGTCTATCTCACGGTCAGCGAATACTTCTTAAAACCCATACTCTTCTTTTATTTTTATTTTTCATATTATTTCTACGATTTATTAAAAGTAGACAAAATATCACGAGATTATTCATTTCTAAAAACTGCTTGCGGTGTATTTCACCTATCGACGCCATCTTAAAAAGATCACGTGATTCATTGCCTCTCCTGATTGGCTGCGTAGGCGCGTACGACGCGAAAATGTTTGAAATTTCAAACAAATTTACTTGGTGCTGCGTACAGAGCGATCTCGCGTGCGAAGCAAATATTTTGCGTGTGAACGAGAAGCGTAACTGGCGTGCGAAGCGCGCGCGAGCGAACCTGAAAAATACCTCTAGTGTGGACGGACCTAAAGCGTACTACACACTATACCGTTTTGAGAGCGTGCGTGACTTGGCGTGGCGCGGCGTTTTCGAAACGTCTCCAAAACGCTTCGAAAACGCTACGCCGTTAATGACGCGCGAAGGAAATGTCGCGAAACGCTGAAGTTTCGGATTCCGAACTTTTGGAGGCGTGCGCGTCGTTTTCCCATTTAAAAATGGCGGACTTTGACGAGAGGCTAGTTGAAGCGGTTCGAGGAAGACCACAAATCTACGACATCAGAAGGCCTGATTTTCAAGATTTTAAAAAGAAAGAAGTTCTATGGAATGAAATTGCTACAGAATTATCATCAACAGGTTTGGACCTTTATTTGCGTAAACCTGGTTGTGAATTATAACGTCTTAAAATCGGCTAAGCCTTGGCTAGGTTCTATTGGGTTAATAGGGAGGGAAGGTGTTTCTGTCTAGACAGTAGCCTACATCAGCTTCAATTCGTTCTTGACAGTAGTACTTAAATAGAAAATATGTGAAAAATTTAGAAACTGAAGTTAAGAAAAGATGGAAAACTATCAGAGACCGGTTTACTAGGGAAAAAAAGGGTGCAAATTTACCAACTGGTTCCGAAGCTTTGGTTACACAGAGATGGCCATTGTTTTCACTCTTAAGTTTTTTGTCTGACCACATTAAGCACAAAAGGTATTTTAATCGGATTTAATTCCATTTATCATTTGAGAAATAAGAACTATTTGCTTATTAGTTTATCTTGCTAATATCTAGTATGATTTCAAACTATCGAGATGAAGTAGATGATTTATCGGATCAGTCTGGCGGATATCTGATATCGGAAGACCTAGAAATCAGCAACGAAACCCTGTTTGAAACGCAAAACCCGGAAACCCAGGGGTATACTCAAAGTTTGCATGTCATGAAATTTGTTTTTTTTCGTCGTATAATTTATTGAGATATATATATATATATATATATATAAAATAGTGAAAATTCATCTGTAAATAATGGAAAGTCATCTCCGCCGGTAGTAGTAAAAGAAAAAACTCCTAACACAAAGAGAAAGGCCAAAGATGAACTAGAGATTGAAATTCTTAAGAACATTGCAGAACGGAAACGGTTGAAGCCTGTTGAAAGAAAGAAGTCTCAGTCTGCAGTAGAGCTCTATTGTCTGTCTTTAGTTGAAAGAATAGAGGCATTGGAACCAAAAAAACAAGCTTTGGCTCTAAAAAATATTGAAGCTCTTCTGTTTGAGCTTGAATATGAGTGACTTTGATTAAAAAATTAAATAAATGGTTTTTTTGAACCCGTTGTTTGTGATTATTTATTGAATTCCCTATATTTGACTATCTTGCCAAGCAATCATTCCTATTTCGGAATTGAAAACCTGGCAAAGTTTTTCTCGAATTTCCTCGCATTGTCTGGTGTTATTTCTGCTACCTTGTCGACCCAAAGACCTCAGTTGCGTAAAACCAGCATCATTTCTCCATTCACCCGGTATAACCTCCCCATCTTGGTTTTCTCTATCCATAAAACTGGAAGGGCAGTATCTGTTCTCACAATCAACAGTCTTGTTTATCACAATTTGCCTCAAGAAATTGTGAAGAACGCATATGGCTTTAATAATTTCTAGTGTTGTTTCTACTGATGCAATGATTGGCCGGAGCAAAATCCTCCATCTGTTGAAAATTATATAACTTGACAAAAAAGTATATTTGCTAGACTCTTGTTTGGTTTCAAACCTTGCTGTTAAAATGCCAAATGTATTTTCCACTATTCGTCTTGCCCTAGATAAACGATAGTTAAAAATTCTTTGTGTTCTTGGCAAGCGAGGCCGATTGTAAGGTTGCATCAAAAATCTGAAAATGCAGCATTATACCATATAATGATACCATTTTCTGCTCAAGTTCAAGTTTTAATTGTTAAGAGGAAATCCTCTATCTCCGATGAACATGTGAGGTATGATTTCGTTTGAGCCTGGTAAATTTGCTGGTGCAGGAATTGCTATTTTGCCTGATGTCATGGCTTTCCAAAATGCCGAATTTGTCAGAATTCCTGAATCGCTATGGTGTCCACTATCACCGATATCTACAGTGACAAATCTATATTGTGCGTCTGTAATTGCCAAAAGAACAATGCTGAAGAATTTCTTGTAGTTGTAAAAATCACTGCCGGAATTGTGGGGAGCCTAAACACAAATTACTTTGAGGAAATTGATTGCAGATACCGTTTTCTATTTACCTGTATTCTGATATGTTTGCCATCAATCGCGCCTAAGCAATTTGGATATTGCCATTTTAGCCAAAAATCCCTACTGATTGTGGTAAACTGCGCTAAAGAGGGTGCCGGCAGATATTTCCTCTGCAGTGCTTCCCATAGAGCGCCGCAAGTGTCTCTAATAATATGGGATGTTGTAGATCTTCCAACTCTCATACTGAATGCGACTGTCTGCATACTGTCTCCAGTAGCTAGATATCTTTTGACCAGAAAGCAGATTTTCTACAAAATCCTTTTTTTTGTTTTATCCTCAAAAATTATTTACCTCAGCGTTAATGCCAGTCGTTCTTTTTCACTAATTGGCTCCCGAAATTGAGTGTGGTATTTTCTAATACTAGGCCCGACCAAACTTAACAAATGATCCATTGTGGATGGAAACATTCGAAAATATGTAAAATAAAGATCTTTATTTTCAACTCTAAGCTCGCTAACTAAATTATGAAATTCCGAAAGTTCATTTCTTCTTGTTAAATAAGGATGAACCCATGTGGCTCGATTTTTTCGTCTCCGTCTTCTTCTACTCAAAATAATAGCCAAAACTATGGCTTCATTTTCTGACTCGGAATCCATTTTTGAAAATCGCGCCAAAACAAAAAATAGGCCTAACGCGAAAATGTGAACTCTCACACCGTTGCGTGGCGCGACGTACGTATCACCAACTTTGACGCCGTGAAAACGTCGCGCCACGCCACGTCATGCACGCTATCAAAACGGTATAGTGTGTAGTACGCTTTACTCTCTTTCAACGTGGCGTTTTAACAATAAATTTGATGGACCTTTATTTATATGCTATCTACCATAATTAATTCCTCCACGAGTAAATATACTGTTTAATAGCTTTAATGTTTAATTTTAAAGTTTTTTGTCACATATTCTGAACAATTTTATTTGATGGGAAAAATCGCAATAATTCCGACGATCCCATATTTTGCAGGTAGAATTTTGACAAAATTGACATCGAGAGTACATAACGAAATCTTTTTTCGCTGAAAAATAAATGTTCGTTATTATTTGGGAATTAAAGGACGAGCACAAATATAAGTATAATATTTCAAATTTAACGACGGTAAATTTTATTTCCAGCTATATATCATACCAATAGGTGTAAACAATAACATTTCGAAATTATTCTGCATACAATGCTTAGCAAATTTTGTGTTCAAGTAAGAATTTATATAAAAGTGAACCCTTGCTAATGTTTAGAATTAAATCTGGAAGTTATAATTTATTTTGTTGGTAATCTCATTTTGTTTTGGAAAATGCATTGGAAAGTCACCTGAAAAATAATATATTATATTCATTCTCAAATATTCTTCCTCGTTTGGTTTGGTTATAAGCCTTTCTTGAGAGCGTCCCGTAAATGATATTCTCTAGTTGCGCTTTTTAAATAGCAAAAATGTGTCCGGGTGGGGAATTTAAACCGCTTTTGTTTTGTAACTCCGCACCGCTCAGAAAGAGAGAACAAGGATTGCCAGAAGAGTATTTATTTACTTTTCTTTTAGATTATACTTTGCTTTTACACATTTAATATTTTATTCTCTCCAATCTATAGATTTGAGAAAGTGAATTGTTTGTCTTTATGTGTGTTTATGCACAATCACAATTTGATACCGAATTTGACCAAACTGTATGATTGATATCAGTAACACTAGGAGAATGTCTTAGGAGTGGTTTGATTGCATTACCATAATTTGCGTTACCCGTACCCATTAAGTCGCTATGTTCGCCTTATTCCAGACAATTTAGCTTTATGGTTGATTAGCTTCTTTTTTTCTAATTTAAAAGTTGTAAAAAATATTACTTTCTAAAAAACACAGCATAATTCTGATATTTCAAACGGGTGGGTATAACTTCTGTTTGGTGTCTACATAGGCAGGAAAACTCCTGGTTTCTACTCCATTAATAGTTAAAACACATGGGTGAACCGGTGGCATAGCTAGTCCTATTAGTGTTAAAATAGTTGTATAATTATTTGTTTTTATTAAAGGGAGAAAATATTAAAAATTTAAATCAATACTTGACGCATTTTTAATGTTATGTATTTTAGCGCCAGTTGTATAAGCCACAACTGGCTTTTTTACTCGTTGTCGAAGGAGAGTGTGATCTGAATGACGCTAATAACGAAAGAAGATATAATTTCCGTTGCCCACAGCATTAGGGGAAAACGGAAATTTACTAGGGAAAGATTATGGAAATCCTTAACGACAGTACCATAAAATATGGACATCAATTGGGGTTTTTCCATCATGGCCCTTTTCTTGTCATTTTCGAAGTTGCCTCCCTCGATATAGAACGACACCATGTCGGCAAACTTAGGAGCGATCTCACCAGTGAAGTTCCTTCTCATTAGAAACAAGGTGTAAATCAACATGACGTTTTCTTTCGAAATGTGAACTACGTCTTCTTCAGAACACCGATTACAGAAGTCGACGAAAGGGACATAAGGCGTAATTTCGTCAGCGAACCAGATTCGTCCACCATCGAGAATGTCTTCAATCTCTAGGTCTACAATCATATTCTGATATGTGTAAAATCCATCCAGCCTTCGAGCTTGTTCCATAATGGCTGGCTTAACCGGGTGGCTCTCGTCCGACAAGAAGTAGTGAATGTCTGATTCCGAGGGGATTCGAGGAATGACGTCGGGAAATTTTAACAAATCAGCCAAGGTATCGAAGTACTTCAAGGTGTCAGGCATGGCCAGTAAAGATAGAAATTTCGACAAGATAAAACATGAAATGCTGAAGAAAGCCAGCATCCACAAACTCTAGTACACTCTTGGAAATGCACGCTCCACTTTCATAGAGTTTCCTAAAAATAATTCAGAATTGTCTATTTATTATTAAGTAAAAGTCCCAACGGACTGTCTGGCAATCAACGCTCAGCCCAAACCGCTCTATCTAGGAAGCTAGAATTTGCCAGGTACGATACTCTTTAGTACGAACAAAGATCATCTCGAATCGCAGACCATCTTTAAAAATTGCGGTCAGAAATGTAAGAATCATTCTATACATATGAAAAGATAAAGTGCATGTAGGGGCGTGTCAAGATCAATATTTTCAAGTAGTAGTGTTTCTATTTTTTAGTAGTTTTGGTCAATGTCATGTGACTGTACGCGTGGAACGAGTCCTATACACTGTAAAAAAAGGGTTCTTCGAGGGTTTTCAATAGAACTCTTACGTTCTTGATGGAACGCTAAAGGTTCCCAGATGTGGATGAAGGTTCACAGTAGAACAGGAAGGTTCTTAGCAGATCGTATCTAATTAAAAGGGTTCTTGTAATAACGTGTGGGGTTTTAATTGATCCTTGAAGGTTCTTGAAAGAACATTCGTTTTCTTGAAAGAACATTCGTTTTCTTGAAAGATCCTTGAACGTTCTTGAAAGAACAATTGGGTTCTTGCAAGAGCCTTCACGGTTTGGGAAAGAACATTCAGGTTCTCGATAGATCCTTGATGGTTCATGAAAAAAATACGGATTCTTGAAAGATCCTTAAAGGTTCGTGAAAGAACACTGCTACAAAAAAGGTGTTTCATGGGTGTTTTTTGGAGTGTTTTGTAACTGAGATGGTATTTTGGTAAGGGCTAATGGTAAACGGGTAGTAGCTACAGACTTTTTATTCTCTTTATGGTGCGCATTGGCTATTAGTGCGTCTAGCTACAATTTAGCTTTGGTGTTATTTAACGTTAACATTCATGTTGGCAAACTAAGAATATTGTTGAGGTGAGACGAGACGATAGTGTTTACACTGCAAACCAGTTGTGAATGTAGCTATCAGAATATACGGTAAACAGCTGAAGCGTAGACTTCATTTCCTGATCTTTTCCCCATTGACTGATTGCCATGTGTCCAAGATTTATCCTTATTGGATGTAAAATGTCGTCTGCTTTACTGTATATTCGCTATGCTTGGAATACTGCTTCAATATTTCGTAAATTTTTACTTCAAAAAAGAGAAATAATTCCATATCTAGGTAAATAAGTTTGTAGTAGTAGACCTCTTGACTCGGAGAGGTAATATTTTGGTTTTCCCAACTTGTTTAATATAAAACTGTATGAATGGTGCGGATAAACACCTTTGGGGCTTACTTAACACTTTTTACCTGATATGGTGTGTTTTTAAAGTCAAAGGTTTTTTGATATGAGCTTAGAGCGTGAAGAGTGAAATCATCTACTAATTCTACCTGCATAGTGAAACATCCTAAAAATATACCAAAGATTTAAAAAATCAAAATTTATCATTCTTCGGACTACCTTATACTAAATATTTGAAGGAATTCATACTTATTTTTATTTTTCAATCATTGGCAAATAATTCTCGTTGAGTTCAAAATGCTGGAAGTCTTGGAATTAGATGATTTCATAAAATGACTTGAATTTTCGCTTAACACAGGCTTTTACCTCTCCGAGTGACGATGACGTCACGAAGAGGTATAACACTGGACGTGTGTGTGTGTCCGTCTATCACACCGTTCGCAGTTGGCAAATCGGAGCAACCGTGTTCGCAATTTCCGGACCGCGTTTGCAGTTAACAGAAATTAGGAAAATTCTACTCCATTACGCTATCTCCACACTTGTCTTTCGTATGGTATATACCACATACACGCAAATCTGTATTTATTGGCTTCTGACAACACCATCATATACTTATTGGCTTCTGACAACACCATCATATACTTATTGGCTTCTGACAACACCATCATATACTTATTGGCTTCTGACAACACCATCATATACTTATTGGCTTCTGACAACATCATCATATACTTATTGGCTTCTGACAACATCATCATATACTTATTGGCTTCTGACAACACCATCATATACTTATTGGCTTCTGACAACACCATCATATACTTATTGGCTTCTGACAACACCATCATATACTTATTGGCTTCTGACAACACCATCATATACTTATTGGCTTCTGACAACACCATCATACACTTATTGGCTTCTGACAACACCATCATATACTTATTGGCTTCTGACAACACCATCATATACTTATTGGCTTCTGACAACATCATCATATACTTATTGGCTTCTGACAACATCATCATATACTTATTGGCTTCTGACAACACCATCATATACTTATTGGCTTCTGACAACACCATCATATACTTATTGGCTTCTGACAACACCATCATATACTTATTGGCTTCTGACAACACCATCATATACTTATTGGCTTCTGACAACACCATCATATACTTATTGGCTTCTGACAACACCATCATATACTTATTGGCTTCTGACAACACCATCATATACTTATTGGCTTCTGACAACACCATCATATACTTATTGGCTTCTGACAACACCATCATATACTTATTGGCTTCTGACAACACCATCATATACTTATTGGCTTCTGACAACACCATCATATACTTATTGGTCTTCTGTGTATACCGCATACACGCCAATCTGCAACATTGGCTTCTACTCCATTATCATCGTTCGGGTTAAGATGTACGCGCGATCGGCTACGGGCCTCCCAAAGGCAGGGCTTCCACCAAATGCTCACGCAATTGCTCTTATTCTTATCATTTGTGAATGAATCGCCATATATACCCTAAATTTCCAAAAATTGTGAAAACGCTGTACTCTAGAAGACAAACGTCAAGAATAGCTATGTTTAAATTCATTTTAAGAATAACGTTTCTTAGAACGGCTTAACTAGAATTAAGGTAAAATGCTGACGATTAAAAAAATTAATATCTGTTATATTTATTTAATTATTTAAGATAATGTTCATTTCTTCGGAACTTATTGGCTTCTGACAACACCATCATATACTTATTGCCTTCTGTCAACACCATCATATACTTATTGGCTTCTGACAACACCATCATATACTTATTGGCTTCTGACAACACCATCATATACTTGTTGGCTTCTGACAACACCATCATACACTTATTGGCTTCTGACAACACCATCATATACTTATTGGCTTCTGACAACACCATCATATACTTATTGGCTTCTGACAACACCATCATATACTTATTGGCTTCTGACAACACCATCATATACTTATTGGCTTCTGACAACACCATCATATACTTATTGGCTTCTGACAACACCATCATATACTTATTGGCTTCTGACAACACCATCATATACTTATTGGCTTCTGACAACACCATCATATACTTATTGGCTTCTGACAACACCATCATATACTTATTGGTCTTCTGTGTATACCGCATACACGCCAATCTGCAACATTGGCTTCTACTCCATTATCATCGTTGGGGTTAAGATGTACGCGCGATCGGCTACGGGCCTCCCAAAGGCAGGGCTTCCACCAAATGCTCACGCAATTGCTCTTATTCTTATCATTTGTGAATGAATCGCCATATATACCCTAAATTTCCAAAAATTGTGAAAACGCTGTACTCTAGAAGACAAACGTCAAGAATAGCTGTTTAAATTCATTTTAAGAATAACGTTTCTTAGAACGGCTTAACTAGAATTAAGGTAAAATGCTGACGATTAAAAAAATTAATATCTGTTATATTTATTTAATTATTTAAGATAATGTTCTTTTCTTCGGAACCTCAAAAGTGAAAGTTTATATAGAACGAGTAATGAAGAGTGCATATGAATAGAAACACAAGGTTAATATAAAGCGAGTAGGATGAAATGATCTCTTACAAAATCGATCGGCGAAAAGCGAGCAGAAAGGCGTCGGTTGACATGTCTGGTACAAGTTCCAAGTGAATGGCCCTAGTAACGGCGCAGGTGAACAAGGCTATATAGCACTTTTGTCCATTTTGATCGTATAGAGGACCAGCGAAGTCCAGTCCACAACTTTCAAAGGGAGGTGTTGGAGTGGTTCGAAATGGAGGTAAGGGTGCCTTTTCCGCGGTTGTTCTACGGGCACGTGCCCATTTGCAGTGGTAACAGTGGTCAACGACGCGTTTTATTAGTTGGCGTCCGCTAGGGATCCAGAATTGTTCCCAAACTTCGACAAGTGTGTCATATACTCCTGAATGCATCAACCGTTCATGTTGATTGTACGCTATTAGTTCTGAGAGCGGATGTTGTGGCGCTAAGATCCAAGGGTGGCGTTCTCTGTACGAGAAATAAGTTGACGTGATGCGTCCACCTATACATTGTAAGCCATCCTTCAGAAAAGGCTGAAGCGAGATAAGTTTCGACTTCTTGGAAACTTCTTGACCATTTTCCAGGCTAGCTACTTCAGGGTAGCTATCAGATTGAGCTCTTTTGATCCAGAATTTCTTGGCGCGAAAAATTTCTTCTGCTGAAATCTCTTCAGTTTTTCTTTCTAATTTAGGCTTTCGGCAATTGTCTATAAACCGAAATAGATAAGCGGTTATTCTGTAGACAGATACTAGATATTGGTTTCTGAATCTCTTTAAGTCCAATGGAAGTTCACTCGTTGGCTCTATGACACAAACAGCTTGCGAAACGGCTTTGAAAGAGTTTCTAAGTTCTTCTTGAGCTTGGTTATTCAATACTTTTCTAGTCGTAATCTTCTTGGGGTGAAATTCTTCGTCTAAGCTGAGCCATTCTGGCCCGTTCCACCATAGCTCGTTGCTAGCCAGATCGGAAACGGTTCGACCTCTGGTTGGCAAGTCGGCTGGATTATCCTTGCTATTACAGTGATTCCAGGACTCAGGATTTGTCAGGGTTTGTATGTCCCTGACGCGATTGGACACAAACGGTTTCCGCTGGGTTACCGAGCTCTTGATCCAGTGGAGTGCCATGGTTGAGTCTGTCCACATACGGACAGCAGAAGGTTTGACAGAAAGCGTTTCAAGTAGATGTTTTGCGAGTCTTGCCCCAATTACGGCTCCCATTAGCTCTAGTCTGGGAAGAGAGAGTTTTTTCAATGGAGCGACCCTAGTTTTCGAGAATAGAAGAGAAGTTCTTATAGATCCATCTTCAGTTTCGAAACGTAAGTACGCAGCCGTGGCGTAAACTTTCTCGCTTGCGTCAACAAATATGTGTAACTAGATGCGTACTATCTTGCTATCTAGAGCTTCAGCGTAGTAGGAACGTTGAATACTAATTTTACGGAGATCCGTGAGTTCAGCGCACCAGTTATTGAATGTAATTGCGAGATCGTTGGGAAGTTTCTCATTCCAGTCCAATCCTCTTTGCCATAGTGCTTGAAAAAGCATCTTAGCTCGTACTGTGAATGGAGCTAACATTCCAAGTGGATCGTAGATTCTTGCGACTGCGCTCAGAACGCATTTCTTTGTGTCGTCCTTAGAAATCAGAAATTCTAATAAGGCATCCATGATGAAGATCAGTGTGTCTTTATGGATATCCCATGACAGACCTAAAACCATTTGAGTTATTGGGCTTGATATTAAGCTTTGAGACTGCTGGATTCCTAATTCTGGGAAGTCACTTCCGCACAAGTCTCTCAGTTCAGAAGAATTTGTCTTGAATTTTCGAAGATCCATTGAGGCATTTTTCAAGATTTCCGTTGCCTTCTTAGAGTTTTCATAGGCGGTTTCTACGCTGTTATCGCTGTGGACTAATAGCTTTTGTCTAAAATCTTGCAGACTTCGGGTTCCTTTTCTTTGTATTGAGCAACATGGTGTCGGACAGTACCGGCTAATAAGAAAGGGCTACTTGTAATTCCAAATGGAACGCGTGCAATGCGGAAAGTTTCTAAGGGTGAGTTTAGCTCATTTACGTCTATCCAGAGGAACCGGACAGCATCTCTATCTTCTTCGGAGATAGCGATTTGTAGAAAGGCTTTAGCAATGTCAGCGGTGTACGCAATTGTTCCTTCTCTAAATCGGATAAGAACGTCATAGATCTCAGGGTTGAGATTCGGTCCAGACTCCAGGCAGTCATTTAAGGACGGAGAGTTCGACGCGTGGGCTGATCCGTCATGGACTATACGACGTTTAGTAGTTTCGCTAGAAGCACGAAATACGTCTCTGTGTGGAAGATAGTAGATGGTTCTTCCCAAGTCCATAGCAGCATCGATTTTGACCCTTTCGATGATTCCAGACTTTAATTGCTCTTTCATGATCTCGTTATATTCCAGGAAACGAATAGGTTCCTTTTTAAGCTTCTCAAGTAGGGACTTGGTTCTTTTAGTTGCGCCTGCAAGGTTGCTGTCCAACTGGTCCTTGTTTGGCTCCCAGGGAAAGGAAACTTCGTATCGCTCATCCTTAAATTTAATAGTGTTCTTAAAGAGTGCCAACACGCCGCTTTGGTCAGCTGAGTTAGAGTTGGAATCCAAAACTCCAATAGAATCGAGTTCCCAGAACGCTCTGGCTTGTTCAGATAATAGGTTATATTTTTGTTCTTCTTCCGCTCCTGCTAGCATCAGAGTGACGGAATTTACGCCGTAAGAGTGTGAAGTCACCTTTTCATGGCCGTTAATTACCCAACCGAAAACTGTTTCTTGGGCCACGATCTTAGGTCCAAGTCTTTCGAAGTTGGCGGAGACTATACCCCATACTCGTCAGATCCGATTAAGACACCGACAGACGACGCGGTATTTCCTCCTACCTGGTTTGTTACAGCATCAGCCAGTTGGAGGCCTCTTTTATTCATTTCGGAAACTACTCCAGAGCTTGGAATAGCGAAAACGGCTCCGCTGAATCCGGTGACTCTAGAGCTTCGATGGTTACTCGTTTGACGGGATTGAATATGTTAAAAAGCTCTACGCGAACTATACTTCTCTTGGTGCGAGTAGGCGTTGCTCCTTCGAAGGGGTAAATATTAAAATCTTCTTCGCTAAGAACAGGGAGGTTGAGACGCCTGGATACGCTTTCTTTTATGACCGGTTACTTGACTGCCATTGTCAAGTAGGCAGCGGATTTTTATAGACGTTTCCTGATTAGGGTTTTTAGCCAGTGCTTGCATTCCGACGTTTTGTGTGAAGGGTTGTCGCAATAAAAACAAGTTTTGACGTACCCATCTTTAGAGTTACCAGCTCCTACGTTTAACGCGGAAGCCGATGGTAGATGGCGTATAGGTTTGTGGTTTTTGCTATCGTGGCTCATGAGCATGGTTTGCTTTTTCAGGATTTTTACGATCAAATTGACTTATGTTATAGGCGCGAGTTCGGCATGCAATTTCTTTGCGTATAAAAGACAATAGGTCATCTACCTTATACTTTTTATGATCGAACGTGCGATTGAAATCTACTACTAATTCAACAGGTAATTTTTTAAGCAAAACACGACAAAATAAAACACAGTACTGACTAGTAATTACTCCTAAAGATTGCAGGCTACGAATTTGTATTTCTAACGTATCATAAAGATCTTTTAGACCATTGACATCGCCAGATTTAGTAACTGGTTTTAAGCTTGTCAATATATCTAAATGAGTATCTGCAATTGCATCTTCGTCGCCGAAGCGATCTACTAAATATTCGATTGCTGCATCGTAATTACTGGCCGTAACGGCTAGTCCAGAGACTGATACATAGGCAGTATCTACTAGATATGACATTAAATAGGAAAACTTAGCTTGTTTGGTAATTCGAGGGTTATCGTGGACGCTAATTTTGTACTGTCCCCAGAAAGCTTGCCAATTTTCGATTTCGCCGTTGAATTTCCTTATTTGTAGTTTCGGTAGACGAACACAAGGTTGAAAAGGTATCGCGTTTTAATTTTCAGGTAATGAATTGTTCTCGTCTGTAGCATCAGGGGTAAATAACGAAAGGAGTTAGAGACGCTAGCTTCCGTAGTGTAGAATACAGTGGTACTTTCAAACGTAGACACAGAAAAGAGAAAACGCCTCGGTCGCGCCGTCTATAATTCAAAATAAGTATGATATTTTCCAACCAATAGCGTGGCAGCAATTTTCGAAAGTCATGCTGGGATATCGATTTTCTCCTGTCTGCTAATTTTTGTCTGCTAGTTTTCGTCTGCTAGTGTTCGTCTGCTTACGACTCAGTGACAATTAGGCTTAGAGTAAAGTTTATTCATTAAGGTGCACTTGAATTAGAAACATGCAATCTTAAAGTTGGTAAATTCCTTTTTCGATAATGAAATGGAATTAAATGTCGATTTTGCATCCTTCAATACAGTTTTAGTTATTTTAATTTCTTTAGTCACAGATATAGTCGATGATCCTGATCCCACAGTTCCACTGGCACTGACTCGGAAAAATCACTAAGCCTTGGCTCACTGGGCCGACTCTGTAACCGCGCACTTACGGCAAAACAAGTTTGAACACATTTTGAGGATTTCCCGGCTTCAAATTGCAAATTGTTGACTTATCTTTCTTCTTTAAATCGCTGTTTACTCGCGATTGAATATAATAATTATATTGGGTTGATTTATGAGATGACTTCTCAACATCGACTCCCGCCATTTTACTTTACCCAGAATACCTTGCGGCGCGAGATTTTAAGGCAAAACTTTTAAGGTTCTGGTCTTATTTATAATACAGTTCCAAAGATGGCACTACGTTAGTTACAAATTCCATGACGTTTCAAGGTCCCACTGAATTCTACACTACGGAAGCTAGCGTCTCTAACTCCTTTCGTTATTTACCCCTGGTAGCATTAAAAAATCCAGGTAGGTTAGATTCCCGGATACCAGGGTTCACTATAGTTGAGGATTCAGGGTTCACTATAGTTGAGGATTCCGATCTGATTGTTCTTAAGGCTGGCGCGAACACAGCAGGTTGTGATTGCTCCTTAATTTTCTTGATACGTCGTTCGGCGCCTCCTTTCCATTTAAGGATATCCTCGGCGTATTTGGTAACGAGCGAGTATTCTTCGTCGAGTTCCGCTTCCGTTTCGTCACCATCTAGCAGATCCTCGATTCGGTTGTTTAAGTCCTCCAGTTGAGGTTCCTTAGCTGCCATTTGTAGTACGGCATCTCTAGATCAGGGTCCAGGTTTTCCGGTCTTAGTTCGTCCTCGACGCGAGAACTTATTCGAGAGATTCCGGCGCGTATTTGACCGCGTTTACGCCTTAAGCGCGTGAGTTCAGGGTTGACCGACATTTTTGGTTTAAGTTGAGTAGTTCACGATTTCGTCACTTCACGTAAATCACCGTTAATCCCGGGTTTCGGCACCAAAATGTGATGGGAAGTTTGGTGTCGAGGGTGCTCAAATGGGAGAACTAGGGTGAATCGCCTTTAAATCCCGACTGAAAAAGATCTAAGGGTTTGGGTCTAATTTCGCGAGAAATTAAACCTACTTCGGTGGTTCGATTGGGCGTATAATTTACTGTGAAATGTTCTTGGACTCGAGTTTAAATAAAAACAAAAATATTAAGTTTATTAAGATAATTAAAGTTCAGCCGAGTTAAAAAAAGGTTCTATAAAATCGCCCATCCCGTGATGGGTCCCTTAGGCGGGAGGAGAGAGAGGTTTCCCGACGTTTACAGGGCTAGCGAAAGTTTGCAACTGCTCGTCTTTTGAAACGAGCATTTCTCTCCTAGAGTTCCAAGATATTTTCAAAAAAGGGGTGCTCATTTCTCATTGGTCAGTAGCTTCTTGTGCCTCCAAAATTTTACCTTACATGGTCATGAAAAGGACTGAAGAGAGGCTTCACGAAGTGTTTTAAGAAACTTTCCGCTACTAACCGATGAGCCATGGGACCCTCCAAGAAGATGGGAAATTACCGAGCGGCGTTTTGCTTGCTATTGAAAGAGGTAAAAAAGAGATCTTATAGATAAGGGAATATAAATTTTGAATGCAGTTACACTTTAAAGTTAAGTTTCAATAGAAATACATTTAAATTAATTTAGTTTAGAGGTTACATTGATTTCTTATTTAGATACATACATTAGTTATTATTACATTATTTTACAAAAAATCATACTAACGCAAAAAATCATTTAACATGCTTTAACAAACATGATATGACTCATCCACTTACCGTATACTTCTGGTGAAAGATAAGTTGTTAATTGAAAAGAGTGTAAAACATGAAATTTTTATTACTCAAACTCAAGTAATTTTTAATACAGAAGTTCAGAGCGACAGAAATTAGAGTTTCTAATTTTTAAAAGTTTGAAGTTTTCGTATAGTTAAGCGCCAAATTTATCAAAATTTGGCTCTTTCATCGAGATGAAATTTATAGACAGAGGAATAGCAGAGCTCTCTTCGCTCGCTCTGGATTTTTATAAATAGTATTTTCATTAGGTTTTTGTATTCAAAGTAAAATCCGATTAGTTTGTTTTTTACCTTTCGCGCTCTTTAGAGCTGAAAAGTATTGTTCCGACCTCTGTTGGCTGGACGGCTGGTCGGCTGGCTGGATTTGGTATAACCGCATAATAAGTTTCGTCATAAATAAACTTTTTTAATTTCAAATCTCCCGCGAATTTTCGACTCGAAATTCATCCGTAGTTCACGTTACACCTCATAGGTGGCGTAACGTATTTAATTTCAATTGAAATTATTTTTCTGTCGGCGCCGGGCCTCGAACCTGCGTTGTCCCAATCCATACGAGACGTCAGTGAAGACGCCCGCCCGCGCGCTCTACCACGAAGCCACGCTTGCTTGTAATATGGAGCGAGATAAATTATAGTCAAGAGAAGGGAAAGGTAGAACGATATGGACCCCCCACCTCCCCGACGCCCGCCACGAGACGAGAGAGAGAGGGAGAGAGCTGTCTGGCCTTAGATATGGACCCCCCACCTCCCCGACGCCCGCCACTGGATGCTGTCGAATATATATTGTATCGCGCTAGAGGAGGAGAGACAGTTGCTTGCAATTTTTTTTTGCAATTTATAATTATTATATATCTTTTTAATCCTAGGCAAGATTAGATTTCTACTTGGGAACTTAAACATTACAATTAATATTATCATATTAATCAAAAAAGAAATTAAAGTTCTCCCCGACAGAAGGCGCGCTAAGCAGAGAGAGTTTTCTAATTTTACCAATGATATCGTTTTTGAAGACTCGTCTGCTTAAAAGTTAGGGAGGTTGATTTACTAATGAAATTAAATGTTTTAACAAAATGAAACTCGAGTCAGCGTTTTAAAACTATAACTAGTTTGGGACGGAGGTACCATTGCTCACTATTTGTTTGGCAAGTTTAAAATTAAATGATCACTTAACGGAACTGACATAAAATAATAGGTAGATTTTTGCAGAATTAAATTGCAGATTCTTTGCAAAATTAACTAATCATTTTGGCAGTTTCCGCTCTCGCTGGGTTCATCTACTAATAACAGTTACGTAAGTGATAATTATAAAAATAAAATCAACAACTCAAAGATATAAAATGAAATTTATGATCAAATTGAAACTAATTTCAATCAACGACAAACGGAATCAACTAATAATTTTGGCAGTTTCCACTCTCGCTGGGTTCATCTACTAATAACAGTTACGTAAGTGATAATTATAAAAATAAAATCAACAATCTCATAAAATCAACAACTCAAAATATAAAATGAACTTTATGATTATAAAAATAAAATCAACAATCTCATAAAATCAACAACTCAAAATATAAAATGAACTTTATGATCAAAATGAATCTAATTTCAATCAACGACAAACGGAATCAACGTGTTCATCTCTCCATCCACGGAAATATGAAATTTCTACATGAAACATGTGCTATCAACCTAACAATTTTTAGAAATGTAATTTTAATCAATGAAACATATTTATTTAAAGTTAACTAATTATAAGTCGCTAATTTGATTATTATATTTAAAAAAATTATATTATTTAAGTAATTAATTTAACGATGGTGTTGATAGTACCAATTGAGTATTCAAGGATTGATTACGTTAATATCAACGTATCAAACAAAAAGTATTTAATTATAATTTGGAATTTCAAATTAAATTTATACAGTTTTTTAAATGCCCATTGAGATTCAGAGTCTGTCACTGAATGTTGAAGATCTCCAGTCTCTGCCAAGTGATTTAAATTTTCAGACCCTCTCTGTGGGAAAGGGGGAATAAAATTAACGAGACTTACAAACTGACATCATCCTTAAATTAAATAAGGATTATAAATGAAAAGTTAAATCTAGGTATTGAAGGTTTAATTCTAATGTTAGGAAAGGATTTTAAAATATCCATGCGGTGGCATAACCAAAGAACTTGGAACATATAAGCCCCCTAGAATTACACATCAAATCTACGCTTCGCGCGCCCGGTTTTTTCAACAAGTATACTTTATCATTCGTCGGTAGCGCCATCTATGTGTGTGGCGCATAACTAGAATTTCTATATTTTATTTTTTGCGCGAAAATGAAACATTTTCATACTTTTTGGCGGGAAATAGCGCGATTTCAAAGTGCTTTTAGATTAATACACTAAATGTTTAAATATAGTTTTTAAACGTTTAATAACATAATATAAACTATTTATTATTGAGAAAAACACTTTCTTCCGGTAATTTCAAAGTGTGCGAGTAAAAAATGGGCAAAAAATGTTCAATTGAGGAATGTAAAAATACACGGAGGAATAAAAATGTTTCTTTTCTTTGCTCCATTCAATTGATGAGCTAGGGCTGTAAAGCCTTACAGCTCCAACTTGAACTTATACACTGATAATATAGTAAAAAGGTTGTCAAAGAGTTTAAATAGAGAAAGAGTGGGCTGGCCAACTACTTCGGTAGGAATGGAGTTCCAGATGGGAACAGTCCTCCTGGCATAAGTAAGCAAAGCGCGAAAATTGTCCCACAATTTTACATTATTTTTATTACTAACTGCAACTTAAATAAAGATATCCGGTTGATCAGTCCAGTTTGTTAGTAAAATGGCTCAATGCCATTGGAATATCAAATTGGTCTCCAGGGAAAAATACCGCGATTTGTACAGGGTTGCCACAGAATTTTCAGAACCAAATTCCCTGACTTCCAGGTTTTCCCTGACATTTTTCTTAGATATTCCCTGACCTTTTTAGGCCGAAAACGTAAATTTTTGCAGCACGTTTTAAGTGCTTTTAATTAAATAAACCCTCTACATAGAGTTTTCCCATGTATTTGTTACCTTAAAATGATTTAGAAACATAACAGTCTAAGAGGTTTTTTTAAAGGCATTTACTTGACATAAAAACAATTCTAGACAGCATTTTTAAGGATTGCTCAAGAGTTCACTCTGTGTTAAGAAGAGAGCATGAGGAGAAAACTTTCATTACTCTTTCAATAAAGACATCCCCAGAAATTTTACTCACTTAAATCAATTTCCCTGACTTTTCAACCCATTTTTAAATTCCCTGACTTTTCCAGGTTTTCCAGGTACTGTGGCAACCCTGTGAGCAATCATTTTCAAATATCTGACTATAGGAAAGTCACCAAAATAAGTTTTTTGTCACTTGGGCAAAACCGCTATTCTACATTACTTTTGCGTGTACCCACAAACCCACGCCTAAGAGATGGAATTACATTTTATTAAAGAAATTTTAGACTCCAACGGTGTTTTCAAACTTTTAATCATTAATTATGGAAAACATAGTCGGGCTAGCAAAAAGAGCGATAGTTTAGGGTCATCAAAATCTGTTGATATCTACTAATATATTGTTTTAATCAAAAACAAAAATTACCTTCCAACGTACAAACTGTCTCAAAACCATTTAGATATTTTTTCGGAGTAGTAAGACAAAAAGGTGGATGGAACAACAATCCCACGATTTTAAAATTTAAAGGAGCTTATAAGAACGCCTTTCTGGTTGAGGGTTCTGGCTGTGCAAATGTCTTGGCTCGTGATAATACTGTGTCACCAAATTTTTCTGAGGTGACAACAAATTTTCTCCAAGCTAACAGAGGACATTTATATATTGATGGGTCAAACCTATTGAGAGACACCATCATTCACTATTTTGGCTGGATTTGTGTACGGAAACTGCACAAAGTCCTCAAATGCAATCAATGCAAACTTGCACAAGAAAAACCTCTTAATCACAAGAGTTTTCACGACTACTGCATTACGACCACGTCGACCAGAGGATTAATTGTTAGAGATCATGGTAGTTTAATAAATCCTTCGGAGAGTGTAGTGAAAATTCTTGATCTCACCAAAAAATGCCTGCGGATGCAAAACCTTGAAAATATTGGTGGTACTGCTTCTAAAACAATTGCTATCAAAATTTAATCCCTCGTAAAAAGGTGTCTGATGCGTGAAAACATTTTTCCCAAGAAATTGGATGAAAACATTGTCTGAACTTTCTAGTTTCCAAAGTTATTCGTATTTTTAATGAAAAAATGAAAATGGAAGCTGTTAGAAAAAAGCTTACCAAATTGATATTATTTTAAGGACAATAATAACAACAGCTAAGCCTACAATTGCTTCAAAACATATTTAATATTATAGGCCTACTTTTCACAATAAATAATATAAAAACAATATTTAAAAACATTTTCATTACCGCGTCTATGCGCCCAAATTCATAAGCAATTAAAGCAAATGAGAAAAATTCAGCTTCAGCAAAGCAGACGACAGATAATTATTTCGTCTCAAGCATTATAGATGGCGTTACCAACGAATGATAAAGTTATCGTTTAAAAAAAAGTGGGCTTGGAAATTGAAAAATTCGAGCGTGGCTGTGTAATTCTAGGGGCTTATATGTTCCAAGTTCTTTGGTTAAAACATAACCCTATATTTTGTTTTATCATATCAAAAGATCGTTCCCCAAGTTTTTCTTCAGCATCCACTTTTCATACAAAATATTATTAATGAGAATCGCTTAATATTTCCTGAGCTATGTCGTTAATTTTAACAAATGGTACATTGAGAAAAGGCTATGCGAATAGTTATATTTCTTAACCATTTTATTAGTCATTGTAGCGTACACGCAGAGTAGTTGAAAAAATGCCCTAATGAATCAGAGCTAAACTACCACGCAAGTTTTTTCCCGCTTTTACGCGCTCAAAGATCAAGATGAATTTCACTCATTCGATTCATTCTTTCCACCACAAATTAAACGATTTTTTTCATATCGTAGGGGCTCTATTATATCAGGAGCCGATTAGGCTTCACACTTAAAGTGAGTAACATGTCTCTGGACGAGTTACACGATTTATTCTAAGCTCCTAGGAAAGAACCTCTCCACATACGGAGGAAAATAATTCGGTAACGCGACTCCTTACGCCTTCTCTACCTTAAGAACCGATTTACCAGGTACATGAATTCGAGAACTACTATAAAGAACGAGAAGGGTTTCTAATATTCTTTAGTTAAAACTGTTCACAATACCAAAATTATTTGGGAGTTAGGCACGAAGATCTCATCCATCTGGGTAACTTTTGTTTAGACTATTTAAGACGCTGTGAATCTGTTTTTTTTAACGGAATTTTTACTGTTCTCGCGGCTGCAGCGGGCCCGGCAGCAGGCGACTCAAGATGGACCGCTCAGGCTCAGTCGCTGATACCTAGCCAAGGCTTAGTATAGTTTTCGAGTCTAATTTTATTCTTAGAGCTACTTTTCTGTTGATATTACACTAAAGAAATCTTAAAATATTTAGTTGAAAACTTATTAAATGATTCGAAAATTTTCGAAACTTGAGCTTTTAAACGTTGAATGAATATTTTATAACGACTACCGAACGATACCGCAAATTTGCCTTCCGAGCTTCGCGGTTAGGTCTCGATTTGATGTCCAATGCAAGAAAATAGCATTGGAGCCGTCGCCGACTGGTCTGGTATTAAAGAAGTTATCTACGGTTAGAGGCTTATGATTGTTTTAAAGCTTTTTTTTTGGTCTGCTAGTTTTTACCTCGGTAAAGTCATAAAATCCATGACCAAAGCTATGGAAAAGATAGACTCACGTACTTCATGTGTGAAAGCCTAATCTTTATATTAACTCTTTTTCTTAGGTGTCTAATAAATTAGATTTTTCCCTTTTTCAAAATAAATACGAGTATGATCACTCAATTTGATGTTCCAATATCAAATAAGTTAAAGAAAAAAGGCCTAGTGCGGTGAGTTATATAATATAGCTCCCCACCTCATTTTTTCTCGCGCTCAAAGAACATGAATTCCACTTACGAACTACACCCTGTCATTGTAAATTGAGATGTGCGTATAATAAGTGATAAAAATTAAAGAGACTGTAATGAAGTCGGCGGACGGTTAATTTTAAAGCAAACAACCCCCCCCCCCCCTCCCAACAATCGTTGACGTGTGTAAAACGCGTCAAAAAGAAATTATTTCGCGACTGTAAAGCGGTTGCTCTCATCCGGTTGATCTCTCTTGTGATTTGGTGTGATTAGCCCAATTGTATCACCTGCTGAATATCACAAAAATAGGAAAATTCTAGGCCTGTGAGAGTCCAGATATTTTTGGTTTGAGTCGAGTCTGGAGTCCTGGAGTCCTAAAAGAAGCTCTTATAGAATCTAGAGTCTAGTATTTTAATTGGTATCGAGTTGAAGGTATTTTTGGACTTGATAAGGCGCGAATTCTCGTTACAGACCTTCTAAAGTTTTCAACAGTAACATCTTCCAACACAAAAGGTACCTCTATCACAATACTCGTTTTCCTAAGAAAATGAATTTCATTCGGAGCGGTCATTTTATTGATGGCGAAGTATCATAATTAATACCGCTTACATTTTATCTATAATAAAACTAATTTGTTTTCTTACTGTAAAGTATTATTTGGTCAATTATTTTACCAGGGGGCTGGGGCCCAAGGCAACACCAGGGAGTAAGCCAAAAATTTTAATTCCTTATAGGATAATATTAATCATAGGATTTTATACGAGAAAAAGTGTGTTTTTATAGGAAATATAGTACTAAAAATCCTCATGTGTAACCCTATTTCAGCCCAAACTATGTAGAACAAGATGGCCCCGGCCAGATTACACTTTTCGCGGCGCCCTCTAGTGACTAGAATTAGTATTACTATATTCATTGACCCCGACAAATTGAAAATTTTCAGGTTTTTTTCCATTGTTTATAAGATAGCATTCCGATTATGAATAAAACCAATCTAGTAAGAATTTGGTTTACAGTTTAATTAAATAAGTAATTAACTGTAGTGTTCAAGTCTTGGTGGATTAATTAGGCGAGATATACTAATCAATATCCAAGATTTATTCTACCATATGATTATGGTCATTCCATGAGTTAATAATATGTTAGCTCCCTATAAGTTACTCAGGTAATTCATTTTTATACTCCAGCGTTTTCTCCCGCGCCGCCGGCTTCCCAATTATATGCGACGCTCTGCGGCCGCCACGTGAACGAAAATCTTATTTACTCTTCTTTCCGGTTTTTCTCCGGAAGCGCGTGTAGTGGAAGCTAGCCAATGATATCCGAGCTATTTTAGTAGCCTCGGTTAAGAAAACAGTTAAGAGATCACTGGATTGGATTTAGCTCAGTTGTATAATTTTCTGGTTTCAAGTAGAGATGGCCGATACCAGGCTTAACCCGATACCGATCGATACCGGTGCAAACATGAACCGATACCGATATTTACTCACTAAGATCCAAAGCCCGATATTTCAACCGATACCGATATGGTATCGGTACCGGTTCATCCTTATACAGGCGCGTACTAAGAAAGATTTTCGCTTAATAGTTGTTAGATAAACTGAATTCGGGTACTTTTTATATAAATGAGAAATTGTGACGATTGAAATTCATAGAAATGAGATATTATCACCGTAAATACGTTACCGAAAGACCTAAAAATTTCATGTAGCGCCATATAACGCATTTTAAACGAGTATCGATTAAACCAACCGATCCGTTACTATCGGGAAACCCCGAGTATCGGTGCCGATACCGATATGGTATCGGTACCGGTTCATCCCTAGTTTCAAGTCACAATAACAACTCTTATCTTTAGAATTTTTTATCAATATCGGTAAATTACATTGAATTCCTGCATATTTTTTTGTCTCAGTACTGACACAAACGCCATGATTTAATGTTAAATTGTTAAAACATAAACATTCACGAGTAAAACACTCCCTTGGTGAAAAAGCAGCCGACGACTCGAGGTCGAGGAGCCGTACAAGCGGGATTTTTTTCGACACGAGAGAGCAACATTCGGATTTTTTTGCCGTGCGGGCGAAATGAGAAGAAATCGCTGGATACATTACGCCTATGGAGCCTGAGTAACTTATAGGGAGCTAACATATTATTCACTCATGTCATTCGTTACATTGGGTGGCAAGGATGCCGCTTGAGTGCGGATAAAGAAGTGAGGAATGTTCTCTCCTATATCAGAGAGAATTTAGAAGGGGAGTGGAAGGCCCCCCCTTTGACTCTATTAAACGTGATGACGCCCAAACAAGATGTCGCGTTGAGCTTTTTGGGGAAGGCGAGTTTCCGGTCACGTGTTCTAAAATATCTCTGTTACCAACGCATCATACCGGAAATCGACCTGCCTAGATAACGTTTAGCAGGCGACGTTGCGCTACATTCCAAACCACCCCTTCCACTCCCCTTCTAAATTCTCTCCCCTTCTAAATTCTCTCTGCCTATATCGCATGCTTAGAAAATGGGGGTTACAATCAATCGATATCTGAGGATGGGGCGCCATCTAGGTTGTGTTTGGAATAGGCGGGAATCAGGAATATAGCAATACTCTCCCGTGAGATTAAAACCCAGTGACTGTATGAGTCTTAAGATAATGTGAGGGTTTAACAATAAAATTCGAAGATCATTGGCAACTTGTAATATTGCGCTATGCATTTGTAACAGTTTGGTTGAGCTTAATGAGGTAGATTGTAATTCAGATTTAACTTCGTTTAAGTCACTATTTTATACTGTCCTTTATGAGGTTATTGTTATTGTGGTGAAAAGTTTGTTTAAAGTCATTATTTATACTGTCCTTCATGAGGTTATTGTTATTAATGGTGAAAACTTGGTTTAGCTGCTGTCTCATAGGTTGAGCCTTTCAGGCGCTCGTCTGTTTCGGAGTGGGCGGCGGCGAATTGGTGTCGCGGATGTGGTGGTGGTCCTTGGGACCAGTGACCCTCGCATTAATTATTATTTTACCGGTCCCACTATAAATTAAATTTCTAAAATGGTGAGAATAAAAAGCACGTAAAGACACAAAAGTAAAGAAGCTGAAAATTCTAATTGAATTTGAATTTTTTACTGTAGGAAAAAGTAATATATAACAATTCATAACAGTTAACTTTTATTTCTTATCACAATTTTTCAACTAGTTGCCACTAAATATCAATCAACATGTCTAATGATATTTGAAGTTCTTAATCCTTTTCTGAACTATCCTTATTCCTTATTGCATTTTACATAAATTCGGTGGCAATATCTTCTCTCGCTATCAGTAAGCCAGATCAAAATCTTGTAATGTGACCATACACTACTGAGAAATACGACTACTGACAACTAGTACTGGCTATGGTCTAGACTGTCGACTACAAGAGACTCATTCTAGAGTATAGACGCTAGACAAGATCAATGGTCAATAGAATACAAAACTTTTGTAGGCAGGGCTCGACATAAGGATATTTTTTTTACTAGTCTGCCTGACTAGTGAGCCTCCCTATCCCAATTTTTTTTAGTAGTCACTAACTAGTGAGACGCATGGTTTACGAATATTTTGGACATTTTTTTACTAGTCAAGTTGACTAGTGAGCCCCCAGATTTCGATTTATTTTAGTAGTCAAGGCATTTTTTTAGTAGTCAAGGCATTTTTTTTAGTAGTCAAATGCCTTGACTAGTGCCTTATGTCCAGCCCTGTTTGTAGGGAAGTTGTAGCCAAGAAGTACTAACTACCTAGGAGTAGAATTGGTAGAAAATGTGTTGAGCTAGAAAAATTTTAATAAGGAACCCCGAATTTATAAACTGGTCCCACCGTCTATTTTTTCCAAAAACCATAATTAATAAAGTGCTCCCTGATACCACTGACCCCAACTTTTGGAATAAATAAACTGGTCCGAGCAATTAATAAACTGGTTTGGGACTTGTAAACCTGTCTTATTTCCTACCCTGTAGTGACAGCCCATGTAAACAAAGATGGCCGCGAGATACACGGACGCTCAGGAGGTTTAAGCCTCGGTCTTTAGTGTATCCGGGAGACGGGGACTCGGGGTCCGAGTAACGGGAGTTTCTGAAGCGTTTGCAAATCTTATTTAAATTTATATTTTTATTATTATGTAACCGATTTATATTACTGAACGAATTGTACCTTATACTGTAGCAGACCACCCTAAAAGTTAGGCCAAGGTTTTTCAACTGTTGCTGATATTTAACTAGTTATGCCCAAAGAACTTGGAACATATAAGCCCCCTAGAATTACACATCAAATCTACGCTTCGCGCGCCCGGTTTTTTCAACAAGTATACTTTATCATTCGTCGGTAGCGCCATCTATGTGTGTGGCGCATAACTAGAATTTCTATATTTTATTTTTTGCGCGAAAATGAAACATTTTCAAACTTTTTGGCGGGAAATAGCGCGATTTCAAAGTGCTTTTAGATTAATACACTAAATGTTTAAATATAGTTTTTAAACGTTTAATAACATAATATAAACTATTCATTATTGAGAAAAACACTTTCTTGCGGTAATTTCAAAGTGTGCGAGTAAAAAGTGGGCAAAAAATGTTCAATTGAGGAATGTAAAAATACACGGAGGAATAAAAATGTTTCTTTTCTTTGCTCCATTCAATTGATGAGCTAGGGCTGTATAGCCTTACAGCTCCAACTTGAACTTATACACTGATAATATAGTAAAAAGGTTGTCAAAGAGTTTATAGTACAGGAAAAATAGGTTTGAACCCGCAACAAATTGAAACAAAGCTGAAAATTTCAGATCTTATAGATTTTTGGGCGCTCTTTAACGTGGTGTGGTCTCCCACACTCTCCCATTGGAGGAATTACCGCCATATTGGAAAATGGCGGACAAAATCGAGAAAACGTTTAACAACTCCGGTTCTACTTAACCGATTAACACGTAATTAGGCTTCAATTGTAGATCACCTTCAAACACATAATTCACCTCTTAAGATATTTTGTCCTACAACTAACCGGAAGTTCACAATCTGACCCTGAAGATTAGCCTCATATAAAAAATGGGGATTTAAAGCATTTATGGTTTCTATTTTCAGAATAAGTTTCCAAAATTAAACATATAGTTCCTATTACTGACAAATTTTGTTTCTTTTCTGACCGGAGCTATAATGTATAGTATGGGAGAGGGTAAAACAGCCTTTGTACTATCATAAAACTAAATGTTTTAATATATACCATTGTTCGCCCACACTTGTCAATACGGCTAAAGTTGAGTTAAAGCGTGTGAAACAAAGTTGACATAACCAAGTGTATACTTTCAATGAAGATGAGCTTTTGAATTAGCTTCTCTTCCACCAACAAGTGCGGCAGCAAAGCAGTATTCAAATAGAGTTTATCGCAAAGTTCAAACGTGGCTTGGAAGCAGCCTAAATGCTAGAGAATGGGGTTGGAGACAAATAGGATCTGAACTGAAATATGAATGCGGTAAAACTGGTCCAGTCTGTTCTTCAATTTGTAGACAATGCAATGGAGTATCTTGTTCAAATGAACATAGAGATTTTGAGGCTCAGCCTCAAGTAGAGGACTATGATTAAACTTAAGCTTAACCAATATTGATAAATATACTAATATACAAGTTGGTAAACCAAAATAAACCTCTCCGATACCAGACGCAATTAAGAGGTTATTCTTAAATAATTAAGAAAATATAACTGATATTAATTGCTTTAGTCGTCAGTAGTTTAACGTAATTCTACTGAAGTCGTTTTAAGAAACTTAATTCCTAAAATAATTTTAAACATAGCTATTGTTGACGTTTGAATTCTAGCGTATGCCTCTTTAACAATTTTTCGAAATTTTAGGGTATATAAGGCGATTGATTCACAATAAATGATAAGAAATCCGCAATTGCATGAACCTTTGGTTGAAGCCCTGCAATTGGGAGGCTAGACGTTTCTCGTAACCCTAGCCGATCGCCACTCACTTCTTGATTCTAACGTTGGGAGTAGAAGCCAAAAATTACTGCGAACACGTTTTGCTCCGATTTGCCAACTGCGGACGCAGTGACCGACACACAGACAGATAGACACCCCCCACACACACGTCCAGTATAATACCTCTCCGTGACGTCATCGTCACTTAAAGAGGTAAAAATATAATGGGAATAATATATTTTAGGTTTAAAACCCTCTTTGCATTTATTTCGCTTGAAACCGTTTCGAAATACTCGAAAATTAGATTTGCCTTAACTTCCGGGCTGGATTGTGAACTTCCGTTTAGTTGTTGGACAACATATCTTTAGGATAAATTATGTGTTTGAAAGTAATCTACAATTGAAGCCTAATAACTTGTTAATCGGGTTAGTAGAACCAGAGTTATTAATTTTTTCTCGATTTTGGAAATGTATTCTGAATATAGAAACCATAAAATGCTTTAAATTCCCATTTTTATTTGAGGCTAATCTTCAGAGTCAGATTGTGAACTTCCAGTTAGTTGTAGGACAAAATATCTTAGAGATGAATTATGTGTTTGAAGGTGATCTACAATTGAAGCCTAATTACGTGTTAATCGGTTAAGTAGAACCGGAGTTATTAAACGTTTTCTCGATTTTGTCCGCCATTTTCCAATATGGCGGAAATTCCTCCAATGGGAGAGTGTGGGAGACCACACCACGTTAAAGAGCGCCCAAAAATCTATAAGATCTGAAATTTTCAGCTTTGTTTCAATTTGTTGCGGGTTCCCTCTGTTTTTGAGCTAAAATGACTGTACTATTAAATAGAGAAAGAGTGGGCTGGCCAACTACTTCGGTAGGAATGGAGTTCCAGATGGGAACAGTCCTCCTGGCATAAGTAAGCAAAGCGCGAAAATTGTCCCACAATTTTACATTATTTTTATTACTAACTGCAACTTAAATAAAGATATCCGGTTGATCAGTCCAGTTTGTTAGTAAAATGGCTCAATGCCATTGGAATATCAAATTGGTCTCCAGGGAAAAATACCGCGATTTGTACAGGGTTGCCACAGAATTTTCGAAACCAAATTCCCTGACTTCCAGGTTTTCCTGACATTTTTCTTAGATATTCCCTGACCTTTTTAGGCCGAAAACGTAAATTTTTGCAGCACGTTTTATGTGCTTTTAATTAAATAAACCCTCTACATAGAGTTTTCCCATGTATTTGTTACCTTAAAATGATTAAGAAACATAACAGTCTAAGAGGTTTTTTTAAAGGCATTTACTTGACATAAAAACAATTCTAGACAGCATTTTTAAGGATTGCTCAAGAGTTCACTCTGTGTTAAGAAGAGAGCATGAGGAGAAAACTTTCATTACTCTTTCAATAAAGACATCCCCAGAAATTTTACTCACTTAAATCAATTTCCCTGACTTTTCAACCCATTTTTAAATTCCCTGACTTTTCCAGGTTTTCCAGGTACTGTGGCAACCCTGTGAGCAATCATTTTCAAATATCTGACTATAGGAAAGTCACCAAAATAAGTTTTTTGTCACTTGGGCAAAACCGCTATTCTACATTACTTTTGCGTGTACCCACAAACCCACGCCTAAGAGATGGAATTATATTTTATTAAAGAAATTTTAGACTCCAACGGTGTTTTCAAACTTTTAATCATTAATTATGGAAAACATAGTCGGGCTAGCAAAAAGAGCGATAGTTTAGGGTCATCAAAATCTGTTGATATCTACTAATATATTGTTTTAATCAAAAACAAAAATTACCTTCCAACGTACAAACTGTCTCAAAACCATTTAGATATTTTTTCGGAGTAGTAAGACAAAAAGGTGGATGGAACAACAATCCCACGATTTTAAAATTTAAAGGAGCTTATAAGAACGCCTTTCTGGTTGAGGGTTCTGGCTGTGCAAATGTCTTGGCTCGTGATAATACTGTGTCACCAAATTTTTCTGAGGTGACAACAAATTTTCTCCAAGCTAACAGAGGACATTTATATATTGATGGGTCAAACCTATTGAGAGACACCATCATTCACTATTTTGGCTGGATTTGTGTACGGAAACTGCACAAAGTCCTCAAATGCAATCAATGCAAACTTGCACAAGAAAAACCTCTTAATCACAAGAGTTTTCACGACTACTGCATTACGACCACGTCGACCAGAGGATTAATTGTTAGAGATCATGGTAGTTTAATAAATCCTTCGGAGAGTGTAGTGAAAATTCTTGATCTCACCAAAAAATGCCTGCGGATGCAAAACCTTGAAAATATTGGTGGTACTGCTTCTAAAACAATTGCTATCAAAATTTAATCCCTCGTAAAAAGGTGTCTGATGCGTGAAAACATTTTTCCCAAGAAATTGGATGAAAACATTGTCTGAACTTTCTAGTTTCCAAAGTTATTCGTATTTTTAATGAAAAAATGAAAATGGAAGCTGTTAGAAAAAAGCTTACCAAATTGATATTATTTTAAGGACAATAATAACAACAGCTAAGCCTACAATTGCTTCAAAACATATTTAATATTATAGGCCTACTTTTCACAATAAATAATATAAAAACAATATTTAAAAACATTTTCATTACCGCGTCTATGCGCCCAAATTCATAAGCAATTAAAGCAAATGAGAAAAATTCAGCTTCAGCAAAGCAGACGACAGATAATTATTTCGTCTCAAGCATTATAGATGGCGTTACCAACGAATGATAAAGTTATCGTTTAAAAAAAAGTGGGCTTGGAAATTGAAAAATTCGAGCGTGGCTGTGTAATTCTAGGGGCTTATATGTTCCAAGTTCTTTGGTTAAAACATAACCCTATATTTTGTTTTATCATATCAAAAGATCGTTCCCCAAGTTTTTCTTCAGCATCCACTTTTCATACAAAATATTATTAATGAGAATCGCTTAATATTTCCTGAGCTATGTCGTTAATTTTAACAAATGGTACATTGAGAAAAGGCTATGCGAATAGTTATATTTCTTAACCATTTTATTAGTCATTGTAGCGTACACGCAGAGTAGTTGAAAAAATGCCCTAATGAATCAGAGCTAAACTACCACGCAAGTTTTTTCCCGCTTTTACGCGCTCAAAGATCAAGATGAATTTCACTCATTCGATTCATTCTTTCCACCACAAATTAAACGATTTTTTTCATATCGTAGGGGCTCTATTATATCAGGAGCCGATTAGGCTTCACACTTAAAGTGAGTAACATGTCTCTGGACGAGTTACACGATTTATTCTAAGCTCCTAGGAAAGAACCTCTCCACATACGGAGGAAAATAATTCGGTAACGCGACTCCTTACGCCTTCTCTACCTTAAGAACCGATTTACCAGGTACATGAATTCGAGAACTACTATAAAGAACGAGAAGGGTTTCTAATATTCTTTAGTTAAAACTGTTCACAATACCAAAATTATTTGGGAGTTAGGCACGAAGATCTCATCCATCTGGGTAACTTTTGTTTAGACTATTTAAGACGCTGTGAATCTGTTTTTTTTAACGGAATTTTTACTGTTCTCGCGGCTGCAGCGGGCCCGGCAGCAGGCGACTCAAGATGGACCGCTCAGGCTCAGTCGCTGATACCTAGCCAAGGCTTAGTATAGTTTTCGAGTCTAATTTTATTCTTAGAGCTACTTTTCTGTTGATATTACACTAAAGAAATCTTAAAATATTTAGTTGAAAACTTATTAAATGATTCGAAAATTTTCGAAACTTGAGCTTTTAAACGTTGAATGAATATTTTATAACGACTACCGAACGATACCGCAAATTTGCCTTCCGAGCTTCGCGGTTAGGTCTCGATTTGATGTCCAATGCAAGAAAATAGCATTGGAGCCGTCGCCGACTGGTCTGGTATTAAAGAAGTTATCTACGGTTAGAGGCTTATGATTGTTTTAAAGCTTTTTTTTGGTCTGCTAGTTTTTACCTCGGTAAAGTCATAAAATCCATGACCAAAGCTATGGAAAAGATAGACTCACGTACTTCATGTGTGAAAGCCTAATCTTTATATTAACTCTTTTTCTTAGGTGTCTAATAAATTAGATTTTTCCCTTTTTCAAAATAAATACGAGTATGATCACTCAATTTGATGTTCCAATATCAAATAAGTTAAAGAAAAAAGGCCTAGTGCGGTGAGTTATATAATATAGCTCCCCACCTCATTTTTTCTCGCGCTCAAAGAACATGAATTCCACTTACGAACTACACCCTGTCATTGTAAATTGAGATGTGCGTATAATAAGTGATAAAAATTAAAGAGACTGTAATGAAGTCGGCGGACGGTTAATTTTAAAGCAAACAACCCCCCCCCCTCCCAACAATCGTTGACGTGTGTAAAACGCGTCAAAAAGAAATTATTTCGCGACTGTAAAGCGGTTGCTCTCATCCGGTTGATCTCTCTTGTGATTTGGTGTGATTAGCCCAATTGTATCACCTGCTGAATATCACAAAAATAGGAAAATTCTAGGCCTGTGAGAGTCCAGATATTTTTGGTTTGAGTCGAGTCTGGAGTCCTGGAGTCCTAAAAGAAGCTCTTATAGAATCTAGAGTCTAGTATTTTAATTGGTATCGAGTTGAAGGTATTTTTGGACTTGATAAGGCGCGAATTCTCGTTACAGACCTTCTAAAGTTTTCAACAGTAACATCTTCCAACACAAAAGGTACCTCTATCACAATACTCGTTTTCCTAAGAAAATGAATTTCATTCGGAGCGGTCATTTTATTGATGGCGAAGTATCATAATTAATACCGCTTACATTTTATCTATAATAAAACTAAATTGTTTTCTTACTGTAAAGTATTATTTGGTCAATTATTTTACCAGGGGGCTGGGGCCCAAGGCAACACCAGGGAGTAAGCCAAAAATTTTAATTCCTTATAGGATAATATTAATCATAGGATTTTATACGAGAAAAAGTGTGTTTTTATAGGAAATATAGTACTAAAAATCCTCATGTGTAACCCTATTTCAGCCCAAACTATGTAGAACAAGATGGCCCCGGCCAGATTACACTTTTCGCGGCGCCCTCTAGTGACTAGAATTAGTATTACTATATTCATTGACCCCGACAAATTGAAAATTTTCAGGTTTTTTTCCATTGTTTATAAGATAGCATTCCGATTATGAATAAAACCAATCTAGTAAGAATTTGGTTTACAGTTTAATTAAATAAGTAATTAACTGTAGTGTTCAAGTCTTGGTGGATTAATTAGGCGAGATATACTAATCAATATCCAAGATTTATTCTACCATATGATTATGGTCATTCCATGAGTTAATAATATGTTAGCTCCCTATAAGTTACTCAGGTAATTCATTTTTATACTCCAGCGTTTTCTCCCGCGCCGCCGGCTTCCCAATTATATGCGACGCTCTGCGGCCGCCACGTGAACGAAAATCTTATTTACTCTTCTTTCCGGTTTTTCTCCGGAAGCGCGTGTAGTGGAAACTAGCCAATGATATCCGAGCTATTTTAGTAGCCTCGGTTAAGAAAACAGTTAAGAGATCACTGGATTGGATTTAGCTCAGTTGTATAATTTTCTGGTTTCAAGTAGAGATGGCCGATACCAGGCTTAACCCGATACCGATCGATACCGGTGCAAACATGAACCGATACCGATATTTACTCACTAAGATCCAAAGCCCGATATTTCAACCGATACCGATATGGTATCGGTACCGGTTCATCCTTATACAGGCGCGTACTAAGAAAGATTTTCGCTTAATAGTTGTTAGATAAACTGAATTCGGGTACTTTTTATATAAATGAGAAATTGTGACGATTGAAATTCATAGAAATGAGATATTATCACCGTAAATACGTTACCGAAAGACCTAAAAATTTCATGTAGCGCCATATAACGCATTTTAAACGAGTATCGATTAAACCAACCGATCCGTTACTATCGGGAAACCCCGAGTATCGGTGCCGATACCGATATGGTATCGGTACCGGTTCATCCCTAGTTTCAAGTCACAATAACAACTCTTATCTTTAGAATTTTTTATCAATATCGGTAAATTACATTGAATTCCTGCATATTTTTTTGTCTCAGTACTGACACAAACGCCATGATTTAATGTTAAATTGTTAAAACATAAACATTCACGAGTAAAACACTCCCTTGGTGAAAAAGCAGCCGACGACTCGAGGTCGAGGAGCCGTACAAGCGGGATTTTTTTCGACACGAGAGAGCAACATTCGGAATTTTTTGCCGTGCGGGCGAAATGAGAAGAAATCGCTGGATACATTACGCCTATGGAGCCTGAGTAACTTATAGGGAGCTAACATATTATTCACTCATGTCATTCGTTACATTGGGTGGCAAGGATGCCGCTTGAGTGCGGATAAAGAAGTGAGGAATGTTCTCTCCTATATCAGAGAGAATTTAGAAGGGGAGTGGAAGGCCCCCCCTTTGACTCTATTAAACGTGATGACGCCCAAACACGATGTCGCGTTGAGCTTTTTGGGGAAGGCGAGTTTCCGGTCACGTGTTCTAAAATATCTCTGTTACCAACGCATCATACCGGAAATCGACCTGCCTAGATAACGTTTAGCAGGCGACGTTGCTCTACATTCCAAACCACCCCTTCCACTCCCCTTCTAAATTCTCTCCCCTTCTAAATTCTCTCTGCCTATATCGCATGCTTAGAAAATGGGGGTTACAATCAATCGATATCTGAGGATGGGGCGCCATCTAGGTTGTGTTTGGAATAGGCGGGAATCAGGAATATAGCAATACTCTCCCGTGAGATTAAAACCCAGTGACTGTATGAGTCTTAAGATAATGTGAGGGTTTAACAATAAAATTCGAAGATCATTGGCAACTTGTAATATTGCGCTATGCATTTGTAACAGTTTGGTTGAGCTTAATGAGGTAGATTGTAATTCAGATTTAACTTCGTTTAAGTCACTATTTTATACTGTCCTTTATGAGGTTATTGTTATTGTGGTGAAAAGTTTGTTTAAAGTCATTATTTATACTGTCCTTCATGAGGTTATTGTTATTAATGGTGAAAACTTGGTTTAGCTGCTGTCTCATAGGTTGAGCCTTTCAGGCGCTCGTCTGTTTCGGAGTGGGCGGCGGCGAATTGGTGTCGCGGATGTGGTGGTGGTCCTTGGGACCAGTGACCCTCGCATTAATTATTATTTTACCGGTCCCACTATAAATTAAATTTCTAAAATGGTGAGAATAAAAAGCACGTAAAGACACAAAAGTAAAGAAGCTGAAAATTCTAATTGAATTTGAATTTTTTACTGTAGGAAAAAGTAATATATAACAATTCATAACAGTTAACTTTTATTTCTTATCACAATTTTTCAACTAGTTGCCACTAAATATCAATCAACATGTCTAATGATATTTGAAGTTCTTAATCCTTTTCTGAACTATCCTTATTCCTTATTGCATTTTACATAAATTCGGTGGCAATATCTTCTCTCGCTATCAGTAAGCCAGATCAAAATCTTGTAATGTGACCATACACTACTGAGAAATACGACTACTGACAACTAGTACTGGCTATGGTCTAGACTGTCGACTACAAGAGACTCATTCTAGAGTATAGACGCTAGACAAGATCAATGGTCAATAGAATACAAAACTTTTGTAGGCAGGGCTCGACATAAGGATATTTTTTTTACTAGTCTGCCTGACTAGTGAGCCTCCCTATCCCAATTTTTTTTAGTAGTCACTAACTAGTGAGACGCATGGTTTACGAATATTTTGGACATTTTTTTACTAGTCAAGTTGACTAGTGAGCCCCCAGATTTCGATTTATTTTAGTAGTCAAGGCATTTTTTTAGTAGTCAAGGCATTTTTTTTAGTAGTCAAATGCCTTGACTAGTGCCTTATGTCCAGCCCTGTTTGTAGGGAAGTTGTAGCCAAGAAGTACTAACTACCTAGGAGTAGAATTGGTAGAAAATGTGTTGAGCTAGAAAAATTTTAATAAGGAACCCCGAATTTATAAACTGGTCCCACCGTCTATTTTTTCCAAAAACCATAATTAATAAAGTGCTCCCTGATACCACTGACCCCAACTTTTGGAATAAATAAACTGGTCCGAGCAATTAATAAACTGGTTTGGGACTTGTAAACCTGTCTTATTTCCTACCCTGTAGTGACAGCCCATGTAAACAAAGATGGCCGCGAGATACACGGACGCTCAGGAGGTTTAAGCCTCGGTCTTTAGTGTATCCGGGAGACGGGGACTCGGGGTCCGAGTAACGGGAGTTTCTGAAGCGTTTGCAAATCTTATTTAAATTTATATTTTTATTATTATGTAACCGATTTATATTACTGAACGAATTGTACCTTATACTGTAGCAGACCACCCTAAAAGTTAGGCCAAGGTTTTTCAACTGTTGCTGATATTTAACTAGTTATGCCCAAAGAACTTGGAACATATAAGCCCCCTAGAATTACACATCAAATCTACGCTTCGCGCGCCCGGTTTTTTCAACAAGTATACTTTATCATTCGTCGGTAGCGCCATCTATGTGTGTGGCGCATAACTAGAATTTCTATATTTTATTTTTTGCGCGAAAATGAAACATTTTCAAACTTTTTGGCGGGAAATAGCGCGATTTCAAAGTGCTTTTAGATTAATACACTAAATGTTTAAATATAGTTTTTAAACGTTTAATAACATAATATAAACTATTCATTATTGAGAAAAACACTTTCTTGCGGTAATTTCAAAGTGTGCGAGTAAAAAGTGGGCAAAAAATGTTCAATTGAGGAATGTAAAAATACACGGAGGAATAAAAATGTTTCTTTTCTTTGCTCCATTCAATTGATGAGCTAGGGCTGTATAGCCTTACAGCTCCAACTTGAACTTATACACTGATAATATAGTAAAAAGGTTGTCAAAGAGTTTATAGTACAGGAAAAATAGGTTTGAACCCGCAACAAATTGAAACAAAGCTGAAAATTTCAGATCTTATAGATTTTTGGGCGCTCTTTAACGTGGTGTGGTCTCCCACACTCTCCCATTGGAGGAATTACCGCCATATTGGAAAATGGCGGACAAAATCGAGAAAACGTTTAACAACTCCGGTTCTACTTAACCGATTAACACGTAATTAGGCTTCAATTGTAGATCACCTTCAAACACATAATTCACCTCTTAAGATATTTTGTCCTACAACTAACCGGAAGTTCACAATCTGACCCTGAAGATTAGCCTCATATAAAAAATGGGGATTTAAAGCATTTATGGTTTCTATTTTCAGAATAAGTTTCCAAAATTAAACATATAGTTCCTATTACTGACAAATTTTGTTTCTTTTCTGACCGGAGCTGTAATGTATAGTATGGGAGAGGGTAAAACAGCCTTTGTACTATCATAAAACTAAATGTTTTAATATATACCATTGTTCGCCCACACTTGTCAATACGGCTAAAGTTGAGTTAAAGCGTGTGAAACAAAGTTGACATAACCAAGTGTATACTTTCAATGAAGATGAGCTTTTGAATTAGCTTCTCTTCCACCAACAAGTGCGGCAGCAAAGCAGTATTCAAATAGAGTTTATCGCAAAGTTCAAACGTGGCTTGGAAGCAGCCTAAATGCTAGAGAATGGGGTTGGAGACAAATAGGATCTGAACTGAAATATGAATGCGGTAAAACTGGTCCAGTCTGTTCTTCAATTTGTAGACAATGCAATGGAGTATCTTGTTCAAATGAACATAGAGATTTTGAGGCTCAGCCTCAAGTAGAGGACTATGATTAAACTTAAGCTTAACCAATATTGATAAATATACTAATATACAAGTTGGTAAACCAAAATAAACCTCTCCGATACCAGACGCAATTAAGAGGTTATTCTTAAATAATTAAGAAAATATAACTGATATTAATTGCTTTAGTCGTCAGTAGTTTAACGTAATTCTACTGAAGTCGTTTTAAGAAACTTAATTCCTAAAATAATTTTAAACATAGCTATTGTTGACGTTTGAATTCTAGCGTATGCCTCTTTAACAATTTTTCGAAATTTTAGGGTATATAGGGCGATTGATTCACAATAAATGATAAGAAATCCGCAATTGCATGAACCTTTGGTTGAAGCCCTGCAATTGGGAGGCTAGACGTTTCTCGTAACCCTAGCCGATCGCCACTCACTTCTTGATTCTAACGTTGGGAGTAGAAGCCAAAAATTACTGCGAACACGTTTTGCTCCGATTTGCCAACTGCGGACGCAGTGACCGACACACAGACAGATAGACACCCCCCACACACACGTCCAGTATAATACCTCTCCGTGACGTCATCGTCACTTAAAGAGGTAAAAATATAATGGGAATAATATATTTTAGGTTTAAAACCCTCTTTGCATTTATTTCGCTTGAAACCGTTTCGAAATACTCGAAAATTAGATTTGCCTTAACTTCCGGGCTGGATTGTGAACTTCCGTTTAGTTGTTGGACAACATATCTTTAGGATAAATTATGTGTTTGAAAGTAATCTACAATTGAAGCCTAATAACTTGTTAATCGGGTTAGTAGAACCAGAGTTATTAATTTTTTCTCGATTTTGGAAATGTATTCTGAATATAGAAACCATAAAATGCTTTAAATTCCCATTTTTATTTGAGGCTAATCTTCAGAGTCAGATTGTGAACTTCCAGTTAGTTGTAGGACAAAATATCTTAAGAGATGAATTATGTGTTTGAAGGTGATCTACAATTGAAGCCTAATTACGTGTTAATCGGTTAAGTAGAACCGGAGTTATTAAACGTTTTCTCGATTTTGTCCGCCATTTTCCAATATGGCGGAAATTCCTCCAATGGGAGAGTGTGGGAGACCACACCACGTTAAAGAGCGCCCAAAAATCTATAAGATCTGAAATTTTCAGCTTTGTTTCAATTTGTTGCGGGTTCCCTCTGTTTTTGAGCTAAAATGACTGTACTATTAAATAGAGAAAGAGTGGGCTGGCCAACTACTTCGGTAGGAATGGAGTTCCAGATGGGAACAGTCCTCCTGGCATAAGTAAGCAAAGCGCGAAAATTGTCCCACAATTTTACATTATTTTTATTACTAACTGCAACTTAAATAAAGATATCCGGTTGATCAGTCCAGTTTGTTAGTAAAATGGCTCAATGCCATTGGAATATCAAATTGGTCTCCAGGGAAAAATACCGCGATTTGTACAGGGTTGCCACAGAATTTTCGAAACCAAATTCCCTGACTTCCAGGTTTTCCTGACATTTTTCTTAGATATTCCCTGACCTTTTTAGGCCGAAAACGTAAATTTTTGCAGCACGTTTTATGTGCTTTTAATTAAATAAACCCTCTACATAGAGTTTTCCCATGTATTTGTTACCTTAAAATGATTAAGAAACATAACAGTCTAAGAGGTTTTTTTAAAGGCATTTACTTGACATAAAAACAATTCTAGACAGCATTTTTAAGGATTGCTCAAGAGTTCACTCTGTGTTAAGAAGAGAGCATGAGGAGAAAACTTTCATTACTCTTTCAATAAAGACATCCCCAGAAATTTTACTCACTTAAATCAATTTCCCTGACTTTTCAACCCATTTTTAAATTCCCTGACTTTTCCAGGTTTTCCAGGTACTGTGGCAACCCTGTGAGCAATCATTTTCAAATATCTGACTATAGGAAAGTCACCAAAATAAGTTTTTTGTCACTTGGGCAAAACCGCTATTCTACATTACTTTTGCGTGTACCCACAAACCCACGCCTAAGAGATGGAATTATATTTTATTAAAGAAATTTTAGACTCCAACGGTGTTTTCAAACTTTTAATCATTAATTATGGAAAACATAGTCGGGCTAGCAAAAAGAGCGATAGTTTAGGGTCATCAAAATCTGTTGATATCTACTAATATATTGTTTTAATCAAAAACAAAAATTACCTTCCAACGTACAAACTGTCTCAAAACCATTTAGATATTTTTTCGGAGTAGTAAGACAAAAAGGTGGATGGAACAACAATCCCACGATTTTAAAATTTAAAGGAGCTTATAAGAACGCCTTTCTGGTTGAGGGTTCTGGCTGTGCAAATGTCTTGGCTCGTGATAATACTGTGTCACCAAATTTTTCTGAGGTGACAACAAATTTTCTCCAAGCTAACAGAGGACATTTATATATTGATGGGTCAAACCTATTGAGAGACACCATCATTCACTATTTTGGCTGGATTTGTGTACGGAAACTGCACAAAGTCCTCAAATGCAATCAATGCAAACTTGCACAAGAAAAACCTCTTAATCACAAGAGTTTTCACGACTACTGCATTACGACCACGTCGACCAGAGGATTAATTGTTAGAGATCATGGTAGTTTAATAAATCCTTCGGAGAGTGTAGTGAAAATTCTTGATCTCACCAAAAAATGCCTGCGGATGCAAAACCTTGAAAATATTGGTGGTACTGCTTCTAAAACAATTGCTATCAAAATTTAATCCCTCGTAAAAAGGTGTCTGATGCGTGAAAACATTTTTCCCAAGAAATTGGATGAAAACATTGTCTGAACTTTCTAGTTTCCAAAGTTATTCGTATTTTTAATGAAAAAATGAAAATGGAAGCTGTTAGAAAAAAGCTTACCAAATTGATATTATTTTAAGGACAATAATAACAACAGCTAAGCCTACAATTGCTTCAAAACATATTTAATATTATAGGCCTACTTTTCACAATAAATAATATAAAAACAATATTTAAAAACATTTTCATTACCGCGTCTATGCGCCCAAATTCATAAGCAATTAAAGCAAATGAGAAAAATTCAGCTTCAGCAAAGCAGACGACAGATAATTATTTCGTCTCAAGCATTATAGATGGCGTTACCAACGAATGATAAAGTTATCGTTTAAAAAAAAGTGGGCTTGGAAATTGAAAAATTCGAGCGTGGCTGTGTAATTCTAGGGGCTTATATGTTCCAAGTTCTTTGGTTAAAACATAACCCTATATTTTGTTTTATCATATCAAAAGATCGTTCCCCAAGTTTTTCTTCAGCATCCACTTTTCATACAAAATATTATTAATGAGAATCGCTTAATATTTCCTGAGCTATGTCGTTAATTTTAACAAATGGTACATTGAGAAAAGGCTATGCGAATAGTTATATTTCTTAACCATTTTATTAGTCATTGTAGCGTACACGCAGAGTAGTTGAAAAAATGCCCTAATGAATCAGAGCTAAACTACCACGCAAGTTTTTTCCCGCTTTTACGCGCTCAAAGATCAAGATGAATTTCACTCATTCGATTCATTCTTTCCACCACAAATTAAAGGATTTTTTTCATATCGTAGGGGCTCTATTATATCAGGAGCCGATTAGGCTTCACACTTAAAGTGAGTAACATGTCTCTGGACGAGTTACACGATTTATTCTAAGCTCCTAGGAAAGAACCTCTCCACATACGGAGGAAAATAATTCGGTAACGCGACTCCTTACGCCTTCTCTACCTTAAGAACCGATTTACCAGGTACATGAATTCGAGAACTACTATAAAGAACGAGAAGGGTTTCTAATATTCTTTAGTTAAAACTGTTCACAATACCAAAATTATTTGGGAGTTAGGCACGAAGATCTCATCCATCTGGGTAACTTTTGTTTAGACTATTTAAGACGCTGTGAATCTGTTTTTTTTAACGGAATTTTTACTGTTCTCGCGGCTGCAGCGGGCCCGGCAGCAGGCGACTCAAGATGGACCGCTCAGGCTCAGTCGCTGATACCTAGCCAAGGCTTAGTATAGTTTTCGAGTCTAATTTTATTCTTAGAGCTACTTTTCTGTTGATATTACACTAAAGAAATCTTAAAATATTTAGTTGAAAACTTATTAAATGATTCGAAAATTTTCGAAACTTGAGCTTTTAAACGTTGAATGAATATTTTATAACGACTACCGAACGATACCGCAAATTTGCCTTCCGAGCTTCGCGGTTAGGTCTCGATTTGATGTCCAATGCAAGAAAATAGCATTGGAGCCGTCGCCGACTGGTCTGGTATTAAAGAAGTTATCTACGGTTAGAGGCTTATGATTGTTTTAAAGCTTTTTTTTTGGTCTGCTAGTTTTTACCTCGGTAAAGTCATAAAATCCATGACCAAAGCTATGGAAAAGATAGACTCACGTACTTCATGTGTGAAAGCCTAATCTTTATATTAACTCTTTTTCTTAGGTGTCTAATAAATTAGATTTTTCCCTTTTTCAAAATAAATACGAGTATGATCACTCAATTTGATGTTCCAATATCAAATAAGTTAAAGAAAAAAGGCCTAGTGCGGTGAGTTATATAATATAGCTCCCCACCTCATTTTTTCTCGCGCTCAAAGAACATGAATTCCACTTACGAACTACACCCTGTCATTGTAAATTGAGATGTGCGTATAATAAGTGATAAAAATTAAAGAGACTGTAATGAAGTCGGCGGACGGTTAATTTTAAAGCAAACAACCCCCCCCCCCCTCCCAACAATCGTTGACGTGTGTAAAACGCGTCAAAAAGAAATTATTTCGCGACTGTAAAGCGGTTGCTCTCATCCGGTTGATCTCTCTTGTGATTTGGTGTGATTAGCCCAATTGTATCACCTGCTGAATATCACAAAAATAGGAAAATTCTAGGCCTGTGAGAGTCCAGATATTTTTGGTTTGAGTCGAGTCTGGAGTCCTGGAGTCCTAAAAGAAGCTCTTATAGAATCTAGAGTCTAGTATTTTAATTGGTATCGAGTTGAAGGTATTTTTGGACTTGATAAGGCGCGAATTCTCGTTACAGACCTTCTAAAGTTTTCAACAGTAACATCTTCCAACACAAAAGGTACCTCTATCACAATACTCGTTTTCCTAAGAAAATGAATTTCATTCGGAGCGGTCATTTTATTGATGGCGAAGTATCATAATTAATACCGCTTACATTTTATCTATAATAAAACTAATTTGTTTTCTTACTGTAAAGTATTATTTGGTCAATTATTTTACCAGGGGGCTGGGGCCCAAGGCAACACCAGGGAGTAAGCCAAAAATTTTAATTCCTTATAGGATAATATTAATCATAGGATTTTATACGAGAAAAAGTGTGTTTTTATAGGAAATATAGTACTAAAAATCCTCATGTGTAACCCTATTTCAGCCCAAACTATGTAGAACAAGATGGCCCCGGCCAGATTACACTTTTCGCGGCGCCCTCTAGTGACTAGAATTAGTATTACTATATTCATTGACCCCGACAAATTGAAAATTTTCAGGTTTTTTTCCATTGTTTATAAGATAGCATTCCGATTATGAATAAAACCAATCTAGTAAGAATTTGGTTTACAGTTTAATTAAATAAGTAATTAACTGTAGTGTTCAAGTCTTGGTGGATTAATTAGGCGAGATATACTAATCAATATCCAAGATTTATTCTACCATATGATTATGGTCATTCCATGAGTTAATAATATGTTAGCTCCCTATAAGTTACTCAGGTAATTCATTTTTATACTCCAGCGTTTTCTCCCGCGCCGCCGGCTTCCCAATTATATGCGACGCTCTGCGGCCGCCACGTGAACGAAAATCTTATTTACTCTTCTTTCCGGTTTTTCTCCGGAAGCGCGTGTAGTGGAAGCTAGCCAATGATATCCGAGCTATTTTAGTAGCCTCGGTTAAGAAAACAGTTAAGAGATCACTGGATTGGATTTAGCTCAGTTGTATAATTTTCTGGTTTCAAGTAGAGATGGCCGATACCAGGCTTAACCCGATACCGATCGATACCGGTGCAAACATGAACCGATACCGATATTTACTCACTAAGATCCAAAGCCCGATATTTCAACCGATACCGATATGGTATCGGTACCGGTTCATCCTTATACAGGCGCGTACTAAGAAAGATTTTCGCTTAATAGTTGTTAGATAAACTGAATTCGGGTACTTCTTATATAAATGAGAAATTGTGACGATTGAAATTCATAGAAATGAGATATTATCACCGTAAATACGTTACCGAAAGACCTAAAAATTTCATGTAGCGCCATATAACGCATTTTAAACGAGTATCGATTAAACCAACCGATCCGTTACTATCGGGAAACCCCGAGTATCGGTGCCGATACCGATATGGTATCGGTACCGGTTCATCCCTAGTTTCAAGTCACAATAACAACTCTTATCTTTAGAATTTTTTATCAATATCGGTAAATTACATTGAATTCCTGCATATTTTTTTGTCTCAGTACTGACACAAACGCCATGATTTAATGTTAAATTGTTAAAACATAAACATTCACGAGTAAAACACTCCCTTGGTGAAAAAGCAGCCGACGACTCGAGGTCGAGGAGCCGTACAAGCGGGATTTTTTTCGACACGAGAGAGCAACATTCGGATTTTTTTGCCGTGCGGGCGAAATGAGAAGAAATCGCTGGATACATTACGCCTATGGAGCCTGAGTAACTTATAGGGAGCTAACATATTATTCACTCATGTCATTCGTTACATTGGGTGGCAAGGATGCCGCTTGAGTGCGGATAAAGAAGTGAGGAATGTTCTCTCCTATATCAGAGAGAATTTAGAAGGGGAGTGGAAGGCCCCCCCTTTGACTCTATTAAACGTGATGACGCCCAAACAAGATGTCGCGTTGAGCTTTTTGGGGAAGGCGAGTTTCCGGTCACGTGTTCTAAAATATCTCTGTTACCAACGCATCATACCGGAAATCGACCTGCCTAGATAACGTTTAGCAGGCGACGTTGCTCTACATTCCAAACCACCCCTTCCACTCCCCTTCTAAATTCTCTCCCCTTCTAAATTCTCTCTGCCTATATCGCATGCTTAGAAAATGGGGGTTACAATCAATCGATATCTGAGGATGGGGCGCCATCTAGGTTGTGTTTGGAATAGGCGGGAATCAGGAATATAGCAATACTCTCCCGTGAGATTAAAACCCAGTGACTGTATGAGTCTTAAGATAATGTGAGGGTTTAACAATAAAATTCGAAGATCATTGGCAACTTGTAATATTGCGCTATGCATTTGAAACAGTTTGGTTGAGCTTAATGAGGTAGATTGTAATTCAGATTTAACTTCGTTTAAGTCACTATTTTATACTGTCCTTTATGAGGTTATTGTTATTGTGGTGAAAAGTTTGTTTAAAGTCATTATTTATACTGTCCTTCATGAGGTTATTGTTATTAATGGTGAAAACTTGGTTTAGCTGCTGTCTCATAGGTTGAGCCTTTCAGGCGCTCGTCTGTTTCGGAGTGGGCGGCGGCGAATTGGTGTCGCGGATGTGGTGGTGGTCCTTGGGACCAGTGACCCTCGCATTAATTATTATTTTACCGGTCCCACTATAAATTAAATTTCTAAAATGGTGAGAATAAAAAGCACGTAAAGACACAAAAGTAAAGAAGCTGAAAATTCTAATTGAATTTGAATTTTTTACTGTAGGAAAAAGTAATATATAACAATTCATAACAGTTAACTTTTATTTCTTATCACAATTTTTCAACTAGTTGCCACTAAATATCAATCAACATGTCTAATGATATTTGAAGTTCTTAATCCTTTTCTGAACTATCCTTATTCCTTATTGCATTTTACATAAATTCGGTGGCAATATCTTCTCTCGCTATCAGTAAGCCAGATCAAAATCTTGTAATGTGACCATACACTACTGAGAAATACGACTACTGACAACTAGTACTGGCTATGGTCTAGACTGTCGACTACAAGAGACTCATTCTAGAGTATAGACGCTAGACAAGATCAATGGTCAATAGAATACAAAACTTTTGTAGGCAGGGCTCGACATAAGGATATTTTTTTTACTAGTCTGCCTGACTAGTGAGCCTCCCTATCCCAATTTTTTTTAGTAGTCACTAACTAGTGAGACGCATGGTTTACGAATATTTTGGACATTTTTTTACTAGTCAAGTTGACTAGTGAGCCCCCAGATTTCGATTTATTTTAGTAGTCAAGGCATTTTTTTAGTAGTCAAGGCATTTTTTTTAGTAGTCAAATGCCTTGACTAGTGCCTTATGTCCAGCCCTGTTTGTAGGGAAGTTGTAGCCAAGAAGTACTAACTACCTAGGAGTAGAATTGGTAGAAAATGTGTTGAGCTAGAAAAATTTTAATAAGGAACCCCGAATTTATAAACTGGTCCCACCGTCTATTTTTTCCAAAAACCATAATTAATAAAGTGCTCCCTGATACCACTGACCCCAACTTTTGGAATAAATAAACTGGTCCGAGCAATTAATAAACTGGTTTGGGACTTGTAAACCTGTCTTATTTCCTACCCTGTAGTGACAGCCCATGTAAACAAAGATGGCCGCGAGATACACGGACGCTCAGGAGGTTTAAGCCTCGGTCTTTAGTGTATCCGGGAGACGGGGACTCGGGGTCCGAGTAACGGGAGTTTCTGAAGCGTTTGCAAATCTTATTTAAATTTATATTTTTATTATTATGTAACCGATTTATATTACTGAACGAATTGTACCTTATACTGTAGCAGACCACCCTAAAAGTTAGGCCAAGGTTTTTCAACTGTTGCTGATATTTAACTAGTTATGCCCAAAGAACTTGGAACATATAAGCCCCCTAGAATTACACATCAAATCTACGCTTCGCGCGCCCGGTTTTTTCAACAAGTATACTTTATCATTCGTCGGTAGCGCCATCTATGTGTGTGGCGCATAACTAGAATTTCTATATTTTATTTTTTGCGCGAAAATGAAACATTTTCAAACTTTTTGGCGGGAAATAGCGCGATTTCAAAGTGCTTTTAGATTAATACACTAAATGTTTAAATATAGTTTTTAAACGTTTAATAACATAATATAAACTATTCATTATTGAGAAAAACACTTTCTTGCGGTAATTTCAAAGTGTGCGAGTAAAAAGTGGGCAAAAAATGTTCAATTGAGGAATGTAAAAATACACGGAGGAATAAAAATGTTTCTTTTCTTTGCTCCATTCAATTGATGAGCTAGGGCTGTATAGCCTTACAGCTCCAACTTGAACTTATACACTGATAATATAGTAAAAAGGTTGTCAAAGAGTTTATAGTACAGGAAAAATAGGTTTGAACCCGCAACAAATTGAAACAAAGCTGAAAATTTCAGATCTTATAGATTTTTGGGCGCTCTTTAACGTGGTGTGGTCTCCCACACTCTCCCATTGGAGGAATTACCGCCATATTGGAAAATGGCGGACAAAATCGAGAAAACGTTTAACAACTCCGGTTCTACTTAACCGATTAACACGTAATTAGGCTTCAATTGTAGATCACCTTCAAACACATAATTCACCTCTTAAGATATTTTGTCCTACAACTAACCGGAAGTTCACAATCTGACCCTGAAGATTAGCCTCATATAAAAAATGGGGATTTAAAGCATTTATGGTTTCTATTTTCAGAATAAGTTTCCAAAATTAAACATATAGTTCCTATTACTGACAAATTTTGTTTCTTTTCTGACCGGAGCTATAATGTATAGTATGGGAGAGGGTAAAACAGCCTTTGTACTATCATAAAACTAAATGTTTTAATATATACCATTGTTCGCCCACACTTGTCAATACGGCTAAAGTTGAGTTAAAGCGTGTGAAACAAAGTTGACATAACCAAGTGTATACTTTCAATGAAGATGAGCTTTTGAATTAGCTTCTCTTCCACCAACAAGTGCGGCAGCAAAGCAGTATTCAAATAGAGTTTATCGCAAAGTTCAAACGTGGCTTGGAAGCAGCCTAAATGCTAGAGAATGGGGTTGGAGACAAATAGGATCTGAACTGAAATATGAATGCGGTAAAACTGGTCCAGTCTGTTCTTCAATTTGTAGACAATGCAATGGAGTATCTTGTTCAAATGAACATAGAGATTTTGAGGCTCAGCCTCAAGTAGAGGACTATGATTAAACTTAAGCTTAACCAATATTGATAAATATACTAATATACAAGTTGGTAAACCAAAATAAACCTCTCCGATACCAGACGCAATTAAGAGGTTATTCTTAAATAATTAAGAAAATATAACTGATATTAATTGCTTTAGTCGTCAGTAGTTTAACGTAATTCTACTGAAGTCGTTTTAAGAAACTTAATTCCTAAAATAATTTTAAACATAGCTATTGTTGACGTTTGAATTCTAGCGTATGCCTCTTTAACAATTTTTCGAAATTTTAGGGTATATAAGGCGATTGATTCACAATAAATGATAAGAAATCCGCAATTGCATGAACCTTTGGTTGAAGCCCTGCAATTGGGAGGCTAGACGTTTCTCGTAACCCTAGCCGATCGCCACTCACTTCTTGATTCTAACGTTGGGAGTAGAAGCCAAAAATTACTGCGAACACGTTTTGCTCCGATTTGCCAACTGCGGACGCAGTGACCGACACACAGACAGATAGACACCCCCCACACACACGTCCAGTATAATACCTCTCCGTGACGTCATCGTCACTTAAAGAGGTAAAAATATAATGGGAATAATATATTTTAGGTTTAAAACCCTCTTTGCATTTATTTCGCTTGAAACCGTTTCGAAATACTCGAAAATTAGATTTGCCTTAACTTCCGGGCTGGATTGTGAACTTCCGTTTAGTTGTTGGACAACATATCTTTAGGATAAATTATGTGTTTGAAAGTAATCTACAATTGAAGCCTAATAACTTGTTAATCGGGTTAGTAGAACCAGAGTTATTAATTTTTTCTCGATTTTGGAAATGTATTCTGAATATAGAAACCATAAAATGCTTTAAATTCCCATTTTTATTTGAGGCTAATCTTCAGAGTCAGATTGTGAACTTCCAGTTAGTTGTAGGACAAAATATCTTAAGAGATGAATTATGTGTTTGAAGGTGATCTACAATTGAAGCCTAATTACGTGTTAATCGGTTAAGTAGAACCGGAGTTATTAAACGTTTTCTCGATTTTGTCCGCCATTTTCCAATATGGCGGAAATTCCTCCAATGGGAGAGTGTGGGAGACCACACCACGTTAAAGAGCGCCCAAAAATCTATAAGATCTGAAATTTTCAGCTTTGTTTCAATTTGTTGCGGGTTCCCTCTGTTTTTGAGCTAAAATGACTGTACTATTAAATAGAGAAAGAGTGGGCTGGCCAACTACTTCGGTAGGAATGGAGTTCCAGATGGGAACAGTCCTCCTGGCATAAGTAAGCAAAGCGCGAAAATTGTCCCACAATTTTACATTATTTTTATTACTAACTGCAACTTAAATAAAGATATCCGGTTGATCAGTCCAGTTTGTTAGTAAAATGGCTCAATGCCATTGGAATATCAAATTGGTCTCCAGGGAAAAATACCGCGATTTGTACAGGGTTGCCACAGAATTTTCGAAACCAAATTCCCTGACTTCCAGGTTTTCCTGACATTTTTCTTAGATATTCCCTGACCTTTTTAGGCCGAAAACGTAAATTTTTGCAGCACGTTTTATGTGCTTTTAATTAAATAAACCCTCTACATAGAGTTTTCCCATGTATTTGTTACTTTAAAATGATTAAGAAACATAACAGTCTAAGAGGTTTTTTTAAAGGCATTTACTTGACATAAAAACAATTCTAGACAGCATTTTTAAGGATTGCTCAAGAGTTCACTCTGTGTTAAGAAGAGAGCATGAGGAGAAAACTTTCATTACTCTTTCAATAAAGACATCCCCAGAAATTTTACTCACTTAAATCAATTTCCCTGACTTTTCAACCCATTTTTAAATTCCCTGACTTTTCCAGGTTTTCCAGGTACTGTGGCAACCCTGTGAGCAATCATTTTCAAATATCTGACTATAGGAAAGTCACAAAAATAAGTTTTTTGTCACTTGGGCAAAACCGCTATTCTACATTACTTTTGCGTGTACCCACAAACCCACGCCTAAGAGATGGAATTATATTTTATTAAAGAAATTTTAGACTCCAACGGTGTTTTCAAACTTTTAATCATTAATTATGGAAAACATAGTCGGGCTAGCAAAAAGAGCGATAGTTTAGGGTCATCAAAATCTGTTGATATCTACTAATATATTGTTTTAATCAAAAACAAAAATTACCTTCCAACGTACAAACTGTCTCAAAACCATTTAGATATTTTTTCGGAGTAGTAAGACAAAAAGGTGGATGGAACAACAATCCCACGATTTTAAAATTTAAAGGAGCTTATAAGAACGCCTTTCTGGTTGAGGGTTCTGGCTGTGCAAATGTCTTGGCTCGTGATAATACTGTGTCACCAAATTTTTCTGAGGTGACAACAAATTTTCTCCAAGCTAACAGAGGACATTTATATATTGATGGGTCAAACCTATTGAGAGACACCATCATTCACTATTTTGGCTGGATTTGTGTACGGAAACTGCACAAAGTCCTCAAATGCAATCAATGCAAACTTGCACAAGAAAAACCTCTTAATCACAAGAGTTTTCACGACTACTGCATTACGACCACGTCGACCAGAGGATTAATTGTTAGAGATCATGGTAGTTTAATAAATCCTTCGGAGAGTGTAGTGAAAATTCTTGATCTCACCAAAAAATGCCTGCGGATGCAAAACCTTGAAAATATTGGTGGTACTGCTTCTAAAACAATTGCTATCAAAATTTAATCCCTCGTAAAAAGGTGTCTGATGCGTGAAAACATTTTTCCCAAGAAATTGGATGAAAACATTGTCTGAACTTTCAAGTTTCCAAAGTTATTCGTATTTTTAATGAAAAAATGAAAATGGAAGCTGTTAGAAAAAAGCTTACCAAATTGATATTATTTTAAGGACAATAATAACAACAGCTAAGCCTACAATTGCTTCAAAACATATTTAATATTATAGGCCTACTTTTCACAATAAATAATATAAAAACAATATTTAAAAACATTTTCATTACCGCGTCTATGCGCACAAATTCATAAGCAATTAAAGCAAATGAGAAAAATTTAGCTTCAGCAAAGCAGACGACAGATAATTATTTCGTCTCAAGCATTATAGATGGCGTTACCAACGAATGATAAAGTTATCGTTTAAAAAAAAGTGGGCTTGGAAATTGAAAAATTCGAGCGTGGCTGTGTAATTCTAGGGGCTTATATGTTCCAAGTTCTTTGAACATATAAGCCCCCTAGAATTACACATCAAATCTACGCTTCGCGCGCCCGGTTTTTTCAACAAGTATACTTTATCATTCGTCGGTAGCGCCATCTATGTGTGTGGCGCATAACTAGAATTTCTATATTTTATTTTTTGCGCGAAAATGAAACATTTTCAAACTTTTTGGCGGGAAATAGCGCGATTTCAAAGTGCTTTTAGATTAATACACTAAATGTTTAAATATAGTTTTTAAACGTTTAATAACATAATATAAACTATTTATTATTGAGAAAAACACTTTCTTGCGGTAATTTCAAAGTGTGCGAGTAAAAAATGGGCAAAAAATGTTCAATTGAGGAATGTAAAAATACACGGAGGAATAAAAATGTTTCTTTTCTTTGCTCCATTCAATTGATGAGCTATGGCTGTAAAGCCTCACAGCTCCAACTTGAACTGATACACTGATAATATAGTAAAAAGGTTGTCAAAGAGTTTAAATAGAGAAAGAGTGGGCTGGCCAACTACTTCGGTAGGAATGGAGTTCCAGATGGGAACAGTCCTCCTGGCATAAGTAAGCAAAGCGCGAAAATTGTCCCACAATTTTACATTATTTTTATTACTAATTGCAACTTAAATAAAGATATCCGGTTGATCAGTCCAGTTTGTTAGTAAAATGGCTCAATGCCATTGGAATATCAAATTGGTCTCCAGGGAAAAATACCGCGATTTGTACAGGGTTGCCACAGAATTTTCAGAACCAAATTCCCTGACTTCCAGGTTTTCCCTGACATTTTTCTTAGATATTCCCTGACCTTTTTAGGCCGAAAACGTAAATTTTTGCAGCACGTTTTAAGTGCTTTTAATTAAATAAACCCTCTACATAGAGTTTTCCCATGTATTTGTTACCTTAAAATGATTAAGAAACATAACAGTCTAAGAGGTTTTTTTAAAGGCATTTACTTGACATAAAAACAATTCTAGACAGCATTTTTAAGGATTGCTCAAGAGTTCACTCTGTGTTAAGAAGAGAGCATGAGGAGAAAACTTTCATTACTCTTTCAATAAAGACATCCCCAGAAATTTTACTCACTTAAATCAATTTCCCTGACTTTTCAACCCATTTTTAAATTCCCTGACTTTTCCAGGTTTTCCAGGTACTGTGGCAACCCTGTGAGCAATCATTTTCAAATATCTGACTATAGGAAAGTCACCAAAATAAGTTTTTTGTCACTTGGGCAAAACCGCTATTCTACATTACTTTTGCGTGTACCCACAAACCCACGCCTAAGAGATGGAATTATATTTTATTAAAGAAATTTTAGACTCCAACGGTGTTTTCAAACTTTTAATCATTAATTATGGAAAACATAGTCGGGCTAGCAAAAAGAGCGATAGTTTAGGGTCATCAAAATCTGTTGATATCTACTAATATATTGTTTTAATCAAAAACAAAAATTACCTTCCAACGTACAAACTGTCTCAAAACCATTTAGATATTTTTTCGGAGTAGTAAGACAAAAAGGTGGATGGAACAACAATCCCACGATTTTAAAATTTAAAGGAGCTTATAAGAACGCCTTTCTGGTTGAGGGTTCTGGCTGTGCAAATGTCTTGGCTCGTGATAATACTGTGTCACCAAATTTTTCTGAGGTGACAACAAATTTTCTCCAAGCTAACAGAGGACATTTATATATTGATGGGTCAAACCTATTGAGAGACACCATCATTCACTATTTTGGCTGGATTTGTGTACGGAAACTGCACAAAGTACTCAAATGCAATCAATGCAAACTTGCACAAGAAAAACCTCTTAATCACAAGAGTTTTCACGACTACTGCATTACGACCACGTCGACCAGAGGATTAATTGTTAGAGATCATGGTAGTTTAATAAATCCTTCGGAGAGTGTAGTGAAAATTCTTGATCTCACCAAAAAATGCCTGCGGATGCAAAACCTTGAAAATATTGGTGGTACTGCTTCTAAAACAATTGCTATCAAAATTTAATCCCTCGTGAAAAGGTGTCTGATGCGTGAAAACATTTTTCCCAAGAAATTGGATGAAAACATTGTCTGAACTTTCTAGTTTCCAAAGTTATTCGTATTTTTAATGAAAAAATGAAAATGGAAGCTGTTAGAAAAAAGCTTACCAAATTGATATTATTTTAAGGACAATAATAACAACAGCTAAGCCTACAATTGCTTCAAAACATATTTAATATTATAGGCCTACTTTTCACAATAAATAATATAAAAACAATATTTAAAAACATTTTCATTACCGCGTCTATGCGCCCAAATTCATAAGCAATTAAAGCAAATGAGAAAAATTCAGCTTCAGCAAAGCAGACGACAGATAATTATTTCGTCTCAAGCATTATAGATGGCGTTACCAACGAATGATAAAGTTATCGTTTAAAAAAAAGTGGGCTTGGAAATTGAAAAATTCGAGCGTGGCTGTGTAATTCTAGGGGCTTATATGTTCCAAGTTCTTTGGGCATAACTAGTTAAATATCAGCAACAGTTGAAAAACCTTGGCCTAACTTTTAGGGTGGTCTGCTACAGTATAAGGTACAATTCGTTCAGTAATATAAATCGGTTACATAATAATAAAAATATAAATTTAAATAAGATTTGCAAACGCTTCAGAAACTCCCGTTACTCGGACCCCGAGTCCCCGTCTCCCGGATACACTAAAGACCGAGGCTTAAACCTCCTGAGCGTCCGTGTATCTCGCGGCCATTTTTGTTTACATGGGCTGTCACTACAGGGTAGGAAATAAGACAGGTTTACAAGTCCCAAACCAGTTTATTAATTGCTCGGACCAGTTTATTTATTCCAAAAGTTGGGGTCAGTGGTATCAGGGAGCACTTTATTAATTATGGTTTTTGGAAAAAATTGACGGTGGGACCAGTTTATAAATTCGGGGTTCCTTATTAAAATTTTTCTAGCTCAACACATTTTCTACCAATTCTACTCCTAGGTAGTTAGTACTCCTTGGCTACAACTTCCCTACAAACAGGGCTGGACATAAGGCACTAGTCAAGGCATTTGACTACTAAAAAAATGCCTTGACTACTAAAAAAATGCCTTGACTACTAAAATAAATCGAAATCTGGGGGCTCACTAGTCAACTTGACTAGTAAAAAAAATATCCTTATGTCGAGCCCTGCCTACAAAAGTTTTGTATTCTATTGACTATTGATCTTGTCTAGCGTCTATACTCTAGAATGAGTCTCTTGTAGTCGACAGTCTAGACCATAGCCAGTACTAGTTGTCAGTAGTCGTATTTCTCAGTAGTGTATGGTCACATTACAAGATTTTGATCTGGCTTACTGATAGCGAGAGAAGATATTGCCACCGAATTTATGCAATAAGGAATAAGGATAGTTCAGAAAAGGATTAAGAACTTCAAATATCATTAGACATGTTGATTGATATTTAGTGGCAACTAGTTGAAAAATTGTGATAAGAAATAAAAGTTAACTGTTATGAATTGTTATATGCTACTTTTTCCAACAGTAAAAAATTCAAATTCAATTAGAATTTTCAGCTTCTTTACTTTTGTGTCTTTACGTGCTTTTTATTCTCACCATTTTAGAAATTTAATTTATAGTGGGACCGGTAAAATAATAATTAAAACGAGGGTCACTGGTCCCAAGGACCACCACCACATCCGCGACACCAATTCGCCGCCGCCAACTCCGAAACAGACGAGCGCCTGAAAGGCTCAACCTATGAAACAGCAGCTAAATCAAGTTTTCACCATAATTAACAATAACCTCATGAAGGACAGTATAAATAATGACTTTAAACAAACTTTTCACCACAATAACAATAACCTCATAAAGGACAGTATAAAATAGTGACTTAAACGAAGTTAAATCTGAATTACAATCTACCTCATTAAGCTCAACCAAACTGTTACAAATGCATAGCGCAATATTACAAGTTGCCAATGATCTTCGAATTTTATTGTTAAACCCTCACATTATCTTAAGACTCATACAGTCACTGGGTTTTAATCTCACGGGAGAGTATTGCTATATTCCTAATTCCCGCCTATTCCAAACACAACCTAGATGGCGCCCCATCCTCAGATATCGATTGATTGTAACCCCCATTTTCTAAGCAGGCGATATAGACAAAGAGAATTTAGAAGGGGAGAGAATTTAGAAGGGGAGTGGAAGGGGTGGTTTGGAATGTAGCGCAACGTCGTCTGCTAAACGTTATCTAGGCAGGTCGATTTCCGGTATGATGCGTTGGTAACAGAGATATTTTAGAACACGTGACCGGAAACTCGCCTACCCCAAAAAGCTCAACGCGACATCTTGTTTGGGCGTCATCACGTTTAATAGAGTCAAAGGGGGGGCCTTCCACTCCCCTTCTAAATTCTCTCTGATATAGGAGAGAACATTTCTCACTTCTTTATCCGCACTCAAGCGGCATCCTTGCCACCCAATGTAACGATTGACCATAATCATATGGTAGAATAAATCTTGGATATTGATTAGTATATCTCGCCTAATTAATCCACCAAGACTTGAACACTACAGTTAATTACTTATTTAATTAAACTGTAAACCAAATTCTTACTAGATTGGTTTTATTCATAATCGGAATGCTATTTTATAAACAATGGAAAAAAACCTGAAAATTTTAAATTTGTCGGGGTCAATGAATATAGTAATACTAATTCTAGTCACTAGAGGGCGCCGCGAAAAGTGTAATCTGGCCGGGGCCATCTTGTTCTACATAGTTTGGGCTAAAATAGGGTTACACATGAGGATTTTTAGTACTATATTTCCTATAAAAACACACTTTTTCTCGTATAAAATCCTATGATTAATATTATCCTATAAGGAATTAAAATTTTTGGCTTACTCCCTGGTGTTGCCTTGGGCCCCAGCCCCCTGGTAAAATAATTGACCAAATAATACTTTACAGTAAGAAAACAAATTAGTTTTATTATAGATAAAATGTAAGCGGTATTAATTATGATACTTCGCCATCAATAAAATGACCGCTCCGAATGAAATTCATTTCGAAACAATGAAAATGTACTGTTCTTAGGAAAACGAGTATTGTGATAGAGGTACCTTTTGTGTTGGAAGATGTTACTGTTGAAAACTTTAGAAGGTCTGTAACGAGAATTTCTTTTTGACGCGTTTTACACACGTCAACGATTGTTGGGAGGGGGGGGTTGTTTGCTTTAAAATTAAACGTCCGCCGACTTCATTACAGTCTCTTTAATTTTTATCACTTATTATACGCACATCTCAATTTACAATGACAGGGTGTTGTTCGTAAGTGGAATTCATGTTCTTTGAGCGCGAGAAAAAATGAGGTGGGGAGCTATATTATATAACTCACCGCACTAGGCCTTTCTTCTTTAACTTATTTGATATTGGAACATCAAATTGACTGATCAGACTCGTATTTATTTTGAAAAAGGGAAAAATCTTATTTATTAGACAGCTAAGAAAAAGAGTTAATATAAAGATTAGGCTTTCACACATGAAGTACGTGAGTCTATCTTTTCCATAGCTTTGGTCATGGATTTTATGACTTTACCGAGGTAAAAACTAGCAGACCAAAAAAAAAGCTTTAAAACAATCATAAGCCTCTAACCGTAGATAACTTCTTTAATACCAGACCAGTCGGCGACGGCTCCAATGCTATTTTCTTGCATTGGACATCAAATCGAGACCTAACCGCGAAGCTCGGAAGGCAAATTTGCGGTATCGTTCGGTAGTCGTTATAAAATATTCAACGTTTAAAAGCTCAAGTTTCGAAAATTTTCGAGTCATTTAATAAGTTTTCAACTAAATATTTTAAGATTTCTTTAGTGTAATATCAACAGAAAAGTAGCTCTAAGAATGAAATTAGACTCGAAAACTATACTAAGCCTTGGCTAGGTATCAGCGACTGAGCCTGAGCGGTCCATCTTGAGTCGCCTGCTGCCGGGCCCGCTGCAGCCGCGAGAACAGTAAAAATTCCTTTAAAAAAACAGATTCACGGCGTCTTAAATAGTCTAAGCAAAAGTTACCCAGATGGATAAGATCTTCGTGCCTTACTCCCAAATAATTTTGGTATTGTGAACAGTTTTAACTAAAGAATATTAGAAACCCTTCTCGTTCTTTATAGTAGTTCTCGAATTCATGTACCTGGTAAATCGGTTCTTAAGGTAGAGAAGGCGTAAGGAGTCGCGTTACCGAATTATTTTCCTCCGTGTGTGGAGAGGTTCTTTCCTAGGAGCTTAGAATAAATCGTGTAACTCGTCCAGAGACATGTTACTCACTTTAAGTGTGAAGCCTAATCGGCTCCTGATATAATAGAGCCCCTACGATATGAAAAACATCGTTTAATTTGTGGTGGAAAGAATGAATCGAATGAGTGAAATTCATCTTGATCTTTGAGCGCGTAAAAGCGGGAAAAAACTTGCGTGGTAGTTTAGCTCTGATTCATTAGGGCATTTTTTCAACTACTCTGCGTGTACGCTACAATGACTAATAAAATGGTTAAGGAATATAACTATTCGCATAGCCTTTTCTCAATGTACCATTTGTTAAAATTAACGACATAGCTCAGGAAATATTAAGCGATTCTCATTAATAATATTTTGTATGAAAAGTGGATGCCGAAGAAAAACTTGGGGAACGATCTTTTGATATGATAAAACAAAATATAGGGTTATGTTTTAACTCACGATATATTGTGTCAGATCCTCTCGGTCGAATGTCTCATCTCCAGTGTTCTACTGGCTAAAAAATGTATTCTCCTTATTTGAACACTTTCAGTGGGGTTCTACGCAACCTTAACGTCGTAAATTTCAGAACTAGAGTCAAAGGCGAAATGAAGGAAATGTTTTCTTATCACAAGCAACTTCATCAAGTTTTGACTTTTGAGTTATTATTTTATCTTAAAATGTTATACCCGATTTCCCTTGTTTCGCAAATTAACAACGTTTTTTTTGGGTGCTCTAACTGCTCCTTGAAGATACGAAAATAAATCCGTCAAAGAGTTTCGGAAACATTAGAGAGCAGCCCACCACCCCAAAACGGCTTACATTCTTCTTAATTTTGTCCCGTAAATTATTTGTGTATGGATTTTGAAGTGTTTAATTTACTACCCGCACGTTTAATTCACAATGATAAGATGAAAGTCAAGGGAAAATGAAATTTTTCATTATGTGCATAAAACGCGGAGAAAACTCTAGTTTTAATTATTTTTTACACGAATCTTTTAATTTACAATGATAAGGTCCTAGTAAGTGAAATTCATCATTTTGATTAAGTGCATAAAAACGAGAGGAAAACTTTAATTTTGAGTATTTTTTACACGCAACGTTTATTTAATGAAAAGATCAAGGTAAGTGTTATTAAAACTTTTCAGTAAGAGCATAAAATCGCGAAGAAAATTTTGATTATAATTATCTTTTACACGCATCTTTTAATTCATAATGGAGGTGCTGGTAAGTGAACTTCATCTTTTTATTGAGAGGAAAAAACCGGATAAAGTTTACTTTCAATTATTTTTTCACACATCGTTTAATTCGCAATGATAAGGCATAGGGGGTAAGTGATATTTATCGTTTTCATTAGGTGCATGAAAACAAGGACTAAACTTTAATTTTTATCATTTTTACACGCACCTTTAAAATCACAATGATAAGGAGGACGTAAGTGATATTTTTCTTTTTGATTTAGTGCATAAAAACGCAGAGAAAATCTTATCTTTTACATGCACCTTTTAAATCACATTGATAAGTTGGTTTTAGTAAGTGAAATTCATCCTTTTCTCAAAGTGCATAAAAACGCTGAGAAAACTTTAATTTTAACTACTTTTTACCCGAATCTTTAAATTTTTGATAAGGTGCAAGTAAGAGAAAATAAACTTTTTCATTAAGTGCATAAAACGAGGAGAAAAAACTAGTTTTAATTATCTTTTACTCGCATCCTTTAATTTGCAATGATAAGGTCCTAGTAAGTTAAATTCATCATTTTGATTTCGGGGTAAGCAATATTGACTACTACTTCATTATCATCGTTAGGGTTAAGATGTACGCAGCGATCGGCTTGGGTTACGAGTAACATCTAGCTTCGTCTAGAGCTCGACATTTTCTATCCATTATCCACAAATTGGTGGATAACCGATTATTTATAAACAAATTTGTGGATTATAATACGATTTAACATGTAAGTTCTGAGGATATGGATAAAGATAAAATAACGTGGATAATTGATAGATAATGCCGAGCTAAGCTTCCCAGTGGCAAAGCTTCTACCAAAGGTTCCCAATTGGGACCAACTTATGTATTCTAAATTTCCAAAAATTGTGAAAGAGGCGTACGCTAGAACTCCAACGTCAACAATAGCTATTTTGAAATTGATTTTAGAAATTAAGTTTCTTAAAACGACTTAACTAGAATTAAGGTAAATTGAAATGATTAATATCTATTATATTTATTTATTTAAGAAAAACCTCTCAATTGGGTAGATAACCCTCGACTCGACTCGGCGAGATTTGTTTTGTTTCCCCAACTTGTTTGTTATTGTGGAAACGATAACAGTACATAGAGGTAAATGTAATTATTCGCGAGTTGGTTTTGCAGACTAGACCTATAAAATATTTTGTAAACATTTTCTTAATTCATTCATTAGTAGTATCATTATTGTAATTTAGTTGATTAACTTTTATATATTTTTTATTGTTATTATTATTTTATTGTGCCAATTCTAAAATTCGAGAAAATTAAGTTGTTTGTGTAAAATTTGGAAAAATTGTTATTCATGTATTTTTAAAAATGTTTTCGTGCTAAAATATAATTTTGAGGGTAAAAAATGGTTCAAAAATAGAGCACCCTGCTGGGGGTACAAAGACTGAAAAAAGTAAACCAGAAGCAAACTGTAAAAACCCTTTACGTAGGTAAAGATTGAAAAGAAAGTTGAGCGGAACATTACCTTAAACGGCTTAGGGAATTCGCTAGCTCTCATTACTGAGAGCACCGTATTCCCCACCACCGAGTGGGCTAAATTATCCTCCAACCATTGCCCAGTGAACGAATCCTCACAGGAGTATACTAAGGCCCCGGCCGTCAGGCTAAAATTCGCAAAGCGCGGTAGAGGGCTCCCCGAAGGTATCCCATCCAGCGCCCCTAGAATCGCCTTCTGGATTGGGCCCACGTCTTCCTCCGCGATGACCGCCGTCGTATAGCCTTTTTTAATTTTACACGGAATTTTATTCCGTTAAAAGTTTAGAAACGGCACCAAAACCCCTGTCCCGGACGCGTCCGCGAAACGAACGCTTACGATAAGAGAGGGAAACCGGTCGCGTCCGCGAAACGTACGCTTACGATGAGAGAGGGAGATCGCTAGCGTACGCGGTGGCGATACGAAGCTCCGCGTAGAGAGAGAACTGCCTGCCTGGTATATTAGTGAGAGGGGGAAGAGGGAGAGGGGGCATCCCGCTCGGAGAGAGAGGAAAGAAAGGTAGTTTAAATCTCGCGGGCTTTTTTGAGTGAAGGGAAACAAGATGATAATTTTCGTGCACTACTGCACTTTGTGCGCGTGATACCTCAGAGATTATGCTGGATGGTTAGGTTAGGTTTCGTAAAATAGAGGGGACGCTTTACGGTCATAGTGATTTCTGGTTTAGGGGATCCAGGATTTTGTTTAAATACATTATTTGATTCGTATGGCTTTTAAAAATTATACTTTAGTGGGGTGCACAATTTAGTTTCATTAATATTATTTGAAATTTGACGTTATTAGAAATTAAAGGGATACACGATTGTGTTTCAGAAATGTTTTTAGTTGTACGATTTATTGGAAATCAACTATACGGGGGGTCACGTGAGCCGTGTAAAATTACTATTAAGGCCCAGCCCTTGGGCCATCTTGTTTAATTTTACACGGAATTTTATTCCGTTAAAATTTAAGAAAGGGCACCAAACCCCTGTCCCTGTGCCGGACGCGTCCGCGAAACCGGTTTTGAAACGAACGCTTACGATAGGGGAGAGAGAGAGGGAGCCGCGTCCACGAAACGAACGCTTACGATGAGAGAGAGAGGGAAAACGAAAGTGTGCGGGGGGAGAGAGATCGCTAGCGTACGCGATGACGATACGAAGCTCCGCGTTGAGCATGAACGCTGGATCTCTAAAGGGACTGGTAAACGGAATAGATTTTTCTCTATAGCACGTTTGCTTTGTAAAAAAATAAATAAAAAAACGGGTACGGCCAAGGTCGTTTAAATTTCTTTTCAATAGGTTTATTCAGAATCACAAAAGACCAAATTCACAACCCCCATCCCTTTCCCCGACGCTATGCTAGAGAGGACTCGGTTTGTACAGTGGAAGGCGGGCGTTTTCCGGTCCCTTTAGAGATCCAGCGTTCATGCGTTGAGAGAGAACTGCCTGCCTGGTATATTAGTGAGAGGGGGAAGAGGGAGAGGGGCATTCCGCTCGGAGAGGAGAGAGAGAGAGAGAGGAAAGAAAGGTAGTTCAAATCTCGCGGCTTTTTTGAGTGAAGGGAAACAAGATGATAATTTTCGTGCACTACTGCACTTTGTGCGCGTGATACATCAGAGATTATGCTGGATGGTTAGGTTAGGTTTCGTAAAATAGAGGGGACGGTTTACGGTCATAGTGATTTCTGGTTTAGGGGATCCAGGATTTTGTTTTAGATACAGTATTTGATTCGTATGGTTTTTAAAAATTATACTTTAGTGGGGTGCACAATTTAGTTTCATTAATATTATTTGAAATGTGACGTTATTAGAAATTAAAGGGATACACGATTGTGTTTCAGAAATGTTCTTAGTTGTACGATTTATTGGAGATCAACTATACGGGGGGTCACGTGAGCCGAGTAAAATTACTATTAAGGCCCAGCCCTTGGGCCATCTTGTTAATAATAACCATCTTTTCTGAGCTGGCGGCGTCTCTATAGAACTTCGCCTTTTTCGACGCCGCCTGCAAGAAGGAGATAGAAACGCGTTTTATAAAATCCGCCGAAGGATGGGGAAAAAAGGGGGTGGTAAAAACAATTTTCGGTACGTTTAGTTTTAGGACGCACATCCTTTGCGCAAGGGGGATTGACCTCCTCGCCTTATCTCTCTACGTCAACTGTGCGTGAGAATGCAGCGCTCAGGCACCGCGGTGTACCGTAGATTTACCCCCGTTTTCACCACTCTTTCTCTCCTCTTTGGTAGCGTCATCTACGTAAACTACTAGTTTAGCAACAATTTGGAATAAATAGTTATTTTTGTTAACTCTCTATTAAATTTAGTTTTTTAATTTTAAATTTTATGTATGATCAAAACAGTTTAAAATTACTTCATATGTATTTAAAATTAGGCCTACATGATGGTGCTAAATATAGCCTAGATCTGACTTAGATAACCCGCCTTCATTCCGACTCTCCGAGTATTCCACCCCCATTTTTGCTTACATTACTCCCCCAGTTCAGCGCGACTTTTGAAGAAAATTCGAAGGAACCGAAAATTAACATTAAGTTTTATGGGAGGAGGTAGGTTTTTTGCCAGAACTTTTGTCCTATTGATCCAAATGACCTTAAATTGTAGTGAGACCAGGGAGCCTATTCTCTAAAAATCTAAATCATTTGGACGATGATCCAAATCTAAACGTTTGGATCGGCTCCATTTGAATAGGGCGCTTAAAACCGTATTCTCTAACCCAAATCCAAATCGACATTTGGATCTCCCGCCAAACCTTTATCCAAACCAAATGTACGTCACTTCCTCTTTCATTACGTAATTTTACTTAGTGTTTATTGGTCAATTCTTTTGCAGCATTTAATATAAAAGTAAATGTTTTTAAGCCTTGGATTTTTGCATGTTAGATTGTAATAAATTTGTACAATTAAGAAACCTCTTAATTTGATAGTTTAAGCTTATTAGGCCTAATTAATATTAAGTGGGAAATTAATTTGAATGAAAAATAGGTGGATATATTTTATTAATTGGGAAATAATGCACACATTTTTATATTTGAATTTTAGAAGTTAATTTATTATTTATTTTGTGTAAATAAAATTCATAATTAATTTCACTAAGGCAATAAATTAATTACCTACAAAGAATTAACTAGTACATATGTTTAATATTAGAATTTAACTCGTTTGAAAACTAATAAAGTTTTGAACCGGTTTTTTTTAATTTAGTAAAATTTGTGATTGTCGATTGGTCAATATTGTATATTAACCAATGGTGGAACCAATTTTTTTTTAAACTCAATGAAACTGAAATATCAATGAATCATCTACTGAAAGAGGTATCAACCTATTATTTTTTTTAAAAAAAGAAGGTAAATAAGGACTAGATGGCTTGCTGCTTCAAACAAGATTTTTAATCATGAAGGGAATATTTTGTTAATTTTAGTCAAATTTAGACATTCGGTAATCGAGTTGATATGAATAAAGCCCTTTTTACTCATGTCTATTTTAAACTTAAATCACAAGTTTCGCTTACCATTTTACAAGCATAATAAACACTACTGAAGGACGCAAATCTATCTGTGATCGGTAACAGTGACCAATATAGCAATTTGCCCAATTAATCGGTTTGAACTTCATTTGCACATTTCTATTCGTTAATTTGAAATGTTGCGAGAAATTTGAATGGAATATAAGTTGATATCTCTTTCAGTAGATAATTTTTGATGTTAATATTTAAAATTCAAGGAGTTAAAAAAAATCGGTTAAGTTACGATATGGGCTTATGATGGTAGTCTGTTTATAAGATTAAATCGTTACTTTAAGTGTCACTAGACAGTATCTACCTCCAAAATCGAGAGTTAGTAACTTTATAACCATCTCATCACAGGATATCCGAGGGTCAATTTCTTATATCATTGACAATTTGGCAAGGCCTAATACCGTTTAGCTTGACTTTGGCCGTCAAAATCCTTTTAAAGCATAGATCATAAGCCACTTCGATAGTAATTTTCGCGCATGCGCAGATCGAACATAGGATCCAAAATAATCAAAATGGAGCAAGAAATCCATAGAGAGTCCCTAGTGAAGCTCAACATTAAGAAATTAAAAGTATTATGCAGCAATTTGTCAATTAATTGTAAGAGTAAATGGCGAAAGAGGGAATATATTGAGGCAATAGAAAAAGTTCTTGACGAAAAATGTCAGAATCAAGTTTTAGAGCGGTCATCTAACTTAAGCCTTGGCGAGAATTATGGCCCAGCATGTGTTGTGGAGGAGGTAGGCAATGAGGATTTTAATTGTACGATTGGAAATGTTTCGATTATAAACAATGTCCCAGAAGCATTATGCACTTCAACGCCAATTATTCGCCCGAATAAGAAAAGAAAGGGCGAGCTATTGCTAAATAGTGGATGCCATAAATATTTCAGAGGTAACATCAGTGTGTTACTAGATAAGTGGTATTACAACGTAAATATTGTATTTCAGATCTATGCGATAAAGATGGGCCAGAACCAGATGAAATTCCAAATTGGTCGTTAAATCCAAACCCAACTGTTATTCCAAAAATAACATCAGTTGATGTTTATAATTATTTGGTTCAACAGAAGTCAAACATCGATAATGCCAGTAATAGGCATTTTAAAGGTTTTAATCGAGCCGCCAATGATATTATTAACGGAATTGAAACTAGTCTGGTAGGGAAACAGTATTTTATGTGAGTTAGTTAAAATAATTATAATTATTATAGGTCTATGATCAATTTCTCTATGTGAAGTCTCGTTGTTACCCCTCAATGAGATCAGAGAGCTATCGCGTATTCGTTGTTCTAGACCAATTAGACTGTATTATATGTGGTGGTGGATGCGAATGTGCAGTTGGGTACGTTGTGAACTTTTATACAAAATTTATTTTAATAACCCTCGTACTGATTTTGCCAATTTATAATACTTCTTTCAGAAAATATGGAACATGCAGTCATGTTGGTGCGTTATTATTATTTTTGGAAAGATACAGCGAAATGACACCTGGAGAAATCGAAATAGCATGCACTTCCACTATCTGTGGCTGGAAGGCTCCAAAATTAAGAAATGTTAATCCAAAACCACTGAAAGAAATTTCATTAAATCGGCCAAAACTTTATTCCAAGAAGAATAATGAATCACTTGAAGAGGATAAATGGGAAACATTCGATCCAAGACACCCTGATGACAGGAAAAAAGACCCTGAAAGAATTAAACGTTATGTTAGAACCCTTGTGGAAATTTATCCTCAAACTGGTGCCAAACATTTCTGGGACCTAGATGATAACATTCTACCTAATAGTAGTAACGAGATTTAAATATCAACCTCTGGGTACGAGTCACCTAGTGTGATTAATGAAATCTCAGATTTGGTTTCACAATCTACAAATCTTATCCATCATCCAGGTACATAATTAATTTACTTATTAAATGATTTTAAAGTTAAGACGTTTTTTTCCCATAACTTAGCGTTGACGTTCCAAATAGTCAGCGACTCTGCATTGGAGGAGTTTGTCAAAAATCAGAAAATTTCTGAAGAATTAGTGGACTTTATAGAAATGGAAACAAGGAATCAGTCTTCTAGTAGATTATGGAAAAATTTGAGGATTGGACGATTAACAAGTTCCATGTTTGGACAAATTTTAGCTTGTAGAGGAAAAAAGTTCCCTACATCAATCGTGGATTCTATCTTGCATCCCTCGAAACTAGGTGGCTAAGCAAGACTCCCACCTGCTATTCTTCGCGGAAGAAATTTAGAGCCTTTAGCTAGAGAAAAATATGAAAAGTTATTCAATGTGAACGTAGAACCCAGTGGATTATCTTTGATGGCAGAGTACTCATTTATTGGTGCTAGTGGAGATGGTTTAATTACGGATGAAATGGAAAGTACTCCGGGAGTTTTAGAAATAAAATGTCCCTCTTCAATTAAAGGAACAGACATCAGAAAACTTGAAATTGCAACTTTCCAGTATTTTGCTTGAAAAGAAATAATAACGGAGTAATTGAGCTAAACAGAAAGTCTCATTATTATTATCAGGTACAAGGAGAGATGGCGGTTAAAAAACTACGCTGGGCAGATTTCGTGCTATACACAGAATCCACGGAAGACGGGCTATTTAGGGAAAGAATTTTGTTTGACAGTGAACTGTGGAACACTAAACTTTTTCCTAAGCTTAAAAGCTTTTTCACTAAATATATTGCTCCATTTTTCATGGAAAGTCAAAACTAAGTTCCTTAAACTTGTTAGTGATATTTAACATTTATGCAATCAAAACTACGTTCCTTAAAATTGTTTCTGAAATTTTTTATTTTTGTAATAAAAGTTTTAAGCATGCATACTTCTCTTAAAATTTTTTCAAGAACTTAATCCGCCATGGTTACTAAATCCTTCTGTATTTGAGTTAATTAAGCGCACTATTTTTAGTATTTTTACAAAAGTGGTTCATATATGTTTGTTATGAAACAACAAACAGCAAAAATACTGCTTGACATTTTTGCTATTGCTAAGGGCATAATTCCATCAAAAATATGAAATTTCTTATCCCTACCTATCGCTCTCTCTACATAAATTCTTAACTCTGCAATTCTTCGAGTATCAATAATTTCCTTTTCTGAAAATTGAGGCTTATATTTTAGAAAAGGGGGCAAATTCAAGGTGCAGTTTTTTTCTTTAAGTAAGTCTTCAATCAAAAAGCCTTTATCAGCAACCACATTATCAAATTCATCTAGCATCATTATTAGTTTTGAATCATTTGTTATAGCTTTATCAGATACCCTTCCTCCCCATCCTTCAGATACAAAAGAGATTACCCCACCAGGAGTAATGCCTACTAGAAATTTTATTGTATTATGTTGTTTGTAATTTGAAAATGTAAGATTTTGCGCTATTAACGAAGTCGAACGTTCAATGAAAAGTTCAGTACAGTCTATTATTATTCGCGTATTAGGATATTTTAAATAGCATTGGGGCATGTACTTATCAACTAAAGCTTTAGAAGGAAATGGAAACATTTCTTTTAGTTCTAGTTCCATTAATTTAATCCATGTTTGAAACATGTTGGAAAATGTTGAGGGTGATATGTTGAAACGATCAGCGATGTCTTGCGCGAATAAGCCCACTTTAAGCCTCATCATCACTGCCAAGAACTGGTCAATTAACGGAAGTTTAAAGGACCTCTTTTTTTCCCAGGATATTATGTCTTTTTACCTCTTTTAAACATCATTTTCTCAGCTTTCTCTTGGAAAAAACTATAAAAAATTGGTTATAACAACCCTAAAAATTTACCAAAAATTTTCACACCTGAAAAGCCACAGGAATACTGCGTAAGTCGGTAAACCAGTATAGAATTTGGTCATTTCATCATTATCTTTCAACTTATCTGCATTCCAAATTTGCTGTTTCAAGCGTTCTTCCAACTCCGATATCGTTTCACGCAAATTTCTATTTTCCATTTCTAAATCAAGGTGGTCTGTCTGTGTTCCTTCACTAACTCGACTTGTTAATATAGGCGCGGATTTGCGTTCCGATATAAAACAATCACTCTCTATTTGCTCAGATATTTCTTTTCCACCAGATAAAGTTCCACTGCTGGGGATTTGGGTAGGCATATCTTCCCCTAATGACATCAAAGTTTCATTGGCAATTTGAGTAGCCATTTCTTTTCCTTCTGACATCAAAGTTTGAGCGGGGATTTGGACAGGCGTTTCGTTAGCTTCAAGATTCATAGTTTCAGAAGTTTCTTTCCCGCTTACATTTCTCCCCATGTAATCATGAAATCTGAGAGAAGTAGCAAGCCTTCTTTCGTGTACACGTTTACTCATAAATTGTTTATGCTTTTTATCCTATATTACAATTATTTTTCAAATATTTATGTTAGAAAAACCAAGGCTTAACAAAATTATTAGCATTTAACATCTAATAGCATTAAATGCTAGTCACAAAATTATTTTTTACCTTAATTTTGGTTCCTTGCCGCCCTTTGATGTGCTAGTTGAAGTTTGGCTTCTGAAATCTTAATAAATTTAGACAATTTCAAAGTTGGAACCCAATCCGGATCACTGGGCTCCCAGCCTGGAAATCCCGATATAAAATGTTCGCTGCATATTCGCGAGTTTACCGTTGAGGTATAGTTTTTTCTATTTAATATTCTTCCCCATAGTTTCACTCTGGCGACCGGAAATCTATGTAAAATAATATTTGGCATTCCACTTCTGCTTTTACAACCGACGACACTACAGCAAACCATCTCTTAATTTTAGTATTTGTGATTAAATTGCAACAGTTAAAACTACCATAGGAATATCTTTATGAAAAATATGCAATGGCGGCTGTTGGATCCGTCCTCCCTTCTACGCATGCGCGATGGAGCCCCCCATTTCACCCCCAATTTTACGTCGAAGTGGCTTATATAGTATCCACCCTTGATTTTCATTTCGCAACACACGTTGGATTCATAAACCTCGACGCACACCACGATTAGAAGCATTAAAATGCAAAAACAACACACTGACCGCATACATTTTTAGTAAATAACATTAATCACTACAGCTGTTTTCGGGGCTGACAGACGGCGTCACGGACTCTCGGCGATAAAGAAAAAGCCTTCGGGCCCATTAAAGGGGGTAGTTCGTAAATACCGACGTTTTAACGCAATTATAATATTGAAATCTTATACAATTAAGTTAATTTTAAGAAAACAAAGCACTACTTTCAAAGTCTAAACTTTAAAAATACGACGATAAGAGAAGGCGAAGTAACGGGCAACGAGAGGCAAACATTTAAATGGCAAAAATTAACGGTGAGCCAAGGCTTAGCGCAATTTCACCGCCTTAAAAAAAGTGCCAAGTTTAGAAATAGATTGTGGGACAATAAAAACGTGGAAAATTATGATATTAGGCTTATATTAAAGCTTGAAATCTACTTCATATTATATTTAAAATCCATCCATAAACAAATCCTCAAAAAATATGAAAATGACCACGAAAAAGAACCCACTCTCAAATTTTTCCCCTTAAAAAAAATGGCGGCCACAAACGGGGTGAAAAAGGCGAAAAGAGCTATCCAAATGACGATTTGGCCGGCCATTTGGCTTGCCAAATGTTTGGATAGGGTTTGAACCAAATAAAAAGGGATTTGGAGTTACAGAATACGGATTAGTGTCATTTGGGGTGAGCCGACCCCAAATCCAAATCATTTGGATTAGGAGCGATCCAAATGAAGTTAGAGAATAGGGTCCCTGTCTTCCAATGTGTTTTATTATACTTAGAAAGATTAAAGCTTTTTTATGTAGAAGGGTCCCTGTCTTCCAATGTGTTTTATTATACTTAGAAAGATTAAAGCTTTTTTATGTAGAAGGGTCCCTGTCTTCCAATGTGTTTTATTATACTTAGAAAGATTAAAGCTTTTTTATGTATAAATTATTTTCCAAGGCCAAAATGATGATATCTTCGGATCTACTGATACAAATGTCCTGAAATTTTACTAGAGCTCGGCATTATCTATCCATTATCCACGTTATTTTATCTTTATCCATACTCGAAAATTATCCTCAAAACTAACATGTTAAATCGTATTATAATCCACAACTTTGTTTATAAATAATCGGTTATCCACCAATTTGTGGATAATGGATAGATAATGCCGAGCTCTAAATTTTACCCTGAGGTGTGTTACAATCTATTCTATTATATTAAATAGGATTCAAGGTTTTAGCGTGGATAAATATTTTAATAAAAATTAACGTCTAATGTAAAAACATTAAATTCAGTATTTAATCCACAATATCGTTGGATTTAATGGTCTAAATACCCTGAAATGTAAATGAGAGGTATGTTACAATATATTCTATTCTACTAAAAAGGAGTCGATAGATTTTTTAAATAAAAATTTATTTCCAATGTCAAAATTGTAAATTCAGTACTTACAAACGTTTTCCAAGAAAAAAACCACATCCCCATCCTTGCCAAAACAGGTCTTTTAGAGAGTAATAGATTATACTGAATTTTCAATTTTGACATTGGATATTATTTATTAACAAGTGGAACAAAAATGATACTTGAACTTCATATGATATTATTTTTGTTTTGCTTTTGCGCTTCCAGTTGCAAAAGTATTGATCTGACCCTTGCTGGCAGGCTGGCTGGGTGCCTTTCCCCCCTTTTTCGCGTGCAAAATTAGATTTAAATTTATGAATAGCATTTAGAACCATACTTAAGTGGCTTTGCAACGTCAACGTATTTTATTTATTTAAGAAACTATTAAGATTAGTCATGGTAAGTAATTGATTACTCTTATTATAAGTTAAAATCAACAGATAATTAAATAAATTAAGAACGTTTACAGGCAAATTTAAACTTCAAATAATAATTTTGGTTTGTCAAAAATTGTATGTGAAAAGAACCTTGCTAACTGCCTTGTCCAATTTATTATTAACGGTTATTTGAGTAATCAGACGCAAAATTTTAATATGGCCGGGGCCATCTTGTTAAAAATAACATCCTATAATTCACCTTACGTGACTCCGCCGCCCATAAAAAGTTTGAACTCTGATATTGAAATATCAAGAATGTTTTAACTTTCTTAGAAAACGCTCACCTGTTTTGCTTTAAACTAGCCTACCGGCTTACATTAGCCCCTAATTTTTTTGATTTTTAAATGTAGTAAATGCACACCGCATTTAGACTATTTATTACGTGATCTTAAAGGTTTAAAATTTAAATCTTGGTCATATTCTTTTTCAGAGGAAGCGTAATTATTAATTAAATTGGAGCTTGTATTTCACATTTAATTGCTCATCATATTATTGAAATTCAATGGTAGAATTAAGGGATTTAATAAGCAAGAAATGGCTATACTTGCGAATCCTTACTAAGGGAACATATTTGTTGATTTAAATAAGCGTGTAAAAGAGAAATTTCTCAGTTAAATTAGGTTTGTCTTATAATTAGTATAAGAATTGACCAAAAAAACATCACCTAATTTTCCTTTTTCACCCTCCCATTCAGACACGTGGAAATTGTTGTTCTTATTGTTATTTTATTGTCTACGCAAAGAGTTACGATAAATTAGTCATTTTTCCTTTCTCTGAGAAGTATGTAGTTTTTTAAAAGTTCCAAAAAGAGACTTAAGGCGGCTCGCTTAAGGCCCTTTCAGGCGATCCAACATATTGACTCATCTTGAAGGATCAACTCGAGATGAATCAACTAGTTGGATCGTGTGAAGAGACGCTGGATGAGTTGAGTCACCAAAAGAGTTGGCTAGGAATAATTGGATCAGTGATCCAATTTTTGCTGACTCAACATTTTAATTTCATTTCTTCAGCCAATTAAAACTAATTACAAAAAAGCCTCTTTCGCGGGTTATTTCGTAAGTTCCAAGGTAGGTGGCGCTGAAAAAAATCCATTTGACGGTAAAAGTTTAGTCGTGTGAAAAGAAGGATTTACTTTACTTTACTAACCTTCAAAGTTGGGTTAGTTGATACAACGTTTTGACCCATCAAGCTGAGTCAAAAAGTTGGATCGTCTGAAAGAGCCTTTAGTGTATTCAGTGCAGTTATTTAGTTTGTATTTGGGGGCACAAACCAAATTCCAAGCATTTAAGGCTTATTAGCATACCGTTCATCACTATTGCACTTAGGGAATATGCAATGCTTCATACCCAATGTAATAAAACGGTTAAACTAAAACCCTGAACACGTAACACTATACTCCTGGGTAAAAATTTAAATAACTAAGCGCGCAGGACCAGTGGACCACACTATAAACTGTAGCGGAAGACCAAGTCAAAGTTCACGGATTATATCTCTTTCAGGGTAGATGGCGCTGAGGTTCGTGTTACTAGTTCCAGTTCAACCCCCTTTCCCCTCACAACTCACATAGAAGCCCGTTATTTATTAGATACTGTTAGTCACGTGGAAATAACTAAAGGTGGGTCTGCATAAAACACGGTGATTTGCAGTGCAATCGACATGACAAGTGTTTACGTAAATTTAACATGAATAATATCTGTTAAACCTACGATTTTTTTTCTCTCAGTGCACATCTTGGCCCTTGCCAAATTCTTCATTGCCATTATGCCTTGATGCGAGCTGTGTAATTCTGTTACCATCTCTACTTGACAAGCTTTCGGAATTATTATTCGGTTTCCTCGTAGTATTATGTTTTCGTAGTTTGACAATTCCAGTCTTGCTCGATGGTAGGTCTCTAGGTTTGTCGGAATCTTCCTGCTCGGCCATCCTTCCCTCATGTATTTTGCTACCAGCTTTAGGTCGGGATCTTGTTCCTTAACCGATATGGGACCCTTATCCATCTCTCTTAGTAATAGGACATACTCCATTTGTACTGGCGTAATATTTTGTTCCATCGGTAGAAGTAATCGAGCGTCGGCATTTCCGTTTAGCGAACCCTTCCTAATTTTTATCTCATAGCTATATGACGATAGCAAAAGAGCCCAACGCTGTATTCGAACTGCTGCCATTTGTGGAATTTGCGTCTTCGCTCCGAATAGCGTCACTAGCGGTTGGTGGTCTGTATGAAGCGTGAACTTCTTCCCATACAAATAGTTACGAAATTTCATTACTCCAAAAATTATTCCCAAAGCTTCCTTCTCTATTTGTGAGTAGTTGGGTTCTGCCGTCGATAGACTTCTAGAAGCGAATGCGATTGGTTGATCTTCCCCCTTGTCGTTCAGGTGAGAGATCACGGCTCCTAAACCTACCGGCGAGGTGAACTTCTCGTGAAACGTCGTAGTGTACCAGCAGATTCGAGGTTAAGATAGATGTTTTGGCATCTTCGAAGGCTTTCCGTCTAATTCCATTTTTCTTCCTTTTGTAACAACTCGTAGAATGGTGCTAATTTTCTAGCGTTGTTTGGTAAAAATTTGGAGTAATAACTGAATAGTCCCAAGAAAGCGCGAAGTTGTTCAACGTTTTCTGGTAGGGGTGCTCCTTTGATGGTTGTCTAGGAGGTGTCCTAAGAATTTGACTTCTGTTTCTAAGAATTTGTATTTCTCTTTCTTTAACTTCAGTCCATTTTCCCGTAATGTTGTCAGAACGGCATCGAGGCATTTTAGATGTTCTTCGCCGTTTTGCCGCCAAGCAATATGTCGTCCTAAAATGGCGAGACATTACGGTGATGCTGTAAGATTCTTTCCATGTGTCGCTGGAAAATTGCTGATGAGGATGATATTCCTTGAGGTAATCGGGTATATCTGAAGAGACTCTTTGTCGTGTTTATCACCGTGAATTCTCTAGATGGTTCGTCGAGCTCAAGTTGGTTATATGCTTCATTTAAATCTAATCTGGAGAAGTATTGACATCCCGCTAGCTTGGAGAAGATTTCTTCGGCTCGAGGCAGTGGATAGACTTCTGTGTCCAAGTTTGGGTTTACTGTCGTTTTAAAATCCCCACAGATTCTTATGGAGTTCCTTTTTGCTGTTATACGTTGGCCTTCATCGTGGTTTTTCTGTGTCTGAACCTTCTGGACTGGTACGATTGGTGACGCATACTCTGAAAAGGCTACTGGCTCCAGAATTCCAACTTTGACCATTCTTTGAATTTCCTCTTCTACATCCTCTTTCATTGCATACGGTATTCGACCACGCTTTTCAATATTTCGGTATGACATCAGGCTTCAAATGTAGATGAGCTTGCACGTCCTTTAACTAGCCGAGCTCCGGCGTGAAAAGGTCTGTGTTCTTGTCAAAATTGGTCTGTAATGCCATTCTTGGTCTCATCTATAGATTTTCTCCTGTCTCGAGGTCTGGTTCACTCTTGCGGAATGGAATATCGATGGGAGAATGTTCAATGACGAGTATAACCACTTCCTTCCACATAGGTTTGGTCCGGGTCCATGAACTATTAAGACTGGAAGATTAGCCGTTTTTCCGTTGAATTTTACTGTAACCTTTCGTTTCGCCTGTAATTTTTAGGCTATGTCCGGTGTAGGCTTGCAGTGGTGCTCGATTAAAAGGCTGAACCTTGTTCTTGTACCTCATTTTGTCGAACCAAGCATTTACTTCTTTAATCTTGTATTAAAGTTTTTTCCAAGCTTTCGTAAGACGTAAGACTTGACTCCACTAATTTAATTTCCTTCGTCAGGCGTCCTTAAGTATAGTTGTAACTCACGAGCGTGGTGTTGAAAAAGTTCTAAAATCCATTAAAGCATTACAATAAAACTAACTAGTTCCGCGTCATTTTTCCAGAGTGATCTCTATCGGCTCTATCTCGAGATCCCTGACATGCCCCTATCGGTCAACTCGTGAACCAAGTCTTATCAAATGTAGGTGTAATCTGTAGGTGTAATTACGTTGTTACAACATAAATAAATCTTATATTTTAGGTTTCTACCTCTTCTAGAAGTACCTTAGGATTTTCATGATCGGTCAGGGAGCGAAATAATGAAAGTTTGACTTTAGGTATTTCGTAAACTATATTAGGTACAAACTTGCAATTTGCGATAGAGGTATGCTCTGTAAGCAAATATTAGTTAATGAAATTTCAGACTTTAGCCTTTAACTGAAACGAAGATACCGGGTCTTAAAAGTGCCTAAGCAGCTACGAGAAAAGAGTTTAGTTTTTTTTTGTTTGGAGTGGTTTTGGCGAGTGCACGGAATGCTGAATTTAACGGACCCACCTCTGTGCACCCAGATATTATACCTACCAATGAGTTGGTGAATTTTTCAAGGGGCCTGACGCACAACTTTTCCCGGAGTCCGCAAAGTCTCTCGGCAGCCCTGAAGGCCAGTGAGTGTAGGTTTTTTAAAAAATGTGTGTAAAAGATAATTAAAACTAAAGCTTTATCCGGTTTTTTTTTGCACTTGATGAAAACATTGAGTTTCACTTACACGCTCCTTATCACAGAGATTTTAAAGGTGCGTGTAAAAATTATGAAAATTAGAGTTTGTCCGCGTATATATAAATATCACTTACCCGCGCCTTATCATTGCGAATTAAAGGATGTGTGAAAAGATATTTAAAACTAATGCTTAATCCGGTTTTTTGCTCTTAATGAAAAGATGAATACAACTTACTATATTCTTATCACTATGAATCAAAAGAAGCGTGTAAAAATATTTAAAATTAAAATATTCTCCGCGTTTTTATGCTCTTCCTGAAAATGATGAATATCACTTACTAGCCCCTTATCATTGTAAATTAGAAAATGTGTGTAAAAGAAAATTAAAAAGAGTTTTCTCCTCGTTTTATGCACTTATGAAAAGTTTATTTCCTCTTACTTGCATCTTATCAAAAATTAAAAGATGCGGGTAAAAAGTAGTTAAAGAAACGTTTTCTCAGCGTTTTTATGCACTTAGAGAAAAGGATGAATTTCACTTACCAAAACCAACTTATCATAGTGAATTAAAAGGTGCATGTAAAAGATAAGATTTTCTCCGCGTTTGCAAGCACTTAATGAAAAAGAAAAATATCACTTACATCCACCTTATCATTGTGATTTTAAAGGTGCGTATAAAAATGATAAAAATTAAAATTTAGTCCTTGTTTTCATGCACCTATAGTCTGTCAAACGAAAGAAGAGCCCTGAAAAATTTGTCCAAATTGGTGTCGCTACCATCGACCCCATAGTACTTTATCAACTTGTTTTGTTTTGTCAATAGTCGTCTGTATTATAGTCTGCTATAAACAGATAGGCTTAATCGCAATAGAACCAATACATTTTGCAATATATGGCAAGTACTTTAACTTATGTCATTAAATTATATTGCAATGCTTGTTCAACAAAGATAAAACTGGTGTTTTTTCGTTAATTTTGTTTTATATTCTTTAATACTCGATGATCGTAAAAAACCATGAACCATAAACATATTAAATATATATTGCAAAATGTATTGGTTCTATTGCGATTAAGCCTATCTGTTTATAGCAGACTATATGTTTGCTTGACGCGTTGAGTCCAGGGCCGGAAATAAGAAAAAATTCTTATAGGACATGTGTCCAGTGACCCCCTATTTGACTAGAAAATTTATTGGACATTGTCCTCTGGCATGTGCAAAAAAGGTGTCGCATCTTCATAGTCAAGCTATCAAAACTTCGGAAAATATATTGGTCAAAATGTCCAGTGACCCCCTTCGTTTTTAAAAAAATTTATGGGACATTTTTAAATTTTATTGGACAATGTCCCGTGTCCTGTGCTCATTTCCGGCCCTGGTTGAGTCTCAGTTAGCCGCTTAGCTCGCGCTCCGATTTTCGCTTTCGCTTTTCGGTTCTTTCACCGTTCCGCATCCGGTTTTTTGCACCGATCGCGTTCTAAAGTCTTCCATTCACGGTATTTAAACTTAATTTCCTGTTATTTACACTATTTTTCGCGTTTTCAAAGTTTTTAGTTTGGTTCTACTGGCCGCGGTTTGCCTTATTTCTTAGCTCGTGTCGTTTGTTCCGCCGGACTCATGACTGGGTTTATTCCTATAACTGTATTTGAGACCTGACTAACAAAATCTAGATTTTTGACCTCTTTGTTGCTTAGCCATTATGGCTGGTTCTAAGGATACTTGCATTGTTTGCTCGGCTGTTTTTTTCGGAAAACAATCGGTTGTTGTCTGCTCTGCTGGTTGTGGCAAACGTGCACATCAGAAATGTCTCAAGGAGAAAAGTTTGACTTGCGCCGCTTGTAAAGCAAACAATCGTGCCTCTCGTGGTTCCGTCGGCAACAACAGTGTTAGTGCCGAAAGTCACTTAGTTGGCGCGGAGTGTGATCCCTCCACGCCTGTTCCGTTAAATGCGATTCATGATGCATTGAACCATTTCTTGATGGCCGATAGCCTTACTCGGGACCCCAACTCTGTCTCTGATCGTATCCTTGCCAAACTGGATGCCGCTGAAAGTTTCAATGCAACTCTTTTGGCTCGTATTGATGCTCTTGAAACCAAAGTCGCTACCTTGGAGCGTGAGAAATCGGAGAGGAGTGCTCCACTGTCATTTGCCAACGCTGCCTCCCATCCTCAATCTTCATTCCTCCCGTTTGCTGTCCCCCCGGGACGTTTTCCAGGCAACACCTCAGTTACCTCTGCCGCTCATCTGCCCCGCAATGACCGATTGGCGCCTTCTGTACCAGCTAGAAAACCCGCCAAGCCCGTGCAGACTGGATCTGCTACAACAACCAAGCTGAAAGCTGTTGCTCGACCGTTGGGGGGCCGTGGCCGTGCCCCTAAAGCATTATTTGTCAGTCGACTTGACAAAGATTTACTCTCTCAGGAGTTAGTAGAGACGCTGGCTGATGAAGTTGGAATATTGACAGCGCATTGTATTCGCCTTAAGCCCAAGAACCCTGACGCTGACCATTCTTCGTTTTACGTGACTTGTACTGATGCCACTGAGTTTGAAAAACTCTCGGATCCCTCTATCTGGCCATTACATTGTATACTAACTGATTTCAATGGTGTTCCCCGGGATACTCACAAACATAGCTCTGAACTTGGTACTACTTCTGCACACCCTTCTGATTAATCTCTATGTCTGAAATAACTATCGCTTACCAAAATGTTCGCGGACTTCGTACTAAATCTGCGACATTTTTACATAACATTGCTACCCTGGACTTGGACATTATCTGTATAACGGAAACGTGGTTGAACAATTTACATTTTTCTTGTGATTATTTTCCGTCCCATTACACTGTTTACCGCGCTGATCGTCTTGACCCTCACTATCATAATGTTAGGGGTGGGGGTTCCCTGATTGCTGTAAAGAGTTCTATTGTTTGCCATCGGAGGCATGATCTTGAGTCCACTTCCGAAAGCGTCTTTGTCGAAATTCAACTAGCTTCCCGTCGTTCGTTACTTCTTGGTACAACATATTTTCCCCCCAGCCTATCCGACCTAGAGTATAAACAGTACACTAACCGATTATTAACGGACATTGACTCTTCCGAGACCAATGTTATCTTTTTTGGCGACTTTAATTTACCGGGCGTCGATTGGACGCTATGTAGCAGTCAGGGCTGCTCTTCCCTCATTAGATCTAAAGCTGCACCAATTATTGATTTATGCTTTACTCTTAATTTGACCCAAGTTAACATTCCTTCTAGCACAGTTAATCTCTTAGATCTGTGCCTAACTAATATTAATGGATTACTAGTTGAACCCCTCGATGACCCATTTGTTAAGATTGATAAGTTTCACCCGCCTTTCTCTGTTACACTTACCGTTGACCTTGGCCCTGAGTCTCCACCTCGGGGCTCTGCCTTCGCTTACGCTAAAGGGGACTACCATCTCCTTTATACCACCCTTCGCGATTATGATTGGACAGACGTTCTTACTTCCACAAATGTTGATTATTGTGTCGATACTATTACCAATCGTCTCGTTGACACCATGAAGCTGGCAATCCCTAAAAAACTTAAGCACGGCAAATCGCAATATCCCCCTTGGTACTCTTCTGATCTTCGACTGAATCTCAGGAGAAAACGGTACTTCTTTAGAAAAATGAAGCGTACTGGTGCAATCACTGATGGTATTGAATTTCGTAGACTTCGTGCTACTGCTCGACGACTTCTCGCTCGTGATCGTGCCGTTATGCTCAAGTCGACGTGCCAGGATGCTCATTCGCATCCAAAGAAATTTTGGAGATTTGTCAAGGGAAACCTTCGGGATAGGACCAATTCCCTTGCTTTAAAACGGGGTAAGGAATTGGTCTCTGATCCTCACACGCTTGCGGAACTTTTCAGGACCCATTTTTCAGCAATTGCTGTTGATAATACGAACCCTGCCGACACTTACACATTTGATGCCTCTCACTTAGTTACACGCCCTTACTCTAATCAGATCATATCACTCGCTGACATACACCAGGCAATCATTAAACTTCCAGCTAAGTTCTCAACAGGGGTCGATGGTGTTCCCCCTTTGTCATCAAGGGTTGCGGGGATATCCTCCTACCTCTGTTGGAACATGTTTTTAATTTATCACTTTCAACTGGCATTTTCCCTTCCCTTTGGAAGCAGGCTGTTGTGGTACCCGTATTTAAATCTGGTGCCGCTTGTGACTCCAAGAATTACCGCCCGATCTCATTATTGTGTGCTCTAGCTAAGGTTTTTGATAAGGTGATGCATACACACGTCCAGCGTTGGTTTACCATGTTCCCAAATGATTGCCAGCATGGTTTTGTCCCTAGCAAATGCGTGGACACAAATCACGCTGCTTTCATGAACCTCGTCGCCCCTGTGGTTGAGACTCGCGGTCAAGTCGACGTGATTTACCTAGACCTTGCCAAAGCGTTTGACAGAGTTCCTCATAGATTTTTACGGGATAAGTTATTTACTTATGGCATAAGCGGTGTACTTTTGGATTGGATCTGTAATTATTTACACAGTCGTACGAATGTTATCAAGTGCAATGGTTCTATGACTTCGGTATCATATCCCGTAAATTGTGGAGTCCCACAGGGTTCGTCCCTGGGGCCTCTACTTTTTAATATATATTTGTATGATCTTCAGTTCAAAGTTATCCACTCCAACCTGCTTCAATTTGCAGATGATAACAAAATTTTTAAAAAAGTCGATTCAGACCATGATAGATTGCTTTTGCAAAGGGATATCGACGCTGTGGCCCAATGGTGTGATCATAATAATATACCGATCAATCCATTAAAATCAGTTCATGTTACCTACACTCGACGCATAAGTAGAGCAATACCCACTTGTTACGTTATTGATAATTCTGTCATACCTATCAAAGATAAGACCAAAGATCTTGGTGTTATCTTTGATTCTCATCTCCTTTTTACTGACCATGTCCATGGAGTTGTAAATAGATGTAGGCGCACCCTTGGTGTAGCCCTAAAACTTACCCGGAAACTTGGCTCTCTGGTACATTTCCGACTTTTATACCTAAGCCTTGTACGTTCGCGTGCCGTATATGGATGGGTTGCTTGGGGTGGCGTTAGCGCTCACCTCTTTGACAGAATAGAACGCATTCAGAGAAAATTCGTAGAATATTGTCATACGTATTTTATACCCAAAGCTCATTATGATTACATAACCCTACTTGAAATTCTCGCTCTTCCTACATTGCGCTGTCTTTTAAATCTTAATGAAATAAAATTTGTATATAAATTTACCCACCACTTTGTAACTTTCCCCGCCCTTCTAGAAAAATTGAACTTTCAAGTCCATCAGACTTCGCGAAACCGCTCCACCTTCTATTTATCGAAAATTACCTTAAACCCCTTAATTAGAATGCAAGCCACGTGTAACAAATTTACTGAACATTTTGATATTTTTTCTATTAAATTTTGTGAACTTAAATTTGATTTGTTTAATCTTTAAATATTATTTCAACTTGCTGTATTTTGATTCCCTTTCTTAAAATTTTCACGGTTTTTCTCTTAGATTTTGTGTATTTCGCTCTGAATTGTTAATATTTATGTTTTCTCAATTTACTGGTAATAGTTCCTCATTCTGTTAATTTTGTAAATATTCCATTTATTATTGTAACCTGGCATTTTTTTAATTGTTTCCTTAACTTGCTGTAAATAGTTTCTAATATATGTATATACCCCTTCCCTGTGTATAAACCCGTGAATCCCCCGTGATTCTTTTTATACACATTAAACATCTATTCTATTCTATATTACAGACGACTATTGACAAAATAAAACAAGCTGGTAAATTACTATGGGTTCGATGGTGGCGACACCAACTTGGACAAATTTCTCAGGGCTCTTCTTTCGTTTGACAGACTATAGTGAAAACGATAAATATCACTTACCCCCGCCTTATCATTGCAAATTAAACGATGTGTGAAAAGATGATAATAACTAAAGCTTAATCCGGTTTTTTTCCCTCTTAATAAAAAGTTGAAGTTCACTTACCAGCACCTTCATTATGAATTAAAAGATGCGTGTAAAAGATAATTATAATCAAAATTTTCTTCGCGTTTATATGCTCTTACTGAAAAATATGAATATCACTTGATCTTTGCATTGAGAAATAAACGTTGCGTGTAAAAAATACTCAAGATTAAAGTTTTTCTCTCGTTTTTATGCACTTAATGAAAAAGTTAATTTTCTCTTACTTGCACCTTATCAAAAATAAGAAGCGCGTAAAAATAGTTTAAATTAAAATTTTCTCTGCTTTTTTATGCACTTCATCAAAAAGATGGATATCACTTACTGCCATCTTATCATTGTGAAATTAACGATATGTGTAAAATGATACTCAAAATTAAATTTTCCCCTTGTTTTAAGTCACTTAATCAAAACGATGGATTCACTTCCCGCCATCTTATCATTAAGAATTAAAAAATGTGTAAAAGATAATTGAAACTGGAGCTTTATCCAATTTTTTTTGCACTTGATAAAAACTATGAAGTTTACTTACATGGTCCTTATAATTGAGATTTTAAAGGTGCGTGTAAAAATGATGAAAATTAAAACTTTCTTCGCGTTTTTATGCACATAATTTAAAAGAAAAATATCATTTACCTCCATCTTATCATTGGAGGAAATTACCAGAGGAGATAGAAAGGGAATTTCAAAACTGGCTATTAGAACTGCCCTACCTGCACAAAATTAAAATAAACAGATGCTATTTCACACAAACAACAGACGAAATAGATAACATTGAGCTACATTGTTTTTGTGACGCCTCACTAAAAGCGTACGCAACCACACTTTATGTCAGATACGAAACTAAAACAGGACATATAGGGACAGCATTGGTAACCGCCAAAACAAGAGTTACCCCCTTAACCTTTGAACAATCAAAATCTAAAAACAAAAACCCAATAATAAACACAAACCAAAACAAAGAAACACAAAAATTAACTCTGCCAAAACTAGAGTTAATGGGATGTTTATTAGGAGCACGTTTAGCTAACTACATTAAACCAACATTCGAGCCTAATTTACACAAAATCTACTTTTGGACTGACTCTACTATAGCGCTGAGTTGGCTAAAGGGAGATCCTAAAACATGGAAAACATTCGTATCAAACAGAGCACAAGAAATACAAACACTGTCTGACGTAAATTCATGGTATCATTGCCCTGGGTCAGAAAACCCCGCCGATTTGCCTAGTAGAGGGATGGGCGCAGAAAAATTAGTAAATAGCAGAGTTTGGGGGCACGGACCACAATGGCTATCACAACCCAGGGAAAGTTGGCCAAAACACCACCCAACAGAATCAAGCCCAGACTTAGCGGATCTAGAACGTCGCAAAATAACACTAGCTTTAAAAGTTAATGAAAAACCTCAAACAAGGGTACACGAAATAATTAACCTAGCTAAACACAATTCTTTAGATAAAACACTAAGAATCACGGCACATGTACTTATATTCATAAACATAATGAAAAACAAAGGGGAGGAAAAATTGTCAGGTCCAATCACAACGGAAGAGATGGAACAATCAGAAATAATTTGGGTAAAATCAATTCAAGGACAAATATACCAACAAGAATTAAACGAACTAAATTCTGGTGAAATTAGCAAAAACTGACACCTATATACCCTGCACCCAATGGTAAACAAACTAGGACTATTTTGCGTAGGGGGGAGGCTTCACGAGTCTTCACTCGCATACTCCGAAAAGCACCCTATTCTATTAAGTAAAAACGAACATCTAGCAAAACTAATTATGATTAGAAGCCACCTAAAAACAGGTCATGGCGGAATAAATGACACCATCACACAAACAAGAGAAAGATACTGGTTTCCAGCAGGAAGACAGTTGGCGAGATCAGTAATTAAAAGCTGTTTAACGTGCAAACGATTAAGTATTAAGCCCTTAGATACCCCAACAGCAGCGCTGCCAAAAGATAGAGTAGACGAAATGCCTGCATTTTCAATAATAGGGATAGATTTTGGGGGACCAATTCTAATTAAAAATGGAGCTCAAACTGACAAAGCCTACTTCTGTCTTGTTACTTGCGCGGTAACCCGTGCAGTACACTTAGAACTGGTTCCATCCCTAAGCACCGAGGATTTTCTTCTATCATTCAGACGACTTATCTCTAGAAGGGGTGTACCAGATACAATTTACAGCGACAACGCTAAAACATTCAAAGCCGCTGACAGAAATTTAAAAACAATTTGGGGAAAATTAGACGAATCAAAATTTCAGGAATTTTTCACAAATAAGGGGATTAAATGGAAATATATCGTAGAAAGAAGTCCTTGGCAAGGAGGATGGTGGGAAGTTTTAGTCAAATCTACTAAAACAGCGTTAAAAAAGAATTTAGGCAACGCATTTCTAACCTATGTTGAAATGGAGACGGCGTTAACTGAGGCAGAGGCCATGATTAACTCTCGCCAAAAAAGTTACTGCTACAATGATTTAAACGAACCAACCCCAATAACACCTGCTGACTTTCTGATAGGTCGAAGGGTAACTTCATTACCCCCATTTCAAAACAAAAGACTTAAACACACAGTGCCAGCTACAAGGGTTGAAATAAACAAAAGACTTAAACACAGAGAAAACGTACTTAACAAACTATGGAAACGTTTTCATAACGAATACATACTTCAGCTGCGCACTGCCCATTATGGGAAAACGCCAAAAAATTCAAATAATGTTAAGAAAAATGATGTAGTATTAATATTAGATGACAAACGTCCTAGACATATGTGGAAACTAGGTATTGTTCAAGAAGTAGTCACAGGTCGGGATGGACAAGCTAGAGCTTGTATGCTAAAAACTACAAATGGCACAACCATTAAACGAACTTTGCAACATGTATGCAACTTAGAAATATGTAATTAAAATGTTCAAAAAAAAAAATCATGTATAAAAAAAAATTGTAAACTTCAAGTATATAAACCTGTAAGGTAATACTTCGGAACTCTCCTCAAGTATTACCGGGGGGAGTGTTAAGAAACCAGCCCCTAAATCCATTTTTTTTAAAATAAAACCCCCTTAAAATTAAACATAAAAATTTCCAAAATAAATTAAATAAACTAAACACCCTATAAAATTAAAATTAAAATCATGTCAGTAAACAAAATATAAAGCATGCAAAATTAACTCTTTAAAACCCTTTCGCTTCAACTTTAACCTCTTTAGAAAACAGTCATTCACCTTTATACAAAAATAAATCCTTTCAATCTGTAAAATCTTTTGTAAAGTATGAAGTCATATCTAAGAGAGCTACCGCTCTCTCAGAATAAAAGCGTATCATCCATTGTAAACCCTACCTCTCTCCACTCGCAAACTTTCAAACTAAAAACCCCGTGCGTCACTAAAAACCACGACGTCAGAACCAATACCCTAAAAAGCTCGAACATGATTGGTTCCTGTCCCTAAAAAGAGACCCAAACGAAAGTGCATAAAAGGAGAGAGCTGGAGGTCAAAAAATCAGAATTGTATATTTTTATCAATGCTGAGGCCAAACTCAGTGCCACAATAAAAAAAACTCGTAGAATTGTTCAAAAAGAACATAGTCGTTTTTGCCTTCACTCGGTATAACTTAGAAACTTTTTTGCCTTCACGCGGCAAAAACTTAAACTTCTAAAACCTTCACGCGGATTAACATAAACTTTAAAAACCTTCACTCGGTTAAAAACTTAAACTTTACAAACCCTCACTCGGTTTAAAGGCATAAAACTCGTTGCTTAATTAGTCCCTCTAAATGTTTCAGTCCGTTTAGAGGAACTTTAAAAAGAACCAAACGGTCTCTCCCACAAACAAAACGAACCAACAAACAGAATTACCAATGCCAATATTCTGCAACTTACCAGCACCTTATTATTAAAAATCAAAAGAATCGTGTAAAAATATTTAAAATTAAAATTTTCTCCGCGTTTTTATGCACTTAATGAAAAAGATGAAGTTCACTTACCAACACCTTATCATTGTGAATTAAAGGATGCGAGTGAAAGATAATTAAAACTTGAGTTTTCTCAGCGTTTTTATGCAATTAGAGAAACGAATGAATTGCACTTACCAAAACCAACTTATCAATGTGAATTAAAAAGTGCATGTAAAAGATAAGATTTTCTCCGCATTTTTATGCACTTAATGAAAAAGAAAAATATCACTTACATCCACCTTATCATCGTGATTTTAAAGGTGCGTGTAAAAATGATAAAATTGAAGTTTAGTCCTTGTTTTCATGCACCTAATGAAAACGATAAATATCACTTACCTCCCTTGCCTTATCATTGCGAATTGAACGATGTGTGAAAAGATAATTAAATGTAAACTTTATCCGGTTTTTCCCTCTTAATAAAAAGATGAAGTTCACTTACCAGCACCTTCATTATGAATTAAAAGATGCGTGTAAAAGATAATTATAATTAAAATTTTCTTCGTGATTTTATGCTCTTACTGAAAAATTTCAATATCACTTACCTTGATCTTTTCATTGAGAAATAAACGTTGCGTGTAAAAAATACTCAAAATTAAAGTTTTCCTCTCGTTTTTATTCACTTAATCAAAATGATGAATATCACTAACTAGCACCTTATCATTGTAAATTAAAAGATTCGTGTAAAAAATAATTAAAACTAGAGTTTTCTCCGCGTTTTATGCACTTAATGAAAAAGTTCATTCTCTCTTTACTTCCACCTTATCATAGTGAATTAAACGTGTGGATGATAAATTAAACACTTCAAAATCCATACACAAATGATTTACGGGACAAAATTAAGAAGAATCTAAACCGTTTTTTTGGGGGGGGGGGGTTGCTCTCTAATGTTTCCGGAACTCTTTGGCGGATTTATTTTCGTGTCTTCAAGGAGCAGTTAGCGCACTCCAAAAAAAAACGCTGTTAATTTCCGAAACAAGGAAAATCGGGTATAACATTTTAAGATAAAATAATAACTCAAAAGTGAAATTGCTTGTGATAAGGAAACATTTCCTTCATTTCGCCTTTGACTCTAATTCTGAAATTTACGACGTTAAGGTTGCGTATAGAACCCCACTGAAAGTGTTCAAATAAGGAGAATACATTTAGCCAGAAGAACAATGGAGATGGAACATTCGACCGAGAGGATCTGATACAATATATCGTGAGTTAAAACATAACCCTATATTTTGTTTTCTCATATTAAAAATTCGTTCCAAGTTTTTCTTCAGCATCCACTTTTCATACAAAATTTTATTAATGAGAATCGCTTAATATTTCCTAGAGCTCGGAATTTGTATAACTTTTGTTGCTTAGGTACGATCTCTTGAATATCAATCAGATCTATCCATTCAAATAATAAAACCTTATTCGAAACCAAAACCATAAATGTGTAATTTTATCCGTTCATGATTACGTAGCGTAATTTTGGATTCGTAAAGGAGTTGACATAATCTATTGCGTACGTTTTAAGAACATTAATTAACAGATAAAATAATTAAATAATAATTTTTAAGTCAATGAAATACGTTTCTTTATTTACAAATAATATTGTTACCGGGGCTGCGTTCAGTAACACTGATCTGGAAAAACATCGATGTTTGGGAAAATGAAATCGGTGTTCTTTTGACGTCATGATGACGTTGCAGTTGTTGAACGGCACAATTTTGTGTAATCGATGCTTTTCTTAATGGCGACGATGTTATGATAACGTTATGGCAGAGGCTTAAATAATAAATCCGAACTATTTACAAAGATATTGTACTTCAATTTATCAATTAAATCAAAATTCTGTCAGAATCCATTATTTCTTACCGAAATAATATATTTCTTTTAGAATTATTATTCATAAGGATAATATTTGTCAATTCTTCATTATTTAAAATTGGTGGAGAATGGGATGTAGTTCACCCCATTTTTTATCGCGGGGAAAAATGACGAAATTTACGTCATGAATCCGATGCTCATCAAAAAAACCTCCTCTCACAGCTGATTTTTCTGATGGGCATCCAATGAGCATCATGACGTCAGGCCCAAAGACGCGAAAACCCGTTCAGTAATACATCGATGTCATCTTTTAGTCATCGATGTTTTTGATGCCGGTTACTGAACGCAGCCCGGATAGTTTAATCTGCAATTAAAGTAGGTGTATATAATTTGATAAAAAACCAGCAACCTTATCTAATCCGATTTTGCAATACTATTTTTATTCAGAGTTGAGTTAATGCTTTGTAGTTATCCATTTTTAACCTTTTCTTAATCCGTTATCTGCAAGCTGAAGCATTAACACGGATTTTCAACTGTCAGTTTATAATGATATGGCGGGTCACTCGGGTGGTTGTGAACAGTGGAACTAGTGTTTCAGAATATTAGTGCATGTAGACCTTGGTTAATGGCAACAGGTTGTTCTTCAGAACTCGGTTTACCCGAATCGTCGCAACCTGACGTTGCAAAAACGTGAAGTGACTGTTGACGGCATTGCAACATCTCATTTCGAGAGTCTTACCATGTCAAAACAATTTGCAAAATGACTGTACTGTGATAAGTAAGTACCAACAACTTATTTGTTGTATATTATGTGCAAAAATAGTAACTATTTCTTACGAAAGTGCGTCGTATACACAGGGAACTTAAAATACCACTTTGAGAAGAAACATCCCAAATATAATACTGATCGCGATTATCAATGGCGAGTTGCAATAGCTAATACCTATAGATGAATAGAAATCATACTTTTATATACAGGAGAAGTCCATGTCCATGTGCATAAACAGGTTTAAAAAAAAGACGTCTGACTTCAAATATGGCAATTTTTTCAACAGCCCGCATATTATCTTCACCTGCTTTTCCCATTTCTGTGGTATCCGTTTTGAGGGTTGTTTTGTTTGTACCGAACCGCATTTCTGCAAAAGCGCTTTCAATGTCGCTGTTTATCAGGATCTCATATCTCTTGATCATGCTTCTTGAGCTAATTTTAAGGTGTGTTCTTTCCCTAGTAGCATTTTCTATCCATTTTTGTAGTCTGTTTATTGTCGGTACAGGCGGTTAGTTGTCCGAATCAGTTAATTGTCGGTAAACGTCTTCAAACTACCTTAAGTCGGATACACGACTCAAAACACGACGTAGAATGCACCTTGCCTACTAAATGGGTCGGACACCAAGTACTGTAGACTGACAGTGCGATAATTCTTTCGGGCCGATTGATCAGGTTTGGTGTCGGCCCGACTAGTTTTCTACTGGGTTCGGTCAAACTGAGAGCAAAATTTCCTAGAACCTGGCGCCTACAATATTTAATTACAAATATACGGGCACCCAAACATAGGCCCCTAAAACAAGGAAACAGTTTCAAACTTGCAGTAATACCAGGAATGTATGGAGGGGTTGGAATGGCTAAGGTCAAATCCTAATCGGCGTGAAATGATCTTGGAAACAACTGGCTTGGCTTAATTTAAGCTAGTGATGTCATAGCCTGACGTAAAAATCGTATTTACCACTTAAGTTATTTTCATTCCTTGGCTGCCAAAAAAACTTGTTTGCTATAATTATCCTAGGTCCTCTGCCAAGGCTGAGAGAATCGAATATGAACGAGAACAGCGGCGAATCAGCGCATTTAACTTTAAAAAATCTAAGGGTCACTTCTGCCATGCCTTTTTTAACGAGTCATGACATTTATCGCCTTCGGGAGACAGCTAAACAGACGTAGGGGGAGGAGCTACACTTCTAAAAAAAAGGACTCGCCTTATGTTTCCACCATCAAGGGTACAACGAGAGCCCCCTTAGCCATTCCAGCCCCTCCATACATTCCTGGTAATACGTACTAGCCTACCCATCTTTTTTAGAAGAGATGAAAGTCTTTGGAAGATGTTAAAACACTGCAAAACTTTCATTTGGCTTCATTTTACCTACTCAAGCACACTGCAATCGATTTATTTCTAGAAGATAAAGGTTCAATAACATTGTAGCGAGAGGGGGAAAACGTGAGGCTGCTCTTTATAACTACTAGCAAAGGCGCGGTTATAACAAAGACTAGTTTGCAGTGGCCCGTTGTAGCACAAAAAGTAATAACGAAGTGCTGTATTTCTTCTAAATCAGAAGGCCAGGATGATGTCTTGCTTCACGTGTGGGACTATTTCCTTTTTTAATGTTCATTGTTTGGGAGCCCATATATCAGAAACAACATGTATAGGTCCCATTCATTAGAAACTAGACTATTCAACCCTCTTAGTTCACACTACAGTAATAGTATATTTTACAAATGTTAGCAATTACAGTGGACAATGCCTCTGATAACAAAAGGTTTAAGAAGAAGCTTGACCAGAGAAGGCCACAATTAGGACTTAGATTCCGAACTGGAAATCGAATTCGTTGCCTTGCTCACAAGACCACCCTAAATCCCAGCGTTCTTGCAATAGTGAAGAAGAGTGTGGTCCTGAAGACATTGTATATTCAAACTTAGAGTCAACCATTGGCAATACTGTAGGTAAAGTAAAATGCAACTATAATCTTCTGGGTGTCCACTATGTACCAATAGAATTGGTTTTTCGGCATTTGACCATAGTGACGTGCACATGAGTTGAGCTTAAGGTTCCTTTGTATCTTTGATTTACTAATGTAGTGGGCTTTTAGCATATCATATTCTCTGTCGGTTGCTTAAGTGCTACCCCCATCTACCTAGCATATTAAGAGACTAACTTTTATCTCCGCGAATCCATTGCAGAAGAACATAACCTCTTAAAATTCGGTTATTCTAGGTTGTCGTCTTTAGTTTAAAAAGTTGAGCTAGTGCTGGGATTAAAATACTTAAAGATTACATATAGAGGCATAATCTACTCAGTCTCTTTTTAATATATTTGTTATACACGTCTTAAACGGTGCCGGCTGGCCTGCATTGGGGCACGGGGGCCATGAGATCGACCCTGGAGATACTCCTTGATAAGCTTCCTCTTCTTCTCTTCGTTGAGGAGGAGGCCGTCATGGGGGCCTACAGGCTCTACAATAATGGCTGTTGGGTACCCAGACTTTGGGATCACAGCCATTGGGAGCATGCCGCACTTGAGCGCAATAAGGTTTCTAGCCCGAGGCCCACAGGGACCATAGCGAACTGTTTCGTCTGTCTCTGGCCCTCCATGTTATGCCATAGCTGACTCTTAATGACGGTCAACCTGTCATGCAGACTACGTCTAGCGTACCCGTACGGGATGTGGACGAACTGCGCCTGTCCCAAGAACTTGGCCTCCGAACCCCCCTTCAGCTGGACTGGCACCCAGTACAGCTGAACCCTGTTGCGGGCTGCCAGTCGCAAAAGCAGATCAAGGCAACTGCGCACCAGTTGAGAAGTGATCTGACACTGTTTCAGCGCTTCCAAGGCGGCCTGACTGTCAGAATAAATTCTTACATTCCGTCCGGTATAACCTTTCTTGACGCAATAGTCCGCGCAATAACAGATCGTGGCAATCTCCGCCTGGAACACACTTGCATAGGTGCCCAGACTCTCAGAAAAACCGACCTTTGTGGTTTGGCAGTAGTAACCGGCACCAGCGCCGGAATCAGTCTTAGAACCCCGGTACCAAGAGGCAGCAAGTTTGTTAAATCAAAACTGGTAACGGTTTTGATATTACAAAGCCATTCAGCACCCACTTTCCCAGTCGGGCCGAGTGGACTAACTTGCTGCCTCTTGGTACCGGGGTTCTAAGACTGATTCCGGGCACCTATGCAAGTGTGTTCCAGGCGGAGATTGCCACGATCTGTTATTGCGCGGACTATTGCGTCAAGAAAGGTTATACCGGACGGAATGTAAGAATTTATTCTGACAGTCAGGCCGCCTTGGAAGCGCTGAAACAGTGTCAGATCACTTCTCAATTGGTGCGCAGTTGCCTTGATCTGCTTTTGCGACTGGCAGCCCGCAACAGGGTTCAGCTGTTCTGGGTGCCAGTACAGCTGAAGGGGGGTTCGGAGGCCAAGTTCTTGGGACAGGCGCAGTTCGTCCACATCCCGTACGGGTACGCTAGACGTAGTCTGCATGACAGGTTGACCGTCATTAAGAGTCAGCTCTGGCATAACAAGGAGGGCCAGAGACAGACGAAACAGTTCGCTATGGTCCCTGTGGGTCTCGGGCTAGAAACCTTATTGCGCTCAGCAAAAGGCATATTAGGCTGGCCACCTGTCTCTTAAGTTAAGAAATTCAACATTTCATACTCTGAACGATTTTAACGAATATTATGATTGCAGTGAAGAGTCGACAATGGATACTCACGGAGCTTTCGCTGGCATTGATGACTTGTACAGCGTCCATCCGAAAGATCTCGAAGGATATTCAAAGGCTCAGTGCTTCTCAAGTACTACAAGCATGAACAGCTTCCTCCTCACACCGACAAACTCGAATGGTGGAAGGTATAGACCTGGTTAAGGTTAGTATTGTCGTGGAATAATATCATAACAAGCTGTACCATTACAGGTCAATAAAGAAGTTTACCCAACGGTTAGCAAAATGGTCCAGCCTCACCCTACAATAACGTTGGTGTTGCCTGCCACCACATTAAGGGTACCAAAGATCTTTTCTTTGAAAGGAATAAAGAATAGGACAAGCCGATACCTTTCCCAGTTTGCCTTATTCCTTCCCACTAAAAAGAAATACAGTTTGAAGTTGTACGATCTCCCCCCCCCCCCTTAAATAGAAGAAGTTCAGGCAACAAAATTTGTAGGCATACAAAATAGGAGTCGTTTCAAGATCAGTGGCATCGTTCGGTCCCCATTTCCAATAACGAAACCCCTTACCACCCCAACCTAATGGGTCCGCGCCCCGAGGCAAAAGAAATATTCATTCTCAGGTCGTAAAAGCTATTGCAGTCTCTGTATGTTTAGCCTGCATACATGCTTTTGCTATACATGGTTTTCAGAATAGGAGGATTGATACCATTTACACCAGTAGGCCCGGGTACTTGGCGGACAAAGTGAAGTACCAAGTAGACTGGCCTCCTGGTGTTAATGGTATCAATCCTCCTAGTCTGAAATCTATTAAATGAATAGTACAAGTTGAGTTACGAGTTCCATACTCCTTCGTATCATAACCCGCGATGACTCTTTTCTTTGTCAAAGAGCGACAAATGTTCAAGATATCGCAAAATACAATTATTCAGAAAAACACTGTTTCGAGAAAAATTCTAGACCCACACATTTCGAAAGGTAAATTGTGTAAAGATCCCTCGTACATCATCAAAGTTTAAAAAAACTGAAACTAGACGCCTCTAAAAATCGCACTAACTGGCGTGAAATAACGACACTGAGTAGCCAACATGCGGCTCGAATAATACATATCGAATTATATTAATTACATTACTTAAAATTACTCAGATTCAATTTACGGTCTGCAACATATAACTAATATTTCTTGCTTTTCCGATCAGAATATCAATTAGTTGCTGTTTTTTTCGTTTGAATTTATTTCTAAAGAGGTACTTTTCTTGAAACTTTGAGGGAGTATAGATACTGATTCTACCGGGACAATAGGTCGCGGCATTTAGAAAGCTCTCTTTTTATTAGCCTTCTCTCCCAACTCACTTCTACCAAAAAGTGAACTGCGAGGGCTCCTCAGAGTCCCCAATAAAGAGAAGCTAGCTTCTTTACCTACTCTTCGTTCCTGAACTTGCATATGTCAGTGAGAGGTTTTTCCGAGGGGGCAGTCATTCAGCGTATTCGGTGTATAATACCGCTGCCCTTTGCAGTGCTAAAATGATTACTCGTAAACCGTACAAAGAATCTAAGAGTGACTAGCCCTTCATAGGGGCCAAAAATCGCGAGCTAGTATAGCATATGAGCCACAGAAAAAGTTCAAGTTGGACACTTTCTACACACCCTGCCCATGCAAAGGACTGTTATTTTTGAATTTGCAATACCCCTGGAGCATAATGTTTTTCTATGCTTAAAATTAGTCAATCGCTTCAGGCGAGAAAATCATTCACATCCCCACCTTTCTATTACGAGGCCTGAATAGTAGGATAGACAGTATAGTATTGTTATATTTTTCCAAGATAACTTGGTATTTACCCTTATATTCCTTTCGTTAAAGCGAGATTTTCTTGGTAGTTAGCAAAAGCTATAGCAACTTAGCAGGGAGTGACCACGCCTTTTTTTAGACTTCTCCCTATTAAAGGTGACGATGTTAAATTTATAAATAGACTCGAGACACTTTTACAGATCATTGGTCGGATTGTGATTTTTATGGTTTGAAAAAGGACGGTACTTTTCATAATAATTTGCATTTATAATGAGCATTCCGGTGGCCCTCCAGCGCCATCTAGTTTTCAAAAACGCCCGATTTAAAGTGCGACCTTCCACCTTTACCATTTTCTTAGTCTTTGTAGCGTACACGCAGAGTTGTTGAAAAAATGCCCTAATGCATCAGAGCTAAACTACCACGCAAGGTTTTTCCCGCTTTTACGCGCTCAAAGATCAAGATGAATTTCACTCTTTCGATTCATTCGTTCCATCACAAATTAAACGACTTTTTTTAATATCTTAGGGTCTCTATTATATCAGGAGCCGATTAGGCTTCACACATAAAGTGAGTAACATGTCTCTGGACGAGTTACACGATTTATTCTAAGCTCCTAGGAAAGAACCTCTCTCCACACACGGAGGAAAATAATTCGATAACGCGACTCCTTACGCCTTCTCTACCTTAAGAACCGAGTTACCAGGTACATGAATTCGAGAACTACTATAAAGACCACGTAGGGTTTCTAATATTCTTTAGTTAAAACTATTCACAATATCAAAATTATTTGGGAGTAAGGCACGAAGATCTTATCCATCTGGGTAATTTTTGCTTAGACTATTTAAGACGCCGTGAATCTTTTTTAAAAGGAGTTTTTATTGTTCTCGCGGCTACAGCGGGCCCGGCAGCAGGCGACTCATGATGGACCGCTCAGGCTCAGTCGCTGATACCTAGCCAAGGCTTAGAATAGTTTTCGAGTCTAATTTTATTCTTAGAGCTACTTTTCTGTTGATATTACACTAAAGAAATCTTAAAATATTTAGTTGAAGACTTATTAAATGGCTCGAAAATTTTCGAAACTTGAGCTTTAAAACGTTGAATATTTTATAACGACTACCGAACGATACCGCAAATTTGCCTTCCGAGCTTCGCGGTTAGGTCTCGATTTGATGTCCAATGCAAGAAAATAGCATTGGAGCCGTCGCCGACTGGTCTGGTATTAAAGAAGTTATCTACGGTCAGAGGCTTATGAAATGTTTAAAGCTTTTTAGTTCGTCTGCTAGTTTTTACTTCGATAAAGTCATAAAATCCATGACCAAAGCTATGGAAAAGATAGACTCACGTCCTTCATGTGTGAAGCCTAATCTTTATATTAACTCTTTTTCTTAGGTGTCTAATAAAAATATACACAACTGGTATTTCGAATAAAATGCCAAGTTGCCAACTGAAGTTAAAATTTGAGTTAACGGTGTCACTAGCCCTGCCATCAAAATTATTACAAGGATGTAAAAGAGAGGAATATATATATAAGTCAGAAAAAATGCACCTAGTCACCCGTTAATGAAATGGTACTGTGCCTTTTTCCGGTTATCATGGTTTCCGCTACCCCTTCGTGGTAAGAGTGTCCGTTCTCTCGCATGCGCTCAAGCCTCCTTCAGGGGCGATCCCTTAGGGGTCAAGGGGGAGGCTCCCCCTCAAAATTTTGTTGAGTTGGCAAATTGACGCTCACTTCGCAAAATCAAGATCAGGGAAATTAAGAATGGACCTAAAAGGTCAGGGAAAAATATTTTGGAGTGAAACTAAGTCTGGATAACAGTATCAGAGTGACCGGAAAATGTGTTATCTGAGATTGGAGCAGAGCCCAACAGGGGCGTCGAGAGAGGGGGTCAATTCTATCCATTTTCCTGGGGCCCGTACCTCTCGGGGGCCCGGCCGGGTCTCGACCTTTGTTAACTCTAGTGGATAATGGTTGTGAAAATATAAATATAGAAATAAATTTTTTTTTCTTCAACTGAGGTTAAAGGGTGGACAGTTGAACTAGTTGTGAAAGAAATGCCCGACCCCCTCCCTTCACAATCTTTGACGTCAGCAGCTGATGTAAAACGCTTCAAAGAGGAAAGATTTCGCGATTCTTTAGCAATTCCTCACATCATGTTAACTTCTCTTGTGATTGGCTGTGAGCCACTCCGCACCGGCGTTTCCCCAGTCCCCACTTCCAAGAGTCCGAAACCCCCGCTGCGTTTGTACCAGCGATCGTCCCAATAGCAAAGGAGCATGGATTGGCCCAATTGTATCACCTGCCGGATAAGGCTCAATAACACAAAAATAGGAAAATGCCTTAACACTGTTTTCTCCCGGGGGGTTGTGACATCAATAACGATATTTCCCAAATAAAAATTCAACGGTCCGCTGGCCATTTTACAGACCCTTTAAACAGTAAAAGGCCAAAAAGAGAATGAAGAGTGGTAGTTTTATAACTTGAGAATTCTCTTAAATTCCTCTCAGTCCCTTTTTCACCCCTTTTGACACTAAGATTGAATCACTCAAAGTAAAATATAAACGGGGGCTTAAGTTTTGTTTCTCACGGGAATAACCCTAGGCCATGGAAAAACTTTTTACAGTTGCTTCTTTTTTGTGGACAATCGGGCAGGCATAAATATTATTAAATATATCATAAGCCCATAAGCCATATACCAACAGCTTCCTACGTTCAAAGCTGATGGTTATGGGTTTAGGTTTAGGCAAAGTAGTCTAATAATTTAACAACACAAAAAGTAGTACGGACAGCGTCTCGCAGTCGCTCATAAATGGGTTGCTTAAAGGAATAGCGACGTTGTTTAAAAATTATCTCTAATCTAAAGAAAACCTTATTTTTGAGAGTTTAAACGCTTCTGATTCCAAAAATATGCTTGATCAATATTTAAATATGAGGGAAAATACAGAAAAAACACTTCGAAAACTTCAAATAGGGGGGGGGGCAAAACCAAATTTGCGGAGAAGATTTTTGGCGAGTTTTTCTCCTTTATACGCAACTCACGGTATCTCGCGGAAAAGCCAAGCACGAAAGCCCGAGACTCCCGAGTCTACTAATGCCGCGTGAATCTGAATAAAATAGGCTTAACGTGGTAACATTAACAGGCGTAACGTGTAAAACGTGAGCGACATCTAGAGAGAAAATTTCTCTTTACTAAGTCATCAAACGAAACAAATTTTAACTAGGCTTTTTGCAAACAGAGTACTTTGATTGCAATTTTATATATTGCTATGAAACCAAATAAAGAAGTAAACATATCTTAATAAACTAGATATTTCAAGTATTTTTTTCGCATTTTAAGTTTGTGGATGACTAAAATTATGTCACTAACAATTTAATTGTAACTTGATATTTTGTGAGTTAGCCAAAAGAGTATCATATATGAACTTCTGAACTAATTATCCGTACAAAAACAATAACTTGTAAAAATATGCCAAGATTCGCTTTCGACCTGCTACACGTAAAATGTTCTGAGATCCCGTCCACAGCGAAGTTTTAAATAAAATTTTCTACAGTTCCTTTGTATAATGCATATCTTCACTTGGTTATAATATTATTATTATTATTATCTCATTTTTGCTGTGCTATAGCCAAGTGATAATAATTTTTATATAAAGAGTATAAAATTCAAAAATATTTATATGAAACTTGGTCGTTGTTATAACTCTGGGAGAGCCGTTGAATTTTTGCTCTAACTCTCGGACTGAAACAAGAGCTAGTTTGCGTTTGTATTGACTATTCCAAGTCCTTTACTTTAAAACAGAGTCCAAATTTCTATCTTTCAAGAAATTGCAAGTGTATAACGACAACAAAAAGGTTTTATTTTCCAAAATGACCTTTTGGGTCCGTCCAGGAGAAAGTTTCAAACAGTTCTGATTTTACAAGAAGCTCGCTCGCCTTTCAGGTGAGGGCTTTACAATAGGCAATAGTTTCTGGCGCCATGTAGACGGCAACCATTGCCTTTACAAGACTTTACCCAAAATTTCCCATGCTGATATAACTGATAAGAAATAGCCGAAGGAAGCGTCCAAGTAATTGGCGACCCTTTTCTTAAAATAGTTTCATTGCCCATTTTTCAACATTGACAGTTCCCATAGGTGAAGATTTTAAAGGTATACTTAAAATGAAAAGATTTAAGCGCGTTTTCTCCATTTATTTTCTCAATATATTCAACAGTCGTACATGGGATCCCGGAAATTTTACGGTGTAGCAGTTCCAAAGCAAAGCTTTGCATATTTTTGCACGTTAGTGTTTTTGTTATGATCTGACTTCTTTTCATAGGTTTAGTTTTTGAAGTGAGAACTTGAAAATTTTTTATAGAAATTTCAGTATTTTTAAATTTTTTCTAAATATTTATATATTTAATACTAAATAAATCCGAAATTTTAGGTTTATACCTCTTCTAGAAGTACCTTGGAATTGTCATGATCGGTCAGTGAGTGAAACAATGAACATTTGACCTAAGTTATTTTGCAAACTATATTAGGTACATACAGGGATCGATAAAATTTTAGAAGAAGGAATGGAAAACGGTTAGTACTTACTTCAGTCCGACTCATAGCCCAGTATAGAGCCCCTCCCTCCAACGCGTAACGAAAATTTTTATTTATCCCTCGAATTTATCTTATTGGCTCACTTAAACTACGTTTTGATGACGTTGCTGACGGGGACGGCGAACAATGCGGTATTCCTTTTTACCCCTGCCGCTGTGACCCGCCTCTTCTTTCATAACCCCCTTCCCGGGGAAGGAGGTCCGGAACTTTGACGCGCGCCCAGATTACTCTGTTCTCCATTCCTGCTTCAAAAATTGCACCTTTCCCTGGTTTTAATTTGTAATTTGATGATAGAGGTACACCCAAATAAGTTTCATTAGTTAGTGAACTTTCAGAATTTTATCTTTAACCAGAAAGAAGATACCGGGGCTTAAAAGTGCCCAAGTTGCTACGGGAAAAGTGTTCGGAAAGCTTTTAGCGAGTGCAAGGAGTGCTTAATTTGGCGGACCCGCAGCTGTGCACCCAGATATTTTCCCTCCCAATGAGTTGGTGAATTTTTCTAGGGGCCCGCCTCATAACCATTCCCGAGGCCCGCAAAGTCTCTCGACGGCCCTGGAGCCCAAAATAGCGGAGCTCACTCCGAATATAACTTTGATGTAGTTTAATTCCAACAAAATAGCTTTCTTATTTCTGTAATAATAATCACTCTTGTCAAAATGATTCGAGTGATTTTATCAATATTCGTTGTACGAGGGAGCATTTGACCTAATAATCTCGACCCATACACTGTGTTTTATTACGAGACACATTTTATAACGTCTTTAAATACTTTTGGTTCGCTATTTTTTAAAATAATTAGTCACTTTTTCACAAACTAGTATTATCAGGCATGCGTATTATGCTATTATTTCGACAATTTTACATCATAACTAGTTTCAAAGTCTATGTTCGCCATGTAAGTTATTGCAAATGGTCAAGGAAATTTGGTGAATTAAGACAAGGAAATTTGATGAATTTAGACAAGGAAATTTGATGAATTTAGACAAGGAAATTTGATGAATTTAGACAAGGAAATTTGATGAATTTAGACAAGGAAATTTGATGAATTTAGACAAGGAAATTTGATGAATTTAGACAAGGAAATTTGATGAATTTAGACAAGGAAATTTGATGAATTTAGACAAGGAAATTTGATGAATTTAGACAAGGGAATTTGATGAATTTAGACAAGGAAATTTGATGAATTTAGACAAGAAAATTTGATGAATTTAGACAAGGAAATTTGATGAATTTTGTCAGGGAAATTTCATGAATTTGGTCAGGGAAATTTGATATATTTGGTCAGTGAAACTTATGGAATTGAGTCAGTGAAATTTGATAAATTTGGTCCGGGAAATTTGATATATTTGGTCAGTGAAATTTGTGGAATTGAGTCTGTGAAATTTGATAAATTTGGTCCGGGAAATTTGATATATTTGGTCAGTGAAATTTGTGGAATTGAGTCTGTGAAATTTGATGATGATGCGGTACGAGACACTTTGGTCTCGCCGTTATTTTCTCGCCGATTTGGTCTTGGGACAAATTGGTCTCAGGACAATTGTGTCTTAGGGCAAATGGGTCTCGGGACACTTTGGTCTAGAGACAAATTGGTCCCGGAACAATTGGGTCTCTGGACACGAAAGTGAGATACAAAAGGAAGAAGAAGCGAGCAAAGAAAGCCTAGAGACGCTACTGGAGCAACTATAAGGAAAGGAAGTAAGACTGAGAGCCAAAGACGAAGAACTGGAAGAACTGATACCTGAGGACTTACTTGAAGAAGAAACAAACGAGGTAGAGGAGTTTCGAGAGATCGTAGCTGCGAACAAGGTCAAGCTAAAGAGAAGGCTACAAAAATTTGAAGAAGAATGGCCAAGACAAGCTCTGAGGGAAGAGTCTACCCATCGGACGGCAGTAAAATTACCTCAAGTTGTAATTCCAAAATTCAATGGAGATCATTGCAAGTCGAGAAGAAGATGCGAGAAATGTCAACGTCGGCATCACAAGTCCATCTGCAGGGAGATATATGGCGAGAAATCAGAGACGTCGGCTACTAATGGTGAGAAAGCAGATGACGACACGGCAGCGGTGTCCATGGCGGCGGTTGTTCCTGGAGGGCAGTCCTATGGTCAAGACGTATTACTCCAACCGATCGTAGTATACGCAGAAGGAGATGGCGAAAAAGTCCCAATAAGATGTCTTCTGGACAATGGTGCTCAGAGATCGTTCATTTCACAAGATCTGGTTGACAAGCTAAAGTTACCAGTTGAAGGTCAAGGAACTATTCACGACGGAGGTTTTGAGAGCAACAAGTCAAGCACCTCAGTCAGAAGAAAGGTCAAAATCACGCTGATCAATCTCATCGATCCAGAGAGCCGATTCATGTTGACAGTTTTCGAGAGTCCGAAGATACTCGGAGCAACCATCAAGATGCCTGGAGAAGAAATACGACAGAAGATGGCACAAAACGGAATAAAACTGGCAGATATCACGGAGATAGAGGGAAAATCCGTACCGAGAGATATATCCATGCTGATTGCAGCAGACTACTACTGGACAATAGTCACGGGAAAAATCCATCGTTTGAGCAACTCCTTCGTAGCCTTGGAAAGTAAATTAGGATGGGCCGTCCAGGGTCCGACTCCAATGACAGCTAACGTATTCGCTCAGGCTGTTGTCGTTATGAATACAGCCATTGAAATAGAAGACGAAGTTAACGAGAACCTGAAAGCATTCTGGGAAAGCGAATCCTTGGGTATTAAAGAAGAGGGCCTACTATCAAAGGCTGACGAAGACATCGTTGCCGAGCATAATGCCTCTGTCCGGTTTCAAGATGGTCGTTACGAGGTTAGACTTCCCTGGAGATCGAGTCGAGAAGAACTGGGCCATAACCTTGGTTTGGCAAGTCAGCGAATGCACGGCCTCGTGAAGAAGTTGTCACGGGATCCTGTGCTGTTGCTTTAAAAGATCAATATCACCTTCGGACATCGAGTTGAGATATTTATTCACGTATCGGCGATCATTTTTAATATTCAGTTGATGCAGTTTTGTAAACCTAACCGAAAATTGGATACCTCATACAATTTTGTTAAACTGGTCGTCAGCTTTTCGAACTTCCAGGTGTCTCGATTTTGATTGGTTACCGCAATGACGTTAAACGCGTTTGTAATAGAAAGGTCCCTTCCATCCCTGAATAACAGATAGAAAGGCTAATGATACACATATAGATTCATGTTAATGAATAAATTCATGGTATTACTGTACTGAGCTATAAGTTATATCAGGAATACATAGATCTTATGAAAAACATTAACATGTACAAAAATGGGCCAAGCCTCGCCTCGTGACCTCTCCGCCGTAAAACGTTCTGAGATCCCATGTAGAACCAAGTCTGCCTTTTGTTCTCATTCAATCGCCAATTGAACAATTATGTTATAAATTAAGTCCTTTTCCAAATTAATAACCAATATTCTTTGACTCTATCATTATTATATATCTTTGTTCGTATCAAAAATATCGTGACTTGGCAATCGCAGGTAAGTAATATTAAAAGGAAGTCGAGGGGATATTCACTAAATCGTTGCTGTTTTTAAAATAATCGAAGGGATATTCACTAAATCGTTGCCTATTTTAAAATAATCGAAGGGGATGACCTGCGCTTGAAAGTCACGATATTTTTGATACGAACAAAGATGTATAATAACGATAGAGTCAAAGAATATTGGTTATTAATTTGGAAAAGGACTTAATTTATAACATAATTGTTCAATTGGCGATTGAATGAGAACAAAAGGCAGACTTGGCTCTACATGGGATCTCAGAACGTTTTACGGCGGAGAGGTCTCGAGGCGAGGCTTGGCCCATTTTTGTACATGTTAATGTTTTTCATAGGATCTCACTTCTTTTTGTAGACCCTCTCGTGGTACTTCGTTTGCCAATATAATCGCTAACGTTTGTCCTTATTTACGCTGAATTACCCCTTTCGACCCGCAGAGAATATGTAATAAAGATTGTACGCGATATCCTAATATAAGAATGTAGCATCAGTTACGACACATTTCTTTTAAACTACTACTCTTATTAGCTTTAATATATATTTAACTTTCGGTTAACTTTGGACCATTACGTCCTTTCATCAAGAACACACACTATTTCTGTGGAAAAGACGGCAGCGCCATCTAGTTTTAAAATAAAGAACTAAAGAACAATTTTATAAAAATTTCGGGATGTTTTAATTTTTCTGTGCTTTATAAAATAAATGAAAACTAAATCCTGAATTTTAAGTTTCTATCTCCTCTAGAAGTACCTTAGAATTTTGATGATCGGTGAGTGAGTGACTGAGTGACAAAATAAGGTAAATTTCACCTGCGATATTTCGAAAAGTATATAGGGTAGGAACTTGAAATTTGGAAACTATAGCTACGATTGACAGTCCTCGCGGCAAGCAAAATTTCAGGCTTTTACCTGTACCCATCACGAAGTTACAGTGGGCTTAAAAGTGCCACGAGTTGCTTCGAGAAAAGGATGTCAGTGCTCGACTTGGCTGGCGTGCTCCCAGATTTAATACTTGGAATCTTTAAGAGGCCATAGACCCCACACAAATAACTAATTGACTGTGAGAAGAAGCGCTAAAAACTTGTAAACCACCTGCTCCTCCTTCCTCGCGTCTCATTGGTTATGCGAATGTGTGGGACAGATCGAGATCATGACTTTTTAAGCAGTCGTCTGCTTCAGTTTCGGCTCGGAAATGGTCGGCAAGTGCGAGAACTTGAAACAGTTTGACGTTAACGACGTTTTTGAGGCGGAAATTTCTCTACCTGTAACTAAAGTCGACGATTTAGAAGTTAGTGCAGCTCGAAATTCAGTATTGAAAACGAATGCTATAATAATTTCGAGAAAAGATGACGTTTACCTACCCTTAAACCCTAAGTCTTTGCATAGGGATACTGATGTTTTGTTTTTGTATAACTTTGGTGAAGAGTGGAAGGAATTAAATTGTTACTCCACCCAGTCAGAATAGTAATATCGAGGTCTACTGAAAGCAAGTATTTTCGCCCTTTTTTTAGAAATGTAATCCTAGGTCTACTTGTTCAGACGACTATCATGTTTACATTCGGGTTCACCGCGCATAGGTCGCGGGAGTCGCAGCGCAGGGCGCAAAATACGTCAAATAAATTATGCATGACGTCAACGGTGATGGTTTCTACACCTCCTCCCCTTTCAGTCAGACACCCAGGCCCATAAAAATGGCTTCTTAAAGATTCCAAGTAGTAAATCTATGTATTCCTGGTTATATTGCTAGACAAAGGACTATTAGGTATTGAAACATATATTTATCACATAATAGTTATTTAAAACTTACCCACAAAAGGATTACACCTTTAATCTTCTGATGGGCCAAGGCTTAACAATTCTACCCTAACTTACGGGCTGTTACTTTCGGGGACGGGTTTCTTATAAGCCATTTAGCAGCAGTAAAGATTGCGGACGAATTTTAGAATGCCACAGAACTTTAGGGGGATACGAGCAATTTTTGGTAGGGTTTACGGATTTTTTTAGAGGGGTCTAAGTTTGAAATTTGTGGAGGGGGTGTTATGACATGGGGGATAAAAACTGCAGGCTCAGGTCCAAAGAACTTCGCCTCAGCCCCCCCTTTTAGCATACATGTCAGCCCTCTCGTTGCCCAGATAGCTTCGGTTTTCAGCACGCTCAAAGCTACGTTACATAGAGTGTGCTGAGAACCAAAGCTGCCGTTGGGGATACGGAACTGACTATCCTATAGCAAGAAAACAAATTTCCCCGCGCGCATTCTTTATCTATGGAAAAACCGTGTCTGTGTTCGTCTAAGCTATGCCTAAAATTTTAAAACATTTCTCGAAGTACACCTTCAACTGTATGGTTACAGAACAAGAAATCAAATGATCGCGTTCGTTGTTCCTAAAGTTTGAACGCGTTCATTGTTAAAGTGTTAAGATTTTTTTGTTCAACTGGTACAATTTTTCCCAATAGAAACAATAATTAGAAATTGAACACCAATATTAAGGGCAGTGTTCAATAAATTAAACTTTTTCCTCACTTTAACATATCAAGAAACCAAAATTTCATTTTTGAACACTAAAATGTGTCCAAATCTTTAACACAATTTTTCTGTGCAGTCTATCTAGTTTGCCTCTTTTATCAATTTTATTGGCGCTTTACATATTAAAAAACTAATAATAAAGTTCAACACATGTAACTACTTTGATAATAGAATATTTTTATATAAAAAAGGAATTTGCTTTTACTATGAATTGGCAAAAGTAACATTGAAACCGTAAGATTTCCAATGGTTTCTAGGATAGCTGGAAAATGACCGGGGATTTTGCTTAGACAATTTGGGGGGGGGGGTTACTCTTTTCTAGGATGGTGGAAGATGACCGAAGGATTTTGCTTGGACAATGTGGGGGGGGGTACTCCTCTCTTATAGCTCAGACCACTAATATAGGGACAGTCATCTTAATAGGAGGCTAGGTTAGAATAGAGCAACGCCTGATTGCAGCGCCGCGGTGGCGACTTTGGAATATTTCGAACTCTAACAGATGCACGTACCTCTAAACATATTAAACACGGTTATGTAGGCTGTGATTTAGGTCAGGTCTTGCCTCAATGAGCTCAAACTAATACGAGCCTCAAGGATGAACATTACGATGAAATTAAGTGAAGGAGGATTATAATTAAATAATTATATTAAGGTGAGTTAAAAGTTATTATTATTTTCAAATTTACGTAGATTTTGAACGAGTAATAAACATATTATGAAAGCTTCATGGTGTGATATAGAGATATATAGTTAAGCCTTGGCTAAAATTACATAGGAAGGTCACATGACACAGGGTACGATAATTTCACGCTTTCGACGCGAGGTGGCGGTTGCTACGCGTTGCCAAATGTAAACTGGCGATTGCCATTGAGTTTACTGTCCCTATATTAGTGGTCTGAGATTTTCATGATGAATATAACATAAAACGAAACTATTTGGTTAAGTTAGGTTAGTAATATTTTATAAATCACTTAACAATGTTACGCCTTTTCCAAAATATTGATGTTTATCTTCATTGACTTCTCAAATAATATGCGTTTTCCAAAAAATTACTGTTAAGTTAGGTTTGGTCAGGAGGACGTCTCTTCCTCTTTGGAGCGGTTATACTTTTCAAGTATATTTAAACGGCTGGCTTAAAGTATTTTCATGATGTATATAACATAAAAAATAAATAAATATTAGCAATTGGTTTTATTATGTCATATTTTGCTGATTTTTTACTATTTGGTTCTTACAATCCTTAGTTTTAAAATAATTATTTAGGAAATGTTTCGATCTAGTGTTCATTTTACGCAGGCCTTAATTTAATTTTTGTCAGCAAAGATAAAATCTTTGCGTTCCCGGGATTTTATTTATTTAAAGTCTATCGGTAAAAACCCGAAGTGCGGGTTTTTCGGTGCAATGGGGTTGTCCCATTGGACCGAATCATAAATCCGCCAAAGTGCGGGTTTTTCGGTCGAATGGGATTGGGTTCGGTTGATTGGGATTCGGCGCAAAATATCGTGGAGCTCAGTAATTAACAGCAGCTTATTTTACGAGATTTAATCCAAACACAGTAAACACACTAAACAGGGCCGGAAATAAGCACAGGACACAGGACATTGTCCAACTATATTTGACAATATCCCATAATTTTTTTAAAAAATTAAGGGGTCACTGAACATTTTGACCAATAAATATTTCCTAAGCTGAGATAGCTTTATTATTAAGTTTCGACACTATTTATGGACACTCCGGAGGACAGTGTCCTATACATTTTCCAGTCAAAGGAGGAGTCACTGGACACACGTCATATTAGAATTTTACCTAATTTCCGGCCCTGCTATTAAAAAAATGGGAAAGTAGTAATATTGAAGTGAAAGACTAAATTCATGAAAAATAATGAACGCGGTGATTGGCGACGATTACGAGAAACGTCCAGCCTCCCAATGGGTGGGCTTCCACCTTAGGTTCACGCAATTGCGGCTTTTCTTATCATTTTCTGTGAATCAATCGCCTAATATACCCTAAATTTGAAAACAATTTTGAAGAGGCATACCTTAGAATTCAAACATAGAACAAAAGCCATGTTTAAAATGATTTTATTTATAATAAATTATTTTAATCGTTAGTAATTTACCTTAATTCTAGTTCAGTTATTTAAGGAAACGCTAATTATTATTATTTGTCAGAGAACCTTGACGTCAGAAACGCGAAAATCATAATTTACTTCCTTTTGGCACGTTTAATAAATTTTCTCCAATCTGTAATTAAATACGCCTATTCGATGATAAATAAGGAAAACATGTTTGCTATCGTTTTTATCAGTTATAAATATAATTTAACCGGTTCAATAACGAAGTTTCGTGTGAATAATAAATGAACTCGACTCCATCTTGAGTATAAACACCGCGGGTCCAAGTGTTGATCGCTGCACAATTAGTCTTTCCATCAAACAAAAACCATGTCGCTGAGGATATTACTTTTGGCGTTTGAAGTGATTTATAAATTGGTGGCATTTATGTCGTCCCTGCTTAAAAGTATTCCATTACCGCCAATTTGGGATTATTACCCAAATTACGGTTTCAAGTCGGTCTTCGCCTTTGGTCACGCCAGATTTCTAAAACTATTTCCACCTGTTAAAGAAATCACCTCTACAACTTGTGAGTTTGACTTTTTTCTTTAAATGTATTTAAACTGGAAAAACAAGGTATCCCATTTGCTGGGCTCGTAATAGTAGCTTTATTGTACCGTACCTTTAACAGTGCTAAAATGATTACCCGCAATCCTAACTACAATCTATTTTCATTTGTTATAATTATAATGGTGCGACTCAAACAGAAAACTTGAGTGAGAAACCTCTCGTTTCGAAGCCTTTAACATCGCAATTCTTGCCTCAATAAATTTCATTTTGTTATACTTGTAAAAGAGCAAAGTACACAGAAAACTTGAGTTATTAGCCCCTCGATACGTATCCTTTACAGTGCTAAAATTATTACCAGTACAGAAAATATAATGCCCTACCCCAATCAGTGCAGCCCCTCGACGCGCCATCTTTTACAGTGCTAAAATGATTACCTGTAACCCTTAATAGTGAATAGCGAGTAGAATGGTTACCCTTAAACGTAAATATTGAGGAGCCCCCTCGACGCGCTTCAGTGCATTAATGATTACCTGTAATAGGGAGTAGTCCCTCGATGCGCTACGGGGATAGATTTAATTTTAGAAGTAGGAATTAAGAACAGAGTAATCTGGGCGCGCGTCAAAGTCTCGGACCCCTTCCACGGGACGGAGGGGGATGGAAGAAGAGGCGGGTGAAAGCGACGGAGGTAAAAAGGAATTAAGTATTTTACGCCGTCCCCGTTAGCAACGTCATCAGACGTAGTTTAAGTGAGCCAATAAGATAATTTATACTTTTTGTTAGGTATACTGGGCTATGAGTCGGACTGAAATAAATACTAACAGTTCTCCATTCCTACTTCTAAAATTAAATCTATCCCTGGCTAGAATTATTACGGTGACCCAAAATAGTGGGAAGCCCCTCGATTCGCAACAGTGATAGTGATTAGCCGTAACCCTTAAAAGTACACGAGCAAGACCAGTTTCCCTTAACCCTCACCAAAGTCCAACAGCCGATGTAGCTAATAAGTACATTTTGAGAGTTTACGAAGTTAAATAAAGTCAGCAATACGGTTTAGAACTAATTACAGAATACAGAATTTGGCTCTGTTGAGAAGATCTGACTAAATCTGGATTTCTAACACTAGTGAAATAGTATTTTGGAAGGCATGGCGATAAGACATTTACTTGTGAACCTCCCATATTTCACTGACAAAATATTTGTCATCTATGATCGTGACAAGTCTATGAATCCCTGATAATAGCTTCTGCAATTTTTAGATTTCATGGAGACCCTTATGGGTATGTCCACGATATTTCGTCAAGAAGGACTTTTTAATTTCAATTTATTTAATGAGAAATTCGTAATATTGGTTGGTCCAGATTTAATTAAGGTAAGGCCTTTCGCGAGCGTGGCGACAAATTTGAGACAGACCTCGCTAACTCCCTCCGAATTGATCACTTATTTCAAGGTTGTTCTAACCAGTAGTAAAGAAATCAACAAAACCGTATTTTACAAGTTATTCCACATGTTCTTAGGAAATTTCTTACTAACGAGGTAAGAGTAAAAAAATATTAAAGTTCATATGATACGGCAAATTTCAAAAAAATCAATTTAATAGACCATTTCGAAAATTACATACAGATAAACCAAAACGTAGGGGCGAGGCCTCTATTGGGGTATTTTTCTCGCTTTCGCAAAGAAACACCGCTAAAGGCAACTCGTGTTGGCTAGCCTCCCGCGTGTAGTGAATTCGGGCTCCGTCTGGCGTTACTTTCGGGAGAGGGGGAGAATACCCCAATAGTGGCCTCGCCCCAGTCTTAGTTTCTCTGCATGTAATTTTTCAAATGGTCCATTGCGTAACTTCCGGCGAAGGAGACTTTTGGAAGAAACAGAGGAAATTGTTGAATCCGATGTTTCATCCCCAGAGCATCAAGAAGTTCGTTACCATGATTAACAAACACGTCAAAATGATAATCTCTCAATTTCAAGAAGACCTTTCCAAATCTGATGCCCATATTCTAGATATATCGGAGTCAATCGAGAAGTGCGCTTTATACATAATTGCGGGTAAATTGAACTTTATAATAAAGGACAGGCACCTTAGGTTAATGGGTCTCGTTTATTTTCCCAACTTTCCTTTAAAATTTTGAGTGACCTTGATATTCGAAAAGAAATACTAATCGTCATTTACATTCCGTGAGCTTATGGCATTAATAAAAAAATTATATATTTCTCGGTATATATATTCACTTAAATGTTAGGGAGACTTCATCTATTTTGATTGCAATAAATCCCTATAAGGTGAATTTATTTCACTAGATATACAAATAAGGATTCTGAATATATATATATATATATATATATATATATATATATATATATATATATATATATATATATATATATATATATATATATATATATATATATATATATATATATATATATATATATATATATATATATCCACCTGGTGAAATAGAGTCGAACCACCGAAAAACGTTAGCACTGTCGTTTGACTCGTCTCTCTTTACTTCAACGTCATCCTTCCGTAGTGCTTTTCCTACTGTTAAGGGAATTCATTCTGTGAACGCTATCGTGACAGCATAATTTCGAGTGACGGTAATTAGGGTTATATTTTTTCTATTTGGCTTTAAAAGCTGACTCTTAAATCTTTTTCGGTCGAAGGCAAGGTATATTTTGTTTCTTAGTCGGCTTTGGTCAAGCTAAATAATTATGGATGCTTTTATGTATTTACTGCTAAGTCTGCGCCTCCGCGTACTGGTACTGCTAGTACTTTCATAGAACTAGGTACACGTGCAATTGCAGCAGACGACCATTTCCCAGTCAGGCATGAAGCGCTCGGTCCCTTCCAGTTCCTACCATTTCTTACTACGAAAATTGCAGTTTTCATCCCAAATGCTAGCAGCCAATCATAGTCTGACTTTTACCTGCGTAGGTAATGGGTAGAAAATGGTGGCCGATTTTGAAGGCGGTATTGGAAACTTATATTTTTATTCACGTTTATCTTAATTAATAAATTTGTATCGCGATTTTTACTGACTCCCATGTTTCAAAGGGTTCTTAATTTATTTAAAACTAATGTTAGTTTTCTCTACTCAGATAAACCTGAAACTATCTCTTTAATCTGTTTTTAAATTCCAGGTTAAGTAATAATTAAAAATATTCAGTATATTAAGTAAGACCAAGAAGGGATATCTAGTTTACTAGGGAAAGCTTATAAATAAGCCAAATTTGTAGCTTTATCTGCAGACCAATCGTAGGTCCGATGTTAATCTCCGCCTCTAAATTACAACCCGCATCTCATTGGTTCTTGAAAACTCACGTCAGCGCAACGCGAATGACGAAAATTACATATTTTCCGACCGAGGCGAGGCGAAATAGTCCGGACTCCTTTTTCGTCCCCCCTAGTATTTTGAAAGTGGTACTGGGACTATGGCGAGCGAATGCATTCCTATTATATACCTTCTCCCTAGTTAACTAGATATCGCTAACCACTAATTAGGATAAAGTTTAAGTTTAATGGGTTAGGTTATGTTGAGTAGGGTTAGGGTTACGTAAGGATAAGTTAGTGTTAGGCATAAGCACGTGTCTTTCTTTAAAAATATGTAAATCTTCGTCCAAAAAATACATCCTTTAACAAAATGGAAATGTTTTGAAAATAAATTCGCACAATTGTCGGTATGTGATTTAATTTGATAGCGTCATGAGTTAATATGTTAGCTCCCTATATGTTACTCAGGCAATTCATTTTTATACTCCAGCGTTTTCTACCGTGCCGCCGGCTTCCCAATTATATGCGACGCTCTGCGGCCACCACGTGAACGAAAATCTTATTTACTCTTCTTTCCGGTTTTTCTCCGGAAGCGCATGTACTCAGCAGTCTGGGAAATAAGGATATTTTTTAAACTAGTCCTTGGGACCAGTGACCCCCTAGTGTCCGAATAAATAAAGTGGTCTCCGGAGTGGTCCCAGCCTTTGTTCTCCTATAGATTTGCAATTAATAAACTGGTCCCGAGGACCAGTAACCCCCACTTCTTGAATTAAAAAACTAGTCCAGACAATTAATAAACTGGTTTTGGACCAGAGGAAGTGTGCTATTTCCCAGACTGGCGTGTAGTGGAAGCTAGCCAATGATATTGGACTATTTAAGCAGCCGAATATTTCGCTCAGTAGCCTCGGTTAAGAAAACAGTTAAGAGATCACTGGATTGGATTTAGCTCAGTTGTATAATTTTCTGGTTTCAAGTGACAATAAGAACTGTTATGTTTAGAATTTTTTTATCAATATCGGTAAATTACATTTAATTCCTGCATTTTTTGTCTCAGTACTGACACAAACACCATGATTTAATGTTAAATTGTTAAAACATAAACATTCACGAGTAAAACACTCCCTTGGTGAAAAAGCAGCCGACGACCCGAGGTCGAGGAGCCGTACAAGCGGGATTTTTTTCGGCAAGAGAGAGCGCAACATTCGAATTTTTCCCGCGCGGGCGAAATGAGAAGAAATCGCTGGATACATTACGCCTATGGAGCCTGAGTAACTTATAGGAAGCTAACATATTATTCACTCATGATAGCGTTCAATAGGATAGGAGCCTGTTTTGTACGCAAATGTTTGAGCTTTCCTTAAAAAATAAAGTTAATAAAAAGTAAATTATTTGTTCTTGTAGAAGCTGTTTCTGACGTAGATTATCAAAGTAACAACTATGTCGGAGATAACTTTTTCAAAGCCATTAAAAGGTACATACAACATAACTTACTTGATTTCGCAATAACTCAATTCCACTATTTGATTAAACTCACCGGCCTAGCTTTATCTATTTTTATCTATTTAATCTAATGTTTATGATTTGAATAAAACATCTAATTACTATGACTTGACTAAATATAGTTGCGAAGAAAGCTTCAGTTAATTCGACCATGGTTGATATCGGAGAAGTTATTCAAATTGACAGCCAAGGGAAAAGAAACCGTAAATGCAGTTGCACTATTTGACGAGACTTTCCAAGTAAGTAGACTATATTTTTGAAATTCGGACTTGAAAAATTGCGAACAAAACCACGAATTCATTCGCAGACGATGTTGATGAAAAAGAAAGCCAATATGAAAGAGCCCGACGATAACGTTCGAAGCGTGAACTTTGCGGATATCATTCTACAAATGCTCCATAAAAACCCAGAATTGATGAGTGATAAACAATTTCGAGACGAATGCGTAACTGTCATTGCAGCGGTAAAAAACAACAAAGTGCGCTTTAATTGTTAAAAGGTTATAATACTAAATGACTTTGGCAGGGTTTCGACTCCACCGCTTCAGCTACAACATCTAGCCTGTACATGCTCGGTCTTTACCCTGAGATTCAAGAAAAGGTCTACCAAGAGTTGATTTGCGTCTGTGGAACGGTCACCGAAAGAGACATTGAATACGCCGATTTAAAACACTTGACCTACCTCGAAAATGTCATCAAGGTTAATAGTTGAAAAGCTATCGCAACTTTTTTATAAGTTTTACAATATTCAGTAAAAGCCTACTTAACCATTTGCAGGAATCGCTAAGGCTTTGTCCTCCACTTCCGTTGATTGGTCGCGAGCTCACTCAAGACTTACAAATCGGTTCATTTCCAGCTTTCTAATTTCTTTCTAACTATAATTATTATTTAACATTAACAATTCATTATTTTACCTATTGCCCTCATAAATTAATTAATTAAAAGTCACCTTCTCTATTGGTTCTACGTTTAACATTTAGAACAGAGCATTTAGCTTTAATACACTATTATTTATATTTCAAAATATTTCGATAAAATAATGCCATTGCAAATTTTAGGCGAAATAATTCTTAAAAAGGGTGCGACGTGCGGCATCTTGATACAAGGCGTTCATCACGACCCCAGACATTATCCCAATCCAGAAGTATTCGACCCGGACAGATTCAATCCGGAGAACAGCGAAGGAAGACACCCATTTGCCTACATCCCATTTGTAGCTGGTCCCCGCAATTGCATCGGTTCGTCAACACCTTTCTTTCAATAATTAATAGCTTCAATTTCAACTCTTTTCCAGGACAAGGATTAGCCGCGATTGAATTGAAATTAATTCTAGCGAACGTTCTTCGTCATTTCCGAATCACTTCGCAATTGCCGAGAGATAAAGTAATTCCTGCTTATGACGTTGTCAATAAACTTCATGAAATGCCTCTGCATTTCGAGCGCAGAAATAAGAATAATTGAAATTATTTATGTACTGTATTTCACTTGTCAAAGTAATTAATGCCTAAAGCACTTTTTTGTAGATCTTCTCAAAACAAATAATTGATCTTATCAGGGATTGATTTAATTTTAGAAGTAGGAATGAAGAACAGAGTAATCTGGGTGCACGTCCTTTCACGGAACGGAGGGGTAAGAAAGAAGAGGTGGTTCTTAGCGACAGGGGTAAAAAGGATTGCGTATTTCTCGCCTTTTAAGTCAGCAACGTCATCAAAACGTAGTTTAAGTGAGCCAATTAGATAATTTAAACTTTTCGTTACGTGTTGGAGGGAGGGGCTCTATACGGGGCTATGAGAAGGACTGAAGTAAATACAAACCGTTCTCCATTCCTACTTCTAAAATTAAATCTATCCCTGATCTAAAATAAATTTTATTATGCAGAACAATAAAGATGTTAACTAAAATAAACGATGTCGTATCACGATTTCTCAGAATGCTAGAAAAAACAAGCTGGTCCAACAACCAGAATATTTTTGCACACCCAATCAATTTATAGGACATCGGTCTAGTGAGGCAGTGACCCCTATAAGTGTCTCAAAGTTATCTTATTTCCGTCCCTGCTTAAAATAAATCCGACGAAATAAATCACAGCTAAAAAAGGTTATTGGGGCGGAAATAAGTCAAATTCTTTGAGCCTCCTGGAAATTCGCGTGAGCGGAAATAAGCAGAACTTTTGAAATGTGTCCAGGGACACTATTCTCTAAAATTTCAGTGATTAAATACCCAAATCCAAATGTAAACATAAGGAGAGAGAGCTTAAAACATAATATTAAATATAACAAATAAATAAAAAGGAAAAGCGAGAACACCCAAAATGCCTTGCCAAAGCCGCAAGCTTTAACTCCCCCTCTTTCTACCCTCTTTGGTTGCACGCTTTATTGCGCTAGCGTCATTTTTAAAACACCGATGACCGGAGAAAAGCGTTCAACAAAGCTATGACGACAGAGCTCACTGGCAAACGTTTTCCAATATCCGCTGTCTTTTTTTGGCGAGTTCTGCTGAACGCAGATCAGTGAAAGGTCTGATCGTAATCGGATTATAGCTTCGTGTTTTCATGCTTTTTATGGTGCGCATTTTCTTTCAGTGCATGTAGCCAGTGTTATGTAACGTTAACAGTTATGTTGACAAACTAGGAAAATCGTTGAGTTGAAACGAGAGGATAGTGTTTACACGGCAAACCTGTTGTGAATATGGCTTTGAACAAAGAGGGTATACAGTTGAGGAGTAGAAAATTGGGCATTTACAAACACGAAAAGGTAATATCCCTCCAAAGTTTTATCTCTTCATTTCCCGTTTTTTCCCCATCGGATGATTTTAACGTGTGTACAAGTATATCCTTATTTTATGTAAAATGTCATCTGATTTACAGTATATTCGCTATGCTTTGTATACTGCTTTAATATTTCATAAATTTTAACAAGTTGGGAAAACCAAAATATTACCTCTTCGAGTCAAGAGGACTACTTACAAACTTATTTACTCAGATATGGAAATGTTTCTTTTTTATTTATGAACAAATACTGAAGCTAAAATTTATGAAATATTACAGCAGTATACAAAGCATAGCGAATATACTGTAAATCAGACGACATTTTACATCCAATAAGGATATACTTGTACGCATTAAACTAGCTCCGTGATTTCATGAATGACCGACCCCTCGGTTTGGAACCAGCGGAACTCAATTGGTTACCTTCAGTGGTGGCGGAGTTAGTTTCCTCGTTATTTCCAGGGGTGAGCGCGTTGTTTGCGTCCGCCGTCTGGCATACGTTTCGCGTGGTTTCGCGCGCGGTTTAATCTAAATTGTCCCGATTATCACGGGTTTCCGTAGCACCATGTAGAAAAGCGCTAGTGACAGAGCTAATTTATATCCATCCACCGGACTGAAACAATGGATGAATAGTTATTTTGGTAGTTGTTTATTGGTACTGGTAGTTTTGTGGTATTATTTAGCGACTCGGTTTTAACTAAGCAATAATTTTCATACTAAATGATAAAAAATTTAAAGGATTACAATGACCATTCGGGTCCAGCGACATAAAGTAAAAGGGATAATTTTAAAGTTTTAAAACTTGGTTTGGTATAAATTTCCCGCTTAGGCAGGTGACCATTCGGGTCCAGCTACAAGGTAAAGAGTGTCTAACATATACAAGGTATTATTCAAGATCTCTCTCTAAGATAGCAAATCATCGTCGAGCTTTCTACGGTACACGTGCATTATTTTTTGGTCACTTGGTGGTGTTTTTTGGGTTTTTTGGGGACGTTCCCCTTTCGCTAGCTCGAGAGAGAAGATCTTCTAGATTACATTTGACAAAGGTTGACAGGTTATTTTACAAATTTTTTTTATTGATACAAAGTTGTATTTTGGTTATTTTTAAAGCGCTGGTGGTCTTTAGAATTTGAAAGTTCAAGGTTTTTATTTTTTGTTATATTGTATTAAGGTATTTTTAGGGGTTAGGTGGGTTTTTTTATTATTGTAGTTCACTTGCACCGGAGCCTCCAAGATATCTAGGCCCATGCATGTCGATTTTTACGTGGGGAAATATCCAGTTTCATAGAGGAAATATTTTTACCCTTTGTGTGTACGAGGTGGCGCCTTAATGACCGTTGCGACCGGGGTCTTCCATAAATTATCGATGACATTTTAGGGGCCAATTATAAAACTTTTATGAAAGAGAAAGGTTTCACCTTTAAATTAACGTAGTTTTTTAGGGGCTATTCACTTTTTATTGAATCTATTGGTTAGATTGTATGGACAAAAAAGTAATTATGAGATTTTAACATTGTTGTTTTTATAGTAAAACAAAACTTCTTGAAGTTGCCAATTCACAGTTTTCATATACCATTAGAGGATTTTTTACCCCTTCAAAACCTTTCATTTTTTTAAACTTAACATTTTTATCCTTTACTTCTTGGGAATGATTGTTTAATAAAGGTCTTCAGAAATTTTCAAAAATTTTTTTAACTATCGGCGACCTCGGCTTCACCGCTCTACGTCTATACCTTGCCCTAATTTTGTAGCAGTCGACGGGGTCATGAGGCTGAACTTGCTTATTTTACGGTGCTGAAAGCGCCACCAAGCGGGAAAACACGGCGAACTAAATTAGTCAAAAAAATATTCTCGTTTCGCTACATGCATTGGCCTAGATATCTCGGAGGCTCCGGCTTAAGACGTCCAGATAAAATTCACTTAGGAAACCTTGTGATGTGGGGGGTGCCATAGTTGGGCCAAAAAAAACTACCAGGTCCATTATCACGGTTTAAACACATTTTTCCCTACGTTGGGTTTATTTTGGAAATAAATATACATCCATTTCTGTGTTTCTGCAACTCGAGAATGGGCATTTACAACTCATATTTATTTAAGAAATTATAATTTTAAACCCCAAAGACAACCTGCTCCCATAATTATAATTTTAATATTGCAAAACTCAAGAACTTAAACATATTCACTTTTATTTTTTAGTAATAAAAAAATTGTATCTTGTGTTTAAAGCATGGTGGGAAATATATTTTAAAATCTATATAATAACACGAACATTCACCAATAAAGAAACATTAACTCTAGCAACCCCAATGTACTAAAACGAAGCTTTTTAAATTTCGCGGTAAAAAGTAGGTTTAACCGCCATTTAGGTGGTGCTGTTGGAAGTTCAACATCTAGTGGTTACTGCGCATGTCAATGTGCGGGGCTTTACATTTCTCCACTCGGTCTACACTCCACTCTAATCAAGCCGACCCCTGTCTATACTGATAAATATTATTCAGATTGAACATCTCCAACAGCGACTCTGCATGTCTACAAGCGAGAGTCGGATAACGATACTTCCCAGCTGTTTCGAGTCAGCAGGAGTACGGGAGGAGATAGGGAGCGCTGTAGGTTGTTCTGGTTGTTGGTTGTAGGTAAAAGTGAAAAATATAATTCCAAGTTCCAACGTGGGTCTCTCAAGAAATAAACAAAGTTATTGTTATGTCTCGTTGGTCAAAGGTACGCGAGAGACGTGACCATTAAACGTTAGGCATAATAATTTTGTGCCATGTCGATATTCAGCAAGGCTTCACTAATCTTTCTTCCTCCGTTCTATGGATGGATCGTGGTCTTGAGGTGCTTCCTACGAATTATTATCGTTGGTTGGTCACAGTTTTTTTACTTGAAAAAGCGCGAAACACCACCTCCATGCATGTTAAATCCGCATTTGGGAAGACATGGATTTATCAAGTTAAAGGTCAGTTTCCAATCTCGCTATTTTTCGTTATATGTATTGTGGTAGTGATGAAGTATAGGGCTATCCCAATTATAACATCAGCGCCTACCACGTCATAATCCTACGTTTGGCAGTGGTTTATTCTCTTTGGGCAAAGATAAGTGACATCAAACTAGTCCTTAATACTGTTCCAAACCCATTCTAACCATGGTTTGATTATGAATGGGTACTTACTCTAGATGATAAAATGACAACCCATAGTGTGATAGGATAGGTTCAGTGCGGGTGTCGTTGCTTGTCTTCAAGCCCTTTTTATTTACCACCTACTAACACTAGTGCATAGCCGTTAGGCCTTTAGCACCAGGAAGAATTGAGCGGGAGGCCCTACGCGGCCCAGCGCTGACGGGGGCCGCTAGGTCGTATGTGTAGAAGCAGGGAAGGATTGAGGTTTACTTGGGAGGTGACGGAAGGTGGATTTGTGGTAAGTCACCTCCGGCGGACACGGGACAGCCGGCACGTATAGGGTAGGATCGCCGACATGTGTCGTATTCCCTCAAACTTTGCCGCCCAGAAGCTTGGCTTACAGGAGTGCGCCACACTCCCGGCCTTCTAGCCCATTTCTATAGTTTTCACTAAAGGGTTTATGGATATTTCCTCTCCCAGCCTAAACTTCAGTGCAGTGTTGTCAGGCCCCTGTAAGTTAATTTGGTGAAGGACGGAATATAAGTGAACTGCTAGCCTTCTTCTCTGCAACACGGGGCAAGTTAGATGGAACTATGTATTCTGAGAGAGCGGTAGCTCTCTTAGATAAGACTTCATACTGCCCTTAATGTATAAGGGTGGTTTTTTGATTGGATGTAACTTTTTTTGTATTAAGTTTACTGTTTTGAAAAAATTCCACAGAACTACAATTAGGGCCCTAAATATGTGGTTAAAATTTCAAAAAGATCCATCCATTAGTTTTTCTTATAAAAAATAAAGTTGCTAAGGGTGGTTTTCATTTCCATAAAATTCATCACACCTTTTGTTGAAAAACCGGAATTTTTCCCATAGAAATAACATGGGAAATTTTCTGAAAAAAACGATCCGGTGGCTCCGATATTAGAAAAACTATACGTTTGTTAGTTTTGGGAACGGTCTTAAATGAAAGGTACAACATTTTTCATTCCGCTAAGCTATTTTCATGGAAAATAATTAAGTTTAAGTATTAATTTTGATAACATTTAGAACATAACTCGATTTGCGATTTTATATCATGGATACACTAATTTACTAGAAAATATCAGCGCGATTAAAATTGGCCTTTTTTAACGCTTAGTTGCCTCATAATAATTTGAGAGTTTCTTCATAAAGCTTTATGGATGAAATGGCCTATAGAGAGCGCGATAAGACGGCTTTAATAATGCCGCGCAGCCGCCGTGACGTTGAAATGGCGATAGTCGGCGACGCCATCAAATACTCGAGTCTGAATCGTCGCCTTAAATAGCGTTTATGAACTTTATGAAGCTTTTGGAAAGTAATTTGGTCTAATTTTAGTATTTTTAGTTGCTAAAACTTAATATTATTTAAATATAAAACGCTTAAGGTAAGAATTATCATTAAATTTGTAAATTATTGTAAATTAATCTATTTCATTTCACTAAGCCTTGGTCAAAACAATTTCCGTAGTACGGTTCTTATCCCATCCTGGCTCCTGGTTTCCTCATATCCTCTGCTCTTGGCTTCGAAGTTTAATGCTTTGTTTATCTCGTCAACATAGGTAACAGTAGCGCTAGTTAATTTAGGATACCGTTATCTAATTTGCTCAAATCAGGGTAGAAAAAAATGTAGTCGTGTTCTTTAGTACACTTGGGCTTTTATCCGTTACCGCTATTTCCATATCTCCATTGTATTAAATAAAAATTGGCATTTCTACCCAAATAATTGAAATATTTAATTAGGTAATGCTTTTTGAAAGACCACGCTTACTACAGAACAACCAACGTAACATCTTTCTTTACATTGTAAACTATTAAACACAAGAAATAGCACTGCCGTTAACGGTGATTTTCCAATGAAATAAGTAATGACTGCACACCTTATAAGTAATGACTGCACACCTTATTTTGTTAACTAATAGTCCTCATTTATTATAATTTTAGCTCAAAGTGCTTTAATTGACACGCTTTTAACAAGTTTTATTATTAATTGTGATTATATGAATGTTACGCTTGATGGATGAAGTTCAGTTTGGTACGCGAGCCAACCAACAAACAATGGTTTCTAACCAAATAGACTATTGTGAGTAAATCAAAAATAGTAAATAATTTCCTAGAATGCTCCTAGTATTTTTCGTTTATTTCAACAAAATACTTCCATCAGTTTGACGGAGAAAATTCTGCGTTAGCGTTAACATAGTTTTCTGAACAACAAATAATGGAATGTTGAGATCAGTATTTAATGCCCAACATTTGTTATTAGGTAAAAATTTAATTATAAATAAAATATTCGCGTGTCCAGTCACTGTCCATAACTCAGTTTAAAAAAACCAATGTTCCTACTGTTGTAAAATTATTCATTTGCAGAAAAAGTTTATTTTGCCAAGGTTAGCGGAGCATCTAGTGCCGTCGGGTTAAATTAACCCTAACAGATATTCTTTGAGATGTGTGGAAATTTGTTATGTGGACAAAATTGTTAACGCAAATTTATAAATAAATTGACAATTTTAATAGATATTATTAATATTATACAACAGTAGCTAAATGACTCCATTCATTCATTCATTCATGACATGATTCATTAATGTCAGTATACATGTTTGTTCATTATTGTCAGTATTCATGTTTGTTCATTATTGTCAGTATTCATGTTTGTTCATTATTTTCAGTATAAATGATTCATTTATGTCAGTGTAAATAATTCATTTGTGTCAGTGTAAATAATTCATTTATGTCAGTGTAAATGATTCATTTATGTCAGTGTAAATAATTCATTTATGTCAGTGTAAATAATTCATTTATGTCAGTGTAAATAATTCGTTTATGTCAGTGTTAATAATTTATTTATTTATTTATTGAATGTGTTGTTCACAAAGTCACATATGACGTATGTGTCAACATCGGAGTTTAATACACTAGGCAAGTTGCGGAAAGACAATAATGGAGTAGAGTAATACGAGAACAAAAATGGATAATGTAATATTAAAAAAATAATAATAACAATAAAAACAATGTCAGTTAATTAGGAATTCCCTGCACATTAATGCAATTTTTTATAATAATCATTTAGGTTGAAGGGGAAAGAAGTATAATGCTTACAATTTAATACAAAAAATGTCTAATAATTTACGACGAAAATGGGATTTATTAGTTAGAATGACGACATGATTCATTGGGCAAGGAATTACAATTGTCAATGACAGGCTGACAGCACATGCAAAGTGTGTTTGTCCGAAAACTGCACAGCACAGACCTCTAGGCCTCAGTCTCAAATACGTGTTAAACCTTAATGATGAAACCTCCGCTGCCGAAACTTTGGCGATAACTTTTCAAGGGAAATTATGCCAAACAGAACTGTATAGATTCTTTCATTTAATATTATTTTACATTTACATTATTTAAATTAAAATACTTCATTAAAGGTAAAAATTATTGCAGTTTACTGAGTTCCCAGTTTTATACTCACGGAATAAAACCAAGTAAATTGAATAAATCATTATAAAACTGCACACCATTTATGATTTCCTAGTCCCGTACACCTTCCCCCTCCCCCCTCCCGGGTGTAAACTAAAAAATTGGAATAATAGACCAAATTTAAATGATTAATAGAAAAGTGAATTATGTAATTTTAATAATTTAATTAATTTTAAAACAATGAAATTTTTGTGATTTTTACAAACTAAAAATAAAAAAAAAACAGGTGAATGATGATCCTATATAAAACAAGAAGAAAAATTATACTCTAAGAAGAATTTTATTGGGGCACAGGAAATTAAATTAACCATATAATACTGGTAGAAAAGCCAGTAACAACTAATTGTAAGGCTAGTTTAAAGTTTCGCGCGTATTAGCAACAGGTCCCTTCATTGTCACCCACAACGTCCTGGCTAATCCGTAACTATGAGACTTTACTCATAATAATACATTTTAGCCCTAACCAAAGTTTTGCCTATTCTGGAGAAATATGCTCAGAGTTTTACTGCTTAAGGAACTATATTTCGTCATTCATTATATTTGTACCTAAATTTTTTAGTATAATATTCATGTCTAACATTAATAAAAACTGTTAACATTTTTTCCAGTGCCCCAGTTTAATATAATTCATCACATTATTTCTAAGAACTTTAATTATTTATTTTACTTACAAAACAAAAATTAAACATTCCCCTTGGCGACAGTCTCCTCCCTGTCGTCATCCTCCATTTGGATGACGACATCCTGGGGGGCCTTCGGTGGCACCCCCTCTCCTTCCTTGCCCTGAGGCATTTCCTCCTCCTTTTTTTCTTTTCCAATAATATAAATAGGCTATTAACTATCTTTATTGAATTTAGACTATCTTTTTGTTTGCTAAGCCATTCATTTGGTCTAACAATTAGTAAACACAAGGAGGATTCATACCATTTACACCTGAAGGCTAGGAGGCGCCTGGAGGAAAAAATGTAAAAGGGGTTTTTGTCTGCCAGGTAGCCTGCCCTCCTGGCGTAAATGATATGAATCCCCCATATGTGAAAACTAAATATAGTTTAGGAACTAGAATTTGGATAAAAAATGGCCCAGTGTTTACAATTTACTAGTCATGAGAGATAGTATTGTGCTGCCAGTCTTGCAACCACGGAGTTGTATCATTTCTTAAAATACATGCAGGGTGGGAAATAAGGATTTTTTTGAAACTGGACATGGGGACAGCGACCCCCTGGAATAAATAAACTGGTCCATGACCATTCACCAGGACGCGTCGTCTGCTAAAGTAAAGAAGTGGATAATTCAAGCAGTTGAGATAATGTCTGGACTCTGGTTACCCTTGAATTTTATTAGTGGTCAAGTGGACCACTGACCCCCTCCGATTTAATTTCTAAACTGGTCCAGGCAATTTTTAACCTGGTCATTTGCCCTGTGCCACCGCCTTATTTCCCACGCTGATCAAGACTGAGTTGATCTTATTGATAAATTGGCTCTAACTTGTTATAATATTTAAATGACACATATAGGGCAAATTGCTACTACCACCAAGATCTGCACCAGAGGCGGCTCCAGGCGAGCTTACTATATGTCTCAGACGACAGCTTATTCTGTATTATACAATAAGCCTCTGGCTTTCTTTTTACCCGTCAATAAACTTTATTATTATTATTATTTTTTGAAACTTAATAAAAAAACTAGTGGTGTATAATCTATGAGATTGTTTACTGTTTGTTTAGATAATACTTCTACTTGTACCACCGACGGCCTTGTACTGTTCAACACTGTTCTCGTAGTTCCATAAGGACGTCACGTCATCAGTAAGCAAATCCTGGAAAGCATCTCAAAGTCAAACACTAGTTAAGCCTTGGCTATTGAAAACGCTAGTCGAAAACTAAAGTGCATTGTTTCAACATCGTCCGTGGATTAATATTAGTCGCGTTGATTTAGAGACAAGAGGCCCATGTTCATCGTCTGATTCTTTAACACTAAAAAGCAACAGAGTACGAGTAGCAGTAAGTACTTGAAAATAACGACTTGAAAAGGTGCACGATTTTGGATTGAAATATTCATCTATCACTTGTAAACTATACGCTACTACAAATATATTTCCCAAAGCTATATCTACAATTACAATTTCACTAAACGCGCAATGCCAGCCTGCAAAGACCCTTGTCCTCAATGCAAAGAACCTGTTTTTGGTAGTCAGTCAGTTATTCCCTGTAAAAAGTGTAATATCAAAAGTCATACCAAATGCCTGAACCTTGTAACAGCTGAAGAAAGAAATATGTTATGGGATGGAGTTAAATCCAAACATCTCTGTCATGTATGCAAAAGGAAGAGTCAAACAGAGGATGCACTGCTTTCAATGTCTGAAGAAGTTAATAAAGCAGTAAGCCAAGATATAAAAAACCCTGAATCTAACCTTACAATAAAGGATATTGAGTCAAACCCCAAGAAAAAGGAGAGTAAAGTAGGCAATAAAGGTCTGCTGAATCCCCTTATAAATGCGTTACCTAAACTTCTCAATGAATTTTTCTGTGAAGAAGGGGCATCCAGGGATGGTGGCTCGATATTAGATGAAATTGAAGCTAAGGTCACTAAGATTCTCGACATAGTAGAATTATTGCAGTCTGATGTAGAAGACCTAAAATCTCAAAATATGGCACTGAGGGTCGATAACAAAACAATTACCACATATTTGAACAATGATCTGTCTAAAATCGTAGCAGCTGTTCATACAGAAATCAAGGAACTAAAAACACAAACAAACATATTAATACATAATTCAACTAGTCATATGGTAAGTAGATAGGAAGTGTTACCTTTGGGACAGTGGCGTCAGACAGTGCCAGATGGCACATGATCTGGCACCAATAAATATGGCGTCAGTGGGCGCCCACAACATTTTTCCTCTTATGGCGCCAGTGAATCAAACATTTTCCCCCAATCCTGTTGCGGCGTCAGCGAATCAATCATGGCGTCAATGTTAGGCATAAGCGTCATATTCGACAACGTGGTAAATAACCCTTGTCATACACGTGGTTTAAACGCCATGTTCACTATAAGAACATGATTGGTCTAAAAAGTGCGCCATGTTTACATGGACAGAAAGTCACGTGACATTAAAGTATAAAAGACGAGGACGGTTTAAAGATAAGGCATTCTATATCCCTCATTGAAGTACCGACCCAGATCCGAAAAATGTAAGTATAATTTCCCATAAAATCTTAGTGCTATAACCTTGGTTTGTATCACATTTAATGTGATTACCATATTTAATGTGAATATTTAGGGATAACTCCAACGTGTTCGAGATTTCCTCAACTAAATCAGTAAGTGTAACGCCGGACTGTAGGATTAGACTAGGAATGACCGATGGCTCAACAGGGATCGTATTAAGCGAGGAGGAATATATGCAACTTTACGGAATGAAGGACTCCATAAACGGATTTTTCGAGAAGGATGACGCTCAACCCACCACGTGCTTTTTCGAGGGATCGATGGACAAGCGTATTCAACTTGTAACTTACCAGGAAAGGAAGATGTTAAATATCCGCCAAGTGATCCAGGGACAAGGAGCGAACTACGGAATCCAATACCCAACTAGGAATGGATTTGCCATAGGACCATTCCTATGGGAGAAGTTATTGGAAAAACACATTCAGGTGACGACATTCATTACCGAAGCGAAACGTGTGGAGAGTGCGATTAAGGACATAGTAATACAGCAACTAACTGAGGGAATAAAGAATTCGTGCAACGGCTGCATTATCGACCATCCTTCACAATTACAGCATGATTGTATAATGATGGAATGGGGTGAACGTGTAGATGAACATTATTCTAATGCCGTGTCTAATTTAAATATCGAGATGATAGTTAATATTTTTAATAATTCCACTTTCTTAAGTTTTCAATTCTGTAAGCAAATGGTCTCTCGAAGTGTATGCAACTCTAAAAAATTCTTGTAATACATTGAATTTAAATAATAAATATTCAAATTTAATACTTTTTCATTTACCTAAATATAAGCCTATTTCAAATTTTATTATTTTAGTTATTTATATTCGAATTTAATACTATTTAACTAAATATATAGTCATATTCCAAATTTTAGGAGTTATTTCAACTTAATATCTGAATTTAATACTTCTAAATATAAACTTTAGAAATTATTTCAACTTAAACCAATTTCTCTTTATTGATATGCCTATTTCAAGGATAGGAAATGTAAATAACAAGGTCGGTGAACGGGAATCGAGAAACTCGGACGGTAAATAAACGGCCTATGTCAATAATTAGAAATCATGATAAGCGCTTGTATTAAACTCTAACGCTGAGTGTCGACATGGGATCATAGTTGGGGTTGCAATGTTTGCTAGGAAACTTGTAAGTAAACAAACTAGATTGAAACTTGACGTGAATTTCGAAACATGGCGCGGTGTTCGAGGTCGGTGAACAGGAATAGAGAAACTCGGACGGCAAATAAACGGTCTATGTCAATAATTAGAAATCATGATAAGCGCTTGTGGGAAACTCTGGCACCGAGTGTCGACATGGGATGATAGTTGAGGATGCAATGTTTGTTTATGCTAGGAGACTTGTAAGTAAACAAACTAGATTGAAACTTGGCGTGAATTTCGAAACATGGCGTGGATTTCGAAGCATGGCGCGGCTCTCGTCGTGACGTCAATGGGAAAACCCATATGATAGTTCGGGCAGAGATTAAACGGACGACCCAACAATGTTTGTTTATGCCAGGAAATTTGTAAATAAACAAACTAGATTGAAACTTGGCGTGAATTTCGAAACATGGCGCGAATTTTCGAGTTGGCGTCAATGGGAAAACCCAAAGATTAAATGGACGACGCCAAGAGTATAAAAGCCCGGCACGTGCCCAAACTCAGTCACTTTTGTTCCTGACTTCAGACGAGTTCCAGCCTGCTCCCTAGTTGCTTTATAGTATTTTTCAATACTTGGTAACATTTGCCGTTGGAAGTTATTTTGCAGAGGGTAAGAAAAAATTTACGGGCTAGTACCGAAATTACTTGTGATTTTTACAAGTACTTGCGATTTTTTACAAGTACTTGCGATTTTTCTGAGATTGTCCTTATCTCATTCATTCTTTGAGAATGTTTAAGTGTAATATTTGTGAGTGTTCATACCAAGGAAACAGGGAACTTTTGAGACATAAAAGGGAGAAACACGAGGATGTTAAATACCCATGCTCGCAATGTCCCGCCGTTTATACCAGACTTGCGAATTTAAAGTTACACGCGGCTGCCCGACACTCTAACTTTAAGGTTCCACACCCCCTCATGAACAATGCGGGTCCATCAACTTCTACCTTTGTCCCATTCTTGGGTCCATCTACCTCTACCTTTGTCCCATTCTTGGGTCCATCTACCTCTACCTTTGTTCCTCCTGTTATCCCATTCTCGGACCCCTCAACCTCCACCTTTATCCCTCCTGGGACGCAGAGGCCGAAACGGTCCACGTCCGACCCATCCACTCCTGAGACGAAGCGGCCGAAACGGTCCACGTCCAACCCTACTCCTTCCTCTGTTTTCGGTCCCCTTTCCGGCGTCACTCGTAGGGTGTCGTCGGACCTTTCTCCTGAAAATCTAGATGAACTGTCCGACGATGGGAATCGTGCCTTGAGCGAGTTCATGGACCGAGAAGAAGGTGTCATCAATGGATCTCTACTGGGAACTCCTCCACCCGCCGTTTGCGAAAATCTTGATGAGCTGTCCGACGATGGAAATCGTGCCCTGAACGAGTTCATGGACCAGGAGGAGGACTTCCCAGCCCTTTCCAGCCAGGAGAACCGCGACATCCATCGCTTTATGGATCAGCAGGAGGGTGGTGGTGGTCAAGAGCAGGAGGAGGAACCCATCGTTGCGTCACCGGAAGTTCCCCTTCACGACGAGCTGGAGGAACTGGAAGTACTCGGTAGGGCTATTTTTTGTGCACGTTTCACACCCGTAGCGACTGAGACAGACGTAGAGCTGTACGTAGGTAGACATAGGGCAGCGATCGAAAATTACTTGCGCAATAAACTGGCTAGAGATAGGGGGATTAAGTGGTATTTAACTGTCAGGGCCCGCTACACCCGTCAGTTAGCCGACACTGACGAGGAAGTAGAAAATTTAATTTATCATAGAACCCGAAACCTCGCTATTTTGAACCCCGACGTTATCCCCGGACAGATAGACTTTAGTATTACGACTCTGAAACGTTTAATGGAGGAGTTCGAGGCGAGTGGTAGCGGGTGGGTTTTAGATAAAATTCTCTTCCTGCAAATTAATATTATAGCGTACCTCCCGCTTCACGGGGGTACGTACTTTGAAACCCCTAAAAATCTTTTAGCTAAAAAAGCCCTTTTAAATGTGCAAAATACGGACAATAAGTGTTTCTTATGGTCAATTTTGGCACATTTACACCCTGTTAACCATGGAAATGTCCCTCATCGTGTAACTAAGTACCTAGAGTATAGTAATGAATTGGACATGGCCGGTATTACGTTCCCCGTGGAATTAAATACCGGCAAATTAGAGAATTTCGAACGGGTGAATAACCTTTCGATTAATGTGTTCGGATACGAGAAAGAGGTCTTCCCCCTTTACGTGAGTTCCAACAGAGTTGAGGAACCACGCCAAGTAGATTTATTGCTATTAACCGAGGGTGAGAAGAAGCATTTCTGCTTAATCCGAAGCATGAGTCGACTTCTAGCGAAGGTGTTCACCGCTCACGCAAACACGAACTATTATTGTCGTTATTGCTTGCATCGATTCTCCGGTGTAAACTCGGAGGAAAACTACAAGGACCACATCAAGGAGTGCAGTATACACGGACCCCAGAAGATCGAGATGCCGGTAAAGGAACCTATTCTCGAATTCAAAAACGTCGCATGGCAACAGAAGGTAAACTAAAACTTTTGTTATTTATCAGGGTATTTTGAATAGCGCGCCAAAATAGTTTACTGAGGCTAACGTCAGACGGCGCCCATAGCAAGATAAATAGAGCAGACGATAAGATGCATGGGCGAGAGAGAATGTTTTGTTTACATTTTATCTAATATAGTTTTATTTCTATTTCTCACAGGTTAAATACGTTATCTATGCCGATTTCGAGTCTATTCTCCGTAAAGTTCACCGATGCGATCCCGATGCCGGCCTCTCTTCAACCACGAAAACTTCGCAGCATATCTCCTGTGGGTTTAGTTATGTCATCGTTAGTCACGACGGTGCAGTCTCAAAACCAGTTACTTATCGAGGGATAGATGCCACGGAAAAGTTTTTAGAAAACCTTTTGCGTGAAGACGCAATTATTCAGCGTAAGATTAAAGATAACGCCCCCATGAATCTATCAGACTTAGATAAGGCGCAATTCACCTCGGCCCAATCCTGTTACTTATGTAACAAGGCTTTCACTGTAAATGACTGTAAAGTTCGTGACCACGACCACACTAACGGAGCCTACAGGGGAGCTGCTCATAATTCGTGCAACCTGAAACTGAGGACCCGGAATTTCGTTCCAGTCTTCATGCATAACTTATCTCGTTACGATGCCCATATTATTATGGACAAAATTGGATTGGTCAAAGATCACGAGATTAAGTGTATCCCCACGAATTCCGAAACGTACATTTCGTTTTCTCTGGGTAATTTACGATTCTTAGACTCAATTAGGTTCATGCCGGCATCGCTAGAGACACTCGTATCGAATTTGGCTCGAGGAGGAGCCGATAAGTTCAAGTGTTTAAACTCTGCCTTCAGCGCTGACGAAGTTCCGCATCTGCTGAGGAAGCAGGTTTACCCCTATGACTACTTCGACTGCGAGACTAAATTCGACGAGACCGAGTTGCCACCCAAGGATGCCTTCTTCAATTCCTTAACTGACGAAGAGGTTAGTGAGGAAGATTATTCTCAAGCTCAAAAGGTTTGGGAAAAATTCCAACTCACTAACCTCGGTGAGTACCATGATTTATACGTTAAGACCGACGTTCTGCTCCTAGCGGATGTTTTTGAAAGTTTCAGGGCCATGTGTCTAGAATATTACAAGTTAGATTGCGCGCATGCATATACAGGTCCTGGTTTCGCTTGGCAAAGCGCACTTCACATGACCCAAGTGAAATTGGAACTACTCCAGGATCCTGATATGCATCTCTTTATTGAGAAGGGTATAAGAGGGGGCGTTTCTTTAATTACGCATAGACTAGCCATAGCCAATAATAAGGATCTCCCCGAAACATTCAACCCAGCAGAACGTAGCTCTTACATTACCTACCTAGACTGTAATAACCTTTACGGCACCGTAATGTGTAATCACCTGCCGATGAGAGGGTTTCGATGGATTCAACCATGTCAAGATTTCACTCGTGAAATTATCTTGAATCACCCAGACGATGATCCCCAGGGTTTTATCCTGGAGGTGGATCTTGAGTACCCGGAAAGTTTGCACGAAGAACATAACTGTCTACCCTTAGCACCCGAACGTAGAGTTATTAACGCGGATGAGCTTTCACCGTATTCGATTGAACAGTTGAACAAACTGAAAATTAACGTACAGGATAGTCTTCCAAAGTTAGTCCCCTCGCTCTACAATAGGGAGAAATATGTTCTCCACTACCGGAATCTCAAGTTTTACATCGCTAAGGGGATGAAATTGGGGAAAATCCATCGAATACTCACATTCGAGCAGGGTGCGTGGTTAAAACCATTTATCGAGTTCAACACGGAGAAAAGGAAGCAGGCAGTGAACGACTTTGAGAAGGATTTTTTCAAGTTGGCCAACAATAGGTACGCATCTACGCTACGCTAAGTTATTATTTCACACGTAAATTAATAAAAAAAATTTTATCTATTAACAGTGTTTTCGGGAAGACGATGGAAAACCTCCGCAACAGGATCAACTTCGACCTTGTCCAGACCCGGGAGATGGCAATCAAGAAGGCCAGTTCGCCGACATTCCAGAGGTTCACCATCTTCAGGAACGAGCTGGTCGGGATCCATCGTCTGAAGAAATCCCTCAAGTTGGACCGACCCATTTACACCGGTTTCGCCATCTTGGACCTCTCAAAGTTGGTCATGTACGACTTCCATTACAACACTATGAAGGCTAAATACGGCGACGACCTCAAACTTCTTTTTACCGACACAGGTATGATTTTTTAAAATCGTTTACTAGATTTAAATCCTTTTTTCTACTTTCAATTTTAACTAATTAAATGTTTTTACGTATAATTGCTGACAGCCTGACCTATCAGATTTTCACCGACGATTTGCCCCGGGACTTTGCCCAGATGAAGGAGATGTTCGACTTTTCCGCCTACCCCAAGGAACATCCGCTCTTCAGCGAGGAGAACAAGAAGGCCCTCGGAAAGTTCAAGGACGAACTCAACAGCGTCCAGATTCAAGAGTTCTGCGGCTTGCGACCGAAAATGTACAGCATCCTGTCGGCAAAAGGTGAAAAGAAGACGGCGAAGGGAATCTGTCGTCGCGTAGTCAAAAAGAAGATACGTCACGCCCAATACAAGGAATGCCTGCTTCAACGTAAACTCACCACTGAGGAGATGAAGAGGATAGTCAGTGTTAAACACGAACTATTTTCCATCACTCAGAAGAAACTCGCTCTTAACCCCTGCGATGATAAGAGATTCATCATCGATGGGGTGTCTACATACGCTCATGGTCATTTTAAAATTAAGGAATAATTCCAAATGTATAACTTTCTGTAACCCTATCCCCTCCCATCCTGGGGGCGAAGTGGCCGAACCGGTCCACGCCCTCCTCCCATACCCTTTTGGTGCGAAGTGGCCGAATCGGTCCACGCCCAATTTCCCCTCCCATACCCTTTTGGTGCGAAGTGGCCGAATCGGTCCACGCCCAACCCTTTTCCTTTAAAATTTCATAGTTCTATGTATAGTTTATAAGTTTAATTTAATGTATATATATTTTCAATGTTTAATTGTATAGTTTTAAGTTGTTTTTTCTCGAATGAGTTTTACTCCGTGATTCTACGGTTTCTCATTCAAAATAAAAATTTTTTAAATGCAAATTTTCTCCCTCTTATTTCATACAACTTAGGCAAACATTTTTTTTTTTTTCCAGGTTAAGGTGTAGCGCGGAGGACCAGCCGCGTGCGCGTGTTTAAATTTCCCGCGTGTAGGAATAAGTTCGCGCGCGATTTAAAGAAAAACACATAAATTCAATCAAAAAAACTTTATTAAAAATCTCTTATACATAAATTCCGATATCATTTTATCGTTCAAATTCTTATCTTTTACAAATTTTAAGCAAATATCATACATTTTAATACCTCTACATCTATGCAGAGAAAAATATACGCAAAATCCGCCACATGTCTGACTGGAATTTCCTTGAAGTTGTTTAGAATTAAAAGTTACGGTAACGCTGTTTCTTTCTACAAAATCGTTGAATTGAAACATGTCCGGCGGGTTTCCGAAACTATCGAAGAACTCGGTATTTTTGTTACTAGAAAAGTAAATAACAGTCCAATGCTGACCTTCAGTTTCTGAAGAGCCAGTATTTACAATATACAGTGAAGGGAAAAACTTTACTTTCTCGGGTAGCAGGTCAGCTGCAAAAACACCTCGAAACAGATCTTTGGTGAATTTATCCCTTTGCATAATTTTAGTTAATTGTGTAGTGTTCATAATCTTTTAGTTGTAATCGTATATGACAGTTCTATTCTTATCAATCTCAACCAAATTCTGAAACTCAGAGTAATATAAAACTGTGATAGTCTTGGGCAAGTCCTTGGCGAATTTTAATTCCAATCGCAAGTTACCATTCCTTATCAATTGAAATTGAGAAATTGAACTACTGAGGTCGGCACTTAAATCAAAAGCAAATATGCAATTCCCATTGGGGAATTCCTCCCGTGAAATGTAGTTTCCCTCGTCCAATAACCATTGAGAGGTTTGAGTAAAAAGATTAGTATAAGATCTCATATATTGACCACCAGAAAAGTTTGGGGTAAGAGGTTTATGTGGAACACTAGCTCCGTCAAGGTACAAGGCGATATGATTTAAATCATAAGGTTGAAAATTGAAGGGTGACTTTCCGTAATCACCCAAATATGCATTTTGATCTACAAGAGCGAAAAGAACTTTTTTGGGAAGTTGACCCATGAATAAATTATCTCTAACACATATTTTTGTACCACTGTTAATTGAGAATGAGTTACATTCCGTGCGAATAATCGGGTATTTCATGGTTGCCAGTTCCAAACATTTAGCGTGGGCGATTAACACTTCCGATGGTAATTTTACTTTACGAACGTACAGGGATGCTAACTCGTAAACCACTTTCCATTTAACTGCACCGTCTGCATGTACGCAAAATTCGTTTGGACTTTTAACAAACTTGAATTTGAGATCCGTTAAATTTGGGAAGTATCGAGGTTGTTGACAAAGGTCCAAGTGTACAGTTCCTACCATATCTATTGTTCCTTTTCTAGCAAAGGCCGCTCGTGTTTTAAACCCTTCGTTATCGTCCAAAACGTCAAATTTTCCGGCCGTGTCTTTGTAAAACATGGAACTAGTAAGAAAACTGGTTTTGGCGGGACCTCCGAATGTCACCGCCGTTTGAAACATGGCCTTGTAAGGGTAGTTTTGCGGCGATGGTGTGACCGATCTCTCTTGAGCCGAAAGATGTACTTCGCTGAAAAGACTATGCAGGAAATTATTTACCGGTCCAACTTTATCAGCAGCTGCCGGGATTGTTTTTCCATCGGCCGGGTTGACAATCCTGACTTGGAGATGTAGTAAAGTCTTGGACAAGTCCAAATACGCGTCGGAACTACCAGCCACGGTAAACGTGATTGTCGAATTTTCGTTAATGTTAGAGATGGGGCTGTATTCGACCCATTCTCCACTCAGAATACTGGTATTGGTAAGGGGTATGTCGAAAAGTTCAACTTCGGAGCCGACCGCCCCATGCGAACCTGGATGGACATGTGTCATTATATTTTTCAGGTAAAAATATCTGGATGATTAAAGGACGTTGCTTTCCTCTTTCTTGCCGAGGCTGAACTGACGAGTGATCTAGACCTGCGTTTCCTTTTATTACCATTCCCCGTCATTTTTCGGATTTCTTCCGCCGCACTAAGGGCGACGTCTTTAGCCGCGGCTTTTCCATGTGATTTTACGGATGCTTTCACGTTTACACCGTTTGCCACGTCGGCCACGACCTTTGCACCTGTGTTCAAAAATTTTTTCCCGAGGTATGAAGCACCCCTTTTCAGTAATGGTATAGCCCGGCGAAAGGCCGATGAAATGAAGTTTCCCAATCCGTATCCGTGTTGCACCGGAAGTCCCCTGTATACCGCTAAGGAATTACCAATTTGGGAGTGAAAGTGTTTATAATAATCAAATTTTCCACCATGTCCGATCTGGTTTAGAAAGTGTTGATCGTAGTCCGATTGGTTAAAGGACATATTTGATTTGACGACGTTCTTCATCTAAAACTTCAAGTGTAAATGACACGAGGACCTGTTTTACCTTCTAATTTATAATGGTGACCACATTCTACGGGGTCTAAAGTGTAGAGTAACGTGAACTCTTCCTCTCACGAAATCTATGGGGGTACCAAGCTCACTCATTATGTTAATTTCAATTGACTGGAAAGTATTGCAGGCGAGGGGGAGGTAGTGCGGTCTAGGGAAATCTTTGTCTACCGTTTCTCCGTCATTACCCTGCACGCTAACGATTCTTAGTAGAGGTATGTGCACATCTCCCACGGGTCTAGACTCGACCACGTCGCTATAAACAAAGAGTGAATGAAGTCCCGCGTCGAGGTCAAAGGGGTACGTGGCTATGGTAGACTGGGAAAAAGTCGTTGATTCCGTGGAATCTTTCGAAAATCCGAGAATAACAGCTAACTCCCCCGGTATAGTTAACAAATAATCCTCTTTGAGAGAAATTTGTACTCTTCGTATGCGCTTTATGTAACTAAAGGAATACTTGAGCTGGGCGGGAATTGAGGGTTCACGCGTAATAACGCCCGCCACGTCATCCTCGACGTAGTTAAGTTGCTCGATAAGGTCCTGGATATTACCATAATATCCGGCGGGTAACTCTATGATTGTAGAATATACTACTCTACCATTACTCACGAGTATAAGCGAGCATGTCCTACTCAAATTATCCCAAGTGTGCGGGTAGCTAATTTCCGCTAAGCCTACTTCGTAAAATCCCTGTAATTTTACGGGTTCGGGGAGGTACGTTCTGAATTTACTTCTCGTATTGTCGGGGAAATACCTCATCGACGAGTCGGAAGGTAAAGTGATGTAAAAGCTCATACTATATCTATTTCCTGAACCCAACTGTCATAAGACGGAGAGTATCCTTTCCAACGTACTAGCTTCTCTAGCGTCCCGTCGGGTCTGCGACGTTTCCTCAATATCTTTTCTATTTTAAACACGCTAGAATTTAGGTCTTTACCCACTTTCTGTAATTGTTCCTTGTAAAAAATACCAGTAATCGGTTCCGAATTCAAATCCTGGATCCTATACACCGGTGGACTACGAGGTAATCTCTCCACCACTTTGAAAAGTTCTTCCGACCACGTGGGCAAGTAACCCTTCTCGAAAATATTCTTATGTTTGCTTATCCGGACTACGTCACCAATATCGTAAGGATACTTTAATGGTGGGGAGAAGTCTATATCGCCGTAAAGGTTTTCCCATACCCGTCTCGATGTTTCGGGTGTGACTTCAACAGGTTTACACTTTATGGATCGGTGATAATTGTTATTATAAGCTTGAACCATGTCTTTAAGAGCGTCAATGTACTTATAGGTATTGTTTTCCGTGAAATACCGATACATGCGACTTTTTAGAGTTCTGTTGAACCTTTCAACTATCGTAGCCTTCTGTTCGGAATCCGGGGCAAAGAACTCAATCCCCCTTCTTTTCAACTCTCTCTGAACATCCCTGCATATGAACTCATTACCGTGGTCACTTTGCACTCGCTTCGGCGAGCGACCGGACTCGAGAATAGCCTTAAAAGCCCTAAGGATGGTTGGTCCTTTCTTGTCCTTGGTAGCCACCACAAAGGCGTATTTACTGAAAACGTCAATGCAGCACAGGAGGTATCTGAACCCTTTATTGTAACGGGTTAGGTTCTTCAAATCGGCTAAATCAATCTGCCACTGCTCATCGATCCCATAAACTATTGTCCTATTTCTCTTAAAGTTTTTTCTAGCATTCCTGTGTAATGTATACGTATCTTGTGTTTTTAAAAATGTCTCCACGTCTTTTACCGTAACCTTTAACCCAGCCTCTTTAGCCGCTCGGTATAGCCCGAGAACACTTCCATATGAACCCGGGTCAGAAACATTAGAATAAATCTCTTTTAGTCTATCCATTAAGGGTGCAGTTGGTTACACTATGATAATGCCTGAAGAGAAAATCGCTAACCTCTATAATTAGGAATATGGCAATTACTAAAACCACAGTTAAAATTTTAGGAGATTTAAAAAATGTGTCTACTAGGTTGGCTAACACCACAAAAGTACCCACCTGATTATCACAACCTTCCATATCGGAATACTAAAAATGAATGAAACGTGGAATGTAAATGAATCGTATTTTATTTAAAACAAGTGCTACAAGTTTATCCAATTTCCGAAACCCTCACCAGTCTGAGCGGGCAAATAATAATCCTCCTTCACTTCTTCTTTCTCCACTTTTTCTTTCTTCGCTTCACTTTTTTCAGGCGGGGGTGGGTCTGTTTTTCTAATTTTAATTAATGTTCTTGGTACATTAACCGTATACAAAAGTTGGTAAAACTGTGGGGCACCAATGACGGACGACTGTTTTTTAGAACTCTTCGCGGTATAAGCTAATAAATCAATTATATTTGAACCGATGATTTTACGGTTCTCATATATTAACTCTCCGGCGTGTGTCCATCTTATTTTTGATATACGGTCAATCCATTTGTACAAGTTCAAACAATCAGCTGCGCTATAGGAGGGAACCGAAGAGACGATTTCAGGACCCCAATTCCGGTTTTTTGCTGGTTTTACTTTCGCCCTTTTCACCGTTTTACTAATTTCCCTCGAAAGTACGTGGTTATATCTTAATAGTTTATCAGTATCGTTTAATTTAGTATCGTTTATGATGGATTTCAACTTATCCTCCTTATCCAACTCCATTGAAGTGTCGACTTTTAAACCGCTATTTGAATTTAACCTATTATACGTTTCTTCGGAAATTAATAACATTTTTCGCGCCATTTTTACTTTATAGCTCAACTTATAGCCGCACCTGCTACTGAACTAATGATAGATAGTAACGGCCCGAGAAGTAAAGGGATGAAACCTCCGTTTTGAATTAATAGTTTCCTTTTCTTTGAAGGGAGTATGTTGGACGTAACCTTTCTTATAACGTGTCGATGTTTCTTCAACCGCTCCTTCTCCTCCACTGAAAGAGGGACATTGCCCCGTAGGATATTTATACAACACTCGACAATAGATTTAATCGCTTCTTTATTGGCAAATTTAATTGCGGCATTTCTTTGACATGAGTTACAATTTGCAATATATTTTAAAAAATTTAAATTTTCGTCGACTCGTTTTGACGGAGCCATTCCGCAAGTTTGGACGCCTTCACCAAGGTACAGTTGTTGCTGTCCCTATGAAAAGTGCAAGCCCTGGGGGTATCGCACTCGATACTTGATAATCTCGGGCAACCGTAGTCTTCGGCGTTGATAACTTCGCACCCCAAGAACCTTGATAGGGTTTCGGCCTTCTCCGCTCCTTTCGTCACGTATGACGATGCTCTAGCTCGAATATAGTCGGCGGCCTCCTGCGTCGTCTCGTATGGGTAGTCTCCCTCCTCGAATGCTAGATCGCAAGTGTTCCTTGAGAGCCACCTGCATTGCCTTTTATCCTTGACGGATAACTCTGAGAACTTGCATGGGGATTGGAAGATCCAGACTTCGTGGACGTCGGTCTCCTTCACGTACATCGTCAGCTCCTTGATTATCCATTGTCCCTTAATCCGGAAAAAATTCGCTTCAAGGATGGCCGTCATTTCGGTATGAACAGTGCTGCTTGTTGACCTGGAAGTATACCTGTTCTTAGACGGTGATTATCTAGGGTGTTAGCCTTAAGGTCTACAAATAGATATCCGTAAGGTTCCAAAGTCGCCTGTCTAAAGGAGTCTACCACGTATTTACTATTTCCCGGCGAAATTTGTTTCGCAAGATGGATAATGGCAGATTGATCACGTGGTGTTTTAAATATAACCAAGTAATGGGCATTTAAGTTTAAGGTACGAATTTCCTTCCCAGGATAATAAAGATTCTGCATTAAAATTAAAACTGAGGTATTCCTATGGTGCGAGCCCCTAATGAAAAGATTCGTCACGTCCTTATTATTCGCTATTTCACATAGTAGGTCGTCTAATATAACGAAGTTCCTCACACTAGCATCTAGGGTGTTAACATCTAATAAACCCTCGTGAAATTCTACACTCGGAGTATGGGATAGTATAGCACCGTATAGTTTCAACTGATACTCCGTGTAACACCAAATTATTCTTTCGGGGGTGGGCGAAATACATATATCCTTATGCTTAATTAATTCTCCTACGAAAACACTTTTCCCACAGCCGGTGACTCCAGCCACTAGTCCGGTAAAGGGGTGTTGCATACTTAAATCCATATCGATAAATGCGGGAGGAATTAACTACCGTAAACTTATATTTAAAGAAATTTATACTTACATTTTTCGGATCTGGATCGGTACTTCAAGGGTGGATGTAGAATGCCTTATCTTTAAACCGTCCTCGTCTTTTATACTTTAATGTCACGTGACTTTCTGACCATGTAAACATGGCGCACTTTTTAGACCAATCATGTTCTTATAGTGAACATGGCGTTTAAACCACGTGTATGACAAGGGTTATTTACCACGTTGCCGAATATGACGCTTAAGCCTAACATTGACGCCATGATTGATTCACTGACGCCAACACGTCATGTACGTCACAACAATATTGGGGGAAAAATGTTTGATTCACTGGCGCCATAAGAAGAAAAATGTTGTGGGCGCCCATTGACGCCATATTATTGGTGCCAGATCATGTGCCATCTGGCACTGTCTGACGCCACTGTCCCAAAGGTAACACTTCCTATCTACTATGGTAGCTCCAAGTACGTCTACAGATTTGAATCCTCTTACAAACGAACTAAAGGAACTAAAATTACAAAATTCCATCTTTACGGGACAGATTAGCACACTTACAGATAGTGTGAATAATATTGTTAAAGTTTTGTTAAAAGATGACTCAGATATTACTTCTCCAATGTGTACATATAGTGACGTGGTAACTAGAAACAAACAAAACCCCGTAAGTAACAAGACTTCACATCGGCCGTTGAGGAGAACAATAAACTCTAATAATAATAATACTGTGTTTAATAATAATGGATCAAAATACGCAGCAACGAGAACAATATCTAATCAGAAAAAAAATGCTACCTCAATTGGTAAAAACACATCTTCGGCTATAAAATCTTTGCCTGAAAGAATAAAAGTCATTCGGAAAAAGGCTTTTTTCGTATCACGTATTGATCCAAATCTTTCAGAGATGGACTTTAAGAATTGGCTTATTAAAGAACATTCTTTAAAAACGTTGGTAGTCACAAGGTTGAAAACTAGGTTTCCATCTTACGCGTCGTACCACATAGCGCTTGGTAACGATGAATTTGATAAACTGAACAACGAGGAATCTTGGCCTTCTGACTCTATATATTCCGTATACAGAGGCTGGCTCCGACAAAGTCAAAAATATAATGAAAATCACGATAAAATATTGGACGAAACATGTGTATTACCTTTTATAAACAACAACAATAATAATACAGGTGACCCTTTAATATTAGAAGAACCAATAGCCCTAAGTAACACATCAATTGACTCTACAAACCCTGAAGAGGAAAAAGATTAATCTTAAAGGAATATGAACCTCTAACCTTACTTGAATAATATGCCATTATCTTTTATGACTAAATCGAAAAATAACTTAAATGGTAAATTAAGTATAACATACCAAAATGTCCGTGGGCTAAGAACAAAGTCTAAAGTATTCTATTTAAATGCTACATTGAGTGAGAGTGATATCATCTGTCTCACTGAGACTTGGTTCAATTTGACGTCATTCAATGAAGACTATTTCCCAAGCACTTATCGTGTTTTTCGTGCAGATCGTCCTTCAATAAATGATAGAGATGTTCGAGGCGGAGGCTCATTAATAGCATGCCGTAATAACATTCAAGTAACTCGCCGATCTGACCTAGAACATATAAACGACTGCGTGTGGATCGAAATTCAAACAAGTAAACATAGAAAGCTACTTATAGGCAATCATTACTTACCTGCCTCTGCCTCCAAATGGGAGTTTGGTAACTATTTTGAATCCATTCAGTCCCTAACCGTCCCACGCGCCTAAAATCCAATTTTTATTACAACAAACCGCAGCAACTCAATCCAATTTCTAGAATACAAGTAACTGGAAACCTTTATAAAGATCTAGACTTATTTACTCACTCAATTTTTTATATAAAAACATATTTTAGAAAGATGGGTAACTTATTTAATTGAATAAAAAATAATCCGCAACAACGAAAACTAATGACTAGAAAGATTATAAAGATTTGGACCTATTTTTTGTTTTTTATATTGAAAATTATTGTACTTGGTTAATTGAATATTTTTCTTTTCTTTTTTTTATTTTATTTGTTTAGATATTGTATACGAAACGTTTACATTTTGTTTTACATTAATTTAAATTTTAGATTTTTAATTTAAGACGTCGTGACCCATTGTAAAAAGCCGAAAGGTGTTATGGACACGCAATAAACACTTGATTGAATTGAATTGAATTATTATACTCTGTTACAGCAACGGTGATCAGCACGCTCAAAGCTAGGTCTCTATGTAACGTAGCTTTGTGCGTAATGTTAAGAGACGAAAAACTTCAGTAACTTCAGGTTTAAAATATGCGCGAGACGCGAGTTTCTTATTTCCAGTGCACGCCTGCACGGACCTTTAGGCCTTAGTTTCAAATACGGGTCAAATTGCCTAAGGCCTAGAGGTCCATGCACTCGAGCTAAAAAATTCGCGGATATTTTAAATCCTGAAGATCCTTATTTTCCTCGTCTCTTGTCAACGCGTGAAAAACTACGTTACATAGAGACCTAGCTTTGCGCGTGCTGACAACCGATGTTGTAACAGAGTATATACAGAATAAGCTGTCGTTCGAGATAGGGAGTTGCCTATCCTATAGCGTTAAAACAAATTCCCTCACGCGCATTCTTTATCCATGGTCACACCATCAGCTTTTAAAAAAGGATCCGTACCTTTCAGGACAGGGCAATTTCTAATGAAATGGCCTGTTTTTTACATAAATAACAAATGCGCGGACGCCCCCCACGTTTACCGCCTCGACCACCGCGACCACCACGACCGCCGCGACCGCCTCCACCACCACTGTTGTTCGTCACGTAAACGTTGCCCGTAATCTTCCAGCTGTCCATTGTAAGCCTTGGCCGGTTAACAAGGAATTAAAAACAAATCACAATTAACGTTAGAAAGTGCTCACTATCTATTTTCAAACTAATTAATATAAATAAACCTTCAAGTTGTTAAATATATGACTTAGCTTAAAAACTAATAAAAGAAAATTAATTCTTAAATAAATTTTGGCATAGAACTCACTTTCGTTCCTTAAAATTTGAAATTTGCGACACTGACTATAGCCCACTCGATCACGCACTCCACCGTCGTGGAGCGCGTGATCGAGTGGGCTATACACTGACAGTGTAAAATAAAAGAGAGGAATAATAATAATAATTAAAAATTTAAATATTTGTGTGAATGCTGAGCTCCATAAAGGAGCCGCCCTGTGTTTTTAAAACTATTATGGGACATTTTAAAATTTTATTGGACAATGTGGAGTGTCCTGTGCTTATTTCCGGCCCAGCCTATAAATGTTCTTGTGCTTATTTTCGGTCCTGTACACAACTGTGACTAAGCCTTTTTTATGTTAAGCGCCAGTGCGCCACGTTTTCGGGTGCCTTTCGGTGTTTTGGACTTTTGGTACGTATTCTCCAACACATTTTCCTCTGCTACTACTAAGACTTACAATTAATTTCATTTCTAATTAATCTTTTAAGGGTTAATAACTGCTTTTATTAGTTCCATTACTTTACAACGTCTGTATTAAATTATTTACATTTTTTCTCTTGTTTAATTTTTATTCTTTTTTCCCTTCACGTTAAGCCTAATACTTTTTATTACATTTCACTGTATGTTGTTTTTATTTAAGAGTGTATATAATTGTACTTCTTTGTGGTTCCAAAGTGTTCTTTGTGCAACGCTTTATTGGATAGCTTTGTGGTTCCAAAACGTTCTTTGTGCAACGCTTTATTGGATAGCTTTGTGGTTCGAAAACGTTCTTTGTGCAACGCTTTATTGGATAGCTTTGTGGTTCCAAAGCGTTCTTTGTGCAACGCTTTATTGTATTTCTTTCCGGATCAAAGGTGTTCTTTGTGCAAGAGCTAATTCGGGTTCTTTGCAAACACAAGTTGAAAATTGCAGCGTGGAATTAAAATCAGTTTCAAAAATACAGAACTGTGTTATATTTCTTTACGAATATTCGAAATGGTTTCTCGAGCAGAACAAAAGAAAATATATAAGCGCTTAGTTATGCGAAAAAAAAGAGCGGAAGGCAAGTTAAAATCGCAAGTTCAGAGTAAATCATTGAAACATGATAAAACTAACAAACTTAAGTGTAAACGGTACTATCTTAAAAACAAGGCGTTGTTTAAGAGAAATAGTGCAAAAAACTATGTGGAGCGTAAATCTCTACTTGAGACAGGGAAAAAACCTAAGAGAACTATGCCGCCAGGTGGAGACGCTAATTTGCGCTCAAAAAATAGAAAACCAAATAAACGGGATAAATTTGTCTTTGCGAAAAGACTCCTTAATGCGGGGATTTTCAAGACGAAAAACAAAAAATTTATAGCCGAAAGTTACAAACGGTTTCTAGTCACACGTTTAACTGAAAGGCTGGCAGTATTGAAGTCTTTTGACGGTGAGACTAGTAAAAGATGCACCAAATTTGTCTCTTACAAGCTAAAATGCCAATTGTTAGCTGGTAAAATATTGCATTTGAAAAGGCAAATGTATTCGGCATACCACGCCCAACTATCAGGGATGGTTAGCGAATTTAAGGATTTTGTCAAAAAAATCAAAGAAATTGGGTCAGTCACTTGTGACAATTTGACGGAAGTTGTGGGTGGGAAAAGGATTCACAGTAGCCTAAAAGAAGCCTATTTTCATGAAATTACCTATTATGCAATTGGGAATAATGGCAGAATACTGAAAAATGACGAAGAGTCACGCTTTACCAAAATTTTTCAATTGAATTCTGATGGTAGTGTACGAAAGGTTCTGAGAGACCGTGCTTCCAATTCGACTAAAGAACTGTTTGTTGATGAAATGGGAAATTTCGTTGAAATAAGAAACAATGACAAAACTCATGTCATTGAACGAGTCTTACAAATTAATGAGTCGGGGGTTGTTACGAATCTTTTCAACGTTGTTGAGAATGAGGAGAAGAACCCCAAAGCAAATTTAGTGATCAACGAAGATGGGTTCATTGAAACCCAACCCAAAACAGTTTATTGGGAATGCAGTCATATTTGCAAAGTTAGAAATCAAGCCATTTCAAAAGTACTAGCTTTCGTAAACACAGTTGCGATTGCCAATGAAAAATCTTTGACTAAAATTATTGAGTCTGATTTGGACCTTTGCGAATTAAGAAAACAATTTTGCGCAAAATCAAACGTGTCTATACCACCAGATGGGGACGAAATAGTCGTGAAAATAGATCCGTTTCTAGGACACACTGCTTACTGCGCTGATACCGAAGAGTGCCAAAGTCATTTGCGTTCTTTCGCTGAACTCGCTCCTCATTATTCGGGAATTAGAAGTATTCTGAATAATATTTATCGCGTTAAAGCGTTGCTCAACGCTTTAACTAAAATTTCAACTGAAATTGAACGTGGTGATTACGAGTCTCTGACAAAAGTCATGGCGGAATTGAGAAAAATCCTTGTCACACGTTGAAAAAATTTGAATAAGGAACAAAACGATGCTCCTACAGGAAGGGTTAACGCTCCTCGGCCGAGTCTCGATGAAAATGAAATCTTGAGTCTTTACGAGAATCAATTCGCTCGGGCAATGCTACATACCAACGAATTTCACGATACACCCTGCGACTGCTGTTTAAGATTACTGAAAAAATCTGATTTAAGAGCGGTAGAAAAACTGGTAAACAGTGCCGTTTTTGATAACGAGGCCTATTTGATTTTAAGAGCTGGTTGGATAATGAATAATTCCGACACGAGAGAAGCAGACATGCTTCTATGTCGTTACTGCGCCACGGATTTGTGAAAGGGTAAAGTTCCCATTAGATGTTTTCTGAACAACTTGGCGGTTGACAATCCTCCGCCAGATGTCACCTCTTTAAACATGTTTGAGAAAGTTTTAATTCAGCTTGTGAAGCCGTTCCACACTGTGGTGCGGTTAGGCACCAAAACCAATTCCAACATGCAGTTTGGTACGGTTACGGAAGAGTAATTTATCTTCCAATTCCCGTGGAGAAAAATTTGAAGATGATTCCTAAGACGTTGCCCACAAATCACGAACTGCATATCTTGGTGAATGGCGTTCCCACTGCGGACAAAAAAGTTTGGCAGCAGGTTGTTTGCCTCGAAAAAGTGTTGAAAGCATTCAGTGTGCTAAAAAAAATTAATCCTTTTTACAAAGACATTGATATTTCGGCAATGAATCTGGATTATATTTGTGGGACGCAAAATGTTGATGGCGGAGAAAATTCATTGACTCCCGATGAATTACTGAGCGTTACAGATCCACTAGCGCTGATCAACGATGGCTGTGATGCGGTGCCACGTGCTCCCGCTGCGCTTCCAATGGAAGCGGTGAATAGCGGCCACGACATGCAAGCTGGCCAAAACGCTTCAAATATGGGCGTGCAGGGTGAAAATCACTTGAACCTTGCAGCAGACGACGCCTACGCAATTTTAACGCAGCCCGATGCTTTGTTGCGAAAACTTTCCGAATACGAAGCCAATGATCTGTACGATCACTACTCTATTCATCCGGTGAACGTCCAACCACCGAAGGATTTATTGGGTACTTACCAAATGAAGCGCGTCGAAGCCGAGCCGGTTAGCACTTGGGACAAAAAACTGGAAAACATGAGCTTCGTTCATTTGTTCCCTCGGGGTCGCTTTGGCAAGCACGATTTGGAAAAATAACGGAAACCGAGTATCGTTTATCCCGTCTTTTGAACAAAAGTCCAATTTTTAGACGAGATTACGCCTATTTGTTTCATTCTTATCAAGAATGCGAAATGAAAGCGATTTCTAGCAGTTTGAACTACGTTCTTCGTGTTAAAAAACCCATGCCAATTGGAGTTGGAACTTTGCTCAGTCGGGTTGAATCTGGCGATAAAGAACTTGAGAGTAATTTAGCTACTTTCTTGGGCCATATTCGAGGTACTAAGGACTACTGGTATAAAGTCCTTAGATCCGTTCTAGTGATGATTCGGGAATTTGGCCCTCCCACCTGGCTCTTGACTTTTAATCCGGCCGAATATGATGATGTGGAACTGCACGATCACTTGAGAAAAGTGAATTCAGACGTTCCAGGAGTAGAGTCGATGACGGTGGCTGAATTGTTGAATTTCGATCCACTTAGCGTCAATTTGCACTTTCACAACAAAGTGCGGTCGCTGTTAAACAACTTTGTCTTGTGTAAGCAAAATCCAGTTCTTGGCATGATAGAACATCATTTTTGGCGGGTTGAATACCAATCTCGAGGTTTACCTCACTACCACATGCTTTTGTGGGCCAAGGGCGCTCCAAAGATTGGAACTTCTTCGGCCGAGACTATTTTGGATTACGTGCAAAAACACGTCACGTGTTCGATGCCAAGCGCATCGGTAAGTCCGGAGCTGCACCGGCTGGTAAAAAAATTTCAAACTCACAAATGCACCTCCAGTTGTTATAAGAAGGTGAAAAATTCTAAAAAGGGATCAAAAGTGTGTCGTTACGGTTTTCCTCGAAACGTAACAAACGTTGCCACTATGAATTCCGTCAGATCAGTTACTCGTCATCGTAAGATGAAAAAGGTGCAGAAACGACTGTACGACTTGCCGAGAAAACAACACGAAGAGTTAATAAATGATTATAATCCCACGCTTCTTTTGGCTTCCAAAGCCAATATGGATTTGCAATTTTTCGCTGACAAATCGGAAATTGTGGCAAACTATGTCACTGCGTACGTGACAAAGGGAGACCGAGCTGACATGGACCAAACTTTTGCCGAGTTAGGGAATGAAAGTTTGTCCAAAAAATTATTTGCCTATAGATTGAAATCTTTGACGTGCAAGCAAATAGGAATTTATGAAGCTCTTGATATGATGCTGGGCCAAGATCTTTACAACAAGTCCGACAGCACTAAATTTATAAACACTAACTTGAAAGAAAACCGATCGAGAATTTTGAAAGGTTACAAGGAACTCGCTCGTTTGAGGGAAACTGACCCCGAAAGCAAGGACACTTGCCAAAAAGGGTTCGTCGACGACAAGTATCCGAATCGTCCCGACAGCTTGGAAAATCTTAGTTTGCGGGAATTTGGTCAGTTTTTCGATTACGCGAAGCACTCTGAAGGTGTCGAGAAAAATGCGAATGTAATCGAGTTGAAAAACAATCTGGGTTTCATGAGAAAGAGAATTAAGCCCTACATAGTGGAGCACTACATTCACGACCCGATAGAGGAGAAAGAAAAGTATTGTCACGCTCTACTGATCCTCTTCAAACCTTGGCGTGACGAAACTGAACTATTAGGCGAGTTTGAAACTTACGCGGATGCTTTCGAAAACTCGCTTTCGGTGTTAAAAGATATGAGAGAATATCACGAGAAACTCTCGGTTTCCAAAGAAGTTGAAAAGAAACGCGAGGCTTCTAAAAAGGCGAAAGAGCCAGAAACCGTAATTTCGGAAGCAGAAAGTGACGACGATGAAAATGCGTTGCAAGGGAAGGAAATTGTTATTGAAGTTGAGAATGCGATGGCTGATGTAGAAGCTGCCATGGAAATGAATTTCGAGACTGATGTTGACAATGTGGCGTTACTAAACTCGGATCAAAGGCGAATATATGATCACATCATGGATCACTTCTCCCAAGAGGGAGAAAAATCTGGAAACAAGTGCCTTTTTGTGTCGGGACCTGGTGGCACTGGCAAATCGTTTCTTATCGACACTCTCGCCAACGCCGTAAGGCGACGCTTTCAAAATCCTGCTAGCGTGGCAATTGCCGCGCCAACGGGTTTGGCAGCGTTGAATGTTAATGGCGTAACATTAAACAGATTACTAATGTTGCCGGTAGATCATGGGCGTATTGCCGAATACCATTCCCTAAGTTCTGACAATATGAGCATTATGAAAGAAACTTTGGGAAATTTAAAACTGTTAATTATTGATGAAATTTCCATGGTCTCGTCGGTGTTACTGACTCATATTCACTTGAGGCTCAACGAATTTTGGGAAATGAACCAACCATTTGGTGGTGTGGTCTCTATCCTTGTTTTGGGAGACTTTTTCCAATTGCCTCCAGTTCAAGGGAATCCCGCGTTCATCAAAATCACTTCCGAAGAAGCCAGACTTAGATTCAATTGCATCGGAGGAAGTCGAGGGGCTTGCCACTGGGCGAAAAAGTGTACAAGTGATTTCAGATTTCAAGTGATTTCAAATGACTTCAAGCGATTTCAAATGACTTCAAGCGATTTCAAATGACTTCAAGCGATTTCAAATGATTTCAAGCGAGTTCAAAGATTTCCAATGATTTCAATCTGATTTCCAATGATTTCAATCTGATTTCCAATGATTTCAATCTGATTTCCAATGATTTCAATCTGATTTCCAATGAATTCAATTTCATTTCCACTGAATTCAATTTGATTTCAAATTAATTCAATTTGATTTCCAAAGAATTCATGTGATTTCCAAAGAATTCATGTGATTTCCAAAGAATTCATGTGATTTCCAAAGAATTCATGTGATTTCCAAAGAATTCATGTGATTTCCAAAGAATTCATGTGATTTCCAAAGAATTCATGTGATTTCCAAAGAATTCACATAATTTCATATGAATTCAAACTGATTTCATATGAGTTAATATGAATTCAATCTGATTTCCAAGGATTTCATATGAATTCAGTCTGATTTCCAAGGATTTCATATGAATTCAATCTAAATTTTTATGAAATCACAAGAATTAAAAGGAAATCACAAGAATTACAAGGAAATCACAAGAATTACAAGGAAATCACAAGAATTACAAGGAAATCACAAGAATTACAAGGAAATCACGAGAATTACAAGGAAATCACAAGAATTACAAGGAAATCACAAGAATTACAAGGAAATCACAAGAATTACAAGGAAATCACAAGAATTACAAGGAAATCACAAGAATTACAAGGAAATCACAAGAATTACAAGGAACTCACAAGAATTACAAGGAAATCACAAGAATTACAAGGAAATCACAAGAATTACAAGGAAATCACAAGAATTACAAGGAAATCACAAGAATTTCAAGGAAATCACAAGAATTACAAGGAAATCACAATAATTACAAGGAAATCACAATAATTACAAGGAAATCACAAGAATTACAAGGAAATCACAAGAATTACAAGGAAATCACAAGAATTACAAGGAAATCACAAGAATTACAAGGAAATCACAAGAATTACAAGGAAATCACAAGAATTACAAGGAAATCACAAGAATTACAAGGAAATCACAAGAATTACAAGGAAATCACAAGAATTACAAGGAAATCACAAGAATTACAAGGAAATCACAAGAATTACAAGGAAATCACAAGAATTACAAGGAAATCACAAGAATTTCAAGGAAATCACAAGAATTACAAGTAAATCACAAGAATTTCAAGGAAATCACAAGAATTTCAAGGAAATCACAAGAATTTCAAGGAAATCACAAGAATTTCAAGGAAATCACAAGAATTACAAGGAAATCACAATAATTACAAGGAAATCACAAGAATTACAAGGAAATCACAAGAATTACAAGGAAATCACAAGAATTACAAGGAAATCACAAGAATTACAAGGAAATCACAAGAATTACAAGGAAATCACAAGAATTACAAGGAAATCACAAGAATTACAAGGAAATCACAAGAATTACAAGGAAATCACAAGAATTACAAGGAAATCACAAGAATTACAAGGAAATCACAAGAATTACAAGTAAATCACTATCTAGCTAGCCTGGTAAATCACGGAAAATCACGAGGGGTCGGACGTTTAGGAAAAAGTGTACGGGATTTCGAAATCCCATTTGATTTCGTCGGATTTCATTTGATTTCGTTTGATTTCGTCGGATTTTGTTTGATTTCAGAATTTGATAAAATCCAATGGATTTCATCGAATTTTGAGATTTTCCCCGTGATTCCGTCGGATTTTGCTATTTTTACCGTGATTTCGACTGATTTTGCGATATTCCCCTTGATTTCGTTGGATTTTGAGGTTTTTCGCGTGATTTCGTTGGATTTTGAGGTTTTTCGCGTGATTTCGTTGGATTTTGAGGTTTTTCGCGTGATTTCGTTGGATTTTGAGGTTTTTCGCGTGATTTCCTGGGATTTTGAGGTTTTTTGCGTGATTTCCTCGGTTTTTGAGATTTTTCCCCGTAATTTCGTCGGATTTTGTGATTTCTTTTGATTTTGGATTTCGTGAATTTTGTAATGGATTTCACGATTTCTTTACTGATTTTGCTTCTGATTTTGTGATTTTTATGTTGATTTCGTGATTTCTTGGTTGATTTTGTGTTTTTTTTTTACTGATTTTATGATTTCTTTACCGATTTTGTGATTTCGTTGCTGATTTCGGATTTTTTATTTGATTTCGAAATCAGCATTGATTTCGGATTTCTTAAATTGGATTTCACGGGTAGCGTACGGGATTTCATGAATGACCGACCCCTCGGAAAATCACCACTAGGCCGCGCTAGGCGCGGAACCGAGCGCGGAATTTTCCCACGGCCTGAGTCATGCAAACATCTTAAATATACTTCGGAATAGACCAATTTGAATATTATTGTGTAAAGAGAAACATGGACGTTGGGGTAATATTCGAATTTACCTATAGGATTAATACTAATTCACAATGATTTAACCAATATAGACCAAGATTTCAAGAATTCACAATGATTTCACTAAGAATTCACAATGATTTCACTATGAATTCACTATGATTTCAAGTATTCAATTTGAATTCAAAATAATTTCCAGACTTCATATTAATTTCGAAATGATTTCAAGATTGCGTTTTGATTTCGAAATGATTTCAAGATTGCGTTTTGATTTCGAAATGATTTCAAGACTGCGTTTTGATTTCGAAATGATTTCAAGACGATTTCTAGAATTCATTATGATTTCACTACGATTTCATTTTGATTTCACTACGATTTCATTATGATTTCACTACGATTTCATTATGATTTCACTACGATTTCAATATGATTATACTACGATTTCAATATGATTTCACTACGAATTCAAGAATTCACTTTGATTTCAAAATGATTTCAAGAATTCACTTTGATTTCAAAATGATTTCAAGAATTCACTTTGATTTCAAAATGATTTCAAGATTTTATTTTGATTTCAAAATGATTTCATGTCGAGTGTACACTTGATTTCACAAGTGGCTAGCCCCTCGGAGGAAGTGATCTTTGGAAGTTTTTTAAATACGATGAACTAACGCAAAATGTTAGACAAGCCAACGACCAAAGTTACAGCGACATTTTAAGCAGAGTTAGAATTGGAAATATTTCCGAAGCTGATGTTGCAACCTTAAAAAGTAGATTGGTTGCTGACGGACAACACATCGAGGTGGCTATGGACCTTTTCATAAAGCTGTCCAATGAAGGGTTTCACCCAATTTGTTTGATGCCTAAATTAGCCATGTGCGAAAAATTCAACTGTGAAATGCTGCGAAAAAACGGAAAACGGCGAGAAAGTTGAAGTCATTCCTTGCCAGGATAGACTCGCTGACTACGGCAAAAAAATGAATAAAAACATTCTCAGGAGACTGCGAAGGCTAGAAAACGAACCGTCCAAAACGGGTGGTTTGGAGAGCAAATTATTTCTGTGCGTTGGCTGCCACATAATGGTCAGAAGGAATATCAGTTTTGAAGAAGGCGTTGTAAATGGTACGATGGGTTTCATAACTGGATTTAAGAAGGACGAACAAGGAAACGTTATTGGTATTTTTCTCAGAGTAGATCGCGAACCGAATAACGACGACGCTAACACTGACTTTTTAGTTGAGAAAATTTGCGTCAAATTTTTGCTCATGGCAAACATTTACGTTAAGCGCTCGCAGTTTCCCGTCATCCTGGCGTACGCTATTACGATACACAAAAGCCAAGAAATGAGTTTAAAATGCGCCATTATGGATTTGGGTCGCTTTATCGAGAGTGACGACCTTAGCCGGACTCCATCTATTACAGTTCGATCCGACTAAAATTAAGGCGGATGGACGAGCCATAATGGAGTATAACAGGCTTCGCAAAAAATATAGGCCAGATCTGCCTGTTTTGGAAATAACGGAGTTCAAAGAAAGGCGCGGTGGGAAAAGAAGTGCGCCTACACTATCTAAAAGGCTTTTAGAAGGCGAGGAAGAGAGATGTGAAGAAACACCGAAGAAGAAAAGGAAAGCCCAACAGAGTTTGGATAGTTTTCCCTTGAAGGGTTTAGCTAACGATGATCAAGTAACGTGCTATTCTAATAGCGTTTTGCAACTGCTTTTATTAGTGCCGGAATTAAGAGAATTGGTTAAGTCTTACAATGGATCGTTCGTTGAAAAACCAGTTTTACGGTGCCTTCATAACACGATAAACGACATCGAGAGTTCTCAAGGAAGTTTCAGTCGTAAAGGGTTGGAACTGAGAATGGCTGTTGGAAATCATTTTACGCAAAACGATCAACAAGACGCCAGTGAATTTTTGATGGTGCTCTTGACGCCACTAAGCCAAGAAATGGAAGCCGATTACTCTAAGGCTCTAAAAGATCTTTTTTGGTCAAAGTCGCGAAACGTTACCAAATGCCCCGAATGTCAAATTGAACAAAATTCGGAGAATGTTGTTGAAAGCAACATTTTCAATCTTCCACTAGAAAACCGAGATAAAATTGATTGGAAATCTCTAGAAACAGAGGTGCCATGCGTATTTTGTAACAACCCAAAAATACAAGAGCGTGATGTATTGATATCCAGCGGGAAGTACGTATTTTTGTGTCTTCTCCGTGGCGATTACAAAGATGGTCGTCCAGTTAAGATTTCCACCAAAATATCAAGTTTTGAAAATCAAGTTTTGAAAATCAAAATGTCACTTTGAGCAAGATGCTTTTTAAAACTAAAGGGGTGATTATTCATAAAGGTCAATCGTTAGCCGAGGGACATTATGTGAACTTTGTGAGAAAAGACAACAGCTGGTACGAGGTCAGTGATGCAATGATCAGAAAAAGGGAGAGATTCGTCAGTAACTTGACTGACGTGACTGTTCTGCTCTTGGAAAGAGTCCAGACACATTAAAGGATCTAACGTGCTTGAAGAATCCATATCAAATTTACCCCGGGTAAAGAGTAAAATTTCAATATTAGTACCAGAAAGGAGCATCATATCTGTCAAGGATATACTAATAGTTTCATATTCCCTTTAAAGTAATTTATGATTGGGTAAAATTGTTAATCCTCGAGCAAGTTAAAGGTTTACAATGGTTCGAGATTAATTTTGAAGTTGCCCAGACTATATTAACTGTAGGGAGGATTGTAGGGCCATGTTATTGTTACGAAAAAGGATAACGATTGTTGCATTAACTTTAGAATTTTCTAATGAAATAATTTTGATGCTGTATTATTCTTGCCCCAATGGTATTTCATGTAAAAACAAGTTAAAAACGTAGCCCCTGTTGGTAATGCCATGTGATTAAAATTAAATCTTTAATAAGCTGGTGAAACTCTTGACACAAACGCATCCTATTAGTTAACATTGAACAGATTTTTTAAGCGCGTTATATTTTTTTTTTACATTAAGACGCCTATAACTTTTTTACATTAACAATTTAAAAATATTCAAAAACATTAAATTAAATTAATCTAATCTAATATTATCCTGTTACAATATCAAAGATTAGCAAAGCTTTTAAGTTTAAATATTTTCTATTAATATAACCTTTTCTTTGTATAACTTATCAATAATGTGTACCCGACCCGATCTAATACCACTTACAAAAATCCATTTTTAAAACTATTTAATGGCCATATGAACTTATTAATTTGTCCCACTAACTAATATCCTACTATTGTTCGAGAATTTGTTTTTATAAAGTTTTAGAATTATTTCCCCAATTGCGGTTACCAATATATATATATATTACATTACCCTTGTAAATAAAATAACTAAAACATTTCTTTTACAATTAATATTCCAGGAAGTTTTGCATATTCTCTTTGTGTTTCTCACCAGCTGGAGTAATCTGAGTGACGGGTGGCATTGAGTAAAACCAACAGGGGTAGAATTTGCAAAGCCTTCTGGAATAGCTTTTTTTTCTTCAAAATTTAATAACCTTTTCATTGTCCCTTTGGTAACCCCCGCGCAAAACAATAATTGTCATGTTCTAGCAGCACTGTTTCCAAACTTAAAGCTAAGAGTTACCTGATAAAATTTAAAAAAATTGAACCTCAAAATCTCATATTTAAATGAACATATAATAGCCAGTAAATGGTAAAGTTTTCTTTCGCCTCCTCCCCCTCCGCCCCTTTACATAACTAATATAACGAAGAACAAAATTATTTCGACTTAAATGCTACGAGCAATGCATATTTTCAACTTTGAAACATGCAATTTAAAGACTATTTTCGTACAACTACAAGCGTATTGTATCAACACGTGCCAGCTGCTAAGCTTCAACAGAAAGATAATTCATCATAGCTTTACCAGTATAATAAAAGGTTAAAACTACACAGCTAAAAAATATGATCATCATCATTATAAAAAACAACACCACAAGACTTCGATAGACAGATCAAGAAATATAAATATTCAACTTCTATGCCGAAATAACAGACACTTTAGACTGGCGTGTTCAAAGAATGAGAGCGACTTTGGATTAAAAACAGCAAAGATATTCAAAGAAATAACCTTCGTATTGGTTGAGCGAGTGTCTATAGAACGTCAAGCTGTATCAAGGCCAAACAATACATGTCAATTATTTGGTTTCCCTGCATAATTATATAACGGCTTGGCAAGCCTTGCCTTCAAGTTCATCAACACAATAGAAGTTCATAACAGATATGAATTCACTAAAAAAACTTTTTTGAACAAAAGTTGCTTCAACGTTATTAAAATTTAGAACAGCAATGGTTTGTTACTAAAATTATGTACTTTACTATGTTGGGAGTTTGGGCGCACTCCTGTAAGCCAAGTTTCTGGGCGACAAAGTTTTGAGGGAATAAGGGACTTGTCAGCATGCCTACCCTACAGGAACTGACTACCCCGTGTCCGCGGGTGGTGAAATACCCCAAATCCCCCCTCCTTCACCACCCGATTAAACCTCTAGTACTTCACTCGTAACTCTAAAAAACCCAACTGTGATTAACCGCATAATCACCTTGGACTTCAATTTCAATTTCCATCAAAACGCCTTAAAGGTAATATACCATCATTATGAACGTTATTTTACGGACGTTTGCCAAACAAAACAAGCTCGATGGAATTAGTAAAATAAAGCTGCCAATTAATGACGTTAAGCAGTAATGCTATCTGAGTTCAAAGGTAATAAATATAAAAAAAAATAAAATGGACTGGATATGTCGCTACCAAACACAAGGCACATCATTAACTCTCTGAACTAAATTGCAGATTCTACATTAACAAAACAAAATCACGCGCGATGGAGCCAGTAAAGAAGCTACCGATTAATGACATTAACCACTAACGCCATCTGAGTTCAATAGTGAAACACACGACTCCTCATTAACTCTGAAATAAACTGCTGACTCCACATCAATAAAACAAAACCAATCGCGATGGAACCAGTAAAAAAAGCTACCAATTAATGACATTAACCACTAACGCCATCTTAGTTCAGTAGTATTAAATGTAGAAAAAAAAATAATTCAACTGGATTGAAGATGTCACTAACGAAATACAAGGCGCTTCGTTAACTCTCTGAGCTAAACTGCAGATTCTACACCAACAAATCACTACCATTTTTAAAAAGCATCTTTAAGTATATTATCAGTATTTTAACAAACTCCCCCTTCCCTTTTTTATACCTAAAATAATTTAACATTAAAACCCATGCTTACTATTTTTCTGGCTATTATATATTCTCAATTTTACAGTCCTAGGATTAAATGTGTATAAATATTTTTTCAACATTAAATTATTCACTTGAGGGGTTAACAAAATGATTAATCTTTAGCACATTCCAATAAAATAATCATGCGTGTTTAAACCTTGACAAAAAGTTTAACTTAAATATTCTTAAAGCAATTTATTGTTTTAATGATTTAAAAGTAATTATTGAAGAGCCACAACTTTAAAAAATTACAATTTATATTTTATAAAATAAATAATACTATTAACCCTAACTTTTGTCATCAATAAACTACTGTAACTCTCATTTGACTTTATTTATCAAAGGTAAAATAGTTACCATTAGTTTCATAAATACTACTAAATAATTTGTTGATCCTATTATTTCCTATATTCAATGATAAATCTAAGCACAGTTCCATTGCCAGACTCCCCTAGTACGCTGGCTAATCATTTATCATCTATCCCAATGGCTAAATCCAATTAAGATTGCACTTAAGGACAGAGCTAAAAATAAAATATGCCAAACTACCACACTATACGGAAGAGAAATTCTTTTTAAGACACGCCAAAGGAGGGGCCCTTTGCATTAAAACTGAATGGCTAAATGTATTCCTGTTATTGTATATCAAATTATTATGAAATTGCCATCTTTTCCAAAATACTACAAAATTGTATTTCTTTTCCCCCGAAATATTGCCAAATTATTGCTAGTTGTCTTATTTAATCATGTCATTTTTAACAAAAAAATTACCATTTTATTTTCTTAAATTAGGTTAAAGTTAGTGCACCACAAAAGATGGTATTCTATATGTTGAATCTTGTGTAAAGGTTAAAAGAAATATCCGTTCTGAATAAGATGTTGTTGACACAATGACATTGGAAATGGGGTTCAAAATTAGCCTGAAAGCAACTGGTATATTCTGGTCTGGGTTCATGAGAAATAGTCAAACTAAATCTTTGTCATGACATCACACCCTCGTATATCTTACTTCATCAGCTCAAATTAAGATTAAAAATATTGAGGTGACGTCCCCTTAGCTACTAGCTCTCAGTCTATTGAATGACAAACTATTTCCTTTTCTGCAGCATGCGGGAATGAGCACTGAAATAAATTAATCACCACCGCATGTACGCAAAATTAATAAAAATTAAGACTGAAGTAACAGATATTAATCAAAACGCGTCTTGGATTTAACCAAGACCTAAAAAGTATCGATAAGAACATGGTTAATCACTTGACTGAATGAGCAGATATTGAAACGTTTTTTTAATTAAATCTTACATGCTTAAGAAAGTAATGTTCCATCACCCTATTCCATTGAATAAACTTATTTTACTGGTAGTAAATATTTTCCCTCTCAATAATTTGAAAAATTTACTTGTCTCGGGTTTTCGAGCACAATTCCATTCCCCGAAAACATTTTATAACTACATTTATTATCACTTTTAAGAGTTTTCGTGTGGAAAATACCATATAACTACAACATAACAATGACAAAACGATTTAGTCGTAGTCTGCTTTAGCCTCTGCTGCGCCCGATACGAACAAGGAGGATGTATAGTTGTATACCCCCCTTGATAGAAGTACGCCTTATGCCATTCTCATGCCTTGTCTTTCGCTGGCCTCGTTACCAAGGCAATAGCCCACTCAATTACGCATTAAACTGCTCGAGAATTCTGTGTGAATTACTTTTTAAGGTATTCGTCAGCAAATAGTAATTGTTTTTGAGAGCATTCCTCGCCTTGAAATAGGACAACTACGAAATAATTCGACCAAATTGAAGTTTAAATATTCGAAAAAATTTTATTTTATAAATATCTTCTACCATTTCAATATCTATAAAACTGTTCTACCAAATGCATACAGAGTGCTACTAGAAGTCTCTGGGGCTACTAGAAATACTACATTTTCTATAGGAAGATTCGTAGCGACAAGTTTATAAATCCCATTTTCCTTTAAAAACCGTTAATACATGTTCCTTGTTCCTGAAGATATACAGACTAAGTAGCGGAGTCGAGCCACAGCGTCCTAGATCACGCGACTCGGTGAACGCAGGCTATATTGCAAAATAACCAAGTCAGAATTTTCAGGCTACGACCGTGCTTAAGTTAGCAATTGCAACAAAGAAAATCAAAAAATTACGAATATCATGGACGCCCCTACTGCTTGCGAACCATAGAAACGCCATGGCATAGAACCGTGTGACCATTGTCTGTCGTACCGCTGCTATAGACCCTTTCTACGTAAAAAAAAGAGATGTCAATCCTCAGTATCGGGACAAGGGGGGGGGGGGGTTTGACTCCTCGCCGTCTCTGCTCTATTTATGATCTTTGGATCGAGCGAGTTTGAAGGCTAAGTTTTACCCCCGTGTCTTTCCCTCTAAGATATGTCAAAGTGGTCTATTGCATAATTCAGTTTAACCAAGAGCAAAAATCATAACGTCCCCATTGAATGTGCTGCCATTGTTGAAATTTGCACTAAAATTAACAAAAAGTTTCACTATGGAGCGTACAGGGCATGAACGGGGGGATATGTTAGCAACCTATTAACGACACAATGTCATACACGTACTCTCTTAAAAGTGATAATAAATGTAGTTATAAAATGTTTTCGGGGAATGGAATTGTGCTCGAAAACCCGAGATAAGTAAATTTTTCAAATTATTGAGAGGGAAAATATTTACTACCAGTAAAATAAGTTTATTCAATGGAATAGGGTGATGGAACATTACTTTCTTAAGCATGTAAGATTTAATTAAAAAAACGTTTCAATATCTGCTCATTCAGTCAAGTGATTAACCATGTTCTTATCGATACTTTTTAGGTCTTGGTTAAATCCAAGACGCGTTTTGATTAATATGACTATGCAATTTGTTTCCGTATATGAAGGCAAGATTTCTGCTAATTGAAGTTATTGAACCTCCCTTTTAACCATGTTATTTGACGCGTTAGGGTGACAAACATAACTTTTCCTATGGTAGATCGTGATTTCCATAGTCCTCAAAACATAACCTTCTAGGCTATCCCGTGAAAACTAAGCAGGGTATCAGCGAAGCCTCCGAGATATCTAGGCCCGTGCCTATCGCGAAGCGAGAATTTTTTTAAATTAATTTAGTTCGCCGTGTTTTCTCGCTTGGGGGCACTTTTAGTATCGTAAAATAAAAGTAAGTTCAGCCTCGTGACCCCGTCGACTGCAAGGCATAGACGTAGAGCAGTGAAGCCGAGGTCGCGGATAGCAAAAAAAAAGTTTTAGAAAATTTCCAAAGACCTTTATTAAACAATCATGTCAAAGAAGTAAAGGATAAAAAATATAAGGTTAAAAAATGAAAGGTTATGAAGGAGTAAAAAATTCCTCTTATGGTATAATAAAACTGCGAATAAGCAACTTCAAGAAGTTTTATTTTAGTAAAAAAACAACGATTTTTATCTCTCATAATTTTGTTGTCCACACAATCTAATGAAAATATTCCATAGAAAATAATTAGCCCCTAAAACAATTACGTTAATTTAAGGGTGAAACCTTTCTCTTTCATAAAGTTTTTATAATTGACCCCTAAAATATCAACGACAATTTATGAAAGGCCCCCCTTCGCAACTGTAATAAAAGCGCCATCTAGTACACATATTGGTTGAAAATATTTCCACTGTGAAACTGGATATTTCCCCACATAAAAATCGACACGCACGGGCCTAGATATCTCGGAAGCTCCGGTTTCAGAGGGAAGTTGACTCTAGTTGGTTACTTACCTCCATAGCCATTTGGCATCTTCCCATTGCGCAGAATTCTATTAGACCGAATTCCCATTAAACCGCATCCCGCCAATGTTTTTAATGAATTTAGCCCAAGGGCGGGTTTGGTATTTATAATTTGTCGAATTAAGCGACCCCAAAATGCTATGTAGTTTAATTTCTATTAATGTCGTTTTTTAATGAAACCCTTTTAAATCCATTTTTACAGCCTTGGAAACGCGCCACTATTTTTTTAATTTAGGTTAGTAATACTTATCATTTAACAATGTTACGCCTTTTCCAAAACATTGAAGTTTGACTTCTCAAATAATATGCCCTTTCCAAAAAATTACTGTTAGCAAATGTGGATGAGAGGGAAAGTATGACCATGGCCATAGAGCTTGTGTTAAAAAACGCGTACATCAAAGTTTCGCCAATAACTAGTTAGTCTACTAGTGACTGATGGACTTGCAGACTCGCGACTGAAGGTATAGTTCAGATATTGGTTTAACCATAGCCCACTCGATCACGCGCATCACGACGCAAGCTGCTCGCGCTATAGCTAAATTACCGAGATTTGTTTTAAACGAATCTAGTTTTATGTGCCCTTCTATTGCTTCGATAACCTTACTTAAATCCATATTATACCTTCAAATACCTTTTAAATCATTACCAGCTACTCTGTCCTGACTACAAACACAAATCGAGGAAGTTCTAGCATACATAATAGGAGACGGCGGTAACCGCGAATTAAAACAAGACCTATTTTAAGGGAGTGAACAGGCCCAGTATATTTACGCCAATGAAACGGTCAACTACGGCGAAACTCTGATGACTCGCAACTTTTGGCCGTTTTCATACATAGGCGTAGAGTTTCGTAAATGTTTGGTGGGGCCCGGCCCAACCGGCCCGGACCAATACATAGATAGCATCATGCAGGATGCATGCATATGTTGTATATAAATTTCTAACGAATATTAAGTACTAAATTTATATAAACTACATTATATAGTATATTTATTAAGTATATCCATGTACTATGTTTTCCTCTAAAGATAATGTAGGCCGTTTTAAAACAAATTTATCCATATTTGCGCATCACAATGCGAATGTAAAAACCCTTACAAAAATTTCGAGACCACTTTCAAAACTCTGGAAAATCACCAAATTAGGAAACTATGAGAGCGACTTAACCCATAAGACTAATTTATACTTGTGCTTCGAAAAACATTTTGAAAATTGTTTATCTACTCTATGGAGTTTTACCAGCGCCGCGCCTTACCAGGGATACTAGATGTTTAAAGAGGGATTATCAGCTTGAGCCTTTCACGTAAGTTCAGACGAGACTGCGGCAGAGGGTTTTTAACGGGGGTCTATAACGCGCGCCGTCTTGTTTTTCCCTATCAAGGACAAATTGAATTCCTTTTCCGAGAATTTCCCCATTTTTTGCGTTCCACCGGACCTAAGCCGTTCCACAGCGCGCCTATTTCTCTCAGATTTCGCATCCTCCCGCCATCATCCTTGATTTGGCTTTGAATTACACTAAAATCTACAAGTCCGGTAGACTGTACTGCGCATGACACGCCGATAACTCTGTCGCAATTTCCGTCTCCCTTCGAATCCCTCTTAAAGCAGCTAGTATCCCTGGCCTTACATTCGTCGCACTATTCCAAAAGCGGATTATGCTTCACACATAAAGTACGTAAGTCCCACTTTTCCATAGCTTTGGCCATAGATTTCATGACATTTCCGAAGTAAAAACTAAACAGACGAACAAAAAACTTTTTAACCAATCAAAAGTCCCCTAACCGTAGATAGCCTCTTTAATGCCGGACCAATCAGCGACGGCTATTACTATTTTTTGAATGGGACCTCGACTCGACGTCGTCGGTGACATTACCGGGATACTCGAAAGGCAAATTTGCGGTATCGTTCGTTAGTCGTTATATTATATTAAACGTTTTAAAGCTCAAGTTTCGAAAATTTTCGAGTCATTTAATAAGTCTTCAACTAAATATAAGATTTTTTTAATTTCAACAGAAAAATAGCTCTGCGAATAACAGTAGACTCGAAAACTACACTAAGCTTCGGCTAGGTAATCTTTGGTATTGTGTATAGTTTTAACTAAAGAATATTCAGTCTTTATAGTAGTTCCGTAATATATGTACCTGATAAATCGGAGGTATCACAAGGATCCGAAGGAGCCGCCCTACCGAATTTTATTCCTCCGCATAAGGGGGGGATTCTTTCCCAGGAGCTTGGAGAATATCGTGTAGCTCCTCCAGGCACAATGACACATGTTACGTACTTCATGTGTAAAGCCTAATCGGCTTCTGACTATACTAGACTAGACTAGAGCATGCTAAAACGGGTTATTTTCAGAAGACCAGTTGCACTTTTCAATCCCATCCCTCATTCCTTCCACTATTTGTGTCAACGGTCAACGAAATTGTTGTAGTATCTAAATTTAATTAGACGTGAAAACCATGAAAACCAGCCAATCTGGTTAGGATGGGCTGCCAGCCGCTGCTGCCTTGACCGGTCAACTCACTTTTTCAACGAAATGGAAAAAAAAATCTCTTAGAAACTACACTTTTTAACCACATCGTATGATGTACATCAACGATGTGGACATTAGTATGACCTGCCCTGTTGGCGGTGGCATTGTAGGAGTATCTCTGTACTGCCTTTGGCAGTATAAAATTTTTCTTTCCTCATTGAAGGGAGACTCAATGGGCGAGGATTGTGGTGAGGTTATATTTTTCGTTCGTCATTGAAGTAAGAGTTAATATGAGAGGATTAAGCATTGCATTAAGTTGTACTAGTAAGGCTAAGCATTGTTTGTTTCACATTTGCTCTATGTTTCAAGCGAGAGAGAGAGAGGATTATGACATAGCCTTAAAATGGAAGGTTTAATACTCCCTTTAAAATTCCTATCACCCGTCGACAAGTATTTGACGCTTTCAATCCCACTTCCCTATTTCAACATTCAAAGAAATCGTGAGGAATTTTATAAGCAAAAGCTTCTCGGAACCGGGTTATTACAATTATAACATAAGTTAATTTCAAGCTTTCTGTTTATGTCGCACTATTTCAATTAAAACATAAGTGGATTTATTGAAGTAAGAATAATTAAGTAGATAACAATGTGGCTACTATTATGGCCCAGCCCTTGGGTCGTCTTGTTTACATTTTACAGAACAAAATAAAACTATTCTGTTCGGAAAACACTGCTCTGTAGTGGTTTTAATGGTTTTTTAGGGTTAGTTAAACGCAAAAATTATTTTTATGAGGTCACTATCTTCAGGATTTCGGTATTATGGATGACAAATTTTTGGAGGGGCCCGTGGCCACTTGTAAAATTTTTGGGGGGGCTCGGGCCCCACGGGCCTATAGAACTCTACGCCTATGTTTTCATACTTTTCCTCTCATGCACTTTTGCTGTTAGGTAAGGAGGACGTCTCTTCCTCTTTGGAGCGGTTATACACTTCAAGTATATTAAAACGGCTGGCTTAAAGTATTTTCATGATGAATATAACATAAAACGCTACTATTTGGTTAAGTTAGGTTAGTAATACATTATAAATCACTTAACAATGTTACACCTTTTCCAAAATATTGATGTTTATCTTCATTAACTTCTCAAATAATATGCCTTTTTCAAAAAATTACTGTTAGGATAGGCTAGGTTTGGTTTGGTTAATAGGACATCTCTTCCTCTTTGGAGCGGTTATACACTTCAAGTATATTAAAACAGCTGGTTTGAAGTATTTTCATGAAGAATATGACATAAAACGCCACTATTTGGTTAAGTTAGGTCAGGGTTGGCAAAAATCCGGATAATTTGAAAAAAATACAGACCAGTGGTTTTTATTGGATTAAACCGGATTTTATTGGATTTATCCGGATTTTTAAAAAAACGAGTGATTTTAGGTTTTTTTGGAGGCAAAGTACTTCGGTTTAGCTCTTATTTGAGCTTTGGGGCACTCCCCGACCCCTAGCCCCGGTTCCAATACAAAATCGTCTTCCAGTTTAACTGCTAAAATGTTTTCATGAAATCTATTTGCTTCCTGAGTGCACGAGCCTAACACTAGCGCAGCTCCAGTGGATCCCTTACAAGGGGACTTTCCTTCTAAACTCCGGGTTTGGCTTGGCAAAGGCTAGTGGGCGGGATTTATACATGCACGTATAAATCCCGCCCACAAATGCCTCTAGCTTTCCCAAGACAAAACTGGAGTTCGTAAGGAAAGTCAACTATGCTTTAAGTTCGAGTAATACTGGTAATATATTGTAAGTTGTAACTGGACAGTAACTGCTAACATAACTATTAGTTTTATCATTTATAATAAGTAATCTTTAGTTATCGCTTCATATATTTTTACCTTGTTTCTGGTTGTATTTTAATTATTTTATGGCACAAAATTGATTTTCCCCATTCATAATTAAGCCGGATATTTTAGGTGGATTTTTTAAGTGGATTAATCCGGATTAAACCAGGTGGTTTAAACCGGACTGGATAGGTAGTTGCCAACCCTGAGTTAGGTTAGTAATACATTATAAATCACTTAACAATGTTACACCTTTCTCAAAATATTGATGTTTGTCTTCATTAACTTCTCAATAATTAAAGTGACCATACGTCCCGTTTTCGCCGGGACAGTCCCGTTTTGTTAAAGTTTGTCCCGGTGTCGCCGAAGAATGCCTCGGGACACTAAAAAGTCCCGTTTTCTCGAAATTGTCCCATTTTTGATTTTCGCGTGGTTTCTTGTGCACACATCCAAATAACTACTAGCGCCATCTTTTAAACTCTACTTACTACCATCCAAATTATGTAGTCTGCTAAATATTTCTTCAAATCTGTGAACATTGTCAAGGTGACTTGTGTAGTTTTTCTAGTGATGAGTGAGTCAAAATGCCTAAATGCAAATGCGTATTTAACGACAACCTTCAAAAGAATTAGTTAAGCGCCAATTTTATCAAAATTTAGCTCTTTCATCGAGATCAAATTTATAGACAGCGAAATTGCGGAGCTCACTTCGCTCGCTCTCAAGTTTTTGGACAAAATATTTTCATTAGGTTTTTCTTTTGAAAGTAAAATCCGATTAGTTTTTTTGAGATTTTTCTACATAGTTTAAGCTAAAATAGGTTTACCTATGTGGATTTTTAGTACTATATTTCCTATAAAACACACTTTCTCTTCAATAATATCATAGTTCATATTTTCCATAAGGCATTAAAATTTTTGGCTGAGCTCCCTGGTGTTGCCTTGGGCCCCAGCCCCCCTGAGAAAAACAATGATCGGCGCCCCTGCTTAAAATCATCACCAGACCTCCATAAACAAATCTGTGCTTCTGAAAAAATAAGAAAGACAATATCAACCCATAAAAAAACTCTTAGTTGTGTTTACTTCAATCCGAATTTTAGTTTGTTTCTAGTGTTTCCAAGCCGTCCCGGTTTGGGGTAAAAAATAAATGGTCACTTTACAAATAATATGCCTTTTTCAAAAAATGACAGTTAGGTTAGGTTTGGTTAGGAGGACTTCTCTTCTTCTTTGGAGCGGATATACACTTTATATTAAAACGGCTGGCGTAAATTATTTTCATGATGAATATATCATATTAAACCAATTTCTAATATTTATTTATTTTTTGGGTCATATTTTGCTGATTTATTACTATTTGGTTCTATAAAATAATAATTTAGAAAATGTTTGGATCTAGTGTTCATTTTACATAGGCCTTAAGTTAATGTTGTTGTTTGACGCAAGAACGACTCTGGGTTTAACTGGTTATAAACTCTTTATTAATTTAATTAAAACATTAGTATTAATTTCCGGGAACAATACACAGCTATCTAAGAACTGATAACAGGGAACTGATAAACTGAACTGACAAACGTTATCGGAATGTTATCCGGTTATATAGTTAAGGCATCGCGATAAAAAATAAAGATTACAACAATGACCGCGATGCATAAAAAACACAAGTATAGAAAAATAGAATCTGGATATAGATAAAAAACAACCGGTATTATCTCTAATTTACAACAGTCCCTCTTAATATCGGTGGTTTCAATCTTCTATCCAGGGGGTGGTCATTTAATTATTTCCTGTCCAAGGGCTTTGACGCAGAAGAGGTGCTTCGGACGGAACAGGCTCTTTGTACAGACGTCAGCTGGCATTCCCTCTGTTGGTAGATTCCGCAAGGCTATTTGTCCCTCTTCTTCCAGGTCGCTGGTCCATTTCTTTGCTCTGGCAATGATTGACTTGTCGAACCGGGTTGACTTGACGATTTCTTCGAGGGATTCTGTTAATCCTTCCGGGACGACCATATATATTTCCTCCTCGAGTTCGCCATTAAGATAGGCCGTGACGACATCCATTTGGTGGACTTCCAAACCGATTTCCACAGCAAGGGCCATAAGCAGTCTTATTGAGCTGGATCTAATGACGGGTGCGAACGTCTCTTGGTAGTCGATCCCTGGTCTCTGGGCAAAACCTTTCGCTACGAGCCTGGCTTTCCTTTTCTCTACTTCTCCGCTGGGTAAGTATTTCGTTCGGAAGACGAGACGATTTCCAAGGACCTTCTGGTTTTCCGGACAGTCAACGATGTCCCAGGTTTCGCACTTGATAAGCGAAACGAACTCTTTCGTTACTGCTTTCCTCCAGTCGTTTGCGTACGGAGAAGCCAGGGCTTGCTTCATGGACAAAGGTTCTGACAAGATGGCTAGGTTTGCTGACTCATCAGACAGGGTTTCTTGCTCGTCAGTAGCCTCTTCAGTAGACTCTTCTGAGACGCTCGGAATCATGTTGAACGATTTTTTCGGTCGTCCGGGTACTCCAGTTCTTATTTTCTTCGGTCTTCCGGGACCTTTCTTCAGAACGAGGGTTTCTGAGGGTTCTTCGAAGACGTCCTCGTTTTCCTGGGTATTAGATTCTTCCGGGATTTCATCTATGAACTCCTTTTTGACTTCTTTGAATTCTTCTCTGACAGACGGTTTTGCAGCGTGTGTAGTGGCCGGGACTTCGATTTCGCCTTTAGCTTTGCTTCCGTATTTCAGGTTGACTTCTGGAGTGGCGAAATCATCATATCCGCCTTGTTTATTAAATTCTCCCAGGAACTTGACATTTCGACTCCGGTAAATTTGCTTCTCGGACGGAACCCAGAGTCGATAGGCCTTCGAGACTTCAGAATAGCCGATGAAAACGCATTCTTTGCTCCTGGCTGCTAACTTCCCCTTCCTTTTATTTTCGTCCAACAGCAAAGCTTTGTCGCCGAAAATCTTCAAATGTTGCAGGGATGGCTTCTTTCCGGTCCATCTGGTAAATGGTACTTCTCCATTTATGCTCCGGGAAGGACAACGGTTTCGAATGTAGTTAGCCGTGGCCATCGCTTCTGCCCAGAATGATGGTGGAAGTTGCGCTTGTATCATCATACATCGGGCCATATCCAGGAGTGTTCTGTTCTTTCTTTCGGCAATGCCATTCTGTTCCGGGGTGTATGGTACGGTGAGCCTTCTTTTTATCCCAGAGTCTTTCAGGAATCTGTCGAATTCATTGTTGCAGTATTCGGTTCCGTTGTCGGACTGCAAGGTCTTGATTTTTCTCCCGGTTTCCACTTCAGCTCGATGCTTGAATTCCTTGAAGGCTTTCAACACTTCGCTCTTGTGTTTTAAAAAGCTGACTTCACTCCACCGGGAATAATCATCAGTGAAAACGACGATGTACTTGGCTCCGCTCATCGACGTTACTCTCATCGGCCCGCATACGTCAGAGTGTACTATTTCCAGGACATGCGAGGTTCGGCTGTCTTCGGTTTTCGGGAACGGCTCCTTCGATTGCTTTCCTTTGATACAGATTTGGCAGATTCCCAGACTCCCATCTTTTTCAATGTTGAGTCCCGTAGCCAAATTCTTCCGGGCCATTTCCTTTAAACTTCTCTCGTTCAAGTGACCGAGTAGGAAATGCCAGTTCTCCAGGTTGCTTCTAGGCTTTATTTCCGCTTGCACTGCATGGACAGTTTCTTCAGCCTTTCTCAGGAAATAAAGGTCTCCAACTCTGTCAGCAACTGCAATGACTTCCCCGGTTGCCGTTTTAATCCAGGCTTGCGACTTCTTGAATGTGACCTCATGTCCTTTGTCTGTCATCTTGGCAATGGATAGGAGATTTGTTCTTAAATCCGGGACGTGAAGGGCTCGTTCCAGGCGAAGAATTCGATTGTCGCTGCCATTCGTTGCGGGTACTTTTACTTCGCCAACACCTCGTATCTTCGTTGACTCTGCAGTGGCCAGGTTTAAAGATTTCGTGGTCTCTTCGTAAACGTTGAAGCAGTCTTTGCTGGAAGTCATATGCGAGGTGGCTCCGCTGTCCAGGCACCAGGAATCGTGATAAGCCTTCAGGTGCAATGCGAATTCTTCCTCGGCCAAATTTTCTGCCAGTACATGATGGGCGTTTTCTTTCTTTCTGGTTCTTACGCCTGAACCATTGTTTCTGTCGGGGCAATCGGCTACCTTGTGGCCGGGTTTCCTGCATCCATGACACTTGTACTTGAAGGTCGTGCTTCCTCGTCCACGTAAGCCTCTTCCTCTACCCCTACTGCCCATCATCGCATTCTGCACGGGTTCGTCTTCTTTAGACTGCTTGGCGTCCGATTCCTCCAGGATCTTTATTTTCAAGGCTTCCGGATCAGGTAACGCATCCCTGGACTCTATTGCGCACCGGAAGTTCTCGTACGATTCTGGTAGACTGTATAACAACATAATGGCCAGTAGGTCGTTGTTTACAGCTACTCCCATGTCAGCCAACTTGTCTACTGCATCGAAGAATTCTCGGACGTGATCCCGGACATCTTCTCCCTCCTTCATTTTCTTGAGGGTCAGTTTCTTCAGCAGCGTGGCTTTCCGGGCAGGTCCACTGGACTGGTAGATGGATTCGAGCTTCTGCCATAGTTCCCGTGAGGTGGTGCAGTTCTTTACTTGCTTCAACTCCGACGGACTGATCGACAAGATTAGGTCCGCTCTTGCTTTCCGATCATTACTGTCCCAGGTAGCGACCGCCTGGGCGTTTCCTTCCGTTCCCCGCACCGGAGTTGGCCTCGTTGAAGTTCCATCTACGTACTCCCAGAGGTCGTTCTTTTGAAGCAGGGCTTCCACTTGCATTTTCCAGGTATCATAATTATCCTTAGTTAACGTCTCGATTCGTCCCAGGTGATTTCCGGCCATTCTCCGTTTGACTCCGCACCTTAAAGGATAATCTTCCCGGCGTTGAACTTCTTATGACTTCTAAACCTCTGCGCAGTGGAAGCGTGCTGGGCCCATAACCTGTTGTTGTTTGACGCAAGAACGACTCTGGGTTTAACTGGTTATAAACTCTTTATTAATTTAATTAAAACATTAGTATTAATTTCCGGGAACAATACACAGCTATCTAAGAACTGATAACAGGGAACTGATAAACTGAACTGACAAACGTTATCGGAATGTTATCCGGTTATATAGTTAAGGCATCGCGATAAAAAATAAAGATTACAACAATGACCGCGATGCATAAAAAACACAAGTATAGAAAAATAGAATCTGGATATAGATAAAAAACAACCGGTATTATCTCTAATTTACAACAGTTAATTTAATTTTTGCTAGCAAAGATATAATTGCTGCGTTCCCCGGATTTTATTTATTTAAATTCCATCGGGAGTGTCCCATTGGACCGTATGGTAAATCCGCCAAAGTGCGGGATTTTGGTCGAATGAAATTGGGTTCGGTTGATTGGTATTCGGCGCAATGCTACTGAAGCTTCGATTTTGTCTAAATCTCAATAAATCTTTTTTAAGTTTATAAAATTTTACAGGATATTAAAGTGCATTATATTGCAAATGGAGACCGCAAACATCCGTTGATGCTTTTGGTTCACGGGTGGCCTGATTTTTGGTTTTCATGGAGATACCAATTAACGGTATTCAGCCAAGACTACTAGTAAATTTAATTTCTATATTAATTACAGGGTGTTCCAAAAACGAGTGAAGGACAAAAATACAGGGTTTCCACGGCTGATATTGAGTTGAAAATTTTCTAAAACGACATTTTACCCTAAGGGTAACATTTACAAGCAAAATTAGCATGGTCTTTCATATTCTTATTTAAATTTCAGGGGTCTTCAGTAAATCAATCCAGTCATAACTCGTACGCTGTGGCCCTAAATGCAAAATCACTCTTAGAACCCCTTGTACTTTAGTCTTACCACCCTTTTTTGGAACATAATGTATATTAATTAGCAAGATGACCAATTAATCTTTTGCCGTTTTTTACAGTGTTGTAGCTGTTGATCTTAGAGGGTTTGGAGACTCAGATAAGCCCAAAAACATTGAAGACTACTCGCTCCCAAGAATAGTTGATGATTTGCACCAGCTTATAAAGAAATTTAGTCGAGATTCTGGAAAAGCTATAGTTGTCGCCCATGATTGGGGCGGGTTGGCATCTTATTACTTGGCTGCAAAATATCCTGAAGTTGTGTCCCGTTTAATTGTCAGCAATGCTCCGCATCCTAAAGCATTTGCTAAAGTTGTCAGAAACTCGTGGCAGGGTTGGCACGCTGGTATCCAGTCCGGTTTTATCCACCTGGATTAAACCGGTTTAGACCACGTTGAAAAATCCACCAAAAATCTACATTTTCCAAAAAATGTGATATACCTCTAAAAACATAAAGAAATAACGCAAAAATAGTAGAAAATATTTTATTTAACAAAATTTTTCCATTTTGGAAATGAAACGCAAACATTTAAGGATTCATAATATTTCCCTTTTCAATGTTTAGATATCTATTTATCTTTACAAGTTTTTCGGCTTTTTCATAACCTAACCTGTTTCTTATATCGGTCGAAACAAGTCCATATGTCGAAAATAATCTCTCTATACCAGCGGAACTAGCTGGGCAAGACAAAAGTGAAGAAACAAAATGGCAAAAGTCAACCATAAGTTTGGAATTTTCAGTGTCTTCCTTCTATTTACTCGCTAATATTAGCCACCACTTATGTGGCTTAATAGTTTCTATGATCGTTTGCTTAAACATAGTGGCTGTAGGATAGACACCACTATCTTCAATTTTGAACGCCATAACAGCGGGCAAAAAGGGTTCATGATGTTCTGAGACCCAATTCTCAGCAATTTCCTCTTCTTTAGAGGTTAATCGCTGTCCCTTATAACGTGGATCCAACATATTTGCTAGCAAGTGGCAAGGATGAATTGCATCTTCATAACGTTTTTTAATAGAGTTTTTATATTCTCCAAAGTGTTCGTTGTCCAGAAGGTTTTTCCATATTTCTACCGCTTCACTTAGTCCACAATTGTCCGACTGCAACCTGTTTAGACAGTCAGTGACTACTCCTAGTTGTTTTGCCATTTGAAGAGCCCCGTTAAATATTTGAAAATTATCCAGAATTTTTTCAATATTTCTATCAAGTGCATTAGGATTCTCTGCTCTTATTTCTAGATATTTGCTGTGATTCGAAATGTAAGTGGATACAGTTGCTTCTTGACTGTTCCATCTCGTGGCATTTGGTATCTGCGGCATTTTCCCATTTTTAGCTAATAACCAACCTATTGGCTGGTGGTGATTCCTGAAGTATTTGTTTACTTCGACTAGGTGTTTTAATACGGTTTTGGGGGTGACTTCTTTTTCTAGAAGGTTCATAAAATGCGCGCTGCAACCGTAGGTTATTAGTTTGGGATATTCCTTTTCCAGATCCCTTCTCATTTTTTTCATTTTATTTTCATTGTTGGTTACGATTGCAAATACCTTAAGGTTAAATTGTTCCTCTACCAGCTTCATGGATTTTATGGCCGCCTCTTTACAGTATTCACTGCTTTTTCTCTCCTCAGCTGAATCTTCAGAGGTTAACAAAAACACATTCTTCCCAGTGTGGATACTGCTGGCAAGAATCGGATCATTTTTGCAACTTGACCATCCGTCTTGCATCAAGGTTATTGTAACGAACTTTTGATTCTGTAAATCTGTTTGAAGAGCAGCTTGAACTTCTTCAGCAACTTCATTTAATAATTGTCCCGCCAATTCTTTTCGATTTGGTGGCTTATATCCTGGTCGCGTTTGTTTCATCATTTCTACGAAATATCTGCTTTCAGCTGCATTGAATGGAATGTTATTACTGAAGAAAAATTTTGCTACAGATAGATCTATAGCGTGTTTTAGCGAAGCAGAGGTTTTAGTTGCATATTCCGTAATTCGAGGCTGATTTCCAAGACTACTACTAAATGAAAAATGTGTCTCTCGACTCTCTCCACTTGCTTCCTCAAAACTTTCATTTAGTGGAGTTAGTGAAGAAGAGGGTCTAGGATGTGCTTCTGCAGCGGCACCTTGGCTTGAAGACCAGCTTGACCAAGACCTTGAAGAAAGTGAAGATCCAGGTCTACCAAAGTCCTGGTTAATTTCAGTTTCAGGATAAATATTAATTTGCCTTTTTCTACATTTTTCCAAATGTGATCGAATTCTTTCAGCTCTTGCACTGATTTCAGAGTTACAATGTTTACACCGAGCTTTTACTGATAAACCTTCATTCGAAATTTTTTCTACTTCAGTCCATACGGGATCAACCTTTCTTCCACCAGAGTGATGGCCACCACCAACTTTAGGCATCCTGGGTAACTTATTCCTGACACTGTGACACAACAAGTCACACAAAACTACAAATGGGAAATGTCTAAAGAGTTTTATCTCAGTGAATCTCAAACAGCCGACGTAGCAGACGACAACTGACGCAAAAAATTGAAAAAATGAGCCAGAAATAAGCACGAGAGATTATTTTTCTTCTACTTTTTAAAAAGCAGGATAAAACCAATAAAATCCGGTTTAAACCAGCAAAAAACCATACCACTGGTTTTTTCGAGAAAAATCCGGATTTTTGCCAACCCTGACTCGTGGAAACCATTTCTATTGTGCTGGTAAAAATTTATTAACAAAGTTAAATGAAGGAAATTGATAATTTTTAATGAAGTTTTTCTCTAACCACATTTGTCAATTGGCATATGTTTTTCTTTAGATTGTCTTACTTTCCAGAAACATTTTTGAAATCTGAAGATTTGAAAATATTTAACGATATTTTCAAAAATGGAACGAACAAGTTTGTTTCGGATGAAGAAATTGCAGCTTATAAATACATATTTTCTCGACCAGGTATATTTTTTCACCACTAAAAAGACTAAGTTTTTAAGTTTATTTAAATGAAAGTGTTAATTTTAAATATAACCTTATGAAAGCAACGTGAAACTAGAAACAATTGTCACCCATTCCTATGGGTCTTTAATATTTTTGTCCCTATAGAATAAAGTCGAGGTTATATTCAAATTTCACAAGCCTTTAGAGCGAATCTTTGCTGTGGTTTGGTTTAAACAAAGTAACTAGATGCTCCCATAGTCCAAGGGGACCGGCTCGCTAAACTTGGCAAAGGCTAGTTTAAGCTCCGCCCTCGTGTAGTAATTGTGATTGGTTCCTGCTTTTGGCAACGGTATAATTAGTGTGTGAAAGATTAGGCAGCATGCAATTGGCGCCACAGGAGTTGTCATTTGCTTTACTCTCTAAAGGGTGTTAAGTTATAAATTAACGACCATGGACTTAGATTTATAAAGACTTTATTTAAAGAAAAATATCATGACTGGACAATACCACCGCGATAACGCGAATGCCTCCAGGAGCGCATTCTTGTCTCTCTCTTTAAGAGAGATGAGGTTATCCCTTTGTAGAGAGGGTGGCGCCATCTAGTGGCGGCTATGGGAGTTACAAGTACTTTATAACTTATGGTACAAAGGGGTCAAGAATAAGGAAGCAGTTACTCAATCCAAAGAGGGTAAGAATGAATGAATGAATGAATGTTTTATTGACCCAAAAAAATAATAATCCCTTTTGAATCAGGGAGGAACCCGCAAGGGGTTCACAGGTCAAAAATAAAAAAAAAATTTCAAGCAAAATACCGACAATAATAATAATACAAAACAAATATCAAATTAATAATACAAATATCAAAATATGCTAACCACAGAACAGGCTAAGGAGGGCGCTGGAGGCGAGCATTTGCCCATTTAGCAAGAAGACATTTAGTTATAACACTTATTGCAATATTTACATCTACATTTACATTGGGACCAAGTGACAGTCTATCAGCCAGCGTGGCAGCCCCAACTTCTTGGTACGGCTCTCTCTCTTTTTCCAAGGCTGGACAATATAAAAGTACGTGGGCGACATCCTCCCTATCCGCCCCACAGAGCGGACAGCTACTCTCCGCACTACCAAAGATTTGGGAAGAGGGGGAGTAGAAGGCTTGGCTGGAGTGTTCTCGATTTGAAAGTTTACCTCTAGGCTATCTCTGCCCTCTTTTTGGTTGAAATACGGTGAACCGGATATTAGGAGGTAAATATAACAAATAAATAAAAAGGAAAAGCGAGAACACCCAAAATGCCTTGCCAAAGCCGCAAGCTATAACTCCCCCTCTTTCTACCCTCTTTGCTCAATCTTTCATAAGAATGCGATGAGCCAGGGGGGAGTCACTTACAAATTTGTACAAGCTCCTGCTCTGCTATCGTGGTTTACTGGAAATTGTGATGATAATAGTTGCAAAAAATCTGGTAATCGTCTACTGAGACCATAAGGGAAAACTCGTGCACTATTTCATAGCCTAGCTCAGTTGAGAAAGAAATGGTCAGGCAACCATTTTTTATTTGATTTATATTGATAAAATAACATCTAAATCATAAATAAAACTTACAATAACAATCCCATTAACTCTTTATAAATCGTGGTAAAAACGAGTAACCAATTAGAACCGTCACCTTATGCGAAATATTAAAAAGAAAAAGTCGAAGCATAGTCTTTGATCACGATATAAATCATTTGAGGTGATGGTTCTAATTGGTTACTCGTTTTTACCAGCATTTACATAAATAACACTGTTTTCGTTTTTTTTTTGAAAATGAGAGTTAGACAAAGGTTTCAACTTTGACAAATTACATGAAATTAACAAAAATCGTGTGGTATTTTATATTAATGATTTCGATGTTATTTTATCAATATAGATCCATTGAAAAATATTTGCTGACCATTTCATTATCCCATTAAAGGCGATTCAATTGGCCAGGGGCCCATTTCTAAACGATTCAGATCGATGAAATAAGACGAAAATCATTAACAAAATTTACCACACGCTGTCTGCTAAATACATACAATTTTTATAACCCAAAATTATTTCATTCTTTAAGTCCCTGTTACATAGTTAATGATTTAATGTCATTTTGTCAATCTAGATCAATTAAAACGATTGTCTACCATTGGGTCGAATCCCATTAATCGAATGTCTTGTTCGACCGAATCCCATTAGACCGAATACCGCAATTTGGGCGGTTTTCCAATCATGAATTTTCCTTTCATTCCTATTTTTCAATTGATTTTCTAATTAAACTTCTTGATATTGCAGCAAATAATATTTATGTTCACCAATAACATTCTACAATAAATTTTAGTAATTAATTTTCATTGTTGGACATATCTAACCTCACCTAACCGAACCGAAAATAACCGAACCTAACCTAACCGAACATAATCTAACCTAACCTAACCAAACCTAACCTAACAGACCAGACCAGACCAGACCAGACCAGACCGGACAATAAAATTGATATTCTTATTAAACTTCTTGATATTGCAGCAAATAATATGTCTAACCCCTAACCTAACGTAAGATAACCTTACCTAACGTAGCCTAACCTTACCTAACGCAAGAGATCTCCCTCCCAAGTACTGACGGCGCTCGATGCTGCTTAACTTCTTCGATCATCCAAATCACTTAATCCATTGCGCTACTGGAGCTCGGCAACTCAAGGAAAACGCTATGATTTTAAATGTGTACACCCATCCCATTCAGTCGAAAGCTCTTCCATATAAATATTCCCATTCAGCAGAAAATCGCTCCTTGGGCTATAAATTGTTTTAAATTTGGCTACAATTGTAAAAATCTAAATTCGGTCCAACGGGATTCTATCCAATAGGAGTATACCATTAAAACACTGTTAGATGGTCATTTCTTTATCCCATTAAAGCAAAGAGCGTGTCCGGTAGATCCCCGCTTTGCTTTAACCAAGGAAGATGGAGATAGGGAAGTTTCGTGTAACGCTATAACTCCGGTCGCCCAAAAATCCCGTTTTCGGCTTGGATGTGCATATGCGCACTTTCTCGCGCATCGTGCTGAGGATAGGCGGCACTACTGGTTTCCAACCGAGACTGCGCAGTTCAAACTAACGCCGAATATAAGTCATGTGACCTGCTACATTTCGTGCGAGATTCCTATACTGACCAATTTTCCCTATCTCCATCTTCCTTGCTTTAACAACCACTTGCCACTTTACTCGCCATAGACGGCAGTACTTATTACGTGGTGTAATGGTGGAGTTCCATACACCATGAATTTATTCATCCTATGAAAAACATAAACATGTACAAAAATGAGCCAAGCCTCGCCTCGTGCCCTCTTCGCCGTAATACGTTCTGAGATCCAATGTAGAGCCAAGTCTGCCTTTTTGTTCTTATTCAATCGCCAATTGAACAATTATGTTATAAATTATGTCCTTTTCCTAATTAATAACCAATATTCTTAGACTCTATCATTATTATACATCTTTGTTCGTATCAAAAATATCTTGACTTGACAATTCTAGGTTAAGTAATATTAAAAGGGAGTCGAGGGGATATTCACTAAATCGTTTATGGTCGAGGGAATATGTACAAGTTTATAAGATGAGTCATGCATAAACCTATGTACACGTTTATAAGGTAATTACCTGCGATTGCCAAGTCACGATATTTGTTTGTTTTAGCGTGGTGTTATAATTTAATTAACTAATCAGTCTTTGTCTTAACATTTGGTTCGTTGAAAAGTTTTATTTACATGAAATCATTGGTTTTATTCTCTCTTGCTAGCCACACGTAAATTATTATTAAATTTTTACAGATGCAATAACACATTCAGTTAACTACTATCGTGCCAATTTCTTGACCGAGGTCAAGCGCCATACAAATGACGCCTATCGAGTCGTTGTTCCGGTTCTATTAATTTGGGGCGAACAAGATAGGACTATGGATATACTCTGTGCCACGCAATCCTCTATGTACATAGATACATTGCATTTGCGGGTTTTACAAGGATGCGGTCATTGGTCACCAGAAGAATACCATAAAGAATTTAATGATCACATTAGGATCTTCCTACAAAGTCAAACGTAAAGTTCAAAAAGCCATGTTTTTCGAAAATATTATTATTATGATCTAGATATTTGTTTACTATTCGGGATAATTTCGAAACTCTACACAAGTTGCTTGTAAAAATCATGACATATAAAAGTTTCTATGATAATAATTCGGACTTTTCTTGTAGTTCAAAAATTATTCTCAGAATCCGTATCTCCTTATAAAATATTAACTGAAAGATATTTTGTCCCTAATTTATAGTTTGGTAAGGCTTAACAATACGGCTCCTATAGACAAATTCGTTCGTTACAAAAAGAGAAACCAACACGTAGGGGTGGGACCACCATTGAGGTATTCTCCCTCTCGACAAGATATTCCGCCAGGTGAACTCGGGCTCGGTCTGCCGTTGCTTCTTGCACAGCCGAACAATACTGCGGAATGGCAAATAATCAAAAATTAATTATACAGTAAAACAATACGAATTATGCCTCATGAAGTACAGTTTGATGTCTGTTTGAGATGGACAAAGAAAAGACCAGAAGGTGGTGTTGTTGGAAGTCAACAAATACAGATTTGTCACTTGTGTTCATGTGGGATAGACAAAGTACAGAACTTGGTGGTGTTAGAAGACAATATGTACAAATTGATGTTAAATTAATGGACCACAAACTTGACAAGTAAAAGTATGCATTGAATTCAATTGAATAACTAATGTAGTGAAATACAATTTTCCAAATTTTTGGGCACTGTGAATGCGGTCCGGAAATGGCGAGTACGTTTGCTCCGATTTGCAAACTGCGAACGCAGCCCCTGGTAGAGAGACTAGGTCGTCGAGAACAGAACCTCGCAGTGACATAAGTCACTAGAATAGATTATAAGAAGTACATATTGAATTCTGCTTCAATTCCTTTGTCTGAGGTGTTTTTCAATTAAATGTTTCACGGCTTTTCGCAATCATTGATTCTTAGTTCGTGTTAACTTAGTTATAAAATTTAATTGGTTTGATTATATTTCACTGCAGACTTTTTCGTTTAAATATAATTCCAAAAAGAAAAGGTATCATTGATATACAGTTTTTTTCTACAAAATGATTGTTATCGAAATTTCTAGAAATTACCAACAGTTCATAAAAACTGTTTCCATTAAGAATTTAAAATTTTAACTCTATTCATTTTTAAAAGCATCTTGTGTGCTTCTACCGTAGCCATAGAAGATGTTTTCGTTGTAAATTCTATCCTTTAAGCGGTATGTTCCATGTAACTTGTCCCAAATATCAAAATTAAATCCAAAATTTACGTGAAAAAACCTTCAAAATAAAATTTCATCGTTTACGTAAGAAATGTTTACAATATTTGGAATACTAACTCATGGTGATATTCATGGAATGTTGTAGAGGGCTGCCACGGCCAAATTGATTCCAGTATGACCCCCGAATGACCAAGGACGTTGTAATAGTACAAGTACAGAACATTTCCGACAAACACCGCTAAAATATGTAATAACACATTATAGTGGTTAAAGAGTTAATTTGGTTTCCATTCTCGAAACCTTTTACAAAACTAATTTTTGAGTTTTCCTTAACGTGCATACCCGTACAAAAATTTACGGCTGCATTTTTGCTGTTAATTAGATTTTTTAGAATCTGCAATATATTGCAAATAAACTGGAATATTCTGGAAAAATACTGGAATAAACCTGAAAAATGTTCAATTTCAGACAAAATTAAGGTGATTCCAGAGAGCAATGCAGAACATTTTAGACGTTTTGCAGAAAAAATATCTTCCGTTGGAAAACTCAGTACAACAGTATACAAAATTTAGCAACTCTAGAGTCATAAAATAGTAACCTTACAGCTAGAAAACAGAGGGGAAATAGTAACTCCCGTAAGAAATCAGGATGTTTGTAGGCTCATTACAAGTACTGTACCTTCCAAATATATTGTATGCATGTTACAGTCAGAAATTGCTAAGTTTGTAGGATAATTGCAGGCGTGTTTCGGATACTTTTTACGATAATTGCAGACGCGTTTCAGATACTTTTCAGGATCATCACAGGCGCGTTTCAGATACTTTTCAGGATCATCACAGACGCGTTTCAGATACTTTTCAGGATCATTACAGGCGCGTTTCAGATACTTTGTAGGAAAATTGCAGGAGCGTTTCATATAATTTTAGGACCATTACAGGCGCGTTTCATATACTTTTCAGGATCATTGCCGGCGCGTTTCATATACTTTGTAGGAAAATTGCAGGCGCGTTTTAGATACTTTTTTGGATCATTGCAGGCGCGTTTCAGATACTTTGTAGGATAATTGCAGCCGCGTTTCAGATGATTTGCAGGATCATTGCAGCCGCGTTTCAGATAATTTTTAGGATAGTTGCAGGCGCATGTCAGATAATTTTTAGGATAGTTTCAGGCGCATGTCAGATACTTTGCAGGATAAATGCAGGCGCTTTTCATATACTTCGTAGGAAAATTGCAGGCGCGTTTCAGATACTTTTCAGGATCATTACTGGCGTGTTTCAGATACTTTTAAGGACCATTACAGGCGCGTTTCAGATACGTTTAAGGACCATTACAGGCGCGTTTCAGATACTTTTAAGGACCATTACAGGCGCTTTTCAGATACGATAATTACAGGTGCTTTTCAGATACTTTTTAGGATAATGGCAGGTGCTTTTCAGATAATTTTTAGGATAACTGTAGGCGCGTTTTAGATACTTTTTAGAATAATTACAGGCTCTTTTCATATACTTTGTAGGATAATTGCAGGCGCTTTTCAAATACTTTGTAGGATAATTACAGGCGCGTTTCAGATACTTTGTAGGATAATTGCAGGTGCTTGTCAGATACTTTTCAGGATAATTGCAGGGTCATTGCAGCCGCGTTTCAGATACTTTGTAGGATAATTGCAGCCGCGTTTCAAATAATTTTTAGGATAGTTGCAGGCGCATGTCAGATAATTTTTAGGATAGTTGCAGGCGCATGTCAGATACTTTGCAGGATAAATGCAGGCGCTTTTCATATACTTTGTAGGAAAATAGCAGGCGCGTTTCAGATACTTTTCAGGATCATTACTGGCGCGTTTCAGATACTTTTACGGACCATTACAGGCGCGTTTCAGATACTTTAATTTGTACGATAATTGCAGGTGCTTTTCAGATGCTTTTTAGGATAATTTCAGGCGCGTTTCAGATACTTTTTAGGATAATTGCAGGCTCTTTTCATATACTTTGTAGGATAATTGCAGTTGCTTTTCATATACTTTGTAGGATAATTACAGGCGCGTTTCAGATACTTTGTAGGATAATTGCAGGCGCATTTCAGACACTTTTCAGGATAATTCCAGGAGCGTTTCATATACTTTGTAGGAAAATTGCAGGCGCGTTTCAGATACTTTTTAAGGATAATGGCAGGTGCTTTTCAGATAATTTTTAGGTTCATTGCAGCCGCACTTCAGATACTTCGTAGGATAATTACAGGCGCGTTTCAGATACTTTGTAGGATAATTGCAGGTACTTTTCAGAAATTTTTAGGATAATTGCAGGAGCATTTCAGATACTTCGTAGGATAATTGCAGGCGCTTTTCATATACTTTGTAGGATAATTGCAGGCGCTTTTCATATATTTTGTAGGAATATTGCAGGCGCTTTTCATATACTTTTTGGATCATTGCAGGCGCGTTTCAGATACTTTTTAGGATCATTGCAGGCGTATTTCGGATATTTTGTAGGATAATTGCAGGCGCGTTTCAGATACTTTTTAGATTAATTGAAGGCTCTTTTCATATACTTTGTAGGATAATTGCAGGTGCGTTTCAGATACTTTGTAGGAAAATTGCAGGCGCGTTTCAGATACTTTTTAAGGATAATGGCAGGTGCTTTTCAGATACTTTTTAGGTTCATTGCAGCCGCACTTCAGATACTTCGTAGGATAATTACAGGCGCGTTTCAGATACTTTGTAGGATAATTGCAGGTACTTTTCAGAAATTTTTAGGATAATTGCAGGAGCATTTCAGATACTTCGTAGGATAATTGCAGGCGCTTTTCATATACTTTGTAGGATAATTGCAGGCGCTTTTCATATATTTTGTAGGAATATTGCAGGCGCTTTTCATATACTTTTTAGGATCATTGCAGGCGTATTTCGGATACTTTGTAGGATAATTGCAGGCGCGTTTCAGATACTTTTTAAGGATAATGGCAGGTGCTTTTCAGATAATTTTTAGGTTCATTGCAGCCGCACTTCAGATACTTTGTAGGATAATTGCAGGTACTTTTCAGAAATTTTTAGGATAATTGCAGGAGCATTTCAGATACTTCGTAGGATAATTGCAGGCGCTTTTCATATATTTTGTAGGAATATTGCAGGCGCTTTTCATATACTTTTTTGGATCATTGCAGGCGCGTTTCAGATACTTTTTAGGATCATTGCAGGCGTATTTCGGATACTTTGTAGGATAATTGCAGGCGCGTTTCAGATACTTTTTAGATTAATTGAAGGCTCTTTTCATATACTTTGTAGGATAATTGGAGGTGCGTTTCAGATACTTTGTAGGATCATTGCAGCCGCGTTTCAGATACTTCGCAGGAGCATTTCAGATACTCTGTAGGATAATTGCAGGTGCGTTTCAGATACTTTGCAGGGTCATTGCAGCCGCGTTTCAGATTCTTTGTAGGATCATTGCAGGCGCGTTTCAGATACTTTGAAGGATAATTGCAGGCGCGATATAGATACTTTGTGGAATAATTGCAGACGCGTTTCAGATACTTCGCAGGATCATTGCAGGTGCATTTCAGATACATCGCAGGATCATTGCAGGTGGATTTCAGATTCTTTGTAGGGTTATTGCAGGTGCGTTTCAGATATTTTGTAGGATAATTGCAGGTGCATTTCAGATTCTTTGCAGGATCATTGCAGGCGCGTTTCATATGCTTTGCAGAGTCATTGCGGGTTGTCCTATCAATTATTGTGAATAGTAGCCTTATATACCCTAAATTTCCAAAAAAAAATTAAAGAGGCTTACGCTTGAGTTCAAACGTCAACAATAGCTATGTTTAAAATGATTTTAGGAATAAAGTTTCTTAAAACGATTTAACTAGAATTAAGGTAAATTAATGACGATTAAATTAATGAATATCATTTATATTTATTTAAATATTTAAAAATAGCCTCTAAATTGCGTCTCGACTTGGAGAGGTTTATTTTGGATTCCCAACTTGTACTCATCTCTTACAAAAATATTAAGCTGCAATTCATCTGAATACACGCTTTTCTGACTTGCTAAAGTAATATCTGAGATGGTCCAACTGTTTAGGTACATGTACATTAAGTTCTCACCACATCTAGATAAGAAGGTATTTTCGTCTATCTAACATCCACAACATACACACTCAAAGAACGTAATCGAAAAATTCTTTCAAACTTATAGCTAAAAACCGATTACAACTGAAGGGAAGGGTCCCGACAGGCTTGTTTTACGTCTATCCGCAACCAGGAAAACTGCTGTAAACTTATATGATAGCGCTAAAGTACTTTGGTTCGCAATTTCTTTCACATTTCGAGCGCCATGGTGATAGTAGATCTTGTCTTAATCGGTTTCTATCCACGCTTGTTTTTCGTGTACCCGGGGCCACAAACACACACATGCACACACACACAGAAAGCTAGGTCTGGTCTCAAAAACTGGAATAAAATCACTAAAATAAACTGAAATTAATTTTATTTACTTTTTTTGGATGAAAAATTGTTTTTCTACGACTTTTTACCTCAAATAGAAGTAACTCTTATTTTATTAGGTTTTGAATCTATAGAACTTGACTGCCAACACCTTTGAAAGCTAGGAATCCTTATGTTCTTAGCATTGGATACACCTTAAACATAACTGCATAAGTTCGTAAGATGTGTTCCATAAGTTTGTCACTGGTTACTTCATGAAGTGGTGTAGGTGAAACGTCATATTCTCGTAAAGCGACGCCTGTTGAGCCATTGTCAAAGGCTTAATAAGGCTAAATAGGAAGTTGGACTGCAAAACCGAGTGTATTCAATTCTCGCGTCATTCTCGAACTAGCTCTCAGTAAGTCTCTAGCATTACGAAGTATAGGCAGTGTCATACTTATTGAAACATATCTGATAAACTTATGATAACTGTATATACAATACTGGCCCATTTATGACCAAAAAATGTTTCAATTTTCTATCTTTTATGGTGGTTTAAATATTTTTAGGATCGAGACGTGACAGTATTAGATCAAAAGATTTTATTAAGATGAATGAGTAAAGCTTTTTTAAGATGCCTTTTTAGGCCTAACCAATTCTTTATTCAAATTTTAGAAAAATAAAAGCAGTAATATTAATGCCTAACAGAAGCAGATAAAAATTTAGGGTGCGCTCGAAGTTGACTTCCCGTACAAAAATTTTAATCTGTAATTCATCTGCATACGCGCTTTTTTTATCGCTACCACGCTGTAATAGGTATACATTAAGGCTACATTTCTGCAGCTCAAAAAACGGGAAAATTTCACAGCAATTCTAGAACTGCAAATTGACTGCCGTTTCTTCATTTTCTGTTTGTTAACTGTTAACTGTCTAGCCTGGCAGAAATATGCAGCGCAATTCTGCAAACGCTAAGCAAAAGTAGAAATACCAGCTGTTAGTTTAAAACTGTAATTTGACCGTTTTTTCTAGAGGGCCGGTAGGCCCTTCTAGATAAGATCCCACACCCTCCCGTAATGTTAAATGAAAATTCACAGATTTTCGCCGATTTTCCCATAGGAATAACATGGGGTTTTTGGTGCTCCTGTACATCGAATCATTTAAAAACTAAAGCGAAGTTACGTTTCGGAATACTTTCAAATTAACAAGTAACTATTCAAGGTGTGCCTTTTTCAAGTTTCATCAAAATTAATTAAGTCTAAGTATGTTAATTTAATTAAAAATGTAAGTACCTCAAAAGATTATTCTACAGCAGACGACGCTAATTGTTCATTACTCTACAGTAGACGACGCTAATTTGCCCTTTCACCGCCTTGAAACTTTAACTTGATATTTTTCAATAAATATAACACTATATTTATTAAAAATTTCTTTGGCGGGTCTATTTTTCGTTTAATTATGTGTCTCGGTTGAAATTATATACTTAAGATACCTTTTTAATTTATATTTTAGATGTTAGTTTCGACCAAGGCTTAAGTTGCCTTACTTAGGCCATGGATTTATAATAGAAGATTACGCTTCATGGATATTTCACTGTAGCCTTCAGTAAGGATCAGATGGATCAGTGTTGGAAATAAGGATTTTTTTTTTAAACTGGACCTGTGGCCTAGGTATTTTTATTAAAACAACTGGCCACGGTGCCACTCACTGTAAACGTACAAGGGCAGTGAACGCAATGTCATGGATAATTGTAATCGTAGAGTGGACTGTAAAAGATACGGATTTGATAGTTTAAAAATCGTGGCAGGATGTTGGTTTTGAAGTTGACTATTATGCTCGGGTTCTAAAACGAATTGTGAGCCGTATCTTATAAGAATTAGTAGAAGTGTAGAACCATTTTTAACCTCGTCCTAGAAGTGAAAAATTTCGCATTTCAGGCAAAAAATTGTTTTATAATAGATTAATACAAATGCAGACTGAAGGAACAGATATTATATAAAAAAGGACTTGGTTTGCCCAAGCCTGAAAAACAAATCGATAAGAGTTTTTTCCAGTTGACTGAAGCGCGGATATTTTATTTTTCTATATAATTTTAAAGACAATCCGTATTTTACTACTCTTTAGAATTTAATTCAATCTCCTGATTTTACTGGTAATGGATTTATTTCCTATAAATTAATTGAAATAAAAAATTACTTATCTCAGATTTTTCAACAATTCCATTTTCGTAAAATTTTATCCTGAAAAATCTGAGATAAGTAATTTTTTATTTCAATTAATTTATAGGAAATAAATCCATTACCAGTAAATTCAGGAGATTGAATTAAATTCTAAAGAGTAGTAAAATACGGATTGTCTTTAAAATTATATAGAAAAATAAAATATCCGCGCTTCAGTCAACTGGAAAAAACTCTTATCGATTTGTTTTTCAGGCTTGGGCAAACCAAGTCCTTTTTTATATAATATATAGATATGATACAGGTCTGCAAAAGTGATGGAAAAGTAGAAATCCAGCTGCTAATTTAGAACTGTAATTTGACCGTTTTAATAGACATGTTACAGGTCTGCAAAAGTGATAGAAAAGTAGAAATCCAGCTGCTAATTTAAAACTGCAATTCTACCACATTTATAGACATGTTACAGATCTGCAAAAGTGATGGAAAAGCAGAAATGCAGCTGCCAATTTAGAACTGTAATTGGACCTTTTTTTATAGACATGTTACATGTCTGCAAAAGTGATAGAAAAGTAGAAATCCAGCTGCTAATTTAAAACTGCAATTTGGCCACATTTATAGGCATGTTACAGGTCTGAAAGAGTGATTGAAAAGTAGAAATCTAGCTGCTAATTTAAAACTGCAATTTGACTACATTTAAAGACATGTTACAGGTCTGCAAAAGTGATGGAACAGTAGAAATACAGCTGCCAATTTAAAACTTTAATTTGACCTAAATTGACCATTTTTATAGACATGTTACAGGTCTGCAAAAGTGATGGAAAAGTAGAAATTCAGCTGCCAATTTAAAACTGTAATTTAACCACATTTAGAGAGATATTGCAGGTATTCAAAAGTAGGAAATTCTACTTTTGAATACCTGCAATATGTCTATAAATGTTGAATCGTTACAGTTTTAAATTGGAAGCTAGATTTCAACTTTCCCATAACTTTTGCAGACCTGTAACATGTGTATAAATGTGGTCAAATTGCAGTTTTAAATTGGCAGCTGGATATCTACTTTTCCATCACTTTTGCAGACCTGTAGTCTATATAAATGGTCAAATTACAGTTTTAAATAGGCAGCTGGATTTCTACTTTTCCACCGCTTTTTCAGACTTGTAACATGTCTATAAATATGGTCAAATTACAGTTTTAAATTGGCAGCTGGATTTCTACTTATCCATCACTTTTTCAGACTTGTAACATGTCTATAAATATGGTCAAATTGCAGTTTTAAATTGGCAGCTGGATTTCTACTTTTCCATCACTTTTTCAGACTTGTAACATGTCTATACATGTAGTCAAATTACAGTTTTAAACTAGCATCTGGTATTTCTACTTTTCTATCGCTTTTGCACACCTGTAACATGTCTATAAAAATGGTCAAATTACAGTTTTAAATTGGCAGCTGAATATCTACTTTTCCATAAGTTTTGCAGACCTGTAACATGTCTATAAATATGGTCATATTACAGTTTTAAAATGCCATCTGGATTTCTACTTTTCCATCACATTTGCAGGCCTGTAACATGTCTATAAATGTGGTCAAGTTGCAGTTTTAAACTAGCAGCTGGTATTTCTACTTTTTCATCACTTTTTCAGACTTGTAACATGTCTATAAATATGGTCAAATTGCAGTTTTAAATTGGCAGCTGGATTTCTACTTTTCCATCACTTTTTCAGACTTGTAACATGTCTATACATGTAGTCAAATTACAGTTTTAAACTAGCATCTGGTATTTCTACTTTTCTATCGCTTTTGCACACCTGTAACATGTCTATAAAAATGGTCAAATTACAGTTTTAAATTGGCAGCTGAATATCTACTTTTCCATCACTTTTGCAGACCTGTAACATGTCTATAAATATGGTCAAATTACAGTTTTAAATAGGCAGCTGGATTTCTACTTTTCCACCGCTTTTTCAGACTTGTAACATGTCTATAAATATGGTCAAATTACAGTTTTAAATTGGCAGCTGGATTTCTACTTATCCATCACTTTTTCAGACTTGTAACATGTCTATAAATATGGTCAAATTGCAGTTTTAAATTGGCAGCTGGATTTCTACTTTTCCATCACTTTTTCAGACTTGTAACATGTCTATACATGTAGTCAAATTACAGTTTTAAACTAGCATCTGGTATTTCTACTTTTCTATCGCTTTTGCACACCTGTAACATGTCTATAAAAATGGTCAAATTACAGTTTTAAATTGGCAGCTGAATATCTACTTTTCCATAAGTTTTGCAGACCTGTAACATGTCTATAAATATGGTCATATTACAGTTTTAAAATGCCATCTGGATTTCTACTTTTCCATCACATTTGCAGGCCTGTAACATGTCTATAAATGTGGTCAAGTTGCAGTTTTAAACTAGCAGCTGGTATTTCTACTTTTTCATCACTTTTTCAGACTTGTAACATGTCTATAAATATGGTCAAATTGCAGTTTTAAATTGGCAGCTGGATTTCTACTTTTCCATCACTTTTTCAGACTTGTAACATGTCTATACATGTAGTCAAATTACAGTTTTAAACTAGCATCTGGTATTTCTACTTTTCTATCGCTTTTGCACACCTGTAACATGTCTATAAAAATGGTCAAATTACAGTTTTAAATTGGCAGCTGAATATCTACTTTTCCATCACTTTTGCAGACCTGTAACATGTCTATAAATATGGTCAAATTACAGTTTTAAATAGGCAGCTGGATTTCTACTTTTCCACCGCTTTTTCAGACTTGTAACATGTCTATAAATATGGTCAAATTACAGTTTTAAATTGGCAGCTGGATTTCTACTTATCCATCACTTTTTCAGACTTGTAACATGTCTATAAATATGGTCAAATTGCAGTTTTAAATTGGCAGCTGGATTTCTACTTTTCCATCACTTTTTCAGACTTGTAACATGTCTATACATGTAGTCAAATTACAGTTTTAAACTAGCATCTGGTATTTCTACTTTTCTATCGCTTTTGCACACCTGTAACATGTCTATAAAAATGGTCAAATTACAGTTTTAAATTGGCAGCTGAATATCTACTTTTCCATAAGTTTTGCAGACCTGTAACATGTCTATAAATATGGTCATATTACAGTTTTAAAATGCCATCTGGATTTCTACTTTTCCATCACATTTGCAGGCCTGTAACATGTCTATAAATGTGGTCAAGTTGCAGTTTTAAACTAGCAGCTGGTATTTCTACTTTTTCATCACTTTTGCAGACCTGTAACATGTCAATAAATATAGTCAAATTGCAGTTTTAAATTGACAGCTGGATTTCTACTTTTTTATCACTTTTGCAGACTTGTAACATGTCTATACATGTAGTCAAATTACAGTTTTAAACTAGCATCTGGTATTTCTACTTTTCTATCGCTTTTGCACACCTGTAACATGTCTATAAAAATGGTCAAATTACAGTTTTAAATTGGCAGCTGAATATCTACTTTTCCATAAGTTTTGCAGACCTGTAACATGTCTATAAATGAGGTAAAATTACAGTTTTAAATTGGCATCTGGATTTCTACTTTTCCATCACATTTGCAGGCCTGTAACATGTCTATAAATGTGGTCAAGTTGCAGTTTTAAACTAGCAGCTGGTATTTCTACTTTTTCATCACTTTTGCAGACCTGTAACATGTCAATAAATATAGTCAAATTGCAGTTTTAAATTGGCAGCTGGATTTCTACTTTTCCATCACTTTTGCAGAACTATAACATGTCTATAACTGTGGTCAAATTACAGTTTTAAACTAGCAGCTGTTATTTCTACTTTTGCATCGCGTTTGCAGAATCGCGCTGCATATTTCTGCCAATACAGACAATTAACAGATAATAAACAGAAAATGTAGAAACGGCAGACAATTTGCAGTTCTGGAATTTCTGTGAAATTTTCGCGTTTTTCGAGCTGCAGAAAATGTAGCCTTAATTTATACCTATTACAGCGTGGTAGCGATAAAAAAGCGCGTATGCAGATGAATTACAGCTTAAAATTTTTGTACGGGTACTTACACCAATGGATGGGAATGAGAAAAATTGGCGAAAAAATACATAACTTGTAAGTCAACATTTCAATTGGATTCATTGCTGTGGATGCGAATGGCGTGGGTTGTTTGTAACGGTGATGCCATTTTTGAATATGCTTGTACAACAGTGGAAAATGCATCATTCTATGAGCATAGTACAGACATAGTTCCTAAAAATAAAAAGTATTATAATAAATAGGTAAAAAAAACTTTTTAAGGTAAAGCCCATAAGATTATTTTCGTTCAATTGATTTCTACTATAATAAAATTAATTGAATTAAAAATAGTGATGAATGAGACTTTTCTACAGAACATTTAACATAATTCTTCTGCTATAAATTTTAAATGCACTTCTTACCGTTAACAAAGAAAGACATGGAATCGATAATATATAGTAAATCCATCCCATCTCGGATATTGTATAATAGAGCGTTGAGTACCCTCCGTTTCCGATATAACAGGATAACACTCCCGATACGCATGAAACGAAAGTTAGAACCAACATGCCTGACAGTATAGCGTGCTTCTCGTCTTGCCAAGACATGAACTTTTTCGGTTGGCATTTCCATAATTCAGGGCAGTGTCTTTGTCTAATGTAAAAATACCTAAGCTAATGTTTAGATCTTCAGATGATTCATGCCGCAAAGTGAAGATGTAAAAGTCTTACCAATGAATGAAAAAACTAATAGGGAAATATACAGCATACGCAGCCGTAATGCTTCCAAGTATATAAATTGGAAGTCCCTTGAATACATCTATATTGTTAGTTTCAACACCACTATTCTGATCAGCAGCGAACTGTCTTTGGAAACCAATGTAAACCAGAAGCCAGTTACCTATATTTCAAATAAATTAAAAACTAACATTATATGCTTATTATTTGAAATACTATAAAAGACATTTTAATGAATGTATATTCGGAGTAAGATTAAAGGAAAGGAAACACGTTAAATTTTAGAAGTGTTAAAGTAAATGTTGTTTATCGAAAGTCATGCCAATTAGGCAGTGTTCAGCGATATCTGGATAAAGGTACTTAAAATACCAATGTGGATCCGTTTTTAATAATTCTAGTTTTAAGTAGACCTTATAAATAGATAGGTACTACCTGATCAAACTACCATGTATGTAAATAACATACAGTATCTATACATTTCATCTATACCTACAATCACTTACAACAAGTTGGGAAACCAAAATAAACCTCTCCGAGTCGAGACTAGGGCTATCTACCTAATTAAGAGGTTTTTCAATAAATAATTAAATGAATGTAATTGATATTAATTATTTTAATCGTCAGTAATTTACCTTAATTTTATTTAAGTCGTTTTAATAAACGTTATTCCTAAAACCATTTTAAACATAGCTATTGTTAACTTTTCAATTCTAGTGAACACCTAGGTCAAGGAACTTTTTTCCAAGTACAACACAATGTACAGCCGCCGTCGAACGGGACTATAGTTCTAGGGGTCAAATTCAAACACCAAGGCGTAATCGATTGGACGATAATATGTTCAAATATAACTAAAATATGGTAGAATTACGCATATAATAATCGAACAACTTTGCAATGTTAAACAATTAAAGGCCGACTTCCATCGAAAAGAGTTCTAGCGAACTGAAAACCGAGCATCGAGACTAACAATGGAGTGACAGTGCCGATTTTAGAATCCCCGCTGCGGTAAAAATGGAAGGGTTCTAGCTAACTGAAAGCCGTGCAATGTGGTTCTAGCGAACTGGAGATACAAAATAGAAAGGGGGAAAGCAAAAATTCGAGAGGAAATAAGTTTAAAAGGATTTCTATTGTTAATCTTCAGTTCGCTAGAACCACATTGCACGGCTTTCGGTTAGCTAGAACCCTTCCAACTTTTGACCCAGCGGGGCTTCGAAAATCGGCACGGTCGCTTCATTGTTAGTCTCGATGCTCGGTTTTCAGTTCGCTAGAACCCTTTTCGCTGGAAGTCGGCCTTTAAGTAATGGAAAATTTGAAGCGGCGAAACACATGATTTCCTACTCCATTATTAATTTGATTGCACAAACCTATTGTGGTAACCATTAAAACGAAAAAAGTACCCTCATCCTCTCTAGAGACTCAAAGCATAATATCGTTTACGAAAAATATCTTTGTTCTAGTACAAAGTGTTCCAAGAGGAATCCAGACTTCTCCACCCTAAGAGTAATGCGTATAAAGATCCGAGGTGTTTCCGAAACGTCTGAATTATGTGGGGTGTTCTTTGGGCGATTTCGAGTCGAAAACGTCCTATAACATTTTGACGTTCGGACTATTGTTTTAAGTTAAGTTTGGAAAGATAAACGAATGACTCCCCAATTTCCATTAAAGGGATAGGATCAACGTTTTCCGACTAGTACAAGATGAGGGCAGTTTTAGGTAAAAAAATGTGCCTAAAATTATGTGTGCCAAAAAAAAATCGAATTAAAACGTTTAAAATTAAGAAAAGTAAGTTAGATATTTTGAAATTCAAACTAGCCGCGAAATACCGCCCAACTTGTTTTTCACACTATGACGTTGCAAATGTCTCTTGATTCATTGGTTGTTTGGAAATAGGAGAATGTAGGGGAACTCAAGTTGAGGATAGTAGGTTTTTTTTCCGTCGTCTGCTACAGGAGCCAAATAGAAAATGTCATCGTCGACGTCGAGTCGTAGCTCGGAATCCGAAATATCAGACGGGCCTGACTCTATAGTAGAATCCGATAGTTTAGACTCGGTTGAATCTTTCGAAATTCGTGAGTCAAGTGCGGAAAATTCAAATTCGGATAATGATGGTCAGGAAGAATTTGGTATTCAACCTTACCAATTTTAGCCTTTGCTTCCGGGAGAGCCTGCTGTGGAAGGCGAAAACTTGCCTGCGATGGAAGTCAAAAACAACGCACTTTCTACGACATGTTGGCAAAGGCTTAGTTTCCATGATCGATTTTTTTTATTCTAAGTGGCCCTAAATTCAAGCTTTTAAGATTTATTTTTCTAATTAAATATGCTAAACCTCTTACTTAAACGATTTAATTGCTATGAAACTATTTAGCTTCTTTCACGCCTCTCAAAACACGTAAATCGAAATAAAAGTTAAGGCCAAGTTTATTTGTGATCCACAAGTGAAATAGTATGAAAACTACTGTTAGTCGTAAAGCTACCATATCTTCAAATAAGAGGAGCGTATGGAGGGGTGGGTAGATGTTTCAACCGTGTTTTTGCCAAACGACGCAGGAGGGGGTAGTGATCGGAGCAGTCCCAAAAAACAATACTTTTAAAAATTAATTAAAAATAGTTAAGTTATTAAAAGTATCAATATATATATATTTTTGAAAACGTAATTTTAGGTTCTATCTGATTTTAAAATATGAAATCTTTTCATTAGTAGCCAAAACATCGATTCTATCCCTTTAAGAAGCTGAAAGACAATGCTAATTATTCATTTAAGGGATCACCCGCAAAATACTTTAATCATAGCTTGAAAATGGTGGCCCGGATGTCAAAATATCATGGAATTTTTTTGACTGAAAATTGACTAAAGAACAGCCCTATAAATTCTTAAAGTCGTTCCAGAAACACCCTGTATTGTAAAATTAAACCTCGAGGAATCTCATGGCATTTCTGTTTTAGTACAGGAAAAATAGGTTTTAACCCGCAACAAATTGAAACAAAGCTGAAAATTTCAGATCTTATAGATTTTTGGGCCCTCTTTAACGTGGTGTGGTCTCCCACACTCTCCCATTGGAGGAATTACCGCCATATTGGAAAATGGCGGACAAAATCGAGAAAACGTTTAACAACTCCGGTTCTACTTAACCGATTAACACGTAATTAGGCTTCAATTGTAGATCACCTTCAAACACATAATTCACCTCTTAAGATATTTTGTCCTACAACTAACCGGAAGTTCACAATCTGACCCTGAAGATTAGCCTCATATAAAAAATGGGGATTTAAAGCATTTATGGTTTCTATTTTCAGAATAAGTTTCCAAAATTAAACATATAGTTCCTATTACTGACAAATTTTGTTTCTTTTCTGACCGGAGCTATAATGTATAGTATGGGAGAGGGTAAAACAGCCTTTGTACTATCATAAAACTAAATGTTTTAATATATACCATTGTTCGCCCACACTTGTCAATACGGCTAAAGTTGAGTTAAAGCGTGTGAAACAAAGTTGACATAACCAAGTGTATACTTTCAATGAAGATGAGCTTTTGAATTAGCTTCTCTTCCACCAACAAGTGCGGCAGCAAAGCAGTATTCAAATAGAGTTTATCGCAAAGTTCAAACGTGGCTTGGAAGCAGCCTAAATGCTAGAGAATGGGGTTGGAGACAAATAGGATCTGAACTGAAATATGAATGCGGTAAAACTGGTCCAGTCTGTTCTTCAATTTGTAGACAATGCAATGGAGTATCTTGTTCAAATGAACATAGAGATTTTGAGGCTCAGCCTCAAGTAGAGGACTATGATTAAACTTAAGCTTAACCAATATTGATAAATATACTAATATACAAGTTGGTAAACCAAAATAAACCTCTCCGATACCAGACGCAATTAAGAGGTTATTCTTAAATAATTAAGAAAATATAACTGATATTAATTGCTTTAGTCGTCAGTAGTTTAACGTAATTCTACTGAAGTCGTTTTAAGAAACTTAATTCCTAAAATAATTTTAAACATAGCTATTGTTGACGTTTGAATTCTAGCGTATGCCTCTTTAACAATTTTTCGAAAGTTTAGGGTATATAAGGCGATTGATTCACAATAAATGATAAGAAATCCGCAATTGCATGAACCTTTGGTTGAAGCCCTGCAATTGGGAGGCTAGACGTTTCTCGTAACCCTAGCCGATCGCCACTCACTTCTTGATTCTAACGTTGGGAGTAGAAGCCAAAAATTACTGCGAACACGTTTTGCTCCGATTTGCCAACTGCGGACGCAGTGACCGACACACAGACAGATAGACACCCCCCACACACACGTCCAGTATAATACCTCTCCGTGACGTCATCGTCACTTAAAGAGGTAAAAATATAATGGGAATAATATATTTTAGGTTTAAAACCCTCTTTGCATTTATTTCGCTTGAAACCGTTTCGAAATACTCGAAAATTAGATTTGCCTTAACTTCCGGGCTGGATTGTGAACTTCCGTTTAGTTGTTGGACAACATATCTTTAGGATAAATTATGTGTTTGAAAGTAATCTACAATTGAAGCCTAATAACTTGTTAATCGGGTTAGTAGAACCAGAGTTATTAATTTTTTCTCGATTTTGGAAATGTATTCTGAATATAGAAACCATAAAATGCTTTAAATTCCCATTTTTATTTGAGGCTAATCTTCAGAGTCAGATTGTGAACTTCCAGTTAGTTGTAGGACAAAATATCTTAAGAGATGAATTATGTGTTTGAAGGTGATCTACAATTGAAGCCTAATTACGTGTTAATCGGTTAAGTAGAACCGGAGTTATTAAACGTTTTCTCGATTTTGTCCGCCATTTTCCAATATGGCGGAAATTCCTCCAATGGGAGAGTGTGGGAGACCACACCACGTTAAAGAGCGCCCAAAAATCTATAAGATCTGAAATTTTCAGCTTTGTTTCAATTTGTTGCGGGTTCCCTCTGTTTTTGAGCTAAAATGACTGTACTATTTGCTAAAACTCCGTTATCCACATGAAATATACTTCAATCATAGGCTCGAGGAAGCTTCGTGCATAAATTGTAGTTTCCACACACACGCGTACAGTAGCTTGCCGAAGTGCAAATGCTGTTAAATGACATTTTGTGTATTTGTATATCCTAAGTAGGTTCCAAGTTTAACAGATGTGCCTATGCATCTGTTTTTTGGTATCTTGTATATAGATGGGTCATTTCATATGGTTTCACCTAGGCATGCCACCATGTGTCGGCCGATCCTAATAAAAGTTGGCACACTTGCAGCTATGCTTAAATAACTACGATTTCCAGATTTTCAGGTGAAACTAAAAATAAATGAATTTTTAGAAAGGTTTTGAGTAAACCCCCGCGAACTCACGTGATATTTTGGATATGTTTATGAAATTTTACACACATGCTATAAAAGGCGAGGAATCCGACCGTCATCTTGAAAAATGTCTATCTTTTTTAGAACTTTTATTATAAATTAATTAATAATTAGTGGGGGGGGTCTAACACTGTGACGCGTAACGGCAAGTGGCCCAACTTAAAAAAAAATTTAGCTTTTTCGAGACCCCAAGGGCGTATCGTTCACCTCCTTTATGATTGGTTTGGTGTTTTTGTCTCCCCTTTAACTGGTAACAAAAAACAAAATTTCAAATTTTGGGAATTTTTAAATTCTTTTATTATGACAAAAGCTATCTTTAAATTCAAAAGCCAATGTGAATGTATGAAATATTTGATAATTTTGAGGGTTTTAATGTTTTATACATATGACGTAGCTAAGCAAAGCAAGTAAAACGTTCCTTGATTTTTTTTTCATCGGCCTTTTTTAAATGAAACGTTTTCGTCTTGCCAATACATACTGGACTCGACAAAATACAAAGAATATTTTGTAGTGGTACAAAACATTTATCTTCTTTCTTAGGCCACTGAAGAGAAAGAGGGTTAACCGAATGTTTCATAAAGTTTAGTAGAAAATCGTTCTCTTCGTAGATTTTCTGCTCGATGAGAGCCACATACATTCTTTATCATAAACTGCGGCAACATATTGTCCTACAGAAATGTCATCAAATGAAACAGCTATGGATTCTGGACCTGAAGAATCAACTTTTACTGTTGTACTGAAGTCATCGAAAGATAATCTGAACATACTTAATTCGGTAGTTGTGAGAGGTGAAAATTTGTGATGAGATCTGGTACCAACAATTGTCGATACAGTTGAAAGTCGTCCTGAAATATTTTCCTTGTGATTGCCAACAGCTGCTTTGGATACATAGATGAACTTCACTGATGTAACATTTTTGTTGGCCCATTCAAAGAATTGTATCGGCGTTAGTATCTCATTGTTAACGGTTTCTTGTAATGAAGCTCTTGTAACTAGTCGTTTCACTGTTCACCCTATTCCATCGCAAGGGCTTTTCCCATGGCTAGTGGCAAAAAAGTTCCACTCCACAGTTAAATTGAAATCCGTCTGATGGTGGCACAGATTCAAAAGGTTTTTGCAATTTTTATATTGCGACGCAGCACCATCACTAAAGTAGTGGATATGTTCCAAATTTGGTATAGTTGTTTTGAGAAACTCCTGATAAACTTTCAGGAAATAATGGACAGTTGTTGCTCCATGGTCAGTTTCGTCACTAACAATGCAAAAACTTACGCATTTCAAAGAGTTTTCTGTATCGCAGAGATAATAGGTGACAAAAGGGTGGATAGTAGCTTGGGTAGTTTCCCAATGAAAACCCTGAACAGCATCTTGAACTACAAATGAATAGTTTTCCGCATAGTCCATTAGGGTTATAGCATGATTTCTCGGCAGGTTTTCCTTTAATTTTCTCAAGTAGAGGGCTTGCGATTTAGCAACGAAATGATGCTCTAGGACTTTCAGTAAAGAGTTTGAAAAGTCTTCAATAAATTCGCTGACTGACTGCGTCAGCTCTTGAAGCCTTGTTTGTCCATTTTGATTCAACCACTGTTTAAAGCAAACCTTGTCATCCTGGTCACTGCCATCCTCAGCAAAAAGGGATTCTAAATAGGTGATGAAATGCTCCTTTCCAGGGCAATCATCAATCTTTGCAACATGCATTTCCTGCTTTCTGCTGAACAAACAAACTGGAGCATTACATCCTTGTACGTTTCTCGCCTCGGTAAAGCCGTTGTTTTAAGTTTCAAATTCTGGTGAATTTCACAAACACAAACGTTGTGAATTCCCCGTGATGCAACAGTAACACACCATTTAGGGCGTAGTTCGAAAAATTTAGAAAAGCCCACTTTTAAATCAGGATTCCTCTCTTTAAATTGAATATATATTTCTCGAATATTAGCAAGTAGGAGGCGTTTCGGTTTTTTGCTTTTGAATTTTCACTCCGTCTACTCGCACTGACACAAACTCCTTTATGCCGGGACACATTCTAGAAATTTCATCATCCTGGTAGAATGATATTATTTTGTTTACGGTGTCATCACTAACAGAGTGTCCCTTCTTTTTGGAAATGTCCGGAAGAATGCCGTATTCTAATTTCAGTTGACGTGACTTCTTTGCAGTATATTCACTCACGTGGAATTCGTCACGGATTTGTGATATAGACCACGACATTGGGATCAAAGTTAAAAGTTTGCATTTCTCAAGCTGAGGTAAAGTGTCAACTTTGGCTTTAATTTCAACTATCAGACTTTGAAAATCATCTTTAATGGAGTTATTCGGATCACACACATCCTCTGAAACGTTTAACGCTTCAGCAACTTTGATTTTAACTCCTTCTACTGCCTCCTGTACTTTCCTTTTAGCATAAGCTGACCTTTGATGTTTAGCAATTCCATGAAGTTTTAGAGGGCTGGTATTAATTAAACACAAAGTTTCGTTTAACTCGTCTATTTTTGAAGTAGAAGCCGGACATATTTCCATTGAGTCACAATCAAGAGCGTCTGTGCTAGTACTTGACTGACTTGCAGGAAGGGAACTCGTTGTTAATTCATTGAATATTAAGCAACAATTTCGACAGAGTTTCTCTCCTGGTTTCACATCTTTATTAGTCTTATCTGAGAGTAGTCTAGCTTCCTCAATGGATAGGATCTTCTTTAAACAGCCTTTTTATGCATAAATTAAAAACATGTGTTTAAATTAATAGGTACATGAACTCCTCAATGTATAAATTTTACATACTAGAAACGGATTTTGTATGCTTTTGAAAAGGATTACAGCATTTCTTCTGGTGATCGGAGTATTTTCTTAGCAGCATTGCATGATGAGGTAGGATTTTACTTTACCTAACTAACTCAACCAACACTTGATTCTGACTAATTAGGCCACGGGGAGTTCGAAAAAAATAGTGAAAAAATTCTAAACCCGCCGCAAGTTGGTCAAAAAAGTTTTTGAAAATTTGAAAATTGCATGCACTTACCGCCATTAAGACCACTACGCGCCTAAACGCATTCAGCCCTCGATCTTGAAAAACTATGTAAATATAATAACAAATGAAGATAAACCACAATATTTTGGAAAAGGCGTAACATTATTTGGGAAATAAATGAAGATAAACAAATGTTACGCCTTTTCCAAAATATTGTGGTTTATCTTCATTTACTTCCCAAATTATATTATACCTTTTCCAAAATATTGTGGTTTATCTTCATTTACTTCCCAAATTATATTATACCTTTTCCAAAATATTGTGGTTTATCTTCTTTTATTTCCCAAATAATGTTACGCCTTTTCCAAAATATTGTGGTTTATCTTCATTTGTTATTATATTTACCCCCCCCCCCGGGTAGTTTTTCAAGATCGAGGGCAGAATGCGTTTAGGCGTGTAGCTAAGTACATGCAATTTTGAAATTTTCAAAAAAACGTTTGACCAACTTGCGGCGGGTTTAGAATTTTTTCACTATTTTTTTCGAACTCCCCGTGGCCTAATTAGTCAGAATCAAGTGTTGGTTGAGTTAGTTAGGTAAAGTAAAATCCACCAACTTGCGGCGGCCAAATAATTTTTTAACTATTTTTTTCGGACTCCTCATAGTCTAATTAACTAGAAATCATTGTTAGTTGGGTGGGTCACGTAAAGTGCAATCCTACCAAACAGCCTTTTTATGCATAAATTAAAAACATGTGTTTAAATTAATAGGTACATGAACTCCTCAAAATATAAATTTTACATACTAGAAACGGATTTTGTATGCTTTTGAAAAGGATTGCAGCATTTCTTCTGGTGATCGGAGTATTTTCTTAGCAGCATTGCATGAGGATGATAACAAACGCATTTAATAAGGTTCGACTCAATACCTGATCTTTGACTAATAAGAATTTGACTCTCGAGATCTAAATAGTTGAATTCATAAAATCCTTTTGTTTTACACTGACTTAATTTATGACATTCTTCGTTTCCATATTCACCGAGAGAACATTGTTTAAAATTGGTTTCTTCGCCTAACTGATTAGCCTCCATCTCCGAACGAGTTTCAAATTTTTTCTCAGTTCTTAGGAACTTTAATACAGAATCTCGAGCAGACGACAAAAACAAACTAAGAGAGCTAGATATAAGAGTTCTTATAAATTAAGATGAAGCACATATTTTGAAATTTTGTTTTTTGTTACCAGTTAAAGGGGAGACAAAAACACCAAACCAATCATAAAGGAGGTGAAAGATACGCCCTTGGGGTCTCGAAAAAAGCCTAAATATTTTTTTTTAAGTTGGGCCACTTGCCGTTACGCGTCACAGTGTTAGACCCCCCACTAATTATTAATTAATTTATAATAAAAGTTCTAAAAAAGATAGACATTTTTCAAGATGACGGTCGGATTCCTCGTCTTTTATAGCATATGTGTGTATAATTTCATAAACATGTCCAAAAAATCAACTGAGTTATGGTTACTTTTGCCAGGGCCCAAAAATGTTTCGCGGACACTGCAGAAATCGCGGGGGTTTACTCAAAACCTTTCTTAAAATTCATTTATTTTTAGTTTCACCTGAAAATCTGGAAATCGTAGTTATTTAAGCATAGCTGCAAGTGTGCCAACTTTTATTAGGATCGGCCGACACATGGTGGCATGCCTAGGTGAAACCATATGGAATGACCCAGATGCGATAGCACTGAACATTGCAATTACGTGCAGTTTTAGAAAAAAATCTACCAGTAGCTCATCTATAGTGAAACCGACGCTGGCTTTGACACAAAACTGGGCCTTTAAATTTATTTATCGTATATTTTGGACAAGGACACATTTTCACTCAGGGTAGGCATGATATAGAATCACCCATCGAGAAATATCTACCTTTTCTTTTAATTTCATTTTTATTCATTTAGATAAGACCATTTTGCACATAAAAGAAATATCGTCATAAGAGTTTTAATGTTTTATTTTATGCAACTTTTATCAACGAGTGAATGACCTTCAGGTTGTATAATAGACACAGAAAACAATTTGTTTTTTGTAAACAGAGGACACCACTTTATTTATAAAATTTACATTACCATTGACTGCAATCCCTGATCCAATAATGATTATAGAAGCAACTACAAAACTTGATACGTTACAAACATTAAAAATAGACGAAACTCGCTCAAAAACTGAATAAAATTTCTGTTGGGCAACATCAAATTTATTTAAATTTTGAGTTTCTATTCTATAAAAGGGCTTCATATTCAACGTGATTCTGGTTGACGTCTCTAGATCTAGGAAATTTCGGGTTATGAGATATGGAAAAGATAAGGCCTAAAATTTCTTGTAACTACTAACGCAAAAGGTTATTGCTTTCTGAAAAAGCGTTAGCTAAATAACTTGCGAGAACACAAGTTATCTGTTCCTTTATAATAGAAGGGACGGTTTCATTTTATTCGAAGATAAACAATTATATGGTATAGTGACGACGTACACTAGGCGTAGGCGAAACTAGAAAAAAATTTCAATATGGCCTGGAGATAGTCAGTTTTTAGCCACATCGTATCTCTTTATTACGGTGAGACTCTTAGTTTGAATTACCCTGTAATAGAGTTATAGTAGTGACAAATATTTCGTTCGTCTTTGAAAGGATATTTATTGGTGAGGTGGTATTTTTCGTTTTTTTTATTAAAGGGAGATATTTATTGTAGTAAGGTTAAGCACTGAATTGAATTGTGGTAGTAAGGTTCAGAACTGAATGGAATTGTGGTAGTAAGGTTGAGCACCGACTTGTTTTTTGGTAGAATGTAGGTTAAATATTGTGAATTGTGACATTAGTGGGCTCGTTTGCCGAGAAAAAAGGTTATGGCTTAATCTAAATGGGATATGTCATTCTCCCTTAAAAGTTTCTCACACCCGTCGACAAAAAGGATTTTACGCTTTCAATACTTCTCCTATATTTCAAAATTCAATGAAAGCAAAAGAAAGTATATACTGCCGGCCGAGTTTATTACGAGCTCAATAGTTACTTGCAATTTGTCCGAAATCTCGAAGAACTTTAAAAGCATAATCAAGTACATATGGCCCCGTAAAGAAGAAGTGTGATTCTTTCCTCATTTATTTTACAGCTATTAAGGGTTGCAGTTGCACATTGTGATCATAGAACAACAAATAAGTGTACCAAAACAAATCATAAAATTTTCTAGAAAAAAAACCATAAACTAATGTGTATAACTCAGGGTTGGCAAAAATCCGGATAATTTGAATAAAATCCAGACCAGTGGTTTTTATTGGATTAAACCGGATTTTATTGGATTTATCCGGATTTTTTAAAAAAACGAGTGATTTTAGGTTTTTTTGGAGGCAAAGTACTTCGGTTTAGCTCTTATTTGAGCTTTGGGGCACTCCCCGACCCCTAGCCCCGGTTCCAATACAAAATCGTCTTCCAGTTTAACTGCTAAAGTGTTTTCATGAAATCTATTTGCTTCCTGAGTGCACGAGCCTAACACTAGCGCAGCTCCAGTGGATCCCTTACAAGGGGACTTTCCTTCTAAACTCCGGGTTTGGCTTGGCAAAGGCTAGTGGGCGGGATTTATACATGCACGTATAAATCCCGCCCACAAATGCCTCTAGCTTTCCCAAGACAAAACTGGAGTTCGTAAGGAAAGTCAACTATGCTTTAAGTTCGAGTAATACTGGTAATATATTGTAAGCTGTAACTGGACAGTAACTGCTAACATAACTATTAGTTTTATCATTTATAATAAGTAATCTTTAGTTATCGCTTCATATATTTTTACCTTGTTTCTGGTTGTATTTTAATTATTTTTATGGCACAAAATTGATTTTCCCCATTCATAATTAAGCCGGATATTTTAGGTGGATTTTTTAAGTGGATTAATCCGGATTAAACCAGGTGGTTTAAACCGGACTGGATAGGTAGTTGCCAACCCTGGTATAACTAATGTATATAAATTATTAGCTCTTTGGTGATTGAGCTAACTCATCGACGTCAAATTTTTCCTATTGTACCCTTTTTCGCGTTACCGGTTTTGATGTCATGATGCTCAGCACTTGCTCACAAAAACCATTTGAAGGAAATAGTTCTTTAGACACATCGTATATACATAAGATTGGCTGTAAGTTAGCCCTGTGTGTTGAAAAAGAGGAGTTACTTCCGTTAATTTTAAATAGTAATTCTCGAAACCACCCCTAGGCGGCGCGGGCTTTTAGTTGTACTGGCAATAAATTGTTTGTAATATTTAAAGTCTCCTACACTGACACGGAGATTCGAACAGCAGACCTTTGTATCGCCCACCCGAAACTATACTGCCTCGCCTAAAGACATATAAGTGGGTAATATGTTTTCTGGTACAATATTACTATAAATGCACCGGTCTTATCTAAACAAATGTTCAATATCAGTATTTATAACAAGAAATATTTCAATAAATGAAATTTAATAGTCATAACAGATAAAATTATCACATAAAATGAAAGCTGTTACATAGAGAAATAAACGTAACCACTTTATCTATATAACGATTTTTAGACATAGGCTTATCTTATCTAAGGCTCCCCTTCAGCACAACGGAGCGGAGCCTCCGAAATGAACTAGGCCCATGCATGTCAAATTTTATGTGGCTAAATATCCAGTTTGTTAAGGAAAATATTTTCACCATAGATGGCGCTCATTTTACCGTTGTGACAGGGGTCTTCCTTAAATTATCGTTGATATTTTAGGGGTCAGTCATAAAATTTTCATGATAGAGCAAAGTTTCATTCTAAAATTAACGTAAATGTTTTTGGTGCTATTAACTTTTTATTGCATCTTTGGTTAGATTGTATAGATGACAGCAAAATTAAGTATTTTAATTTAGAATTGCTATTTTTAATAAAACGAAACTTGTTGAAGTTGAAAAATCAGTTTTATTTTCATACTTTCATAACTTTCCTGCATAAAGGTTTACCTTTTGTTTTTTTAACCTTTTCTATTCGATCAGTTACATCTTTAGCATGGTTGTTTAAATAAAATTAGATGTTAAATTATTTCAATTAAAATAATTCAGTAAGAGTAATAAAAACGTATACTTACAATCCGCGACCTTGGCCCAAATACTTAAGCAGTCGACAGGGTCACGGGGTTGAACTTTGTTTATTTTACGGCCGTGTAAGCGCCCCAAGCGGGAAAACACTGCGAACTAAATAAGTTAAAAAAAATATTCTCGCTTCGTCACACGCATGGGCCTAGTTCATTTATAAAAAATATCGCTTTAATGAAAACGGTTGCTCGCGTAGTGGGTGCGAGAATTTTTAACTTTTCTCGCACCCGCTCAACTTTCCCTCAACACGCGCCTTCGAAAACGCACCATTAGATCGTGACGTAGTTTATGGACGGTCCCTTTGACAGGAAAATTTGTAGAACGTTGTCCACTGAAATGTGCAAAAATTGCGTCGCGTCTTCCTAGTCAAGCTGTCAAAACGTGGAAAAATTTACTGGTCAACCGTCCAGTGACTCCCATAGTTTTTAAAAATTTATGGGACATTTTAAAATTTTATTGGTCAATGTCCTGTGTCCTGTGCTTATTTCCGGACCTGCTTAAACATACATGACATAACCAAAAAGTATGACTCTCAATTATGTCAGTTAATTGAGGTTTATATCTAAGTTAAATATGATTTCCTCCAATCAAACTTCTTATTAGTCTAAACTGGGTGATGCAAAATGAAAATGCATAAACATCAAAGTAACCTAGTTTGTTGTTGAGAGGAACCATAGCATCAAGACCATAGGAAATGTCCTACCTTCTATAATAATATTATATATTATTTACGCCTTATAAATTCTAACATGTTACCTGCATTGAAAACCCCATATTGATTGCTTTGTTGCGTGTCAAAAAGATATAACTATTTACAATACACTCGCCGTCCACTCTATATTCATATATTCAATTATAAACTCAATTAACTCAAACCAGCCTCAAAAGGCTTTCTCAGTACAATATTTTTCCACAGTAAATATTTTTTTAATTATCTTTACTATCATGAGTTACATAACAGCAATAAGTATAACAACCAAATACGCTAAAGGGAGGTTGAACTGGAAATCATATCTTTCCTAATTATAAGACCAATCTGCACAGTGAAACATGCAAGAAATAAAACCGAACAATTTTAAAATTACAAATAGTTTGTAATTTCATTGATAATTTTACTTAAGTACCTCCGACCAATCGCGTAACACCCTGCCTTTTTATTAACAAAATTCTCCTCACACGTTCCGTGACGAAAGAAATTTATCGCGAGACTTGATATAATTGGCGCGCGATGTGACAATCGTTTCCAGAGAAATGGAGCGTGCCACGAGAATTTTGTTTGGTCGGAGGTACTTATTTAAAATTATCCATGAAATTTCAAACTTATTGTAATTTTAAAATCATTCGGTTTTATTTCTTACATGTTTCACTATGCAGATTGGTCTTATAATTAGTAGAATCGATAAAAAATCACTTGATTGTCCATTTCACCCTCCCTTTATTAATTTGTGTGTTCCGACTAAAATATGACTTCCTTCGACAATTCTACAGGGCCGGTAGGCCCTTGTAGATATGACTTGATACCGTTTTGTAACGTTAAAGTAATATTCACCCGCTTTTGCTAATTTCGTATGGAGATTAACATGGGTTTTTCGTGATTTTTCCCCACCGATAACTTAAAAACTACAGCGAAGATACTTTTCGGAATTATCTTAAATTAACAATTAAGTATTCAGGGTGTGCTATCAGCCAGTTTGATCAAAACAATTAAGTCTAAGTATGTTAATTTTAGTTAATTACAAAAGTACGGCTTTGACCATCGTGATTGGACATAATGATTAGCTAGATCTCTTGGAAAACTCAGTGTTATTACGTATCTGTAGTGTGGGGGTTATCACGTCCGCTTCACACGCGGAAGGTCCCAGGTTCGAGCCCTGGTAGATACATGTATTGACCATCGTGATTGGACATAAGAATTAGCTAGATCTCTTGGAAAACTCAGTGCTACAGCGTATCTATGGTGCAGTGGTTATCACGTCCGCTTCACACGCGGAAGGTTCCAGGTTCAAGCACCGGTAGATACATGTTTTGACCATCGTGATTGGGCGCTTGAATTAGCTAGATCTCTTGGAAAACTCAGTATTACCACGTATCTATGGTGTAGTGGTTATCACGTCCGCTTCACACACGGAAAGTACCAAATTCGAGCCCAGGTAGATACATGTTTTAACCATCGTGATTGGACATAATAAATAGTTAGATCTCTTGGAAAACTTAGACTTACCACGTGTGTGTGGTGTAGTGGTTATAATAAATATTTAACAATTATTTCACTTCACTTGGTTTAATAATGTGACATAGGTAGCATACTTTTTCCCTACTTTTAAAACCATTAAACTAAGTAATATTAGAAGTTCAACAGATTGTCAAAAAAAAAAAGATGTTAAAAGCCACTGTAAATGGTGCTTAAATGCCTAATATTTCCTTAATACTTCCAAATAATATTAGTAAATGGCGTGAATTGATCATAGAAATGGGGTTAAAGTACACCCTAAATGATGTTTTTTTTGGCACTGGAAAAAACGGCATATATGGTGTTTGAATGCACAGTGGCGCCGCTAGAAACTTTTGCGGGGTAAGCGGTATTTTGTGAATGGGCCCCCTACCCAGCCGTGATCCATGCGTGGTGAAAACGGTGGTAAATCTAAGGTACACCGCGGTGCGTGGGCGCTGCTTTCTCGCGCACAGTTGACGTAAGGGAAGAGAGAGATAAAGCGAGGAGGTCAATCCCCCATGCGTAAATGATGTGCGTCCTAAAACTAAACGTAACAAAAATAGTTTTTACTACCCCCCTATTTTTCGGCGGATTTTATAAAGCGCGTTTCTATCTCCCTCTTTCTCTGTAGTATTGTTGTATTTACTATTTCGAAATAAGAAGTAACAGTAGAGAGTTTAAGTTGTAATACGTGTAATCTTCTAAAGTGCATTGGAGAAATGCACTGTAGTAGCCTACAAGTAGTGTAGCATAAACTCTCTAATTATAATCCTCGAGTCAGCGCCGTCTCGTTGATGATCCTTATCAGTACACTAAAAAGTAACACAATAGAGCTGGTCGAAGTGAAAAGTGCTCGGTCGGTGCAGGAGGTTTCTATCAAGTGAAAGTATTTTCGCCTCTCACTTCTAGGCCCGGTAGGACTAAAGGTCCCCATCCCCAAAGCGCATTCTTTACTAACCTATTATGATAGCGTCGGTCTACAAAAGTCGGCCAAGCCTGTAATAGCCACCGCGGTATTCCACCTGCGACTCCAGGACTAAATTTTGAATATTTTCAGTAAAATCGTATTTTTGTAAATGAGGCCCTTCCTCCAAAATTAGGCCCCATTCAAACTTTGAAGTAAGCAGTCGCTTACCGCGATTACCTCTGGCGGCGCCACTGGTAACGAGGCAGTTCTTATCCTACACGTGACGATCGACATAATGTCCAAATAAACTTTAATTAAAACAATACCCGAGTGTGTCTTCATTCACAAACACAACATGGTGTCAGAAGTGGGGTCTCCAGAATTATCCATGCCTCAGTAAACATAGGCCGTCTCAGATCAACTTTATCATCCAGCATGGCCAACTCGCCGCCACTGAATCAGTCTGCCATTTTTCACATTACGCCACCACCGCCGTTGAACTTTTCAAGTCCTCATGATTGGCCGAAATGGATCCAACGCTTCGAGCGCATCCGCACTGCGTCAGGCCTTCACTCCAAACCAGAAGTCGAGCAAGTTAACACGTTGGTCTACCTGATGGGGGACGCCGCTGACGATATTTTTACCTCGTTTGCATTAATAGGTGCAGAGCAGAAGGTATATCAAACTGTTGTCTCCAAATTTGAAAGTCACTTCATTGTCCGACGATATGTCATATATGAGCGCACAAGATTTAACTTACGGTTCCAAGAAGAAGGTGAATCTGTAGAGGAATTCATCACGGCCTGCCGTCTTCAGGCCGACAGATGCGAATACGGAACGTTACGGGATGACTTACTTCGCGACAAGATAATCATGGGGATCCAAGATAAGGCACAATCGGAAAAACTACAATTTGAAGATGCCACGACACTTACATTAGAGAAAACCATGACCATCGTCCGGCAAGCAGAAGAAATACGAAGGCAGCGTAAAACACTCCACAGACCTGCCGTGGACGCAACAGCAGAATTAAACAAAGTATCGGCATATCGAAGACCATAATCAGCAAGCCAGTCAAATTTTACTTCGACCGACCAAGGGGCCAGATACGGCCACAGACACACTAGAATTCCATGCCGATATTGTGGACACGTTGAACAGCACGGAAGAGAAAAATGTCCAGCGTCTAGTGTTTCCTGTCGCAAATGCGGCAAGATGGGTCACTTCGCCAGAGTTTGCCTATCCGCCGGCCACAATAGAGAAATCACCACCGAACCAACTCGACAGTACGAACCGTCGGAATCCCAGACACTGGTTGGATCCGTGACGACCAGACCTCACCAATATATCGATGATGCATTCCTGGGTGAAGTCTCGACGACAGTACTAGGCGAGAAATGGATGGAATGCGTATCAGTCAATGGAGCGCTCATTAAATTCAAGATAGACACGGGGGCAGACGTCTGCGCGATCCCAGAAAGAATGTATAATGATCTGCTACTCGGCCAAAAGTTGCTCAAGCCAGATAGACAGCTTTTTGGGCCTGGACGGACCCAATTGAATTGCATCGAAATGATACGGGCCGCCTTTGCGTGGAAAAACGTCATACACCACGACCACCTCTACATTGTCAAGGGACTGCAAGTTCCGTTGTTGAGTCTTCAGGCCAGCCAAGGTCTCCGCTTAATTCAACGAACGGATTACGCTGAAGTCGCAACAGTAGATAGCCTCCAACCTCTGATAGAGTTTCCCATGCTTTTCCAAGGACTAGGATGCATTCCGCAAGTCTATCGGATCAAACTCATGAAGGAGGCCGTACCACATGCTATATCCACGCCACGACGCATACCGATTCCGTTGATGAAGAAGGTGAAGCACGAACTGGACAAGATGTTACAGCAAGGCGTAATTCAAAATGTCGAAGAACCTACTGATTGGTGTTCACCAATGGTCGTCGTCCTAAAGCCTGACGACAATGTCCGCATCTGCGTCAATTTAACGAAACTAAACAATTACATTGAACGGGAAAGATACCAAATTCCGGCAGTAGACCACACTTTGGGAAGATTGGCTGATGCCATAGTATTTAGCAAACTGGATTGCAACTCGGGTTACTGGCAAGTGCCTCTTCATGCGGATTCCCAGAAACTTACAACGTTCATCACACCGTTTGGGAGGTTCTGTTTCACTTGTCTCCCCTTCGGGCTAAGTTCTGCGTCAGAACACTACCAGCGAAGAATTAATGAATACATCGAAGGAATTGAAAAAGCTCTCAGCCACCAAGACGATATACTAGTGCACGGGAAGACTGTAGAGGAGGATGATGAAAATTTGAGAAGGGTTCTCCAACGGTTAAGCGAAAATAAAGTCACGCTGAATGTAAAGAAATGCCAGTTTCGGGTCCCAGAAGTCACATTCCTAGGCCACGTCATCAATGCGTCGGTCATCAAGCCTGACGAAGAGAAGATCCGGGCCATAGTCGACATGTCAACTCCGACAAACGTTTCGGAAGTTCGCCGACTCTTAGGAATGGTAAACTACGTTGGAAAATTCGTTCCCAACATGGCTCACCATCTACAGCCGTTGAACAGTTTGCTTAGCAAGAAGAATGGATGGACATGGGACCTGTCCAAGAGAAAGCCGTAGATTATCTGAAATCAACGCTGACGAGTAAACCTGTATTAGGCTTATACGATCCAAATATACCAACTACTGTGTCGGCCGACGCCTCAGCTTAAGGGATCGGCGCTGTTCTTCTTCAGACACCCAAGACGATTGCATACGCCTCGGCTAACTTGTCATCGACGGAGCAACGATACGCTCAAATTGAAAAAGAAGCACTAGCGCTCGCATGGGCGTGCAACCGATTCCGCGACTACATCCTGGGCATCACCATCGTATTATAGACAGATCATCAGCCACTGTGCGCCATCCTGCAGACAAAACAGTTAGATGACCTATCACCAAGACTACAGCGGCGTCGCTTGAGGCTGATGCGTTACTCATACACAGTTCGACACATACCAGGGAAGCTATTGATCGAAGCAGAAACTCTTTCAAGAAGTCCGTTGCATGACACAACAGAAGTCGAACTCCAACAAGAAATAGAGGCTCACGTTCACCTCCTCATGAAAAGCATACCTGCATCAGATCCCAGACTTGCTGTGATCCTGTAAGACCAACAAACCGACGCAGCATGCATATCCCTCAAACAGTATTGCGCGACCGGATGGCCAGAAAAAAACGCGTCATGGCCTCTGTGCGGAGTTTTATGCGTTCCGCAACGACATTTCAATCCAAGATGGCATTCAAATGAAAGGAAGTCGACTCATTATACCACCAATACGACGCCAGGAAATACTGACTAGACTTCATGAAGACCACTTGGGAATAGTCAAATGCCGCGCAAGAGCCAAGGTGTCCGTATGGTGGCCAGGTCTGTCACGAGACCTCGAACAGAAGATACAACGATGTGAAACATGCATAAAACCAGCGACAAATCGACACCAGCCCATGATGCCATCGGAAATCCCTGATAGACCGTGGCAAGTTGTGGCCTTAGATCTTTTCCACAACGACGGACTGTGGTACCTGTTAGTCGTTGACTACTTTTCTCGATTCCCAGAGGTATCGCAGATCAAGGATCAGACTACCGGAACAATCATTAAAATGCTAAAGATAATCTTCGCCAGATTTGGGATTCCCGAGGTTATCCGAAGTGATAATGAACCCCAGTTCAATTTTACAAAGACCCGAGAGTTCGCCAATTTTGCAAAGACGTACAGTTTCCAGAGCATTACCAGCAGTCCCCGATACCCACAAAGCAACGGCTTCATCGAGATTTCGGTCAAAACAATCAAGCCAGGTTGAAGAAATATGACGACATACATCTGGGACTCTTGGCCTACAGGTCGACGCCACTGAGTAACGGCTTCAGCCCTGCAGAACTCCTGATGAACAGACGCCTCCGAACGACCATTCGCACAAACCCAACCTTACTCAAGTAAGCAGTTCCTTCAAGGACCATGATACGACAACGACATGAAGCCGAACAGGAAATACAAAAGCGCAATTACGACCGTCGTCATGGAGTGAGGAGACTACCAGATATCAACATAAAAGACAGAGTCTGGATCATTGACTTAAGGAGATAAGATGTAGTCAAAGAAAAAGCCAGAGAGCCTCGTTCTTATGTCATTGAAACCTCTAAAGGAGACATCCGCAGAAACCGGCTCCATCTTGTAAAAATGCCGAACACAATGCTTCAGACATCAGAGAACATAACTTTTGACAATTCGCCATCGATATCCTCACCACCAACACCAACCATCCCGGCAGTTCCGGACATAGAACTGAACAACCCGACTGATGCGAACACGGCACCAACAGCAACAACCAGCTCCAGCGTTCCGAATCATGACATAATAGGCCAGGAACTAACCAGCCTGACAGATGCGAACAAGGCACTAACAGCAACGATCAGCTCCAGCGTTCCGAATCATGACATAATCAGCCAGCAAATAGAGTCGCCGAGCACTTCGAAGAGTCACATCAGTTCAGACTGCGAGACAAGTATGGAAGTACGAGTCCCAACTGTCAATCATGGAAGAGACTCAAAAACGCGAGATCCAAACGCAGCCGTAACAGACAAAAGATCACTAATAAGAACTAGATCCGGAAGAAACATAAAACCGCAGTTTAGGATGAACTTATGAAAACGAACGTAGAAGGGAGAGAATGAAGGATGTTGTAAAAACATATCACACCCTGTATATTATTAATATTAGAACTAGTGTAACACCCTGTATATATTCTATTGTTTTTTATACTACAAAGATAATGTATGTCACATGATATTTAGTCTACTGATATGAGTATAAAAGACCCATCGTTAATATAAAACGAGGCAGTTCTTATCCTACACGTGACGATCGACATTATGTCCAAATAAACTTTAATTAAAACTATACCCGAGTGTGTCTTCATTCCCAAACACAACAATACAAGACTAGCCTTTTCTGAGCATGAGATACATGTGGTTAAAATGAAACAACTCGTTGTCAGAAGTGTGGTTCGAACTCACGTCCTGATACGTGGATCATAGCTTAAAACTGACGCCTTAGACCACTCGGCCATCCTAACACAATCGTTTTCCTTGAAAATGAAGCAATAGTACAACCCCGAAATAGCTCTCAGAGTTCTACGCTCCATAAACCCACTCCTTAGTTGCCATACTAGAGAACCCTATCCTGAGTATGAGATATAAGTTATTAAAATGTAACAGTTCGTTGTCAAAAGTTGGGTTCGAACCCACGTCCTCATACGAGTATCAGAGATTAAATCTGACGCCTAAGCCCACTCGGCCATCCTGACACGCTATTAAACGTTTTCCTTGAAAATGAAGCTATAGTACAACCCCGAAATACCTCTCAGAGTTCTATGCTCCGTAAAGCCACTCCCTAGTTGCCATACTAGAGAAGCCTTTCCTGAGTATGAGATATATGTTATTAAAATGTAACAGTTCGTTGTCGGAAGTGGGCTTCGAAATCACGCCCTCATACGAGGATCAGAGCTTAAATCTGACGCATTAGACCACTAGGCCATCCTGACACGCTTTTAAACGCTTTCCTTGAAAGGAAGCTATAGTACAACCCCGAAATACCTCTAAGAGTTCTATGCTCATACTAGGATCAGAGGTTAAATCTGACGCCTTAGACCGCTCGGCCATCCTCACACGCTTTTATACGTTTTCCTTGAAAATGAAGCTATAGTAAAACCCCGAAATACCTCTCGGAATTCTATGCTCCATAAAGCTACTCACTTTTTGCCGTACTAGAGAAGCCTTTCCTGAGCATGAGATACATGTTATTAAAATACAAGTTGGGAAAACCAAAATATTACCTCTCCGAGTCAAGAGGTCTACTACTACAAAGTTATTTACCTAGATATGGAATTATTTCTCTTTTTTGAAGTAAACATTTACGAAATATTGAAGCAGTATTCCAAGCATAGCGAATATAAAGTTAAGCAGACGACATTTTGCATAAAATAAGGATAAATCTTGGACACATGGAAATCAGTTAATGGCAAAAAGAACAGGAAATGAAGTCTACGCTTCAGCTGTTTACCCTATATTCTGATAGCTACATTCACAACTGGTTAGCAGTGTAAACACTATCGTCTCGTCTCACCTCAACAATATTATATAAAAAAGACTTGGTTTGCCCAAGCCTTAAAAACAAAAGGATAAGAGTTTTTCCAGTTGTCTGAAGCGCGGATATTTTTTCTATTGAATTTTAAAGACAATCCGTATTTTACTACTCTTTAGAATTTAATTCAATCACCTGATTTTACTGCTAATGGACTAGTTTCCTAAAAATTAATTGGAATAAAAAAATTACTTATCTCAGATTTTTCAACAACAATTCCATTTTCCTGAAACATTTTATCATGAATTTTCTTTTCTTTTCAATGGAGAACGTACTTTAATTTTCAAATAATATTCTCATTAATTATGTATTATATGCGGTCTTTTCGAATACAAAAGGGGGCTGTTATCACCTTTCTTATATTTGATAAAGAGGTTCGTTTCTTCTTTAAGCACAGTCACAATTATTGAACTGTGTATATCAGTACTTGTGAGGAAGATTTTAGAAGTGTTGGTTGAGTTTACACGATATCCCTCAAAATAATAAATGCATGATTAAATGTTTCAGGAAAATGGAATTGTTGTTGAAAAATCTGAGATAAGTAATTATTTTATTTCAATTAATTTTTAGGAAACTAGTCCATTAGCAGTAAAATCAGGTGATTGAATTAAATTCTAAAGAGTAGTAAAATACGGATTGTCTTTAAAATTCAATAGAAAAAATATCCGCGCTTCAGACAACTGGAAAAACTCTTATCCTTTTGTTTTTAAGGCTTGGGCAAACCAAGTCTTTTTTATATAATATCTGTTCCTTCAGCCTTAATTTGTATTAATCTATTATAAAAATAATACTATGCTTGTCAAACGTCATTAATTCGATGTTCCAGTTGGCTCACTCCAAGTGCCTCTCATTATTTTATGGGAAAGATTAAAATTTTAAATCATTTGGCAGGGAAGTGGTAAATTAATTAACCATTGGTAGAAGTGTGGTAAATTAATTCACCATAGATAGGCGGGTGGTAACTTATTTCACACAAAAAGGCGGTTGGTGACTCAATTAAGTTTAGTTCACCTTTTTGTATAGGTTTAAAAAAACGTTATTTCTAAACCACGCGCCAGCACGCGCCTATTTCATTGAAAGTTTGTTATTTAAGAATTTTCCCTTTTATATACTAAGATTCTTCATCAAAAATAGACAACGCGGTTTCCAAGACTCGAACCTGCAATGTTTTGCCTCGAATGCAAACGCGTTATCCATTACGCCACAAGCCCGTATTTCGTGACAAAAAAATTATCCAAACATTGTATTTATAGGATTATATCATTTATGTTGAATAAAACATCTGTAAAAATAAACACCGAGCTTGCCAGGACTCGAACCTGCAATCTTCTGCTCCATACGCAGACGCGTTATCCTATGCGCCACAAACCCGACGAAGGCTGAATAAAATGCTATGCAAACAGTGTAATATATGTAACGGTTTTACCATGATTTTTAAATTAATTAAAATAAAATACTTAGAATTAATTGTTCTTAATCAAACTTCAGAAGTTCAACATTCAATAGTTGCTTGATAATTCAAAAGTGTTCCGAACCTTAACTTCGAAGTAGTTTCTGAGTTATTCGATGGAGTGGACCACCAAAAATCCCATGCTTTTTCTATGGGACGCTAAGCCTAAAATCTGTGAATTATTTCTTTAACATTACGGGAGGGTGTGGGTTCTTATCTAGAAGGGCCTACCGGCCCTCTAGAATTCTTAGTTTGCCAACATGAGTGTTAACGTTAAATAATACCAAAGCTAAATTGTAGCTAGACGCACTGATAGTCAATGCGCACCATTAAGAGAATAAAAACTCTGTAGCTTAGCCCTACTAATCTAATTGCCACCATGATCTTTTCTTCTATTATAAAATCTTAACCTGATTATTTAAGAGTGTATTTAACTTTCGGCTCACTCTGAACCGTTGATGTCTCTTCATTTCAGACACGAAAATCAAAACCCAAAGTTTACTTCACCTCAGGCCTCAATTATTTGCTCTATATTTCACTAAGCTTATTGCAAGTAATACTAGATATACCCGCCGGAGTCTAGATCTTAGCTTTCTTCATGAAATTTTTGAACCAAGGATTATTCTATATACAGATGTAGTATAGCTTAAGTAATATATAAACAGCCATTTCAAATAATAATATTAAAAAAAATCTTTGGAATATCAAAATGAAACAAAGCTTTAAAGCTACAAAAGCACTAAATTCATCATAATTATGAAAAATATTTCAACATATTCACTTTATATTAAGGATAAAGGGAATATTATGGTTCTGTAGGATTTCTTTACACATCAAAACAAAACTAACTTCTAACGCAGCGCACTGCGGCACTAGTGTAATAACGGACGGACACACACAGACAATAACATAGACTGCTTTTTAACTCTTTCCGTATTAATTTTGAATTGAGAAACAAGATTATCTTAAATATTAAAATAAATATAATTAATATTTAATATTTTCTTCGTTAGTTATTCGCCTTATTGAACGTTACATCGTTTTAAAAAAGAACAATTAAACATTCTTGAGAGACTTGACTAATATTGGCGTTTGAAATGAAGCATACGCCGGTTGCTTCGCCTTACTAATATAGGTAGTATATAAGGGTTTCGAATCGCAGCTTTGGATAAGAACAGCGCAATTGCGTGAACCTTTGGTGGAAGCCCCACCTTAGGGAGGCCGGACGTTTCTCGTAACCCTGGCCGATCGCCGCGTATGTCTTAACCTTAAGGATGATGATGGAGTAGAAGCCAGGTGTGCAGACTGGTGTCCATGTGGAATGGACAAAAACAATGACCAGAAGATGGTGGTGTGTAGAAACCAGTGTGTACAGGCTGGTTTCCATGTGGGATGGACAAAGACTAGAAGATGGTGGGGATTAGAAGCCAGTGTTTACAGACTGGTGTTCCATGTGTGATGAACAAAGACCAGAAGATGGTGGTGTGTAGAAGCCAGTGTGTACAGACTGGTGTCCATATGGGATGGACAAAGAGCAGATGAAGGTGGATTATAGACGTCAGTAAGATGGACAAATGGCCTGAGGATAGTGGTGTTGTTAGATAGGCAATGGATATTAGCCATTGTAAGTGGAATACAATTTTCCATATTTCCGGGAACTGTAAATGCTGTCCGGAATTTGGGAAAACGTTTGCTCCGATTTGAAAACTGCGAACGCGGTCCTTTGGGGTGTAAGTCAATAACAACAGACAGACACACAGACACACACACACAGACTGACACGTCGAAATTAGAACCTCTCCGTGACATACGTCACTCGGAGAGGTAAAAACCAATCGTTGTCAGAAGTGGGCTCGAACGCACGTCCTCATACAAAGATCCGAGCTTAAATCTGACGCCTTAGACCGCTCGGCCATCCTGACACGTTTTTAACCGTTTTCCTTGAAAATGAAGCTATAGTAAAACCAGAAGTAATATAATAAACCTCCCTACGGGAGGGAAGTATACAAGACGCCATAGGCATAACGTTAAAACTCGCGAGACATCCTCGAACCGCCAAATACCATATTCAGACACTATTGCTCATGGACAAGGTACGGTAGTCCTTCGGTATGGTCGTTGGAAAAGGAAAGAGGAAAAAGCGCTTCTAACTAGTGCAGTCTGCTTAGCCGTCTGTCGTAAGAAACCGATGATTCCTGATTTTACTAATAAATATTCACATACGGTTATTTCGAAACGAAAATCTAGTTTGTTGTGTAGCCAAGAAGATGAAAATGATGAATACAAGAATAAAATGTCGAGATAGATAATAACACCATTTGAAAATCTATCTATGTATAGTGTAAGTCATAAACCTTGGCAAGGTAAGGGTTTAATTCAAATTTTATGCAAAGACCTATGAAAATCAAATAATCTAGTCATGAAAATCAAATAATCTAGTCACTGCCTGTCTATTAATGATTGATTATCATCAAAATCTAAATACTACACGAATTATTTCATTGGAAAAGTTTAAAATTACAATGAGTTTGTGAAATTGACAAACTTAAGCAGCCGACGCAATCGCGAGATCAGAGAATGTATTCCTACGCTCTACGCGGCCCAGCCCTATTTTTTAAACTTTGTTTACGGCCGTATAAGTGCGCGAGGACATTCGCGGTACGAGGAGGTATCGGGAAAAAATCGCCTTTGTACACTTTCCTCCCGTAGGGAGGTTTCTTATATTACTTTTGGTAAAACCCCGAAATACCTCTCGGAATTCTATGCTCCACAAAGGCACTCACTTGTTGCCAGACTACAGTAGCCTTTTCTAAGCATGAGATACATGTTATTAAAATGAAACAATTCGTTGTCAGAACTGTGGTTCGAACCCACGTCCTCATACGTGGGTCAGAGCTTAAATCTGACGCCTTAGACCACTCGGCCATCCTAACACGCTCTAAAATGTTTTCCTTGAAAATGAAGCTATAGGACAATCCCGAAATACCTCACAGAGTTCTTTGCTCCATAAACCCATTCCTTAGTTGTCATACTAGAGAAGCCTATCCTGAGTATGAGATATATGTTATTAAAATGTAACAATTCGTTGTCAGAAGTGGGGTTCGAACCCACGCCCTCATACGAGGATCAGAGCTTAAATCTGACGCCTTAGACCGCTCGGCCATCCTGACACGCTTTTAAATGTTTTCCTTGAAAGTGAAGCTATATATAGTACAACCCCGAAATAACTTTCAGAGTTCTACGCTCCATAAAGCCACTCCCTAGTTGCCACACAGAGAATCCTTTCCTGAGTATGAGATATTTGTTATTAAGATGAAACAATCCGTTGTCAGAAGTGGGGTTCGAAATCACGCCCTCATATGAGGATCATGCTTAAATCTAACGACTCAGACCGCTCGGCCATCCTGACACTCTTTTAAACGTTTTCCTTGAAAATGAAGCTATAGTACAACCCCGAAAGATCTCTCAGAGTTCTATGCTACATAAAGCCACTCCCTGGTTGCCATACTAGAGAAGCCTTTCTTGAGTATGAGATATATATTATTAAAATATAACAGTTCGTTGTCGGAAGTTGGGTTCGTACCCACGTCCTCATACGTGGATCAGAGCTTAAATATGACGCCATAGACCACTCGGCCATCCTGACACGCTCTAAATTGTTTTCCTTGAAAATGAAGCTATAGTACAACCCCGAAATAACTCTCAGAGTTCTATGCTCCATAAAGCCACTCCCTAGTTGCCACACAGAAAACCCTTTCCTGAGTTTGAGATATATGTTATTAAAATGAAACAATTCGTTGAAAGAAGAGGAGTTAGAACTCACGCCTTCACACGAGGATCAGAGCTTAAATCTGACGAGTCAGACCGCTCGGCCATCCTGACACTCTTTAAATTTTTTTCCTTGAAAAAGAAGCTATAATAAAACCCAGAAATACATCTCGGAATTCTATGCTCCATAAAGCCACTCACTTGTTGCCATACTGGAGTAGCCTTTTCTGAGCATGAGATACATGTCATTAAAATGGAACCACTCGTTGTCAGAAGTGTGGTTCGAACCCACGTCCTCATACGTGGATCATAGCTTAAAACTGACGCCTTATACCACTCGGCCATCCTAACACAATCCAAAACGTTTTCCTTGAAAATGAAGCAATTGTACAACCCCGAAATTTTGAATATCTGTACTGTACTTCAGGCAATTAATTTTTTACACTCATCTTTTACACTTTCCCGTCTTTGTTAACAAGGACATTTTTTATTAATAATGTTTGGCTTCATCTCTTTTAATTTTGCCTTTCATTATTTTTTATCTGATTAGCTCTGATTAAAATCTATTAGATGCTCACTGAGAACAAGTGCTTTGCCCCTTATTTTATAGCATTGATGCCTAAGCGAACACCAAATGCTCATATATAAAAACAACAAGTTGGGAAAGCCAAAATATTACCTCTCCGAGTGGAGATGACTATCACTACCCCTTAAACAACCTAAATATATGCATCTATCGCTTTTTTTAATTCTTTGCAAGTGCAGGAATTCAATTTTAAAATAGTCAATTGTTCAAGCCTTTTCAATATCTCTCAATTGCTGGGGAAACTCTACTCTCTTGCTATACCTCAACCGTATTCTTAGTCTACCAGTATGATTTGTAACATTTGTCCATATCAAAGCTGAATCATACATCGCCACACAAAAAGCAAATGTCCCCAAAACATGGAAGCCACAACCCAATCACACATAAGCTAGGCTCGTACTAGTTCATCGCTTTCGATGATTTCACTAATATTAGCATTAACATTTTGTACACTATTGGGTTCCTTATTAATAGATATGCCTACGCCTACACTACTTTCAATAGAACATTTATTTAATGCATTATCTTTCGTACGATCATGGCCAACTGGCCTCGTGGTAGGACCAACATTTTGCGTGCTAGAACCTGTTCCAGAAACAGCCTTTTTTCCGCGGCTAACGCTCTTCTCCTTTCATTTTCTCGTTTCCTAAATTCAGGATCTGACCTTTTTGCCCTCATTCTTTCCCTTGTCTTTCGTTTTCTGATTTCCTCTTTACTTAAATTATTATCTTCCTCCATTTACTTATTAATCAGTTAAATACTCACAAAGGTTAGCAAAATCAATCTCCTTAAATACTCACACAGGTTGGCAAAATCAATCTCCTTCAGTAATACGTAAGGCTTAATTATATTATTTGCCGAACAAAATTAATCGAGCAAATTTAACACTTAACTTTTTCCTTCGAAATTCTATCAAAGAATGAATCAACTATTTAAAAAAAGGTTTTTTTCGCGAATAGGGCGCTATCATACCAACAGCAATTCCGTCATATTTAAAAAATATACATTGCCAACACTTTTTTCAAATAAAGAATGATAAAAGTGCGTAAAAAAAGGTCTTTCACAAATAGGCCTAGGGGGCGTATAAACTAAACAGCAACAACGCTCTACAGCTACACTAATCTTACACAAACAAGGAGTACTATAAACCCGCTACTGGAAGCGGTATTTTTATTCAAACGTAAAACAATTTCGCTTAAGCTTAACATCTCTAGACATCGGTAAAAATGTCTCTATCACTCCTAGACATTTTAACTCAAATTCATCTGATTATGTTTTAACAAGGTTAAATCTAACTGGGAGTAAGATGAAAGGAGTAGAAGCTTATCTGTCTAAGGAAATATGAAATTTTATCTTAACAGTTCGTTAAATCATAAGTTTATAACGAAAAAACGCGGAAGGGGAAAACGAGCAGACAACTGCGATTTTTGGGGGTAGAAGGTTAAGAGCGCCATCTGTCGTCCGTGCCAAAGTTGAACTTCCACTCGAAACGCAATGAGAAAGTGGATAAAATAATGCCATCAGCTATTTAACTGCGTCGATATATTTAACGACTTGACCCATGACATGCCCATAACACTGGCTTCTATGAATCCTATTTATTCTTGGATGCTAGGAAACTTGGTAGACGTAACAGTCTGTACCAAGTACCCAAGCATCCTTCAATAAACGCCTGGCAACATTGTGGTACGCATGGTACAACTAAAAAATAGGATGTGTATCTATCTTTCCAGTCACTCCAAGTCGTTAAGCCCTCATTACAGAGGATTTGAAACACTATCGTAATTCCAAGTGTCTCGAATCTCTAAGTTCCTGTCCATTATGAACAGTGCTGAGAGAATGATACATCAGAAAGAGCCATTCAAATCGAATTGCCGAAAATATTATCCATATTTTCATTTCATATAACAGAGAGAGGGGAGCTTCCCATTTTGGTTGTTGTTCTCAAAAATATATCGCAATGCACGGGCCTAGATAGATACAGGGGGCAATGTAGGAAATATAACGCAATGCACGGGCCTAAAAAGATATAAGAGACAATGTACGAAATATAACGCAAAGCACGGGCCTTGATAGATATAGGAGGCAATGATTTAACGACTTCGGTACTTGGGTTTATCTTTAATATTTAAATAAATATAATTATTTTTAATTATTTTAATCGCCAGTAAATAACTTTAAAAATAGTTAAATCGTTTAAAATAAAGTTGTTCCTATTATCTTTCGAAACTTTGCTAATATTGACGTTTAAAGTGAAGGGTACCCCTCTTGCCCGCTTTTTTCAAATTTTGGGGTATATATACGTTTCGATTCCATTACAATAATAGATAAAAACGCATTCGCGTGAACCTTTGGTGGAAGCCCTGCCATTGGGAGGCTAGACGTTTCTCGTAACCCTAGCCGATCGCCGCGTATATCTTAAAACCAAATAATAGATAAAAACGCATTTGCGTGAACCGATGGTGGAAGCCCTGCCATTGGGAGGCTAGACGTTTCTCGTAACCCTAGCCGATCGCCGCGTATATCTTGAAACCAAACGATGACGGAGGAAAAGAAGCCAGAATGTACTGACTGGCGTCCATGTGGAATGGACAAAAAAGACCTGAAGATGGTGGTGCATTGAAGCTGGTGTCAATGTGGAATTGACGAAGAACAGAAGATGGTGGTGCATAGAAGCTGGTGGCAATGTGGAATTGACGAAGAACAGAAGTTGGTGGTGCTTGGAAGCAAGCACGTACAGACTAGTGTCCATGTGGGATGGACAAAGACTAGCAGATTGTGGTCCTTAGAAGCCAGTTAGTAAAGACTGGTGTTGGTAGATGAATGACCAAATTTCCGTGAACCGCGAACGCGTTCCGGAAATCGGGTATTTGTTTGCTCCGATTTGTAAACTGCGAACGCGGTCACGTGGGGTCTGACAGACAGACAGACACACACACACACACACACAGACACATAGACAGACAGACAGACACGGCCGGTGTAATACCTCTCCGTGACATACGTCACTCGGAGAGGTAAAAAGTACACTTCATTGAAGCTTGCTCGAGCCGTGTAATATAATACAAGTTGGGAAACCAAAATAAACCTCTCCGAGTCGAGACGAATTTACTTTCCAAACACAGGTCCACCATGGACGAACTAATACTGAAGGACGGATGGCAGATGGAGAAAGTTGAAAAATACTTGTTGATTCGCCTTCTAGCGGCAGATAGTAGCAAACCGGATAGTGGGGGAATCAACGTTCTAACGAGGGAAGCAGCTAACGTCTTATTTTGTCTAGATGGCGCTTGCGTTTTCCGGGATTTGACTCCGCATTTTCATAACCCCCTCCATTTTGGAGCTGTAAGCTTTAGATTGGTTGTTTTGTCGCTTAGTAATGGGGGCAGTAATGGGCTGCCATTGGTTTTTCAGTATTACTTCGTCCATGGGTCCACCAGCCAATGAGAAACCCGGAAATACGTAGCTCAAATTGGCGGGATATTGCGAAGACCATTTGTTAAGGATTAATCGTTTAACATTTCCCTGTGTATTCTCATAAGTCTAATGAGGACCTAATATCTATCACTTAAGTGTGTATTTAACTTTCGGCTCACTCTGAACCGTTAACACCTCTTGTACGAGGACACGAAACAAGTTCAATTCTAGTTTAATTCTAGGGTATCTTGTTTCATAGGCTCAATCGCTTCAACACTTACAGAGAGACGAAGTATTGAAATCCTTAATATGTAATGAAATCAAAAGTTGCGTTTACACTATATATAAAAGTAGTAAAGCTGAATTAAAAAGTAAACACCAAATTTGAAATGTTAATATCAAAAGATGTTCTTGGAATATTGAGATGAAACAGAGCTTTATAGCTACACAACTACTAAAAGAATCGTAATGCCGAAAATTATTTGAAATATTTCCATTTAATATTCTGCAAAAAGGAAATGTTATCGTTTTGTAAGAGATCTTATCATCCTACTCGCTTTATATTAACTTTGAAATGCGTGTAGTGTTTCGATTCAGATGCAATCTTCATTACTCGTTCTATATAAACTCTCACTTGTGTCACTTCAAAGAAATAAGTTTATCTTAAATAATTAATTAAATATAAATGATATTAATTATTTTAATAGCCCCTTCCAAAAAGTTTGACTGCCTTGTGCATCTTGTTGTTTAAGTTCTTCGCGCATGCGCACTTGGAGCTAAAAACCGTCATATCTAGGTTGTGAACTAGGCTATGCGGGGAAACTACTTCCTGTTTGTAGGAAGAACTGAACTGACTCAGACTAAGAACATTTTTTCGAAACTTTTTGGAAGGGGCTATTGCCAGTAAATAACTTTAAAAATAGTTAAATCGTTTAAAATAAAGTTGTTCCTATTATCTTTCGAAACTTTCCTAATATTGACGTTTAAAGTGAAGGGTACCCCTCTTGCCCGCTTTCTTCAAATTTTGGGGTATATATACGATTCGTTTCCATTATAATCTATATCTATATAAATCAAAGTCCTGACTGACTGACTGACTGACAGACTGACTGATAATCAACGCCCAGCCCAAACCGCTTGCCCTAGAAGGCTGAAAATTTGCAGGAACGTTACTCATAAGTAGTAGGCGCGTACTAAGAAAGATTTTTTCAATCCGCCGCCATCTTAAAAAATGGCGCCCAGAAATGTAAAAAATATTCTATATGCAATTACGCGCGTTTCAACCGATTTCACAAATATTTAGTACACTGGTTTGCTTTAACCTTAAGACGGGCTGAATGGTCTTTCGGGTTTGAGTTTTCGCCATCTTTTAAAATGGCGCCCAGAAATGTAAGAAAATATTCTCTATGCAATAAAGTCCGCGCGTTTCAACCGATTTCACAAATATTTAGTACAATGGTTTCCTTTAACCTATAGACGGGCTGAATGGTATTTTGGGTTCGATTTGTTGCCATCTTTTTAAATGGCGGCCAAAAACTTAAAAACCCTTCTTTCTGGAATAATGTAAGCGTGAAAATAATAAAAAATATCCCGACGGGCTGACAGACTGAGCCGAGTGCCTTCGCTCCTAGGGTGCTACAAAAATATTAGTCATCAGTAAAATCTACACATTCTTTATATCATTTTAGATGGAAGTTCTTATTAAACGCGAGCGACGCCGCGGGTAACGGCTAGTAATAGATAAAAACGCATTCGCGTGAACCGATGGTGGAAGCACTGCCATTGGGAGGCTAGACATTTCTCGTAACCCTAGCCGATCGCCGCGTATATCTTAAAACCAAACGATAACGATGGAGAAGAAGCCGGAGTTGACAAAGACCTGAAGATGGTGGTGCATAGAAGCTGGTGTCAATGTGGGATTGACGAAGAACAGAAGACGGTGGTGCTTACGAGCCAGCAACTACAGGCTAGTGTCCATGTGGGATGGACAAAGACTAGCAGACAGTGGCGCCGCTAGAAACTTTTGCGGGGTAAGCGGTATTTTGTGAATGGGCCCCCTACCCAGCCGTGATCCATGCGTGGTGAAAACGGTGGTAAATCTAAGGTACACCGCGGTGCCTGGGCGCTGCTTTCTCGCGCACAGTTGACGTAAGGGAAGAGAGAGATAAAGCGAGGAGGTCAATCCCCCATGCGTAAATGATGTGCGTCCTAAAACTAAACGTAACAAAAATAGTTTTTACTACCCCCCTATTTTTCGGCGGATTTTATAAAGCGCGTTTCTATCTCCCTCTTTCTCTGTAGTATTGTTGTATTTACTATTTCGAAATAAGAAGTAACAGTAGAGAGTTTAAGTTGTAATACGTGTAATCTTCTAAAGTGCATTGGAGAAATGCACTGTAGTAGCCTACAAGTAGTGTAGCATAAACTCTCTAATTATAATCCTCGAGTCAGCGCCGTCCCGTTGATGATCCTTATCAGTACACTAAAAAGTAACACAATAGAGCTGGTCGAAGTGAAAAGTGCTCGGTCGGTGCAGGAGGTTTCTATCAAGTGAAAGTATTTTCGCCTCTCACTTCTAGGCCCGGTAGGACTAAAGGTCCCCATCCCCAAAGCGCATTCTTTACTAACCTATTATGATAGCGTCGGTCTACAAAAGTCGGCCAAGCCTGTAATAGCCACCGCGGTATTCCACCTGCGACTCCAGGACTAAATTTTGAATATTTTCAGTAAAATCGTATTTTTGTAAATGAGGCCCTTCCTCCAAAATTAGGCCCCATTCAAACTTTGAAGTAAGCAGTCGCTTACCGCGATTACCTCTGGCGGCGCCACTGCTAGCAGATTGTGGTCCGTAGAAGCCAGTTAGTAAAGACTGGTGTTGGTAGATGAATGGCCAAATTTCCGTGAACCGCGAACGTGTTCCGGAAATCGGGTATTTGTTTGCTCCGATTTGTAAACTGCGAACGCGGTCACGAGGGGTCTGACAGACAGACACACAGACAGACAGACAGGCAGACAAGGCCGGTGTAATACCTCTCCGTGACATACGTCACTCGGAGAGGTAAAAACACCCTTTCAAAATGAGATAAATGCTAATAATGAAATGAGATGAGCGCTAATAATAAAATGATGTAAGATTGAAGAAATAGTTATGAGTTCAAAACTAAGGCTTCATGAGTGTTTAAATGAGATGAGTGAAAAATATCAGATGACATTGCAGGGGCTTAAAATGAGATGATATACAAAACTCGGGATAAACTCACCGAGAGATATATCTACTAGAAAAAAAAACTGAAAGGAGAGGAGGAGAGGAGAGCCAAACTAAGGCTCTGATTTGAGGGCTGGAATTGACCACACCTCACAAGGCGTCGCTTCACGAGATTTTATGACGTTTCACCATCGTCACTTCATGACAAGCTCATTTAATTTGTCTTAAAAACGAGGACTACTGTACCGTCATTGGTTTAGTGGTGTCTGCTAAATCGAACCTCTTACTTGCGTATCGAGTGGGCTACCTTACCCTGTGAGAATTCATCCAATCCCTTTAGGGGTAAGTAGTTTCATTTAGCAGACGCCACTAAACCAAAGGTGGTGCAGTATTCCTCGTTTTAAAGACAAAAAAGCCATTATTTTAAAGTATAATTTTATGAGTTGCAATCGGACCTAGATATTGCATCATTTCTGTCATTTGAAGGGGTGACTCCCATAATCCCCCTGGACATAATCCCCCCAAAAATTTCCCCCCGTCCAAATGCGCATAAGACAAAATCCCCCCATTTGCAGACAAAATCCCCCCAAACTGGAGACAAAATCCCCCGCTTACGGAACGAAATCCCCACCTTGGAGACGAACCCTTCAGGGGTCATTCCTATTTTAGAGGTCGTTTTCCACAGTGGAATTTTTTTTAGTAGGATAGTAGTAAAAATAGTAGTATTCCCCCTACGAGGAAAAGCGGAACCAATGATGGAGAAAATAGTATGAATTGCCGACTAGCCATAAATTTTCGCCTTTTCCAAAATATTGCTCACTAACCATAAATTTCCGCCTTTTCCAAAATATCGCTCACTAACCATAAATTTCCGCCTTTTCCAAAATATCGCTGACTAACCATAAATTTCCGCCTTTTCCAAAATATCGCTGACTAACTATAAATTTCCGCCTTTCCCAAAATATCGCTGACTAATTATAAATTTCCGCCTTTTCCAAAATATCGCTGACTAACCCTAAATTTCAGCCTTTTCCAAAATATCGCTGACTAACCATAAATTTCCCCCTTTTCCAAAATACTGCTGATAACCATAAATTTCCGCCTTTTCCAAAATATTGCCGACTAACCATAAATTTTCGCCTTTTCCAAAATATAGCTGACTAACCATAAATTTCCGCCTTTTCCAAAATATCGCTGACTAACCCTAAATTTCAGCCTTTTCCAAAATATCGCTGACTAACCATAAATTTCCCCCTTTTCCAAAATACTGCTGATAACCATAAATTTCCGCCTTTTCCAAAATATCGCTGACTAACCATAAATTTCCGCCTTTTCCAAAATATCGCTGACTAACTATAAATTTCCGCCTTTTCCAAAATATCGCTGACTAACCATAAATTTCCGTCTTTTCCAAAATATCGCTGACTAATTATAAATCTCCGCCTTTTCCAAAATATCGCTGACTAACCCTAAATTTCAGCCTTTTCCAAAATATCGCTGACTAACCATAAATTTCCCCCTTTTCCAAAATACTGCTGATAACCATAAATTTCCGCCTTTTCCAAAATATTGCCGACTAACCATAAAGTTTCGCCTTTTCCAAAATATAGCTGACTAACCATAAATTTCCGCCTTTTCCAAAATATCGCTGACTAACCCTAAATTTCAGCCTTTTCCAAAATATCGCTGACTAACCATAAATTTCCCCCTTTTCCAAAATACTGCTGATAACCATAAATTTCCGCCTTTTCCAAAATATTGCCGACTAACCATAAAGTTTCGCCTTTTCCAAAATATAGCTGACTAACCATAAATTTCCGCCTTTTCCAAAATGTCGCTGACTAACCCTAAATTTCCGCCTTTTCCAAAATATCGCTGACTAACCATAAATTCCCGCCTTTTCCAAAATATTGCTGACTAACCATAAAATGCCGCCTTTTCCAAAATATTGGAATTTTGGAAATAAGTTAAAACAAAATCAGTAGTTTACTTCTTTTGGTTTAGGAACATTGTTTCCAATACCTTTCACTCTTGTGAATTATACTTTTGCATTATTATTAAAGATAATCTTTGGATTTGGGCTTCCGTTTACCTTTACTTCTAAATGCCTATTATCTGGGGGATTTTCAATAAAATGATCCTTTCGGTAGGATTTTGTTGAACAGTTTTCCTTTTGGGGGATTTTGTCCTGGACGTTTTCTCTGGGGGGACTTTGTACAAACACGTCTAAAATCGGGGGGAAAAAGTCTTGGCAAATCCAAAATAGGGGGATTTTGTCCGGGGGGATTATGTCCAGGGGGATTATGTACGAGACCCGATTTGAAGCAATAATAAGATATTGTAATCTTTGAAAGTCGACGCGTTAATAATTGTAATCTATGCACGTGATCATTTCAAACGTTTTGCCTGTCATAATCAAAATGAAATAAGGCAGTTCAAGGGTAATATTTTTTTACCTATATAAGAAGTGAGATGAGACTAGAAGTACTGAGCTAACCAAATTGATCACTTGGGCACTTGGCGAAAGTGAATATTCTTGATAACACACCAACGGTTGGCCCTCTGGTAGCGGTTTCTGAGTTTTCCTTCCAAAACGTGAGGCGTTCACGGCGTTAGACGGCCGAACTAGATTAAAGCACCCGCGTCCGTGTTCCGCGGCTTTAGCTTGAGGGGAAGGGGGTAGGAAATGTTTTTGGAACTCGACCAATTTTTTTCTCTCTAGTGTAGGTGCGATGGAACTAAGCGGCATAAAATCCTCAAAATTGTTAACTAGTGCCAGGATCTATTACTAATGCTAGAGCTCAGTACTTCTAGTCTCATCTCACTTCTGCCTTTATTAATGAATATCCTGTGATTCCTGTCTGATTACTTATCAACACTATGGGACCAACTCTTTAACATTATCGTCTACAATTTGGTTGACCTAATTTATATTTTTGGTACTTGTGAATCCAATTTGTAAAATTAAAAGCAATGGACCGTTTTTGAAAAATAGTCTGGTGAACTGTTTATAACTTTGTCTTAAGACGGTATATCTAGTACGCAGGTAGGGTCCTATAATTCCTATATTTTTGAGCATGTCCTATATTATCCTATAATTAAAAGTACTTGTAATTGTACTTTTACTTGCATTGCCTGGTTCGAGATTTGACTGCTCAATTAAATTTCCACAATTTTGGAAAAATATTTACAAGTACTTGTAATTGTATTTTTACTTGCATTGCCTGGTTCGAGATTTAACTGCTCAATTAAATTTCCACAAATTTGGAAAAATATTTACAAGTACTTGTAATTGTACTTGCATTGCCTGGTTCGAGATTTGACTGCTCAATTAAATTTCCACAAATTGGGAAAAATATTTACAAGTACTTGTAATTGTACTTGTACTTGCATTGCCTGGTTCGAGATTTGACTGCTCAATTAAATTTCCACAAATTTGGAAAAATGTTTACAAGTACTTGTAATTGTACTTGCATTGCCTGGTTCGAGATGTGACTGCTCAATTAAATTTGCACAAATTGTGAAAAATATTTACCAGATTTTTCTGCATAGTTAAGGTCAAAATTGTATTATATAATAAGCATTTTTAGTCCTATATCTTCCCATAAAACAAATTTTTTCTCCTAAAAATCCTATAATTCGCGGAAAAAAATTTAATTAGTATTTTACTGATAAGAAACATATACCGCTCGGCTCCCTGCGGTATGTCGACAACAAAGACTTTAGAAATGGCTTCAAACAATAAGGACTTCTATGACGTCTTTTCTTCTACATTCCGGATGTTACGCTTTGACTCTAAATCAACTTAAGCCGTTCCCAGTTCGATATGGGTCTATTTACACTCTTTAATCTTTATCAAAAAGAGTTTCTATCCTTGTGATTCTTTATATTACGTTTAGGAACCATTTCCCAGCCATTTCTTTAAATATTCCTGACAGATTGAAAAAATGGAGGGAAAGCTATCTATAACGAGGTTCAAATGTCCGATTTGCTTTGATATTTCCGGACCGCTTCTGCGTGACAGTGACCATTCCTCTGACCATTTTGCTGAACTCCCAGAATCCATATTCTTAGAAATAAAGATCCGTATTTCCCTAGTACAGTTATTAACCTGTAGACAATACTATTATAACTGACTATTCAATGCTTTTGTCTATTAAACAGGGGCGGTGTTTTTTCCCGGATAAGGTGGTACGATCCATTTATTACTTTACGTTATGCTTTGTGATTTAATTAAAACCATTTAGTCAAGAGATACTGGAAGTTTCGATAAGATCATACGATGTTCAATGCTGCTTCACCTTTAGAAGGGGAATTATCTTTAATAATTCATATCGTTATCGAATTATTTTATAGAACAATTGAAGTGTTGTCATAGTATCTAACGGGGTTGTTTAGGGGAAAGAAACCCAGGGAAGTTGGTATAGAGATGAACCTTAGGGGAATTTGAGTTAGAGAAGAAATCCAATGAAAATAGCAGTTGTTTTGGAGAATTAGGAAAAATCGCAATCATTTTGCAAGCGAAAAAAAAGAAAACATTAAATCCCAGGTTTTTGCAAAAATTCCGGGAAAAGCGGAAATCTTTGGCAAATATTTGGATGAAACCGGAAAAATCTCAATTATTTGGAATAAATCCGGGAAAATTGCATTTTTTTTGCATAAACCCCGGGAAATTCGGAATTCTTTGCATAAACCCGCCGAAATCGCACTTCTTTCGCATAAACCCGGTAAAATTGCAATTATTTTGCACATACTTGACATAATTACAATTTTTTTGCAAAAACCAGGAAATCGAAATTATTTTGCCAACACCGGGAAAATTGCACTTCCTTTGCAGAACACCGGGAAAATTGCATTTCTTTTGTGAACAACTGGACAATCACAATTATTTTACAAAACCAGGGAAAATTGCATTTCTTTTGTAAACACCGGGACAATCACAATTCTTTTGCTAAACCAGGGAAACTCGTAAATATTTGAAAAAATCAAGTGAACTCTCGAAAACAATCAGTAGGCCAATTGTCGCATTCCACTCCACATCGTAAATTCTCTACGATTATTAAGCAATGAATCGTCAACATTAAAACCCAAACCAACCATTCCCCAATTAGATTAAAATCAAAATTGTGGATCAGAATAAGGGCAAAATGATTGGAAAAGGTAAATGATTTGCCTTGATAGAAAACGACCTTATAATATTTTATAAAAACGAATACATAAGAAAACCCCATATCGTTATAAGTAACAAGTATAACAATAAGTAAGACACCCAATATGCAAGTTTTCTTACGTAGTACTGAAAGTACATATTATTATTATACTCCGTGTATGGGGAAAAAACCCTGGAAAACTCAGCGAAATCGGTTTTCCAAAAGTCGTATAGCGATAATTATTAAAAAAAAATAACCATACTAATTTCATATGTGAATAACAGCTATAGTTTTAAATAGGTTTTAAGTAAATACTTAATGCTGTTACGTCACTTATAAATCATTTATAATATTAATTTTTATATTTATTTCGTTACCTGAAAGAAGTCTCAATTTTAAAGTCATTTAAAATCCTTACTTTAATGCCGTGCAAAGTTGCATGAATATTTCAAATGATCAATTCCCACCCCATTTTATCCATTAAGTCTAAATAGCGTTGAAATAATATAACCCTGAGCGTTCTTTAAAGGGAGAGTGAAAATTTAAATAAAGTTATTTTCTTATCAAGTCTTTTACTAATTAATTATAAAACAAATGATTTTAAAATTAAAATTAGTTGAGATTTTAAGGATAATTTGAAACTTGCACCTCCGACCAATCGCGTAACGCCTTCCCTTCTTGTTAACAAAATTCTCATACCAATCTCCATGGCATAATTAAATATATCGCGAGATTTGATCAAATTTGCGCGCGGTGTCACAATAAAGAGCGTGTCACGAGAATTTTGTTAACTAGGCCATAGATGGCATTACTTAACACGATTGGTCTGAGGTACCAGAAGTAAAATAAGGGACTAGAAGTAGAGTGCTTTAGCATTGGTAATAGATCCTGGCACTAGTGAACAAATTTGAGGATTTTATGCCGCTTCCATCGCATCTACACTAGAGAGAAAAAATGGGTCGAGTTCCAAAAACGTTTTCCTACCCCCTTCCCCTCAACCTAAAGCCTCGGAACACGGACGCGGGTGCTTGAATCTAGTTCGGCCGTCTACCGCCGCGAGCCTCTCACGTTTTGGAGGGAAAATTCAGAAACCGCTACCAGAGGGCCAACCGTTGGTGTGTTATCAAGAATATTCACTTTCGCCAGGTGAAGAATTTGGTTACCTCGATACTTCTAGTCCCTTATTTTACTTCTGGTTTAAGTAATAAATACCAGGGATAGATATAATTTTACAAAGCAGGAATAGGCAACAGGTATATTGGGCGCGCGTCAAAGTCCCGGACCCCTTCCCCGGGACGGAGGGAGGGTGTAAAAAATAATGGGAGAATCAACGTTTTAAAAATTACTGAATAACCGGGAGAACGACATTAGCCACGTGACAAAAATGTCAGTTATGATTGGTTCATAGTTCATCCAGTTTCTTATTTTGGAATCAGCTGATGTTTAGACCTAACAACGCCTCATTTTGTCTAGATGGTGCTAGCTTTTTCCGGGATTTGATTTGGTATTTTTCATAGCCCCCAGAAGGGCCAGAACCCCGCGACATTTTGGGGGGCTGAAAAGGGGCAAGTAAGCTTAACGTTGGTTGTTTTGTAGCTTAGTATGGGACTCTATGGGCTGCAATCCGTCCTTCAGACCGAGAATTAAACCCCGGATCTCTTGGCGCGAGCTAAATAAACTTAAGACGAAGCCCTCGCCCTTGTGCGTTGTTTTCCCTACAAGTAACTAAAGGAATAGTCCATTGCGTTGCTAACTAACGTTTTAAGAAATAGAATATGATCATTTAAGTATGTCTTTAAGAGTTCGGAAGTGATATTCCAAGTTGGTAACGTTTACTTAAGGGGTATTCAACCCGTGTAACTCAATTTAAGCCTTAATCACAACGGAGCACGCGTCGCCCAATTTTTACCTCTCCGTGTGACGTAGTCCAGGAGAGGTTCTGTAACGGCCATGTCTGTGTGTCTGTCTGTCCGTTGTTGCACCCACGTGACCGCGTTCGCAGTTTGCGTATCGGAGCAAAGGTGTTCCCAATTTCCGGACCGCATTGACAGTTCACAGAAATTTGGAAAATTGTATTTCTTTCCGTTTGCTACTCTATACTTGAGTTCTCACACCACCATGTTTGGTCTTCGTCCATCCCACATGAACACCAGTCTGGTACTTTTCTGGCTTCCAACACCACCATCTTCTGTACTTTGTCAATCCCACATTGACACCAGTCTGCACTTACACCTGCTTCTAACACCACCATCCACTGGTCTTCCGTCTATTCCACATAGCGACCAATCTGTATCATTGGCTTCTACTCCATTATCATCGCTTGGTTTTAGGATATACGCGGCGATCAACTAGGGTTACGAGAAACGTCTAGCCTCCCTAAGGTGGGATCGGCCACCAAAGGTTTTCGCAATTGCGCTTTTTCCTTACTATTATAAGGGAAACGATTTCCATATATATACCAAAATTTTAAAAGAATCGGGTAAGAGGGGTACGCTTCAATTTAAACGTCAATATTAGCAAAGTTTGAGAAGATAATAGGTATAACTTTATTTTAAACGATTTAACTATGATTTATGTTGATTATTGAAGATTAAAATAATTAAAAATAATTAAAAATAATTTTATTTATTTTAATATTAAAGATAAACCTCTCGTGCAAAGAGGGAGATTAAATCATTGCCACCTATATCTACCAAGGCCCGTGCATGCGATCTATTTAATTCATTGCCTGCTATATCTATCAAGGCCCGCTATATCTATCAAAGCCCGTGCATTGTGATATATTTCATTCATTGCCTCTTATATCTATCAAGGCCCGTGCGTTGTGATATATTTCATTCATTGCCTCCTATATCTATCAAGGCCCGTGCATTGCCATATATTTTTCAAAACAACAACCAAAATGGGAAGCTCCTCTCAGAAACATAATAATTTCTTTTCTCTGTATATGAAATGAAAATATGGATAATATTGCGCTCCTTCTTTAATGGTATGAATCCTTGCCTGTCTATTAATATTTTACGTAGGAGTAATACGTTTTTAGCGAAGTCTAGAGAGGATAAACATAAGCGAGATTGCTTCGGAAAAAAATACTGCTTCCACTAATGGGTTTATACTCCTTGTTAATATTATTATTTGAAATGACTGTTTATATACTACTTAAGCTATACTACATCTGTATATAGAATAATCCTTGCTTTGGTGTTTGCAAGAAGAAAGCTAAGGCCTAGACTCTGTCGGTTAGATCAAGTTTTATGCGTAATAGGCTTAGTGAACCAAAGAGTAAATAATTGAGACATGAGGTGAAGTAAACTATGGTTTTGATTATCGTGTCTGTAAGGAAGAGATATTAACGGTTCAGAGTAAACCGAAAGTTAAATACACGTTTAAAAATATATAGGTAAATAAGTTTGTAGTAGTAGACCTCTTGACACGGAGAGGTAATATTTTGGTTTTTCCAACTTGTTATCTGATAACCTAAACCACGTAACTTTTTAATCTAAGACGTGCATGACATACTTGCTTAAGACATTTAAGAGTCAGTACCTGTTTAGGCATGAGAGAGGACGGCCTAAGATCGAAGACATTAAGATAATGGATTTTTTATTGTCTGTTTAAGAATGGACCTTATAGGCAAAAGTAATTTAAGACCGAAGTTACGAAATATTACCCTTTATGGAACACCCTGTATAAATAAAAATCTTACTAGTAATACCAGAAGTAAGATAAGGGACTAGAAGTAAAGTGCTCTTGCATTGGTAATAGATCCTCGCACTAGAGAACAAATTTGAAGATTTTATGCCTCTTTCACGATCCATCGCGCCTACACTAGAGTGAAAAAAATTAGTCAAGTTCCAAAAATATCTCCTACCCTCTTCCCCTCAACCTAAAACCGCGGAACACGGACGCGGGTGCTTGAATCTAGTTCGGCCGTCTAGAACTGTGAGCGTCTCACGTTTTGAAGGGAAAATTCAGAAACCGCTACCAAAGGGCCAACCGTTATCAAGAATATTCACTTTCGCCAAGTGAAGAATTTGGTTACCTCGATACTTCTAGTCCCTTATGTTACTTCTGGTAATACAAAGCGTTGTTGATCAATAAATAACGATAACTTCGGGTTCATATACATCCTAGTTTCCTGGGTAGCCTCCGCTTTCTGCAAACGTTTGGAGGATCGTGTTAATATTTATAAATGAGATATTTAGAAGGCCAGGATGTGTGTGAAACTTTTTAATATTTATAAATAGGCTCTTTGTTATTTTTGCTGCGTAGAAATCTAAGGAGATCTCTCAGAGAAAGTATCTTTAATAAATTGTTTATCTTCTGTACTTTGTATCGTTCATTGCGTGGAACGGATTTAGACTGGCTTTTCCAGTTAAAAGGATAGGGGTAGATTGAGAGAGAGAGGGCCTTGTTTCTGGAAAATAACAAAAATGGTTGGCAAAATGTTATAGAACATTATCGACTGAAAGTCGCTCGTATAACCCTCTGTACTTACCACCCTTTTTTGAATTTAGAGATATGAAATTACTGTAATTATTTTGAACGGTAATTTACACCGGGTAAGTTACCGATAAATTACCGTTCTGACGATAATTTATAATAATAGGGACTACGTCATGCAACGTCAGAGTACCTTCCACTAGTGCTGAAAAACATACCAGGAGGAGGAGCTTATTTAGCTTTCATTATGTTAAAAAAACATACCAAAATGGCGCTGGGGGCGGAGTTAAGCACGAATTGCCAAGTCCCTATTGTGTTTTCACGCGCATTCATTGTCTGCTACCACGAACTTTCTCGAGAGGTCACACCCTAGTGAGCTCAGGCCATACTATTTTGACTACCAATGTTGACGTCACGTCCCCGTAGCTCCTCCCCTCTTAGTACCACCACTCTATTGTGAGCACTTTATGCCAAGTTTAGGTGCATTAAACAGCATGAACTAATGTGAAATTGAGCAAAAACTGCCGGCTCCAATTAACGTATTTGCCTGAAACAGAAACCACGATAGCCTACTGTGATCTCAATCTCTACCTTGACCCCGACTCCACCAAGGAAGGAATGAAGGAAATCGCAGTAGGCTATTCCTTAACCCTTTAATACATAAACAGCTAATACAAAGTTTACAGACTGGGAGGATTCATACCATTTACACAAGGAGGGCTGGCTTTAGACTCACCCAATGAGTCAGGCCTCCTTGTGTAACACCTGAAGCCTGGCCTCCCTGTGTAAATGGTATTAATTCTCCTAGTCTGTGAACTATGTATAGGAATAATTTTATAGCCATTTTTTAAATGTATTGAGGCGGATTTTGTGGGAATAGATAGACTAATCATTATATATCTCGAATTTTACCTTGCGAATAATCTATATCTCTGCGTCTTGCACCTTGCGCGCGCCTGGCCTCGCCAAACCAATGAAATGGCAGTTAGGAAAGACGTCAGAGTTATGAGACGTGACGGACAGTAAGTAGTCAAGCCCGGCCCACAAAGCCCGCCTAGAAATTAACACCTGAGATTTGGAACACAATGATTATGTATTCCTGCTTAACCATAATAGAAAAAATTCAGTACCTTCTGTTGTACGACTATAGCACTTCTAAAGAAAGCAAAATACCTGGCGATCTTGGAAAATATCTTCACAAACAACGGAAGATAGTATTGTTGGAAATCGTATCGAGCGAAAAGATTCAAAATAACTCGATCAGTTCGATCAGCGGACGCATTGAATTAATAATACAACCTTATTTAGAAGCTTCCCTGGCTTCTTACATTCTTTAAATATACTCAGTTATACTATATATTGTAGTTATCAATCAGAAATTCAGGGGTTATTTCCTTGCAAAGCTCCGCCTCTTGAGTCTTTGATGACATCATAAGTTTGCTAATTCTGTCTCTCTAAGTTGCCAAAACGTTTGGAGCCACCGTTAGAGGGAGACACTGTTGTACGAAAGAACTTGTCGCGAGCAGATTGCGTTAAAGCAATACTCTGCTGCGTTCGAGCCCCTTGAGATTAACTTCTCTGCGCCCAAAAAAAGGAGAGAAAATGTGCTGCCGCCTAGGTGCGAAAGCTTGCAATTCAATTTTTCCTCTAACGGTTTTTCAGTTCTGCCCTTTCTCCCACCCGTTTCCCACGGCTAGGCAAAAACAGTTGTTCCCCTCTTGCGAGTCATTTTTTTTAGGGGGATTGGAAGAGGGAAAAATACAACTGTCTTCCCCCTCCTACAGCGCCCTTTTTCTCTCTAGCCGAAGCCCATGCTCTAGCCAGGGAGAAAGCTCTAGCAGATCTTTGGTGACGCGATATGCTATACATGTTTCTGTTTATAAAATGGGGAAGGGATGGGTGTTTGCCTAACAACGATCCGATGTAACGGGGCTCCAGGAGCCCAGACAACCCGTCTCTCTCTTTTCGTAATGCCCCTATGCAACTAAAATATTTTTTGGTCGCTTTATAAATAGAATAATGGCATCCCATGTTAAAAGGGGTGTACTGCCATTACTCTATTCGATAGCTACTGAGTAGCTATAAAAATGTTTCATTATAAAATTATGTTTTACTTGCCAAAATGTTAAAAAAATTTATCAAAGAGGACATGCACTTAACAAATCCTTTTTCACATCAAATTACACAATTCCTACAAATGAGATTGAACATGGAGCAATAAAATTTATAATTTATTAGTTCAAATTGCAAATGTACAGTCGTAAAATTGAGTTTTCATCATTCAATTTAATCCGTGCACAATCTGAAATGAAATATTTAAGTAATAAGTTTTATTCAAAATTATTTTGTGTAATCGGCAAGTCTGTTTACAATATCGGAATGAATTAATTTGGTAAAGTTGGCATTCTTACATAATACCTCCTTGCGTGGTGAATTCGCTTCCGCTTTGGCTGTATGGACATTGTTCGCTCTGCCCCGAGGCGGAATCGGGGCTAGCGGCTGCACATATGACTGTACTTAAAAGATTACAAGTATAAGTCCTACCCTTGATAATGCTAATTTGTTTAGACGTAACCCCTCATTGCGGCAAATCTAAGAGTGATGAATGGTAATACCCTCAGTTTCTCCCGATTTTTGTCTAGAACGGCAAAAGAACAATGCCGATAGTTTTCCTCTTTTTATCAAGGCCATGTCGGACAGGTTGGAGGGTAGGCTGATCTACACTTCTATATAGAAATTAATTAGTTTCTAAATAAGGGTATACATACCCTTTCTAAAAATTCTACACTATCCCTGAATAATATAGGCTATATTTTATTTTAATAAAAAGAAGTTTTTAGTTCGTAATGTCAGTATTTGTCGGATGAAAAGCGCCGTTTTTCTGCTTCATCGGCGTGCACTCACGAAATGCGTTAAAAAATTAGTTATAAATAATAATAAAAATATTAGTCTTCAGTAGATCTAATATACAATCTACAGTACTATAGTACTGTATACATACGCTAAAATTTACCCGTTGTTTCTTATAACATTTCGATTTGAGTGCTAATTATGCGAGAGTAAATTCCCGGGTAACGGCTATTGTAGAAACTATTTTTCAGCGTTTTTAGCCACATCGTTTGATGTACATCTAACGATGGGGGTATAGTTTGACTTGGTCTGAAGTAACGTTCGTCGTTTTAAAGGGAGAGTGAAAAAATGGATTTTTGATTTTCAAATGATCGGGATTATTATTTGTGTATAACAGAGCATTGCAAATGTACTATACACATATTAATGAACGCACGTAGACTGAAAAGGGATAAATTGTCTTAAAGGCCGACTTCCAGCGAAAAGAGTTCTAGCGAACTGAAAACCGAGCATCGAGACTAACAATGGGGCGACCGTGCCGATTTTCGAAGCCCCGCTGGGGAAAAAGCTGGAAGGGTTCTAACAAACTGGAAGCCATGCAATGTGGTTGTAGCGAACTGAAGATACACAATAAAAAGCCTTTCCTCTCGAATTTTTGCTTTCCTCTGTAAGAAATTCTCTATTGTGCATCTTCAGTTCGCTAGAACCACATTGCACGGCTTTCAGTTAGCTAGAACCGGGGCTAGAACCCTTCCATCTTTTACCCCAGCGGGGATTCGAAAATCGGCACGGTCGCTCCATTGTATAACAGTACAATGCGGATGCACCGTGAAAATATTAATGAACGAATAGTAATATCTGTGTGTCTTATATGAACACAGAAATTTGTCATATTGCCATGCCAAATTGAGAAATTTCATTCTCTCTTTAAAATTTCTCACATTTCAAGCCATGACTATTCTAAGAATCGGAACAACTTTCTATGCAATAAAAAGTTCAGAATTTACACAAAGAAAGAACTCAAGTTTGGGTGTTTTACAGAATTCTTTTTCTTTCAAACGCTTCTGCGCATAAGTCCATGTTATAAATTTATAAGATGCGATATTTATGCATACATTCTATAAGTATTTGTTTATCACTTTCCTTTTTGGACTTCACTTTCACTTGTTTATTTGGCTCTCGGGCGAGCTAGAACTTTCACTTTTTTATTGGGTTCTCGGGCGAGCATTATTGGACTGAAGTGCGAGAATATTGTTCGGCCACAAGGGCGTGCAATTTCATTTTCAGTCTAATGCTGAATGTTTTTTATTTTACTCATCTTAATTGAAGTTAATTATCAATAAATTTTTCAAGTTTTAAAAGGTTGAGTTGTTTGGAAATATTCTAAAGAATAACACGCAACATTATCACCAAGAAATCACCACAGCTATAGCTTACAATATTTTAAAAGTTTTCGCGCTTTTTAGCTGCACCGAATTCACAGCATAAATACACTAATTAAAAACGGGTAATTTGTTTTTCCCTCAGTTCCTCCTTTGAAGGGCCTTCAGTCATTCCCCTGGTTTTTGATATCCGAAGTGGATGATCCTCTTCCAGAGGAACACGTTGTTTTAAATTACCCTAAGATAATTAGGTAACAATAAGGATTTTTCAGTATCTAATCGGTACAATGTATATGACCTTGAAATTCTCCCGTTGCTCAAATATGCAAACCATTAAGTCTTTTATATAGGTATACTTTTTCTTTTCATATATTGGGACTATGTACCAAGCCTTAGTGCGTTTACTATAGGCACGCGTATCCCTGTGAAATTTTTCACATACGGACAATTTGTACATAATTTGATTTATTAGAAATGATATATTACCTTGGTTTACCGTCTTTGGTTAGTGCCTTTGGTCGTCCGCAGTGTTTATTGTGGTCTATAGCCGCGAGCTTAACTCTAATTTGGTAACCCCAATATCTATGAAAAATGTACCAATTAACGATGAACATTCTTAACCCTAAATCTATTTCAGCCAGTCCTACCCAAAAGCGATTCTTTTTTGGCGTACATAAGAATCAGGCTATGGTAACTTTCGAGAAACCCGGTATGCCTAAAACTGTTTATGTTATCTTTCAAAGAATGGTACAGTTGAAACATAAAATTACGCGTTTTGTTCAAGTACAAGTTTTTACCTAAAATTTGTAAAATATACCATATTCTTCAAAAGGTATTTTCGCAAAACTTCATTCCTTAGTTTTATAAACGTAGGAGTGTTTGGTTTTAACCATGGGTGTTTTTCGAGCTGCTCTGGTGTTAAAAGGTCACGATCACAGTGATTGTACATGCCAATTTCCACGTGCCACTCATGTTCATTGACGACATGGTGCAGACAAGTCAACCACAAACACTAAATACGTTTCAAGTTACAACTTACATACCTCGTAACTTTCCATAACATCAAAATACCTTCATTTTATACACGTTGCCCTCACAGTTTTTAGAGCACCACCAGAAATGATTTCTAAGTAATGGAGCCCAGTAACTTAGGTCTCGGTGCTCTTTGCATTTAAGCCCAATCTTTAACGGATTGAAATGAATTTATTTAATAAGAAACACAAAAAGACGGATTAAATGATTTATAGATTCACATCATTGATTCTTTTCAAAATAATTTTCCCCCCGTGCCATGTATCCCAGGAATACTTGACACCTGGCAAACAAGATTCCTCTTTTCCTTAGTATAATAAAAAATTCTTAAGTTTCTAAATTTCTTAAAAGGTATCTGTACACAATATCACCCAAAACTAACTTAGTTCTCCAGAAATTGCTGAATGGGCGTCAGTAACAACTTCCACTACATTAACACGGTGTTGAGACCCTAACTCTACAACTTCGTTGGCGGCAGCTTTGAAGGCTAATAGCTCCATGTTTGGGCTTTTCCCCTGGGCATGCCTCACATCTCTGTTAACAACAGATATAATTTTCCTGCTATTTGTATCTGCCAAAGTGTACGAGCAGAACATTGCGCAATGCCCAGGGCTATCCATTCTACCATCGCCAGCCAATATCAGGTCTTGACCTGACAATTCTTCAAAAGTTTCTTTTTGAGTTTTTTCCCAGAAAAGATCCACCTCTGCCTTCATGAAATGTAATTGGTAGCTGCATATCGAAAATGTTTAATTTAACATCTAAGTCTTGAAATGTCTAGAGTATAGTAGCGGAACGTTCCGTACATAGGAAACAGTTTTTTTCTAAAAACATATTACTGTAAAATGGAAAGGAGATAATGCCTATCTAATATCAAGGTGAAAGTATAGAATTGATTTCACGAAAGTAAATTCAATATTAGCAAAATGTGCCTCGATAGGTAGAATAAAATTTAAAATTGATTTTCCTATACGAATCCTGCACCAATTTTAAAATCAGTAATGAAACCTAGGAAATATAGAGTCAGTATTTTGACTATGGACAATCCGTAATCGGTGCACAAGAAATAGGAGTGATTAGCCTCTCGATTTTTCTCCATCGAAAATCCGAGTCGGCCTACTCTTTGTCCATGGGTCCTTAATTGCACCCATTAGAGTGTGTGTGTCGGGTCGGCTCCCACTTTTGAGGAACAGGCCAACCTTTTTTTAAAACCTTAGTTGAATCCCTATTCCCATGTTTTACAACCCAATTTGCGCTTAAAAAGGATAAGAGCTAACACAAGGGTTTTATTTCACTGTACTGAGTCAGAATTCTATCTTTAATGTACATAGGCCGACTTTGGCTTTGGCACTTATTTGGAAGGGTGGCAGATAAACTTTACGATAGATTGGAATTTGTTTGTGGAAGTGAACATTTCAAATGGGTTCGTGCTAAGCGCCAAAAGACTGCACGTGTTTTCAGTCGAAATTTATGGGAATTTTATGATTTTTTTTTTCAGGCTAATTGAAACTATAAGCTAAAAAGTACAATAAACGAAAAAAAAAGAAAAAATAGGTTTTTCTTGTCTCCATTTTACTGTGAAAGCTGTATTACACCAAATTGTAGATTTCACATATACTTTATAAGCTTCACTACTACGCCTTTTAAAGTGCTAATACGCTAAAAAATATAATTTGCAAAGTAGAGGACTAATTTACGGTGCTTGCGAAATCTGAATTTTCAGCAACTCTTGAAAGCAGTGATGGGCATTTTTGATATTTTTCTTCCCTCTCCCACTCACACCTTTTTTTAAATATTGACCAAAGTGCCGCTCTCCTCTCCCATCTCATAAGATGGTGAAATATTTTTAAACCTCTCCTCTCCTTATTTTATCAAATTAAAATACAATTCCATCTCATCTCACGTGAACAAAATGGCTCTTTTCTATAGAAACCTCTCCTCTATGGCTCACCTCTTTTATTTTATAAAATGAAACCAAATATCAAGCGCACTACTGTTCGTCAGTATTATTGAAAGCTCATTTTTGAGTCCTCTCCTTTCAGTTATATACATTTTCTCTCATTTCATGGCAGCCCTCAAATCAGAGCCTTAGTTTGGCTCTCCTCTCCTCCTCTCCTTTCAGTTTTTTTTTTCTAGTAGGTATATCTCTCGGTGAGTTTATCCCGGGTTTTGTATATCATCTCATTTTAAGCACCTGCAATGTCATCTGGTATTTTTCACTCGTCTCATTTAACACTCATGAAGTCTTAGTTTTGAACTCAAAACTATTTCTTCAATCTCACATCATTTTATTTTTAGCGCTCATCTCATTTTTAAATTAGCACTTATCTCATTGTAAAAGGGTGTTTTATTATATTACATGGCTCGAGCAAGCTTCAATGAAGTGTACTTTTTGTTTTTATATATGAGAATTTGGGGTTCGTTTATGCACCAATGCTATAAAATAAGGCGCAAAGTACTTGTTCTCAGTGAGTATCTAATAGAGTTTAATCAAAGCTAATCAGATAAAAAATAATGAAAGGCAAAATTAAAAGAGGTGAAGTCAAACATTATTAATAAAAAATGTCATTTTTGACAAAGACGGGAAAGTGTAAAAGATAAGTGTAGAAAATTAATTGCCTGGAGTAACAGATATTCAAATTTTCCATTTTGAAAACATGATTATAAACATCAATTATTTGATAAAATTCTTATCTTAATTTTTTTCACCAAATTTACTTCAGTAAATATAATTTAACATGAAAGATATGCATAATTTTAAAAAAGAAGCACGCTTGCATTTTATTTTCTCTCAAACATTTACAATTAGGTTGAAAATTCGGCCTCTCAAACATTTAAAATTAGGTTGAAAATTCGGCCCAATAAGGGGAATAAAATGGGCAGAAAAACGTTTTCGTTAATTGTAAAGTTTTCGAAGTTTTAAAACTTTACGTGTTGTGTAGCTCTCAAGATATCACGATCAATCTACAGATTTTTTCGACACTAATAGTGAAATCACAATGAAAATGCCTATGTTATTTTCCGCTTAATAATATTTCCAATTTTAAAATATAAAATTTAAACTGATATATATACCATATCAATATTTCCAATTTTATAATATAAAACTTTAAAAAAGCTACATTTTTTCAGATATCTGAGTATTTGAATCTTCCATAAGCAAAGTATAAAGTAGAACATTGTATCCCTTTAAAATTCTTGAAGGTGACTTATTTTCTAGAACTACTAGAAAAATACTGTGTTTAAATTTTTTGGGCAAATGAAATTTAGGGGAAAAAAAGTAGGATAAGAACTTTTTCAGATAATTGAAGATTTATAATCATTTCCTCAAAAAGAAAAATTTGAATATCTGTACTTCAGGCAATTAATTTTCTATACTTATCTTTTACACTTTCCCTTTTTTGTCTACAAAGGCAGTTTTTATTAATATCTTCTAATTCAGTCTTAATATTATTTAAAATTGTTTAGAATCATTGGAAAGAAAACGTATTAGGGCGTTGCGCGTCCATCGGTAATCTAGCTTCATTACCAGTAGTCTTTAATCTACCGCTCTCTTAGAATACTAAAGCTTATCTTATTAACGCGTGTTTTAAATGCTTCGAACCCCTATAAATAACATAAGTTGCTTCAAAGATAATCTCAAAATTTATCAAAAGTACAAACTCAAAACACGTTATCCCGTAATTTCCGTTTAGCTGAAAAAAAAAACTGACAGCCACAACATAATTAAATAAACCTTTATTATGGTTGAGATAGTAGGGTTTCGCCTTTGAAAGTAACTCATTTAAATTTCAGGCGGTGCAAAGTTTCTCTTTTCTATTTTTCAGTTGTAGTATTTTTTACCTACTGCCCAAAATATGTCTCCCATCAACCACTACTTTCATCCAGTATCTCACCATGCACTTCTATCATCAAGTATAACGACATCTCGTCAACCACTCCTTTCATCGAGTATAAGAACTTCTCATCAACCACTCATTTCATATCACATTAAAAAACCTATTTCATATCAACCACTCATTCCATGGAAAACCAAAAACTTACATCATACACTCACTTCAAGAAAAAAAATGCCCAAACACAGCCTCTCACCTATCACTCCACTCATGGACTACCGAAAAATCATATCTCACATCCAACTACTTTCCTCATGATCCAAAAAATTGCTCTCAATACTAGGTTATCTATCCGAGTTTGGAAAATAAAATATCTCACCACAAAAGTTACTCGTGGAGGTTGAAAAACCACCTCTCATCTCAAACTCACCTCCAATTTCAAATTTTACTACCTCTCCTCTCCTGCTCATATCACAAGCTCAAAAAAGCCCTCTCCTTTACTCAGAAATTACTCAAAATTATGAGTAGGAGATGAGAGCGCCCATCACTGCTTGAAAGTTGTCATTTTCAGATTTTGGTCCTTATAGTTAAGACATATTATAAAGCCTTCTTCGCAAAAATGAATTTTCCAATTGCAATGGGTCTTGGGACCTCGGACCGTTTCGGGAATTGTTGTTCTTGCCGTTCAGTGTGCACCCGTGCGACTGGACGGCTTTCTTGCCCTTGTAAGGCTAATGGGGTAGAATGTAGCGATAGGTGCAGCTGTGGGGTTGTGCCTGGGAAAAAAGGTACTAGTGTGCCAAAACCAGGCTAGACCTAGCACGTCAAGTGCGCCAGCCCCGGAAATAACCGTGCCGCGGCTTCCTACGGCCCAAGAACTACCGCTCTTCCAAGAAGAGGAAAGGGCTAGTGAGGAGTCAGAGTCGCAAAACGAGGAACCAAATGAAGCAAGCACGGAAGAAGAGGATATTGTTCAGGTAATATAATTCCCCCCCCCCCCAGGAAATGGTTTTAAATATATATTTTATAGCTCACTACTAGTAAGAGGAGGCGGACCCGCGGTAGCCGTGCCCCAAGACGGCCTTTTCAAAAAAGAGCCCCTAAATTTCAGGGGGACCCCGCCATGAGGAGGGCATTTTTGGAGATGGGCATCTCAGATGAGCCGAGAGTTCTCTCGACCGAAACGGAAACGTCTAGGAATATCGATGTGTGTATTTTCTTCTACTGATTTACTTGTTTAGAATTTTTTAATCGCAATATACGTAAATATTTTAGGACGTTATTGACAAGCTAGACGTTGATACAAAGGATCAACTGCTGCGGCGACTAGCCCGAATGGTCCCGGAAACAGAAGCGATCCTTAGAGATGGTAATGGGCCCATATTTCGTGTAAATTTTAATTTCGAAGCATTGTAAAAATTTCAAATTATTAAAGTTCCACGCGGAAATTCTCACCGAGTTGACGTTGAGGTGCAAAGTCCGCCCAACTTGGGTGAACGTCAATCCCCTCCACCCTCTCCTCCGGGTGACCCGCTGCGAAACTGCGTTTGCCGGCGTTGTGAAAGGATGCCCACCGAGCCCGAGAATGTCTGCTGTGGAAACGCAGTTTGCACCACCCTACGGCCACGATTTAATTTGTTTTGCCTAGAACCTTTGGTCCTAGTATTGACGATGCGCCTTAGAGGCGATCTTATCCTGGAAAGAGGGTTAGACATAGATAACGAAAATCTCAGATTTCAGGCTTATGCTAATCTACGTCTAACCCTCTTCGGGTTTCTTGGCCTAGGCAACAGAATGGTTTTGCCGGCCTGTTGTGTCGGGCGAATTCATAGTGGGTTCCCCAGTCCGGATGGAGTGTATCGCGGCTTTCAACCCGGAAGATTTCCAGCATAATTTATCTTATAACTGTATATATTTTCTGTTTTTGTTGTATATATTTTGTGTTTTTGTTGTGCATATTTTGTATTTTTGTTGTACATATTGTATTTTATTCTGTATATTATCTATTAATATTTACTGCACATTAATTGGTGATTTAGTCTTAACGCGTGTATTCAGCACCGACGATTTTGACCAGTAATGTTTATCATACTAGGCCTAGTAGATGTACTAGGACTTACATCAAATTCTCAAAAATAAATAGGCGAAAAAGGGACTTTTCATGATAGAAATAGGGACCAAAATCTTTAAAAATAGATGGCCCAAGGGCTCGGCTCCTAATAGAAGCCACATCGTACCGTACTCAACAAACAGTACGTGCATTATAAAAGGAAGGGAACTATAATAGTAAGTTTAAGAATATCATTATTTTATGTGCTAGAAAGGTTAACGCTGATCTTGTTTTAAATGATAGGAGGGGAAAGAGAGACATGTTTATGGTATTGCCTTAATTTATGTGAGAGGTTTCTATTACCTTCAAAATGACTCTCACCACTCGACAATAAGAATTTCTCTCCCAAGCAACCATGATGAGAGGGGAAAGGCCCCATAAACTTTGTTATAGGGGTTTCGAACGTAAGCAGCCAAGGGGAGGCTTTAATGGTTTTGTGTTTCTCTTAGATCTCAGTTATCCCTTGTACATTTTAGAATGCTTAAGGCTAAGGAACGAATTCTATTTATCTTGCATCCAAAGGCCATAAATTTAAACAGAAAAGAATAAACGTAAAGTAGAACAGTGTCCATGCCCAAAAATTGGTTGAATAGTATATAAATTTTAGTTTGTATTTTCTTAAACACTCCTAACAACTAACAATTAACGCATCGAAAATACGGAGGTGACAGATTGGGGAGGGATTTGAAAAAGTTGGTAAGCCTTTTATGCAAGAGGGCGCAGGTACTTTCTACCCTTCGTATTTCTCATTTTCCCCTGTTTTTATTATGACCCAACAAACATATATATATATATAAAGAAACCTCACCGGAAAATGGTGTCTTTTCCAAAAAAATGCACATTGCAATGTTGCATAAATAAAGTCAAGAGAGGACAATGCCACTTGCCAAAGTTAAATTTCCCGCGTAAAGGCCATGGAACATTGGCTGGCTTTCCCATTTGCCCTATAACATTTTTGATATTCGATCACTAATTTTTTTCATATGTTTTGTTTTCTAAAGTAATATTTAAATAATCAAACTACCTTTGCGTGTTTTCCACCAACACCCTGGCAACATTTCCACGTGTAAATAAGGGCAGTTCCTCGCCTGTGAATTTTGTAATTCAATTTTGCCCGACAATTTAAACCTTTTTTGCCATGAGATTTCTGAACCAGAGAAGTTAACAAGATGGCCCCGGCCAGATTATGCTTTCGCTGCGCCCTCTAGCGGCTAAAACTTCTACGACCCCGGAAATTTTATTTTCCGTTATTCTTTTCTTATTTATTAAATATCCTTTCGATTATGAATGAAATTAATTTATTGTGATTTTTTTTCACATAAACACTAATGATAACTTTGTTTTTAAAACAAATGTTTTAAGAAAACTAATTAAGTACAGTAATTTGTTTTTATATTCGCATTATATTTTATTGCCGTTTGAAAAACTTAATGATAATTTTGACCAAACACTTTCCAAGATTATTTTCAGTTACAATTTTGGATAAACAAAAAGATAATTATAAGTATACGCTATAAAATATTTCTATTATCGTTTAATTACCCAAATAACCCATGATAACAAATTTTACCAAGCACTTTTTAAGGTTATTTTCAGTTACAATTTTTGACAAAGAAAAATGATCATTGGTAGTTTAAATTTGCCTCAAAACGATAAAAATAATTGGTTTACCTCTTAATTTTAACTTAAATTAAGAGTAATCAATTACTAATCATCACTTATCTTAATAGTTTCTTAAATAACTAAAATACAGTGGAGGTTGCAAAGTCACCTAGGTATGGTTCTAGGTACTATTTATAAATTTCAATGCGATTCCGCACGCGAATAAAAAGGGGAAAAGGCACCCAGAAAGCAAGGGTCAGACAAATGCTTTTGCTACTCGAATCGCAAAAGCAAAAACAAAAAAATTTGAAGCTTAAATTATCATTTTTGTTGCACAAAAAATATTTGTCTTGGATTCCAAGCCTTATATGGGTTTCTTACTCTAGGTTCCCAAGCCCACTGTTGAACCAATGCCGACTCAATTTATAAATTGAGTCGGCATTGGTTGAACTTGACAGTTGTAGGTGGCTCAATCTGGATATTGTAGATCAAGTAGTTCGATTTGGGTTACCGTTCATCTTGTAATATATATGTGGGCTTCATTATTTAGGATCCTAAACCTAATATGGGTGTCTTTCTCAAGGATCCCAAGCTTTATTTGGGTCTTTTACTCTAGGATCCCAGTCAACAATTTTTAACGGTTACACCTAAATTACACTATAGCGTGAGCGGCTTGCGTCGTGATGCGCGTGATCGAGTGGGCTATGATTACACGCAAGGCTAGGAGGCTTGGGAATAAGGTATTTTTCGAAACTAGTCCTCCGTACCAGTGAGCAGTGACCCCTGGTGTCTTAAATATTAAACTGGTCCCGGGAAAAGTCACTTTTCCCTATTTATATTCTAGGAGAGCGGTCGCTCTCTTAGATAAGACTTGATACCGCCTCTAATGCTAAAGGAGGGTTCTTTGATTGGCCGTAACTTTTTTCGTATTGTGTTTGCTGCTTTGAAATTTTGCCAGTGAACTAAAATTTGGGCCCTAATTTTGTGGTTAAAATTTCAAAGAGATCCAACTAATTGTTAATTCTATAATGAAAAAAGTTGTTAAGGGTGGTTTTAGAATCCATAAAATTATTAAGACATTTGGTGAAAGATACAATATTCTTCCATAGACATAACATGGGAATTTTATAAAAAAGAGCATTTTCTCAGAAGGCATATAAGTAAAACTATTCACTCGTTACGTTTGGGAACCATCTTAAATGAAAGATAACACTTCATTCTACCGACTTTTCAAGTTTCATAAAGATCAATTAAGTTTAAGTATTGATTTTTATCATTATTAACACATACTTTGACTTACGTTGTTTTGGGTATTGGAATTACAGCGTTTTACCACTGTTATTTAGCCCTAATTTTTTTAAATTGGACTTACGGCGTTTTTGTCGTGATTCACGCCGTTAGAGGGATATTAAGTAAGAAAAACATGGCGTTTGAGCTCTTGTAGGTGCTTAGCCCGGGTGCTTGTAGGTGCTTGTAGGTGCATGTAGGTGCTTGTGGATACTTGTAGGTACTTCTGGGTACTTGTAGGTACTTTTGGGTACTTGTAGGTACTTCTGGGTACTTGTAGGTACTTCTGGGTACTTGTAGGTACTTCTGGGTACTTGTAGGTACTTCTGGGTACTTGTAGGTACTTGTGGGTGCTTGTAGGTACTTGTGGGTGCTTGTAGGTACTTGTGGGTGCTTGCAGGAACTTGTGGGTGCTTGCAGGAACTTGTGGGTGCTAGTGGGTGCTTGTAGGTACTTGTGGGTGCTTGTAGGTACTTGTGGGTGCTTGTAGGTACTAGTGGGTGCTTGTGGGTGCTTGTGGGTGCTTGTGGGTGCTTGTGGGTACTTGTGGGTTCTTGTAGGTGCTTGTGGGTGCTTGTGGGTACTTGTGGGTACTTGAGGGTTCTTGTAGGTGCTTGAGGGTGCTTGTGGGTACTTGTAGGTGCTTGTGGGTACTTGTGGGTACTTGTAGGTACTTTTGGGTACTTGTACGTACTTTTGGGTACTTGTACGTACTTTTGGGTACTTGTACGTACTTTTGGGTACTTGTAGGTACTTCTGGGTACTTGTAGGTACTTCTGGGTACTTGTAGGTACTTCTGGGTACTTGTAGGTACTTCTGGGTACTTGTAGGTACTTCTGGGTACTTGTAGGTACTTCTGGGTACTTGTAGGTACTTCTGGGTACTTGTAGGTACTTGTGGGTGCTTGTAGGTACTTGTGGGTGCTTGTGGGTACTTGTGGGTGCTTGCAGGAACATGTGGGTGCTTGTGGGTGCTTGTAGGTACTTGTGGGTGCTTGTGGGTACTTGTGGGTGCTTGTGGGTACTTGTAGGTGCTTGTGGGTACTTGTAGGTGCTTGTGGGTACTTGTAGGTGCTTGTGGGTACTTGTGGGTGCTTGTGGGTACTTGTGGGTGCTTGTAGGTTCTTGTGGGTGCTTGTAGGTTCTTGTGGGTACTTGTAGGTTCTTGTGGGTACTTGTGGGTGCTTTTAGGTGCTTTTTGGTGTTTGAAGGTACTTGTGGGTGCTTGTAGGTACTTGTGGGTGCTTGTAGATACTTGTGGGTACTTGTAGGTTCTTGTGGGTACTTGTAGGTACTTGTGGGTGCTTTTAGGTGCTGTTTGGTGTTTGAAGTTACTTGTGGGTGCTTGTAGGTACTTGTGGGTGCTTGTAGGTACTTGTGGGTGCTTGTAGATACTTGTGGGTACTTTTAGGTACTTGTAGGTACTTGTGGGTACTTGTAGGTACTTGTAGGTACTTGTGGGTACTTGTAGGTACTTGTGGGTACTTGTAGGTGCTTGTGGGTGCTTGTAGGTACTTGTGGGTACTTGTAGGTACTTGTGGGTACTTGTGGGTACTTGTAGGTACTTGTGGGTGCTTGTAGGTACTTGTGGGTGCTTGCAGGAACTAGTGGGTGCTTGTGGGTGCTTGTAGGTACTTGTGGGTGCTTGTAGGTTCTTGTGGGTACTTGTAGATTCTTGTGGGTACTTGTGGGTGCTTTTAGGTGCTTTTTGGTGTTTGAAGGTACTTGTGGGTGCTTGTAGGTACTTGTGGGTGCTTGTAGATACTTGTGGGTGCTTGTAGATACTTGTGGGTTCTTGTGGGTACTTGTAGGTTCTTGTGGGTACTTGTGGGTGCTTTTTTGGTGTTTGAAGGTACTTGTGGGTGCTTGTAGATACTTGTGGGTACTTGTAGGTACTTGTGGGTACTTGTAGGTACTTGTGGGTACTTGTAGGTGCTTGTGGGTGCTTGTAGGTACTTGTGGGTACTTGTAGGTACTTGAGGGTACTTGTGGGTGCTTGTAGGTACTTGTGGGTGCTTGTGGGTGCTTGTAGGTACTTTTGGGTACTTGTGGGTACTTGCCCCGGGTACTTGTGGGTGCGTGCGTGTAGGTGCTTGTGGGTACTTGTAGGTGCTAGTGGGTGCTTGTAGGTACTTGTGGGTGCTTGTAGGTACTTGTGGGTGCTTGTAGGTACTTGTGGGTGCTTGTAGGTACTTGTGGGTGCTTGTAGGTACTTGTGGGTGCTTGTAGGTACTTGTGGGTGCTTGTAGGTACTTGTGGGTACTTGTAGGTACTTGTGGGTGCTTGTAGGTACTTGTGGGTGCTTGTAGGTACTTGTGGGTGCTTGTAGGTACTTGTGGATGCTTGTAGGTACTTGTGGGTGCTTGTAGGTACTTGTGGGTACTTGTGCGTGCTTGTAGGTACTTGTGCGTGCTTGCCCCGGGTACTTGTGGGTGTTTTTAGGTACTTGTGGGTGCTTGTAGGTACTTGTGGGTGCTTGTAGGAACTTGTGGTTGTTTGAAGGTACTTGTCGGTACTTGTGGGTGTTTGTAGGTACTTGTGGGTACTTTTAGGTACTTGTGCGTGCTTGTAGGTACTTGCGGGTGCTTGTAGGTACTTGTGGGTACTTGTGGGTGCTTGTGGGTACTTGTGGGTGCTTGTAGGTACTTGTGGGCTCTTGTAGGTACTTGTGAGTGCTTGAAGGTACTTGTGGGTACTTGCCCCGTGTACTTGTGGGTGCTTGAAGGTACTTGTGGGTACTTGCCCCGTGTACTTGTGGGTGTTTGTAGGTACTTGTGGGTACTTGTGGGTACTTGCCCCGGGTGCCTCTGGGTGCTTGCCCCGGGTGCTTGTAGGTACTTGCCCCGGGTGCTTGTAGGTACTTGCTCCGGGTGCTTGTAGGTACTTGCTCCGGGTGCTTGTAGGTACTTGCTCCGGGTGCTTGTAGGTACTTGCTCCGGGTGCTTGTAGGTACTTGCTCCGGGTGCTTGTAGGTACTTGCTCCGGGTGCTTGTAGGTACTTGCTCCGGGTGCTTGTAGGTACTTGCTCCGGGTACTTGTAGGTGCATGCTCCGGGTGCTTGTAGGTACTTGCTCCGGGTGCTTGTAGGAACTTGCTCCGGGTGCTTGTAGGTACTTTCTCCGGGTGCTTGTAGGTACTTGCCCCGGGTACTTTTCGGTGCTTGTGAGTGCTTGTAGGTACTTGCCTCGGGTACTTTTAGGTGCTTGTGAGTGCTTTTAGGTACTTGCCCCGGGTGCTTGTAGGTACTTTGCCTCCTCCATAGGATTAACATTACACTAAATTTTGGAAGCTCGTAACTCTGGTTATATTAGAGATACGGGGATATCCTTTGATTATGTATAGTCCTATTTGCCCCTTCCCTCCTTCGTTAACATTTGCTCCATAGGATACTCCATATACGGGAAAAACCTTGAAAACTCAGGGAAGTATATGGGGAAAAGCCTGGAAATCTCATGGAAATTTGTTTTCCAAAAGTTGTATGAACCTTGTAATGGAATATATTTTATAAACTCATGGTTTTAGTTATATAAAGTTTTACCAAGAAGCGATATCTAGTTCACTAGGGAGAAGGTATAAGATGCCTAAGTATTCGCGCGCCATAGTCCCAGTCCCCCTTTCAAAATGCAAGGGAGGGGGACTTAAAAGGAGGCCGGGCTATTTCGCCTCTCCTCAGTCGGAAAATACGTAGTTTACGTCATTCGCGTCCCGTTTACGTGAGTTTTCTGGCCCGTGACCAAATATGCATTTTTTAAACTGGACATTAGACCAGCGACTTTCCTGACTTGGAATAAAAAAACTGGTCCGTGACCATTGAGCAGAGCACGTCGTCTGCAAAACTAAAGAAGTGGATAATTAAAATATTAGAATTTTAATGCGTGGAGTCTGGATACCCTTGAACTTTCTTAGTAGTCTCGTGGACCACTGACCCCCCCCTCCGATTTAATTTTTGAACTGGACCAGGCAATTTTTAAACTGGTCATTTGCCTTGTGTCACCGCCTTATTTCCCACGCTGGCGCGAGTTGCTTTGCATTGTCGAGGTCGTGATGGAGTTGGCTATGCCTGGAGTCCCAACCTTGAAGGAGAGAGGAATGGAGTGGAAACCCCCATACCTATAGCGTTGCCTGTGTACCCCCACCTACGGCACCATAGTCCTCCCAGCATCCTCAGCGGTTAGGTAGGGTCGTACTGGACGAAATGTAAAAGGCGCTCCCTCTATCTTCAAAATAGAAGCAAGTTCTCATACAAATAAAATGGCGCTACGCGGCAGCACTTATCAATCACCTACCGAAGGGTAGGGGCATGTGCGACGTACATTGGGAGAGATACGGTGCCGCAGATCGCCCATCATCATTTCCAATCCATCTCTACTCCCTTATCCCTGCCCCAACCCCCGCGACTTCCAACCACTAGCATAGCCCACTCGATCACGCTCTCTTTTCCCCGGCTACATATTTTGAAGATGGCACTTTTTAGGCGTATTAACAAACTTGGATCATCTTTGTGAACTTTTAGGGTTGCCCTGACTATATTTTGTTTAAGGTTTTAAGCTTAATATCAAACAGACGTTAGTTTATGCTACAAAAAAGTTTGAAATTGACAATCTCGGATCGTCTTTGTAAAGTTTTAAGGATATCCGAATTTCATAATGGGCTTATGACAATTTTGAGCTAAATGTTAAACGGACATAAATCAGCATTTTTATAAATTTTGTAAAATTGTCAATTTGGTCCTATTTCTGGAATTTTTAGTGGGGCACCTCGCGTTTCAATAAATGAGTGTAAAAAGTTTATTATGTTAATTACAATAAGAATACAAACTTTTATTGATTTACGTTTTTTGAAGTATCATTATAAATAAATGTCTGATTGAGCTAAAGTTATAGTCCCCTTTATATTTGTTTCTGCTTAGTGCAGATTTTGAAAATGTAAAACAGTTTCTTAACATTCTTAATTAAAATGAAGACTGAAGGAACAGATATTAATCAAAAATGTCTTGATTAGAATCAAGACCTAAAAAGTATCGATAAGACTGAGGTTATTACTTGTCTGAAGGATCAGATATTAATTTTTCTTTTTAATTGAAACTTAAATGCATGCTTAAGAAAAAACAACGTTCCATTACCGTTTTCCGTTGAAATAAATTATTTTACTGGTAATCAATTTCAAAAATTTACTTATCTCGGCTTTTCGACCACAATTCCATTCCCCGAAAACATTTTATCATTACATTAATTACTTTTAGGAGATAACGTGTCAAAATAACCTATAAAACAATAAAAAACTGTAATAGCGGTCTGTTTAGCCATGACAACAACCTTTTAAAAGTAACAAGGACTATATAACCCTTTCGAGACTAACAGGACCTGAGCAAACTATGGCTTAACTTGCTACTAGCACGACCAGGGAGAATTGATGTAAACTGGAGTTGAAATTTCATCATGTGCGACCAGCGGCCCTGAAACTCTCATAGTCCCAGTGTGTGTAGAACATAGTTTTTTCGCTGTTATCTGCCAAAATCAATATTTCTAGGTAGTGCCGCCTCCTCACTTGAATTTTTCATGATATATCAAGGTTTGAAGGAACAAAATTCTAGAAAACTATTTTCACTACCATGTCCCTCTGCTAACTTGAAGCAAACTTCCCTCTCTTTTTGCTGCTCATTACCGGTGCCATTCCCTTGAATCTCTGTTCGTTATAACTACTATCATGAGTTTATTTATTTCAAACCAAAATATAAAAAATGGATTATTTTTCCTTTCGTGCTACTTAGAATTTACAAATGTACATAACGTTGTGCCGTGACATATCAAATAGTCTTTAACCATTGTTAGAAACTAGAGAGAGAAATTGGGCAGCAACACTGATCATGCCCTGAACTATGAGAAAGAACAATACGACGGTTGACTAAAGTACACTTGATATTACATCATTTTTCAAAACCGCGAATAAAAATCTTACTGTCCCTATTGAATTTGGCGCCATCGGTTTTAGAATAATTAAAATGTTCCACTGCGAAGCGTGCCGGTCACGAATGGGGATGTAACGTCTTTAGGAACCTTTTAAAACGCAAAACCATACACGTACTCTCCCAAAAGTAATTAATGTAATGATAAAATGTTTTCGGGGAATGGAATTGTGGTCGAAAAGCCGAGATAAGTAAATTTTTGAAATTGATTACCAGTAAAATAATTTATTTCAACGGAAAACGGTAATGGAACGTTGTTTTTTCTTAAGCATGCATTTAAGTTTCAATTAAAAAGAAAAATTAATATCTGATCCTTCAGACAAGTAATAACCTCAGTCTTATCGATACTTTTTAGGTCTTGATTCTAATCAAGACATTTTTGATTAATTTCTTCTGGTTCCATCTAGTGTGAATCCAACGTAATTAATAAGTCAATTTGATGAAGTTATTTAATTTTTTATGTTGAGATGGTTGGCTTTCAATAAAATATTTCGTAGCATAGAATTTTCCTAGATTTATCAAATTTTTGGTGGAATTTCCCTTTTTGCCGTTTTTAGGAGTCAAAATTTCCCTAGATATGGGAAATTTTCCTCAATCTGGCATCACTGTTCTGTTCTAAAAAAAATCTCTCTCCAGTCTCAACCTAGGAGTGTATACAAAAATGCACAACTGGAGTCGAAATTTATGTTAAAATTACAATAATTATAGTGGTCCCTATATCAACTTTTAATAAAAGTAGGAATTAATAAACTAGTCATTGGGACCAGTGAGTCTCACGTTATGAATAAAAAATAACTGGTCCAAGCTATTAATAAACTGGTTTTTAACCAGTATACCAGTCTTATTTCCTAGCCTGAAGGCACGGATGTGTATTGTAGGAGTAGAGACTCGTAGCTTCCACTCTACTAAAAAAAAGCTAGACCTTATTTGTCCATAAAAAGGGGGTATGAATTTTGAGCCTCCTTCCAAACCTAGACGAGCCCAATGAGATAGATAGAGTTACAATTCAAATCGGCTTACCGCGAAACACATTGTGTTTATCAAGCACATTTATCCAAACATGACAGCGCCACCTGTCACCCTCTCGCGGAACTAATTCCAACTTTTACTCGTTTATTTGCAATCAGAAACATCGTTATGATTTTATTTCATCTATTTATTAGATTAAAAAGGACTAGAGTTTTTATTATTTAACTCGCGTATTTTATTTAACACGTTTAAAAACTATCTTGACAGCTTATTAGTTGTTACACAGATTATAGCAGCAGACGGTAATAAAAATGTTCTTAGGGTGGCGCCACCCGTATTTGATAAAGATTCATTCTCGACAAAAGGTGGATCGCGAAACGTCGATCTCGTGATCTCACGTTGTGACTCTAGGTTTAATATATATATTCTATCTCATTGGACGAGCGCATGTAAACAAGAAAGATGGCCGCGAGCTACGTTAAGCCTCGGTCTTTTGTGTATCGAATCCGAGTAGATGATGATATGATTAAATTAAATTTTATATTAATTAAAACAACGTGGTAGGCGTCAGATTTCGATCTGGTAAGTTAGTGAACTTGTAGTTGTAAGAATGGGATGCGATGATATTGATAAATTAATTTTATCATGGTTTAATTGATTTCTAGCCTTCTAGGTAATTGTTTATCCTTCTGGTGATAGAAATCAAGGACATTTATTTTTAAACTAGGGTTTGTAATTATTATATTACCCGTTCTTAATTTATTTTGATTGAGATAAGTATTTCAATATTAAAAATAATGTTGAATTTTTTTCTTAAGATAAGTGATGATTAGTAATTGATTACTCTTAAAAGTTAAAATTAAATTAATAAAAGTTAATTAAATAATTTATAATTAGATTTTAAAGGCAAATCTAAACTTCAAATGATAATTTTTGTAAAAGAAAAATTGTAACTGAAAATAACCTTAGAAAGTGCATGGTCAAAATCATTATTAAGGGTTATTTTTTGAAATAAAATTGTTTAACACCTTTTGATATAAAGCTTATTGCTAAAACAGTCGACTTATGTATTACTCAGAAGAGTTTAAATTTTAGGCAGATATGAATTAATCTGCAATCGCTTAACCTTATGATTATGTTAACATAAATAGCTCCGTTCTAGTTCTAATTGGATTTAAGTAATCGTTAAACTAATCTGAAATCGCGTAACTTAAAAAGTATGTTAACTTGAATACCAATCGCGTAACTTAAATAGTACCTTAACGTAATTATTTCATTAGTTTTTTGTTCAAGTGAGTGTGATCAACTTAAGTCGTTTTTTTTTTCGTTTGAGTACTTTAACTTAAAGGGGCTGTTCGGAACGTGGGAGAGGGGTCGTAAAGCCCCTTTAAGCGATCGAATTGAAATCATAATAGTGAAGGTAATTATATCATTTGAAGTTTGAATAAGTTTACCAACGTGAGCGTGATAAACTTACTGATACGTTCATAATAGTGAACGTAATTATAATATTAGTTGTTGTTGGAGTTCGTTAATATAAATCTAATTAAAACCATAATAGTGAACGCAATTATATCATTAGTTGTTGTTTCAGTACGTTAACTTAATCTAAACCGAAATTCAATATTAACGCCGCATACAACCGTTCTAGCAACACCGAAAACAGCCTAACCCTAAACCGAAATTAAATATTAACGCCTCATACAAACTTTGTAGTTCTAGTAACAGCTATGTGCCGCCGATAAATAAAACACCCTTGCACTAAAAAGAAATTGAGACGCGGGCGCGGCAGTCGTCGACCGTTCTAAACTCTAGTAACGAGAGTCACGTGGTCCCCCTCCTCTCTCTCTCTATTTCTCTCTGGCAAAAAAAAATAGCTAGCCCGTCGAGGGAAGAGTGAGATACTGTTGGTGAAAATCGCAGAGAGGTACTAAGCCTCAATAGCTCAGTCTGTAAGGCGTTGTACTCTGGTGCCTGTGTGGATACAAACGTGGCGGGTTCAAATCCCGGTCGTGCCAAAAAATTAATTCTTTAATAGTAAAATATTTATGGGACTTTGTATAGATGTCGCTGAAGTTCGTATTTCTAGCGGGAAGTTTGAAATGAAAGTAACTTTATTTATGATGGATTCTCCCAGGTCACATGAAAAATTGGGGGCAGAAGGGGGGGAGAAGGCGCCCAGCCGTAAGGGGTAATTGCAATGCTTCCGCAGTCTATAGACAGCGAAAGCAAAAATGGAGTATACACAAAGGAGAGATTTTCGTTTACGATCTCCTTCGCAGTTTGGTATTTAGGCTCCTGTGGGGGAGTCTAAAACAATATATTTCCAACAACACATGTTTAAAGCTGCTGCTATGTGTTAATTTTATTATTTCTATTTTAATTTTATTATTTTAATTGATATGAAAATTACTTCAGTGTATTCAATAATTAAATCTTCATAATCAGATTCGATTATAGCATCTTCCGTAAATTCATTTTAAAAATTTAGATCTGAATGCTTATCTTCATTAGTGAAAAATGTTTTTAATCGAAACAATTCATACTTATAAATTGAAATGCCCTATTCAATATTTTCCATAAGATCTCCTATAGCTTCCTGTTCAATTGGGTCAGCGTCTCTGTCACTTATTTCCTCTTCTGTAAGTTTATAATTTTTCATAATAATTTAATATTATGAATGTTTTAAATTAATGATGTTTACATTTCATCATCATCATCTTGTTCTTCTACTCTTTCAAGCAGGAACGCCTAGACCTTTCCCTTGAAGGTGGCTCTTCCTCTGTAGAGGTACCTGCCTTAGGTGTATCTATCAGTGGTGATTCCATGGCCAAGCCAAATTTTTTATATAATGGTGTTTCACATTTGTCTGTAGTTTAATAACAATGTTATAAAACATGTTGAATTACAAGCTAGTTGTCAAATATGTACGTTTAGGCTTAGCGTGTATATATCTTGCAGTATTGGCTGCTGTAAAAAACGGTGAAGTCGTCATTTCGAATGTGCTTATTTGTTCAGTTAGCACTTGCTTGTCAATGACACTAATTTCAGTTTGCGTTGATTTGTGGTCAAATTCTTTAATACTGCATGAATATGCTCATTTTAAAAAGCAAACACTGTGTAGCCTAATAGTAAGAACTGTAAATCTTACTCTAATTGGTCAAGAAGAAATATAGCAAATCGATCATTATTTGAACCCATACCCATCCTAGCTCTCTCGGCTGTCCAATGTTGAAATAATAATTTCGAAAATTGCATTCTATGCATAGTTTCTGGTAAAGCAAGAAACTCAAGTATAATATAGCTAACCATAATTTTGAGCATGCATCTATTTCTTCATTAATATATTACGAAATTTTCAATAAATAATATAAAACATGGCAAACCTTTGGAAGCCATTTCAGTTAGATTTTTGAAAATCAAACTTTATAATCCCTCTCTAATTTTTAATATATATATGAATTCCTATTTATAAAAAAACCGGAAAAATTAAAGTGTTTAAAATATACAATAATAATGACCGGTAATATAGTTACTATATGAAATAACAGCAGTAAATCCTCTATTGAAAGAGCAACAAGTGTTTTTAGTTTTCACCAACAAATTTCGCGCCGCGACCGAATGTAAAAAATAACCAGCGTGAACTGATATCGCGTCCGACCGAAAGAAAAAAATAACAAGCCTAAACAGAATCGTTCCTAAACCAAAACTTTCCCACGCTCGGAGCCTCGGATGGGGAAAGAAATTCAAATAAACCCGGTACGAGAGAGAGGAAAGACGCGAGATTTACCAAAATTCGGACCCCCAAACCCAGCGCTTCTGCAAGCCACGGTTTCTGTTTTATTTCTCAGTCCCTAATGTAAGGTCTTTGTACCACGTGACTCAATTGGCCAATGGTGGCTGATGTACATATTTCAAATAAAACGTACACGCCCCCTGAAGGTCTCGCCATCTAGCGTTAAAAATCGGTACTTTACGGAGTATTTCTTTACGAGTGAGATTTATACTGGTTACAACGCTAAAAATGACACTTAAATGTTGCCGGGAGAAAAAAGGAGATATTTAAGGCGTTAATAGACCATTTCGGAAATTACATACAGAGAAAACAATACACAGAGGCGAGGCCACCATTGGGGTTTTCTCCCTCCCGCCAAGAAGCACCGCTAGAGCCAGTTCGTATTGGTCAGCTTCCCGAGTGTAATGAACTCGGACTCCGTCTTGCGTTGCTTATTGGTGCGAGGGAGAAAACCCCAAAGGCGGCCTTGCCTCTATGTGCTGTTTTCTATGTATATAAATTTTGAAATGGTCCATAGATAGGCTTATTTAAAAATTGGTCTGAAATGTCGCGATACTGTTTTTGGGCAACACTCTGGCTCTTTCACACCATATTTTTTATTAACTCTTCATGGTAGATTAAGTCGTACGTGTAACTTAGCGTTATGATTCATGCCTTTTCTAAATTATTTCCACTTGAAGTTTAATGCCAGAAAGGGATAATAGAAGTATTATATACATCTGGTGTAACTTAGCGTTAAGCTTCGTGTTTTTCCGTAATTATTTCCAGCAGTAGTTTAAACGCTGATACAAAATGCCCACGTTGTAAACCTAGCAGCAATATAGGTCTCGCTTGTATTGTTATTATCCAAAAATCCCCGTCTGTTTTCCCGGAACATCTAGCTCTAGCGTTTCGTCATCCTACACGTGCTACAACGGCGTTTAATATCAATTTTTACCTCTCCGAGTGACGTATGTCACGGAGAGGTTCTAATTTCGACGTGTCTGTGTGTCTGTGTGTCTGTCTGTCTGTCTGTCTGTTGTTACACCCACGTGACCGCGTTCGCAGTTTGGAAATCGGAGCAAACGTGTTCTCAATTTCCGGAAATTTCGAAAATTGCATTGCACTTACAGACTATTGCTCCATTGCCTGTCTAACATCACCAGCCTCTGGTCTTTGTCCATCCCACATGGACACCAGTCTGTACACACTGGCTTCTAATCACAATCATCTGCTGCTCTTTGTCCATCCCACATGGACACCAGTCTGTACACACTGGCTTCTAATCACCACCCTCTTGTGGTCTTTGTCCATCCCACATGGACACCAGTCTGTACACACTGGCTTCTAATCACCACCCTCTTGTGGTCTTTGTCCATCCCACATGGACACCAGTCTGTACACCTGGCTTCTAATGAGATCCCCACCATCATCTAGTCTTTGTCCATCCCACATGGACACCAGTCTGTACACACTGGTTTCTACACACCACCATCTTCTGGTCATTGTTTTTGTCCATGCCACATGGACACCAGTCTGCACACCTGGCTTCTACTCCATCATCATCGTTAAGGTTAAGACATATGCGGCGATCGGCCAGGGTTACGAGAAACGTCCGGCCTCCCTAAGGTTGGGCTTCCACCAAAGGTTCACGCAATTGCGCTGTTCTTATCCATAGCTGCGATTCGAAACCATTATATACTACCTATTTAATAAGGCGAAGCAACCGGCGTATGCTTCATTTCAAACGCCAATATTAGTCAAGTCTCTCAAGAATGTTTAATTGTTCTTTTTTAAAACGATGTAACGTTCAATAAAGCGAATAAGTAACGAAGAAAATATTAAATATTAATTATATTTATTACCTCTCCGAGTGACGTATGTCACGGAGAGGTTCTGTAACGATCGTGTGTGTCTGTGTGTGTGTCTGTTGTTACACCCACGTGACCGCGTTCGCAGTTTCCAAATCGGAGCAAACGTGTTCGCCATTTCCGAACTGCTTTCACAGTCACGGAAATGGCTACTCTACTTGAGTTCTCACACCACCATCTTCTGGTGTTTCTCCATCCCACACGGACACCAGTCTGTACTTACTGGCTTCTAACACCACCATCTTCTGGTCATTGTCCATCCCACATGGACACCAGTCTGTACACACTGGCTTCTAACACCACCATCTTCTGGTCTTTGTTTTTGTCCATCCCAGATGGATACCAGTCTGTACACCTGGCTTCTACACCACCATCTTCTGGTCTTTGTTTTTGTCCATCCCACATGGACACCAGTCTGCACACCTGGCTTCTACTCCATCGTCATCGTTTGGTTTAAGACTTTCGCGGCGATCAGCTAGGGTTACGAGAAACGTCTAGCCTCCCTAGGGTGGGTTGTCCACGATAGGTTTTCGCAATTGCGGTTGTTCTTGCTTTTAACTGCAGTTCGACACCCTTATATACTACCTATTTGAGTAAAGCGAAGCAACCGGCGTATGCTTCATTTCAAACGCCAATATTAGTCAAGTCTCTCAAGAATGTTTAATTGTTCTTTTTTAAAACGATGTAACGTTCAATAAGGCGAATAACTAACGAAGAAAATATTAAATATTAATTATATTTATTTTAATATTTAAGATAATCTTGTTTCTCAATTCAAAAATAATATGAAAGAGTTAAAAAGCAGTCTATGTTTTTGTCTGTGTGTGTCCGTCCGTTGTTACAGTAGTGCGCTGCGTTAGAAGTTCGTTTTGTTTTGATGTGTAGAGGAATCCTACAGAACCATAATATTCCCTTTATCCTTAATATAAAGTGAATATGTGGAAATATTTTTCGTAATTATGATGCATTTAGTACTTTTGTAGCTTTAAAGCTCTATTTCATTTTGATATTCCAAAGATTTTTTTTAATATTATTATTTAAAATGGATGTTTATATATTACTTAAGCTATACTACATCTGTTTATAGCATAATCCATTCTATTGTGAATACAAGCACAACGCTACTATGTTGGTCAAATTAATTTTTATTTGTCAATAGGCCTAGTGAACCTAAAAGTAAACGCTTGTGTTTGGATTTCGTTTCTGTAATGCAGAGACATTAACGGTTCAGAGTGAGCCGAAAGTTAAATACACTATAGGCTTAGATATTATAATCATGGTGGAAATCTGGGCCGCGTTCAGCAGAGCCCAGCGCTGTTAGCAGTGTCCTACATAACGGGATTTTGTTTTTGAATTTTGACGTCACGGTGCTTAGCGCTTAGCTAGCGCGGTCTTCAAAGAAAATAGTCGGCCCTTTGGATAACGTGACGTAAAACGCGTATTTCTCAGCTTGGCGAAAAAACCATGGAGGAATTAATACAAATAGCTCTATGGGACTACAGCTATTTAATTGGCGTAAAACCAGTTGATCACGCTAGAATTTTAAGAGATTTGTTAGTTTCTAATTTTAATTAAAAAAGTTGTTATCTATCTCTATAAATATGTTATCATACAATTTTTGTTAAGCCTTGGTATATTGCACGCTTTATTGCGCTAGCGTCATTTATAAAACGCCGATGACCGGAGAAAAGCTATGACGACAGAGCTCACCGGTAAAATTTCCATATTCCGCTGTCTTTTTTGGTGAGCTCTGCTGAACGCAGCCCAGACCAGTGAAAGGTCTGATGGTAATGGTGTTTTCATGCTTTTTATAGTACGCATTTACTTTCAGTGTGTGTAGCCACAAATAAGCTTTGGTGTTATGTAACGTTAACAGTCATGTTGACAAACTAAGAAAATCGTTGAGATGAAACGAGAGGATAGTGTTTACATGGCAACCCTGTTGTGAATATGGCTTTGAACATAGAGGGCATACAGTTGAGGAGTAGAAAATTGGGCCTTTACAAACACGTAAAGGTAATATCCCTCCAAAGTTTTATCTCTTTATTTCCCGTTTTTCCCCCATCGGATGATTTTAATGTGTACAAGTATATCATTATTGGATGTAAAATGTCGTCTGATTTACAGTATATTTGCTATGCTTTGTATACTGCTTTAATATTTCATAAATTTTAACTTAAGAAACATTTCCATATCTGGGTAAATAAGTTTGTAAGTAGTCGTCTTGACTCGGAGAGGTAATATTTTGGTTTTCCCAACTTGTTTTAATATTTAAGATAATCTTGTTTCTCAATTCAAAATTAATACGGAAAGAGTTAAAAAGCAGTCTATGTTATTGTCTGTGTGTGTCCGTCCGTTATTACACTAGTGCCGCAGTGCGCTGCGTTAGAAGTTCGTTTTGTTTTGATGTGTAAAGAAATCCTACAGAACCATAATATGCCCTTTATCCTTAATATAAAGTGAATACGATGAAATATTTTTCGTAATTATGATGCATTTAGTGCCTTTGTAGCTTTAAAGCTCTGTTTCATTTTGATATTCCAAAGATTTTTTATAGTATTATTATTTGAAATGGATGTTTATATATTACTTCAGCTATACTACATCTGTATATAGGATAAATCTTTCTTTCGATATTTCAAGAACGCTCAGGCTTAAATTCTGGCGGTCAAATTTAGTTTTATATGTTAACAGGCCTACTGAAACAAAACGTAAGCATTAGAGGTAGGGATGTCAACTTCCCAGAAAAAAACCGGTTTTCGGTTAACCGGTATATTTAAATGGCCGGTTTAACCGATTCAAAAAACTGGCCAAAAAAACCGGTTTTTCAAAAAACCGGTTTTTAACCGGTCGTTTATGATAAATGTTGAAAAGTGCGATACTCCAACGTAAACTCAAGACCAAATACTAGTACCGGGTAGTTAGTACCTATAGGTGTTAAGTAATGCCGTTTTCCATTGGCATTCTAGAATAGGCCAATGAAAAATTACTCGATAGATGGAGTAATTTTCTTGGAGTGAGAACGACTCTTCTTTTAAAATTGCTTTATACGCATCTATGTCTCCTTTGATATTGCTCCATGGTGGTAGATTGTTAGCAGCCAACCGAAGCTAAGTAACATTAAGTGACAAAAAGGGAAAACTTTTAATTTTGTGAATTTAAAAAAACCGATTCGGTTTTCGGTTTTTATTTTAAAAAACCGATTAAAACCGAAGAATTAAAAAACCGGAAAAAACCGGTGCTCCGGAATTGAAAAAACCGGTTCTCGGTTAAACCGGGCGGTTTTTGACATCCCTAATTAGAGGGCTGAGTTGAAATAAAATATGAGTTTTGATGTTCCTGTCTGTATCAAATAGGCATTAACGGTTCAGAGTGACCCGAAAGTTAAATACACATTCTAATACTCGGGTTTAGATTTTATATTTGAAGAAAGGTTCATGGTTACAATCAGATCAGTGAAAGGTCTGGTCGTAATCGGGTGATAAGTACAAAGAAAATCGCCAAGAATTAATTTACTATAAGAATGCCTAAGTCACCGGATTTTACGCTTCTACTTTTACGCCGGTGTTAGTGGACAAGTAAGCCCCACCCCTTTCATGTCCGTCATTGCTCTGCGCTTTCCTAGTTAGTTAAAGGTTTTTAACCTAACTTAATGGATTTTGAATACGTGTCTCTACGTGAAATCGTTCCATAATGGTTTCTAAATTGAATCAAGTGTACTATACTTATGATTTCGTGAGTTCCAAAAACCAAACCAAGGCATAACGAAATGGTAAAGAGATAGATGGTGGAAAAATAGAGTAAGATAGAATATTAAGTCCCGCCTCGGTTTCCAGCCTCCCCCCACCCTTGAGGTGGATTGTCGATTATCATCACGCGCGCACCGGACGCCGTTTTAGGTCTTCTTATAGTAAATTCCTTCTTAATATCTCTGAGGGGAAACGGCAATCCAAGTGTGTATGTAGGTTTGATCATAGAGGATATAGGCCTACAGATGAGGCGTAGACAAACATATAAAGGTAATATCTCTCCAAAATCTAGACTCTTCATATCCTGTTTTTTCCCTATTGACTGATTTCCATGTGTACAAGACATATCCTTATTAGATATAAAATGTCGTGTGCTTGAATACTGCTTTAATAATTCAAAAATTACGCGGCGATCGGCTTGGATAAGGAGGAACGTTTAGCTTCCCAATGGCAGGGCTTCCACCAAAAGTTCACGCGAGTGCGCTTTTTCTTACCACTTACTGAGAATAGGCTGCTTATATACCCCCATTTTCCAGACAATCGGAAAAGAGGCATACTCAATAATAATTAAGGTTCAAATGATTTTAGCAAAAACAATTCTTTATAATAAATAACTAGAAGTGTAATAAGTAACTCACGACAAAATAATTAATACCAAAAGTAAATAGATATCAATCTATTTACTTTTGTTAATACCAAATAAATTTTTTTAATCTTCGTGGGAAAAACCTCTCTTAACCGAAACTTCTATGGGCAACGTTTATATACGACGAGTAACGAAGATGGCGTATGAAGTCGATACACTGTACACATTTCACAGTTAATACAAGACGAGTAATTAAGACTACTCCCCTGTATTACAAATCTTGTTACTCTTTTCAAAGTTAATATAGAACGAGTATTGATACCGTTAGTTATTGAAAACGGAATTGTAAATTTGATTTGCGATAAATGATAAAATGAAGTTTCAAGTGTTACTCTCTGAAATACGGTAGGTGGTAGAGACGAGTGCTTTTTGTTGGTATCGTTTGTTACTAAATTCTATGTAGCGAAGTTAATTTTGAGATAAATGACAAGCGCAGGTTCTCTTTCAAATGAGCGCAAACGGTTGGTCTTTCATAATACGGGAAATCAACAACAAAATGTATAAAGCAACACAATGCAAAAAGGGTAAAGCTTACATTCTTCAGTCCATACTCCATGATTGTTTTAACTAGTGTTTGTATTTAACGTGCCTTACCTCCAAAAAATAGCGACATATGCCTTTTTCTATTGCCATTTTCTCTGGAGTAATGTCACTGGAGTGAGAACGAAAATGTCATTAGAAATCTTATTTATTTTATTAATAACTCCTTTAATATTGCTCCATAATGGTAGATTGATAGCAGACAATAGAAAACCGAATAACTTTAATCGTTTCTGTGTGAATGTAAAAAATTTAGGCAGTTGCTTTTTTGCCTGTTTCTCGGGCCAAAATGGACTTTCTTTATTAAAAAAATGATATGAATGTTAGTTCCAAGATTGCTTTGCGAAACTGTGCAAACTGTTAGTCAGCGTTAAAAAAGACATTTTAAAGCTATTTGTAGACGTTATATTGTAAGCAAAATTGTTTTATATGTATTAAATTATAGTAAAGCTTCCACTGATGTGTTTATGCTTCCCCTTACAAAAATTATGGGCTGATTTCAAAACGCAGCTGAGCTGTTTTTAGGCTGCCTGGCTAGATGTAAGCTGTTTGGGAACTGTATTGCGCTACAAGCAATTTACAGCCAAAAATCAGCCTTTTTTGTTTTCTGTAATTTGACTACAAAGGCTGATCAGGCTAAAATTTGTCTTTAAATGTAGCTGAAACTAAGCTGGGTTACAGCTTGTACATTTTTTTTAAATTAAGCCGGCTGGTATTTGACTGTAATATCTTTGCATTGCAGCCGGCTGCCAAAGCTGAAACTATAGCCTTTTGCTGTAGGCTAATTCGTGGCTGGTAGGTCGCTGTTTCGAAGCCCAAAGCCTAGGCTGCTAAAGCTGAAACTATAGCCTTTTGCTGTATGCTAATTCGTGGCTGGTGGGACGTTATTTTGTAGCCCAAAGGCGTCAAATATAGACTTGCTGTATGATAATTTAGGGTTATATGAAGCTAAAATTATAGTAATTTTAAATACCATACATGATAAACAAATAATTATACCTTATAAGGATTAGAATATATTGGTGAATAAAAATACACATATTCAAAACAATGTTATGGCATTGTAAAAATCACTCGGAGACCAAAATTAACAGGAAACTAATTTATAATAGAGACCTTTAAACCAACTTAAAACAGTTTTATTCAGCCTCCAGCGAATTTATCAAATCACAACAGTAAATTTTACTTTTATCTCGAATATTAACTAAAAAGCATGGATATAATATATCTTTTAATGGTATTAAAATTTTCGTATCATCTAAACTTTTAATCTCCTTCACGGGAAATTCGATGTTACCGATTTCTTCAATTTGAAAAGATTGATAACCTAAAATTTCTAGTTTCATAACAAAAGCAAAATATTCAGTGTTGCAAGCGTAACATTCATATTCGTGATATTCGCATGCTTTCGAGTTCTTAACAAAATACATAATTTTGCCATATCCTGTTGTACTAGCGTCAACATATTTTACTGTTGAAGAGTCATGGTTCATTTCAGAATGTCTAACACTATTGTACATGAATTTTTTAATCTTAACTTTTTGAAAAGTCTGAATTTTACCTATGCTATCGGTGGCATCCAACAACGCATCTCTCAAATCAAATGGCAAATCCTTTAACTTTTATAAGTACCCACAGTACATATATCTTTGGAAATAACTTCAGCTATCTTATATTTATTTTCATGGTGAAGCATATTTTTACAAAACTCTTCAACATCCGTACCTTCATTTAATGATGCCATCATAGTAGGTTGGTTCAATATGTATGATAGCGAAGATGAGATCTGAAGTTCGGGGTGCTGGGTGCCATGAATCATTCTGATTAGTTTTCCATTCAGATCCTCAAATGGGAAACATGACGTAACCCAAGAAGGACCCAAATGGAGAACATCGTCAGCTAAATGAATTAATTGATGTATCACTGCAGTCATGAATTGAATTCCATAAAGCTCTTCAAACATAGAAACATATTGAAGCATTAATTTATCTACAAAATCTAAATCTCGGGGCGTGATTGAATCCTGATTCATAATAAATACACAGGTAACAAATAGGATATGATGTTTAAAATAATTTTGTGGCAAAATATCATGTAATATGGGTATTGAATAATATAAGAGGAAGTTTTTAAACTCAGAAGCTTTCCAGTAATTCATATCTTTTAATTGACGTGGCATTCTTTGAACATGAATTGGGGGTCTGATCATGGCTAACCTTTCATTTACGATATTCTTTACTTTGGTTAGGGAAAATAAGCCGTCACTATGATGTCCGTCAAACCATAATGTGCAAAGTTTTTTAAATACACCAAGGTAAACAGTGTGCATAACATCAATTGAGGTTGATTTAATGATGTCGGGAACTATCAGTGCTAACACTGATGGCCCTTTTATTCCAAATATTTGTTTACCATCCCTCGTGGCTCTAATCGCGTGTTCTAAAGTTTCTTCGTGTGTTCTTTTGGGTCCCTTAAAGTTATCTCTGTCAAAAGTATAGATATGATTATGCCCACGGTTTTCAGTTCGGTATGTCTGACCCCTTTGCATACATTTGGCACATCCATATTCACCATTAAACTGGTGCATATTCAAAGCTAAACATTTTGCAGGCAAGTCACAAGTACCACATAAAAGAATGGCCTTAACTAATACTGGTTCTACCTGATTGAAAACATTAACGTGAATTCCATTTTTCATTTCACTGAATGAATGATGTAGTGGTTTTAGAAAATGATTCATGTTTGGCTTACTTTTCCCAAACCATATACCCGCAATTATTATGTTTTCGGTTCGATTTTCTTATGAGGTGGTAATTCATTTATTTTTAAATATAATGGCCATAACGAGAAATTTGATGAAGAAAAAAGTTTAACTCCATCAGTGTTCCACATAAATGAAATGTTATGCTTAGTTTTTAAAAAACCATTCTTAACAAACTCTTTATAGAGCAAACCATCATAAATATCTTCAATATTATCAGGAGCTTTTTTAGTTCGATTAAACCTATATTCTAGATCACCGAGAAATCCTTTCCTTAAAAACATGGCTTGCATTTGAGGCAAGATGGAAATTTCTACAAACAGTGATGCGTCAATCTGATATGATCGCTTTACCAGGCAACGTGGGCAAATGTTATTTGGTTGAAGATCTGATAGGCATACATTACAATAGCGGTGAATAATTAGTGGTATTTTAACATGGGCGAAGTGTTTCTTAAACAAATATAGTGTTGTCTTTAAGGAATTGGGCTTCAAACAATGAAGATTAATGAGCAAAAGTAGATCTGTTAACGCTGATCCCGTTAAAGAGTGTCGCATAGCAAACAGCAATATTGCTAACATGCTCTCTCCCAGACTTAAATTTAAACCTCGGTACAGTTGACTATCATGATCATCCATTTCATCTTCCGAAAAAGACTCATCTGCTGATGATGACATACTTAAGCTTGGTTCCGAGTCACCTGGAGAATTTAATTAACGCTTGAAACATTCCCTTAAAATGTTGTCTATCCCAATAGTACACTTTTACCATTAAATAAATTATTGTTGTCCTTTTCATCGTAATTACGAGTTCCAACGTTCACATTGTCCCTCACCTCAACATCTTGTTGCACATTTACACCATCTTCTCTGACATTTTGCAACTGATGCTGATTTGGGTCATTCATTGCAGCAGCATTTATATCATCACGTTGATTTCCATAGTTAATGGTGGTATTAATTGATTCATTACACATATCACGATCATTGGAAGCAGTGGAGTCTGATGAAAAGTTTGTAGATTCGCTCGATGAGTTAGATGAGGATGGAATTAAGTCATCTTCAATTAAACTTTTTGACATATTTTCTAATCGCTTCTTCATTCTCCACCTTGTTGAACGTGATACAGTTTTGGTAGAACTGTTGTTCTTTGCACGTTTCATTGTTTTGAATATTCTTCGCTAATTAATAAGGAATTGAAGCTTAGCTTTTCTTGAAATACTGTTTGACCACAGTTATAACCTTAGAGATTTATCTGACAAGGACAAGTGAAAGGATAATGTGTCAGCAGAGTCTATGAAACATTATAGTAGAGACTTAAGAGTAGTTAATTTAAATTTAAATGAAAAAGTCCGGTTTTGAAAATTAAATGGGGTGCAGTATTTTGTTTGTGGATTGAAGACCGCGACACTATTGGTAATTCTTGGCTGTAGTGTATAGCCACAAAGCAGACAAATAATTTTTAACGGAGGGCTGCTCGAACTAGCTCTTAGTAAGTCTCTAGCATATAACAAAGTAAAGGAAGTGTCATACTTATGGAACATATCTTATAAACTTACGTCAGTTGTATTAGCTCTGTCAAAAACCTGACGCAAAAACCAGATACGGTTTTCCATTCCACGCGGTTTGTAAAAATAATTTAGTCCCCAAGAAACTTAATTTTGTCACCCCATGCCTTATACCGCTAAGACCGAAATAAAGCAGAATTTTTTTGCATATTTTTTAAGGAACTTCCACCCATCGTCATCTACCCATTTATATTTTTATGACCGTTTTTAGATCCACCCAGGGAGGCATTTTTTTACTCCCGGACCTAAAATCTTAAGGAAATGGGTAATAGATTAAAATGGGAAACCCTTAATATATCAATTGAATAACAATTAATGCCACGCGAGACATCTTTCTTCATTGTGCGGGTGTGGTAGCGTTCGACGACTTCCAGTCGCGTCGAGTCGTAATTCGCGGCTTCGTCGTACGGCTTATGTAGTTAGTTTCAAATATTTTAAATACATTTCATCGAGAAATATGGCTTCGGATAACGCGGATCAAAACAGCCAGTGTCAAAGCCAAAAATCCACTGTGCGCGCTCTAATTTTTTTTATTAAGGCGAAGAAAACATCAATTGTTCCACTAGAAATTATTGAAAAAAATAAGCAATTCGAAACCGCAGAGACTCTAGTTAAATGGAATGGTGGGACTAAATATCAATGTAGAGTTCTCAAAATTTCAAGTAAGTTCCTATCATATTTTGTGTTGCTTGCGTTTTAATTTGTTTTCCTTTACAACGAATTTTTATAAGCGTTTATATTTTATCCTAGAAATAGCCGTCAAAAGAGTATAATATTAAAAACTTAGTTTATGGATGTAAATGCACAGACTAGGAGGATTGATACCATTTACACCAGGAAGCCAGCCTATTTGGCGGAGAAAGTTCAGCACCAAGTAGCCCTGCATCCTGTTGTAAATGGTATTATCCTCCTAGTTCGAAACCCATGTATACAAAATGACACGATATCATTCCCCCCCCAAAATCATTAGCGCCAGCTTTCCATACCGAGGGGCCAGCAATCGCTGTAATAGGGACAAGTTTGTACCTTTTGATTTACTAAATGAATTACGTCCGCCTTATATTGCATACAATTAAAATTGAGGCCCAGCCATAGTTTCAAGCGTTAAGTTTGCTTTTGGCATATTTGTTTTCGATACCAGATTAAGAATTATTTTTAACGTGAATATACATTCACATCCAAGGGGAGTGAATTTTATGAAAACAAATGTTTATTTTAGGAAATTTTGGTTTGTCAACTTGGGTGGGGGAAAGTTTGCATGTTGGTTTCTTTTTATGTAAAAAAAAGGCTAAAACACACCCAGTAGACATTCAATTTAAGGATGTTTGGTACATTTCTTTTAATTTTTTAGGTGATGAAGATCTGCTATTATCGGAACAAAACAAGAAAGACGAAGAAATTGAAAACGAACTAGAACAGGTGAAGGGAAAACATACAGAAACCGTCAGAAGAGAGAAAAAAGCGCGAAAAGAAAGCCAGAAAGTACGAATAGCGCGACAGCCAAATTAAAAAAACAACACGCTGATAAAAAAAATTCAGAAGCGGCACGCAAATCGCTCAATGAATCAATTCTAAACATGCCGACGTTAAACGAACAGTGGAACATATCCACAACGAAAACAGGCGCAATTAACTCAACAACCTCTTCGGGGGTTGAATATTCATCGCGTAGCCTCGGCCACAATGCCACTCCATCGACTAGCCTCGGCCACAATGCCACTCCATCGACTAGCCTCGGCCACAATGCCACTCCATCGACTAGCTTCGGCCACAATGCCACTCCATCGACTAGCTTCGGCCACGATGCCACTCCATCGACTAGCTTCGGCCACGATGCCACTCCATCGACTAGCTTCGGCCACGATGCCACTCCATCGACTAGCTTCGGCCACGATGCCACTCCATCGACTAGCTTCGGCCACGATGCCACTCCATCGACTAGCTTCGGCCACGATGCCACTCCATCGACTAGCTTCGGCCACGATGCCACTCCATCGACTAGCTTCGGCCACGATGCCACTCCATCGACTAGCTTCGGCCACGATGCCACTCCATTGCCAAGCTTAGGAAGCAACATCAGTCCTGGCTTAGGGTTCAATGTGACTCCATCTGCTAGCTTGAGTAACAATATCAGGTCCTCGGTTGCACTGGGCCACAATCTCACTCCATCAAATGACTTTACCAACGATGCCTCTCCATCGATGTGTTGCGGTAACAGTGCGCTTTGACAACCCGTCAGCTGAGGACAGGCATCATTTACCTCCATCTTGCTTTGATAATAATGTGACGCCATTGGCTTTGAACCAAAAAATATTGGCAACAACACAAACAAACCATCTAGAAACTCCCTCATTGGGAAGGAATAGGTCATTAACTTTATTTGCTAATGCCAACCATTCAAGAGAAAACACCAGAAATGAAAGTTCTTCAAACATCCTATTTAGAACAAGTAATTCAGTGGAAACATCATATCCCAGAACCAACGATACATCACATTGCCAACCAAACAGTAATTCACAATGGACACAAGTTGCCGAGTACGTTGCACCCGAGAGGGACATTTCTAACTATTCTTCAAATCGAAAGAAATTAAATACAAAGCGTCTTTTAATGTTGTGTTATAGTTTTCAAATAATATTTCGTAGATGTTATAAGTGAAGATATGAATCAGTCGAAAACATTCTTAAATTTGGATTCTTCGGAGAACCTTCATACAACAATACAAAAACTGAGAGACGAGTTAAAACAAAGGGAAGCTCAAATAGCTTTGTTGAAAGCTGCTTCAAAAGAGACAACTGAAGAATTCAATGGTATAAATATAAAAACGCACTTTTTTCTTCATTTATATTATACTTTCTAGGAGACAAGGATCAAATTATAAAGAATTTGAAGGAAGAGTTGGAAAACTTGAAGACGAGCTCTAAAGAGTGCCACAGTTGTCATAACCTTAACAAAGGTACGTATTTAGGCAGCAATCATTGGTCCATCCAAATATATTTAAATCTCTACTATAAATATAAATACAGCCAAGAAACATCTTGAAAGTCTTGTGAACTCTATAAAAGTTCCAAGTGGAAATACTGAGGTAAGACTGCCATTCCAAGGTTTTTGATGTTGTATAACTAAGAACTATTGATCAAGCGATGGGAAATGCAAAAATGTATAAGGAATAAATTTTATAACGTATTTAATTTAGAATGAAAGTTCCGCTTCAAACAGTGTAACGGCTGTTCAATCACCGGAACAAGAGAAAGTGGTAATAATATATTGATTTGTATAATTTACACTTGAAAAACTAAGCCCTACCACCATTAATCCTTCAAAAAAGAATTTTCACACCTTACTTGCCATACCAAATTACATATTTATGACTTTTTTAAAAACTTATAGGTTCCACTATTTGATGGATGTCCAATTAAAGTAAAAAAGTCGCAAAAACTGAATTTGGCATACACTTGTACTTCTCCCAAGAAAACAGTGCTTCAGCTTGTCAACATGCTACACACCGAAGAGGAATTAAGAAACATGTCTTTTGCAGGGAAAGGTGGCAAAAAACCATTTCCTGAGTATGAAGTACAAGGTATTATGGGTAAGTATCGGTAGAGAAAATCATTGCATCAAATCAAGAAGTGAACCAATGGTGCTAAATAGAATAAGAGCTGCACGATTATTATGAATTTAGTTTTCAACAATTTTTCTAGACAAGGACAGAGTCAAGCCAAATTAAACATTCGGACCTTTTTTAGTATCGGTGGTGTAACTCTCCTAATTAGCACCTTGGAATTGACTTATTGTCAGTATTTAAAAAGTTCCATATTTATAGCATACGTCAGCAGAATGTACAAGAATTCAGCCAAATTTCAAAACATTTCGGAAAAAATTATTAAAAAATGCATAAACAACCGTTGTTTAACAGTAAACCTATCGTTCCAAAAAAAGCTCAAAGCTTTGGCTGCTGCCGAGATAGGACAAAAAGAAACGGAAAAGGGCCAAAAAGAAATAGAAGAGGGTGAAAATAGAACAGGAGACCACAGTAATTTTGAAAAAGGAAATGAAGCGGAAATTTCAGAAGAAACAAACATTGAACACGATGTAAATATTGATTCTGAAAGTGACTAAATAAAGTGAAATTGTCATTCAGAATGTGATCAAACAAAGTGAATGTCATTCAGAATGTGAATGATTAAACTACTCTAATGAATTTAATTAAAATTCGATGTTTTGAAACTTAATTAGTTTATTTATTATATTCGCTGGACACTATGGAAAAGGGGGACAATTTAGAACTGGACAGAAGTAGCGCTGGAAGTGGGCTGCATTAGGCTGAACTGAAATAGCGCTGGAAGTAGGCTGTATTGGGGTGGTCTGAAATAGCGCTGGAAATGGGCTATATTGGGCTGGACAGAAATAGCGCTCGAAGTGAGCTGTATCGGACTGGACTGGAATAGAGCTAGATGGACTGAAAAGCAATTAACTAAAATAGCGCTGGAATTAGGCTGTATTGGGCTGGACTGAAATAGCGCTGGAAATGGGCTATATTGGGGTGGTCTGAAATAGCACTGGAAGTAGGCTGTATTGGGCAGGACTGAAATAGCGCTGGAAATAGGCTGTATTGGACTGGACTGAAATAGCGCTGGAAGTGAGCTGTATCGGACTGGACTGGAATAGAGCTAGAAATGGACTGTAAAGCAATTAACTAAAATAGCGCTGGAAATAGGCTGTATTGGGCTGGACTGAAATAGCGCTGGAAATGGGCTATATTGGGTGGTCTGAAATAGCACTGGAAGTAGGCTGTATTGGGCAGGACTGAAATAGCGCTGGAAATAAGCTGTATTGGGCTGGACTGAAATAGCGCTGGAAGTGAGCTGTATCGGACTGGACTGGAATAGAGCTAGAAATAGACTGTAAAGCAATTAACTAAAATAGCGCTGGAAATAGGCTGTATTGGGGTGGTCTGAAATAGCGCTGGAAGTAGGCTGTATTGGGCTGGACTGAAGTAGCACTGGAAGTGAGCTGTATCGGACTGGACTGGAATAGAGCTAGAAATGGACTGTAAAGCAATTAACTAAAATAGCGCTGGAAATAGGCTGTATTGGGTTGGACTGACATAGCGCTGGAAATGGGCTATATTGGGGTGGTCTGAAATATAGCACTGGAAGTAGGCCGTATTGGGCTTAACTGAAATAGCGCTGGAAGTGAGCTGTATCGGACTGGACTGGAATAGCGCTAGAAATGGACTGTAAAGCAATTAACTAAAATAGCGCTGGAAA